>NC_140514.1:53691890-54339390 GCF_964339955.1 Pipistrellus hanaki
TTGAATCTATATGTCAGTTTTGGAAGAACTGTTGGTGAACATATAGAGCTTTTTGGTCCACAGAATATCTCTCTGTTTAGGTCTTTAAAAATTACTCTCAGCAGTGATTTAAATATTCTGCTATTTACATCATGTGTTTTTTGTTTTGTTTTTTTAATTTCAACTACTCAATTTCTCATATTTGTTATGTTTTTCCCCTTGGTTCTCTTTCATATCTTTTAATATATTTACTAGTGTAATATTATTTATTTATTTATTTATTCCAATATATCTGCTACAGTTGGATTCTGTAATGAGTGAGTGGTTTTTTTGGTGTTTTTTTTTTTTTTTTTGCTTTGTTTTGTTTTTTTGCTTTTTTTTTTTTTTAAGTGGCTGGACTTTTCAAATGTCTTATAATTTTTGCCTGTGAACACATTTCCCCTCATGCTATCACTTTTATTAGTTTGTGTTTAAAAATATTTCCTTCCTTTAAATGTTCCTACCCTCCCCGACTTATAATTGTCATAATAGATACTGATTTATTATTTGTTCTGCCCAGGACTTAAGTTCTCTTAATATTAGTGTTCAGATTTTTTTTTTTAATGTTTTGAGAGAGAGAAAGAAAGGGAGAGGGACAGAGAGGGGGGTGGGAAAAACCATGGATGTGAGAGACAAATATCTATTGGTGGCCTCCCACACATACCCTGTGCAGTGATTAAACCCACAACCTGGGCATGTGCCCTGACCAGGAAAACAACAGGGGAACTTTCAGTGCACAGGGCAACACTCAACCAACTGAGCCACACCAGCCAGGGCACGTTCAGATTTTTCATTGATGTTTGCTTAGTCTAAGATTTTATATATTAGCTACTAGAGACCTGGTGCATGAATTCATGCACCCATCCTCAATGGGGGCCCATTGGTCCAGGCTGGTAAGGGAAAAGGGACTCGAGAGGTTGGCCAGATAGCCCCAGCCCCCCATTGGGGTGGGAGCTGATCCAGGGAGGGGCCGGCTGGGGGGAGGGACAGCAGGCAGTTGGCCAGCTGGCCCCACCCACGATTGGAGTTAGGGGTCCAATTGGGGCGGGGCTGGCTGGGTGGAGGGGCTATGGGCATTTGCCTACCAGCCCTAATCCTGATTGGGATTGGGTGGCTGATTGGGGAGTGGGGCCGGCTGTGGGGAAGGGCAGTTGGAGCCTCATTGCATGTTATAGCAACCGACCAGTTGTTCCAGTCGCTTGGCTTTTATAGAGAGATTATTATTTGGAATATTGTGTTTATCCTCTCTTTCTAGAATTTTGATTAGGTGATTATTGGACCTTCTCATTCTGTTTTTTTGTTTTTGTTTTTGTTTTTTAACCTCTCTCTTTTATTGTTCTTTTTAATAGATAATTACTATGGATTAGATTTTTTTCAATTTACTTATTTTATCTTCTGCTGTGTCTATTGTGCTCTTAAACTTGTCTATTGATGTTTTAAATTTTTTATTTCAATTATTTTAGTTTAATTTTCTGAACTTTTCATTAGTTCCTTTAAAAAAATCTGCTCGTTCTTTTTTCTTATGTATTTTATTACTTTATCTTCTAGTATTTAAATACAACTATTCTTGCCCCGCAGGCATGACTTAGTGATTGAAGGTCAATCTATGAACCCCAAAAGGTTATGTTTCAATTCTACGTCAGGGCACATGCCTGAGTTGCGGGCACAAGCCCCACTGGGGGATGTATAGAAGGCAGCCAATCATTGATTCTCTGTCATTCCTCTCCCTTCCTCTCTGAAATCAATAAAAATATATTTAAAAAAATAAAACTATACTTAATTTTCTATTGAAAATACTACAATCTATAGTTCTAAGGGATCTAATTTAGTTTGTGTGTCTTTTGACTCCCACTAAGTTTGGATAATTACTTAATGTGTTTTTAATTGAATTGTGAACTAATTTTCAACATGCCTTTGTCTGAGGTTTAGTTCTTAGCCTGGATGGAGGGTATGTCCTTCCAGAGAAGTTTTCTGTTTATTTCTGCCAAGTGCTCTAGATTATACAAACATCCTAGAGCCAGATTTTATTTTGATTTATTGTCCTGAGATTAACAATACCCAAGAAATATTTATTTATTTATTTATTTATTTATTTATTTATTTATTATTACCCTGATCCTAGCAATGGCTGGTTGATAAGCTGATTTTGTCTAGTCTGACCATTTCACTTTTGTTATAGTCCTCAGTGGCTTTATGTGGGAGGGCCTTAGTTCTAATTCTTGTGTTGCAGGCATATCAATGACCTCATCTTTTGTTTCTGAGTTAAGACCCTAGGCTACTGAGACAGGCAAACCCCAATCATATCTAGCATAACATCACTTCATGGTCTTATGGCTCTAATTTGGCTCCAGGGGACTTCCCTTACAAATTCTTACAAGTTTAGCTACACACATAAAACGATGTTTAATAAATGTGGAGTGAATGAAATGCTGTTAACTACAGATTTATTAGTAATAGTGAAAAATGGAAATGAACTTAGATGTCTAATAATAGAATACTGAAGTAAATGTTTATTTTTACTTAAAAATAAATAGCTATTAATCATATATATTTAGGCAGAAAATGATGTTTTGGAAGACTATGTTATAGACTGAAAATTATTAAAGATTAAGTATAGGTGAGAATATCTGATTCAATTTTGAATTTATAGTATGATAATTTTAAATATGCATAACATTAATATGAAAAATATGAAAAAACAGCAACACTGAATAATGAACACCAAAATGCTAATTATAGCTTATGTTGGAGTGGTGGACTGAGGATCCCTTTTTACCCTCTATTCCTTAAACATCCTAATATGTGGCTTTAGGAAGATACTAACAAGGAAAATGTTTATTAGTGTTCTTAAAAGTTTTTAGATTTAAATACACTAAGAGGTTGATAAAACATGAAAATTTCAGAATTAGTTTTATTATTAAAATGTTTACAGAGTTTTATATGAAAATACAGAAAAAGACCTTTCTGATAGTCAGCGGCACCTTGCTAAGAAAAAATATGAGCTTCAGCTTACACAGGAGAAAATTATGTGCTTGGATGAAAAAATTGGTGAGTTATTTTTTTCCTGATACTACTTTCTTTACATCTGCTAGAAAAAAGCTTTCTTCTCTCAGTTATAACAAGATAAACTTGGAGATAGGCCCTTCAATTAAAAGTTTATGATTCCGATCATGGAAATATGTTTTTCTTTGATAATAAACTATTTACTTAGATCTAGCACCATAAATACTTAGACATGGCTTCAAATTTTTCAGTGAAGTAATTACAAATTTTTATGTGATATTAAGCTATTGTAATGAAATGAAGTTCACATATATATTACTATCACTAGAAAGTGTTCATATATTTGGCTATATCTATGATATTTCTTGGATTTATAGAGAAAATTATTTTTATAAAGTCTCCTATTTATGTTAGTTGCCAGTGATCTCTATGAAAATATGGTCATAATTTACTCATTTTTAAAACTGTAAGGTAAAACTTCTATTTTATTTTATACTAGAGGCCTGTTACACAGAATTCATGCATTGGGGTGTTGCAGTCCCTCAGCCCCGCCTGCACCCTCTCCATTGTGGGACCCCTTGAGGGATGTACTACTGCCCATTTAGGCCTGATCCCACTGGGCAGTCAGACACCCCTCTCACAGTCCAGGACTGCTGGCCCCCAACCGCTCGCCCGCCTGCCTGCCTGATTGCCCCTAACTACTTTTGCCTGCAAGCCTGATCACCCCCTAACCACTCCCCTGCCAGCCTGATCGATGTCTAACTGCTCCCTTGCTGGCCCGATTACCCCTCACTGCCCTCCTCTGCTGGCCTGGTCACCCCCAACTGCCCTCCCCTGCAGGCCTGTATGCCCCCCAACTACCCTTCCCTGCAGGCCTGGTCTCTCCCAATTGCCTTCCTCTGCTGGTCATCTTTTGGTGGCCATCTTTGACTTCATGGGGGCAGCCATTTTGTGTATTGGAGTGATGGTCAATTTTCATATTACCTATTTATTATATAGGATATTTTATTGATTTTTTACAGAGTGGAAGAGAGAGGGAGAGATAGAAACATCAATGAGAGAGAAACATCAATCAGCTGCCTCCTGAACAGCCCTTACTGGGGATGTGCCTGCAACTAAAGTACATGCCCTTGACTGGAATCAAACCTAGGACCCTTGAGTCTGCAGGCCAACACTATCCACTGAGGCAGATACCCAAAATCAGTTAGGGCTGTAAAGTAAAATTTTGGTTAGGAGTAGAGCAGAGCCCATTTTTAAACAGAGGGAATATTGTTAACATTAGCTGTAATATAGTTTTGAACTACAATTGAATGTTTACTTAATTGAATATTTTATTAAGATCTGTTACCAACTTATATGCAACAATGATTCTAGTTTAGAGAGAGGGAAAATTGGGGAAGGGGGTAATGGTGGTTTCATTATTCCACCCAAATTCATCCACCTATAGCAGGGGTCCTCAAACTTTTTAAAGTGGGGGCCAGATCACGGTCCCTCAGAGAGCTGGAGGGCCGGACTATATGAACTACTAATTCCTACTGTAACACCTCGGCTGCGCTCACTGCCTAAAAAACCTGGCGGGCCGGATCAGACTCCTCTGCGGGCCGCATGTGGCCCGCGGGCTGTAGTTTGAAGACCCCTGACCTATAGTCTGCCCCCCCTCCCCCAAATGTGTTAATTATACTTTTACATTTATGAGTCATTTAGGTGCTTTATATTGAGATGGGAAATACTAAAAGGTAAATATTAAAGGACATATTGAAGAACTCATTTTGAATATTGTAAGTGCGAGTAAAAATGTAAGGTAAACTGTTAAATAGATAAGTTTTTACCTCAGAAGTTAAAACCTAAGCTAAAGATATACATTTGAGACATATTGGCATATAAATGATATTAAAACCATGAAATCGCCTAGAGAAAATATAGAGAATGAGGAAAAGAGGATCCAGGACTAAGAAACCAAAGAATTAGGAAGAAAACCTATAAGTGAGGTTTGTTTTTTGTTGTTGTTTGTTTTGTTTTGTTTTGTCTTATTTTTTGAGGAGGCAAGCAAGCAAAATGTTTTAAGAAGGAGGGTAGAATCAACTATCAGATACTTTCAAGAACCTAAGTAAGATGAGGATGAAGAAATATTGATTGGATTTAGTACTTTAAAGGTTTGGGAAACAATGACCAACTTTGGATAGAGTGTTGGATGTGGAAAATGGAATAGTTGAGGGATGACTGGGCAGTGAGAAAGTAGAGACAGGAGAGAATAGAAGTCTGTTAAGAAGTTTGGCTACCAAGTCCAGCAGAGCTTCCCTAGTAGAGCTCTAGACCAGAGGTTCTCAGACTGGGTGTGGTCAGAATCCGCTGGAGGGCTAGTGCAGACCACTGGGGCCAGCTCCTGGGGTAGCAGATGGCCAAGGCTTTTGTGTCTTTTCCAGTTTGCTCAGGCGGTTCTCAAGCTGTTGTGCATTAGAGTCACTTGGGAGGCTGCTTGTTAAGACATAATTGCTCTGCCCCGTCAGAATTTCTAATTCAGTAGGCTGGGGTTCCCAGGTGATGCTGATGGTGCTGGCTGAGAAACCACAGTTTGAAAATATAGCAGCCATTAGGCTTTCAGCATTGACATTGTCTTGTCAGTGTTTTCACAATCAACTCAGACGTCCTGGGATGATTTTTTTTCCTAGGAATTTTTAGGAAAAATGTAGAGAGATCAGAGTAGTAGAAGACATTTGACTCTGAACATGACTTAATTGAATATTTTATTAAGATCTGTTACCAACTTATATGCAACAATGATTCTAGTTTAGAGAGAGGGGAAATTGGTGGTGTATGGTCATTTTAGTATTCCACCAAACTCCATCCACCTACAGTCTGCATCCACCTACAGTATGTAAATCTTCTTTGAGAACTTGTAATTTAGAGCTTTCCTTTGCTATTCTTATTCAAATGTGTTAATTGTGCTTTTACATTTGAGAGCCATTTTAGATTTTAATTACTAACAAAAGCCATGTTTTTACTTGGAATACTATACTTATTTGTAGGCATTGAATATAATATAAGAGAACTTACTTTGACAAGTATTTCGATCCACTTGGACTGAATAATTATCTTGATTAAAAAATGCCTTTATGTTACATATTTAGATAATTTTACAAGGCAAAGCATTGCCCAGCGAGAAGAAATCAGCATCCTTGGTGCAACCCTCAATGATCTGGTTAAAGAAAAGGAATGCCTGCAAGCATGCTTGGATAAAAAGTCTGAGAATATCGCATCCCTTGGAGAGAGTTTGGCAATGAAAGTATGTTCTGAGAACTGTGGTTTAAAAGAATTATTTGCACTGAAATCTGAATAAAATAATAGGATTCTCTCAAATTTTTTTTTCTAGAGAGCTGAAACTTTGAAATGTGATTTTGAAATATTTCAGAATAGTCTTAAAAATGTGTTCTTTCTCTCATCAATGTGCAGTTAACATGCTGACAAGAACTAATTCAAATATCAAATATTCAAATGAAAAAGAAAGCAGTGAGATTGATTTCTTTTTAAAAGCACACCAGAATTTATATCTTCAGGAAGCCACTGTGGGAGGCAATATGTTTATTCCATTAAAACTGCCTTTGTAATTGTGTTCAGAACTAGATGCAGGTTTTTACATCATCCTTAGCCATTGAGATGAGACAATATGGCAGGGGCCATGTAAGACCCACAACATCGTTTGGTCTGGCCCTGCCAGTGCAACTACAGGCAGACTCAAAATTCAATAAACACACGACCTTTTTATAGCAACATAGATTTAGTGAATTATAGTAAGCAATGTTATAAATATCCAAATGGCCCTTGGCAGAAAAAAGGTCTGCCCTCCCTGCCTTATGGAGTTGGTAAATAAAGCTGGATAATAATCTCCATTCCTCAGTTTTGTTGTTCAAACAACATAAAAGATGTTGCCAAAAAGACAGGGAAATATTCATACCCTTTTCTTGCTTATAAAGTGGTTCTGAAAGCAATTTCTAAACTATTGTATTTTCCACAGATGTCATAAGCAAAGCAGCATCATTGGAATAAGGCCTTGCCCCTCTCTAAGGGAACTAATTCACTCATTTATCTATTCACCCATAAAACAAACATTTATTGACAAGTACCAGGTATATTATGTTAGAAACTAAGGAGGAGTGGACACGCCTTCCAAAGCCTGCAGTGTAATTGGGAGACAGATAAGTAAAGGTACTTTATGATAGAATGTGCTGTGCATGCACAATGTGCAGTCTGGCAGAAGCACAGTTGACTTAACCTGCAGGTTGGATTAGGAGAGGAGAAGATCTAGAAAGCTTTCCAGGAGATGATAGTACCTGGACTGCCCTGAAAATTGACTAGGAACCAGCCAGGAAGAGACTTAGAGAAAGGCTAAGTGAGAGGAAGAGTGATTCAGACAGACAGATGCCTATTAGAGAAAGGAAACCCAGACGGTAGAGCAACTTAGGAGAGCCCAGTGGCATTCACCAGAGAGTGTCACAGGGTTTCTTGATAGTTTATAATGCCAGAGCATAGAGTGCAGAGAGGTAAGCATGGGGTAGGGCAGATGGCAAAAAAAAAAAAAAAAAAAAAAAGAGATGGATAGGTAAGCTAACATTTAAAAATGTATGTAATGTTGAGTTTAGAATAACATTGATATAGTGAACCAATGAAATAATATAAACAAAACATTACAGTTATATCTTTATTTTAAAAGAAATATTGTAGCACTTGTTAACCCATGTAAAAGATGAATTATAGGAAAGTGATAATGGTGACAAGGATACTAGTAAGGAGTAAAATGATAAGAACTGTGCAGGAGAGTGGCAATATCCATGGGAAAAATAGGTCGACAAAGGGAGTAAGGTTGACAAGTGCTTTCTGACCCAGGAACCCTGTGAGCAGTTGCTATGCAGGAAGTAGGAAGCAGGGGAAACAGGGCATGCTCAGAGGGGAAGGCGATCCACGGGCCTTTGGGGCATGCTGAAATATCCTTAGGCTCTTGGATTTTTAGGTTTAGAGAGAAACTGGAATTGAAGTTATCGGATTTGAGAAATCATGAGCCTAATGGAAGTCATCCAAGTGCCTGAGATACTGAATATTGGTTTACTTATTTAAAAGGCTGACTCATCTCTATAAGCTATACTTTAATATTTTAAAAAATATTATGGCTTTGGGGGATAGAATTTTTTCTCATATTTAAACACTACTATTCGAGTTTGTGTGTATTGTTTTTTAAACTCTAACACTTAGAAACAGATTATTCAGATCTATCTGTTTTCCCTTGACTATCTCTATATCTCACATTCCTTCCATTCTGTTTACTAACATTATCTTTTCCTTCACAAGGAATATTGAGTTGCCAATCCATCTGATGATCTTGTATAAGATCATGAACATTAACACATCCATCCTCTGAGGAGAAACAAATATTTTAAAGCAATATTAGACATGCAAAGAGGAAACAGTTTCCACAATAATATTTTAGAGTTCAATTTGTAAATACCATACAATGAAAAACAATACTCTTAGTCTAATCTGGAAATTACAGAAATAAATTCCTATGGAAAGTCTATATTATAATGAATAATAGGAAGTTTTTTCATCTTATTGGTAATTTAAAAAGATGCCCTACTACTTACTACCAGTTAAAGTTAGAAAACTCATTAGGAAGTTCACAGGCTTTTTAGTAATAAAAGCCATAATTATCTGTATGATATTTTAGTTTATTTTTTTTCTCTATATGGATTTATGACCATCTTTCCCAGATTAAATTTTTAACAATTAACTTGAATCCATGTCTCTAATAGGACAAACATTGAAGTTGTACAGAAATGTTAAATTGACAATGATTGCATAAATGTCAATAGATGCTGATATTAGGGTAATATGAAGAGAAAATACTGCTGATAGGATATATTACTGGATTTTACACAGTAATTTTGTTGTCCTGGATACTTTACAAAGTTCTTAGTATTATATAGTCATACTTTCAAGATGAATTTCTATTGATAAAAGAAAGTCCTTGTTAGGCTTACAAATCATATTTAAGCTTTACCACGTAATGACTTTCAGAAATACTAAAAGTTCAATTTGTTTTTCAGAATTTAATTGGAAATGTATTAAATTATATTTCAAATGCATGTATAAACATTCCATTTTAAGTGGTATTTTCTCTTTGAGTTTTTCCTTGATTGGCTTGGCTTCTTAAATGGGGGTTAACTGCTTTGCTAATGGATATGTTAACCACATTCCAATATCCATCTGCACCATTCTACCAGAAGCAGAATGGGAAACCAGAACTAAAATTACCCCAGAGAGGAACACATGAGTAAAGGGAGATAACACATATACATGCATGTACACACACAACATGTACATACGACTAAACTTTCCTGATGAACAGGAACAGAACTGGTTGGAAATATAGGTTTAGGTTTTCATCTTGTTGCCTTGGTCACTTAGGATTTCAAACTTCAAAGGGCAAAGTGAAATCTAGTTATTTAGTGAAAGAACAGGACTAATGTTAGCCAAAGTGTCTGTGAATAGTATCTTTAACTAGTTCACCATCAACAAGCATTTTCAAAGGAGGAAGTGTGGGAATAGTATTGATGGCATGAAGATAAGCATACCTATTTCAGCCTTGACTGACTCCTGAATCTCCCTCACCACACCCTTGAAAAGGGAGAATATCAGTAGTTTATTTTATTCACTTTTTACTCTAGGCCTTATGCTTATTTAACTCACACTTAAACTTAAAAATAGACTTTTATAAGTAACTCCATTTTAGCAGCTACGTGGATTTATGACCATTATTTATATTGATGACTAATATAAATAATATACTTAAAGTTATTAGTCTTAGGAACTAAATTTAGGTTCACATCATTCACTTTCCTGGGTTTCATAACGTGGCCTGAGGAAGTGAATCCGTCTGCTCCTCATGGAGAACGCCCTGGTGCAAACAACTGGTCTGCCTCCAGTACAGAGCGCTCTGGAGGCTCTGGTGTTGGGGGACAGCAAAAGCCTGACAGCATTTGGCACATTGATCTCATATCAGTACACCCAAGTGTAGTCTTAATGAGCATAATGGATTGTTTTTGTCTAGTACAAATATTGGCATTGATATAGTAGGCTTTAATTTTAACGTGTAGGAAAGATGAATAGAGCATAAATGATTAAACCCAAATGTAAATGAAAATTGATTTTTGTTCATTCAGTTTTAACAGAAATAACAGTTTAAGATAATTTTTTTTATGTCATACTTATATTACTTTTCAAGGAAAAGACCATTTCAGGCATGAAGAATATCATTGCTGAGATGGAACAGGCATCAAGGTAAACCACTTGTCCAATAAGAATTTGAGTATATATTTATTAGGGGCAAGATACTATGTTAGGTACAAATTTGTAAGAAATGGGGGCTTAGTGTTACATATAGGGTGATCCCTTTCTGATGCTGGAAGGAGGCCTAAGACTGTGTAGGGAAGTAAAAGAGGATATGGCGTCTGCCAAGGAAAGGACAGCAGAGAACCACAGACCACATAAAGTTCAAGAGCCTGGTGAATGCAAGTAGGTGAGTGTTGGAATCCAAAGTGAGAGAGGAGGTGTGAAGGGAGGAAAAGCTAAGCATTGAGGCCTGACTTATAGACAAATGAGTCTAGATTTTATCCTTTGGGAAATAAGAAATCATTAAGGAATTTGAGGAGAATGTTGTGTTAGAAAGATTACCCACACTGAAGAATGATGACAGATTGGGGTTGGCGAGTGTGGTCAGGGGTGAGGTGCTTCAGAGGAAGAAAATATAGGAAAATGCCAGGTTTTGAGGGATAAATACTGGACGTGTAGAGATTGTGGAAAGCAATGGCTTTCCTCTGAATTGGAAGAGCCTTTGAGACCTTGTATATCTGACTCATACGCAGTTAAATATGAGAGTCTGGAGACTAAGGAGAGGCCAAGGCTGGAGGTAATGATTTCAGAGACTTCAGGGTATAGACGGGGGTGGGAGCCATGGATATGAGTAGTACTTGTCTGAGCGATGGCAGAGAGTAAGAAACAGGAGACTAAGAGTTGAGCCCTCAGAACGCTTACATTTTAAGAGGGCAGAGGAAGAGGAACCTGCAAAGGAGACTAAGCCATGGCAGCTAGAGGTCACAGGAAAGCTTTCTTATATTTGAATGTCAGAAGTTTTGAAATACTTAGGTAATACTTAGACTGTTATGTGTTTTCAGCATCCTTTTTCCATAGTGAAATGTTGGCAACACAGAGAAACTGGAATGCACTATTTTCACAGTATTTATTCATATAAATTTAAATGTGTTTAAAACTTCTTCAAATGTTTTTATGCTAACTGTCCATCTTCTGTCATGTGAGAATTTGTTTTTCTGTTTTGGTGAAATGTCCCTTCTGACGTACTATTTGATTTGTGCAATAGACAGTCTACTGAAGCGCTAATTATGTGTGAACAAGACATTTCCAGGATGCGCAGGCAGTTGGATGAAACAAATGACGAATTGGCTCAAATCGCCAGGGAAAGAGATATCTTGGCTCATGAGAATGACAATCTCCAAGAACAGTTTTCTAAAGCTAAACAAGAGAACCAGGTATATTTGTCCTAGTCTCTTTTTCTCCAAGAGAACACATTTCCTCTGAGGCGCGATTCTCCTTTCATTCTGTAGAAAAGCTCAGGCTGTGGAAGCAGCCATTTTTACCTCTATTACACAATATGCCACGTGATTTCTAAATGAGACTTTCAGGCATAAAATGTTAAATATTAAGGAGAGTGGGAGCAGGGAATAAGATAGATGTATATTCAACCTTAGAAGTACTCAACAAATGAAGATAAAAGCTTCAGAAACTTTTAAGAAATGGTAGGTTTACTTCAGGGACTATTATTCTAAGTATGAGTGTATGGTTTTTTGGTTCTCCTTAGCACTAAATCTTTTCAGAAAAATTTACTTTATAATAACTTTCTCCCTACGCCAATATACTTTACCCACATTTCTCACTTCCAATATTATTTTAATTTGACCATTAAAAACATTCTATTTTGGAAGATTTTTCTCCGACTGAAAATTCTTCAGTCCAAATGATATCCCCCATGTACTGTCATTCTCAGTTGTGTTTTGTTTGCATCATAAAATTTTGTGTTTTAACCGTTAAATATTTTTAATTTTTATAAATAGATATAAAGATGCAACATTTTGTTAATTATAAAAATTATTTATGTTAAAATACTGTGTTCAAAGTTAACGAATAATAGGATTTGGGAACAGAAAAGGGACAGCACATAAAAATGAAAAAAATCTGGCCCTGATGCTCAATAAGAGCAACATCCTGATTCATCAAGATTGCGGGTTCGATCCCCAGTCAAGGCACATACATGAATCAACTAATGAATGCATCAATAAGCAGAACAACAAATCAGTTCTTTTTCTCTCTTTCTTTCTGTTTCTCAAAAAAAAAAAAAAAAATTATTATATAACAAACTAATGAACAGATCCAGAGTCAGAGAAGCATCAATCAGACTGTCAAACCTCTGAGGGAAGGTAGGGGATGGTGGGGGTAAGAGGGAGAGATCAACAAAGGACTTGTATGCATGCATATAAGCCTAACCAATGGACTTAGACACCAGGGGGGTAAGTGGGGAGTTAAGAGGGCAAGGAGGGGATAAGGACACATATGTAATACCTTAATCTATAAAGAAAAAATAAACAAAAGTATAATTATGCTAAAAAATAAAAAATAATAAAAATAAATCAATGATTAAACAAATAAAAATGAAACAAATTGAATAAAATATGAACTTGAATTAATAATGTATCAATATTTTGATCGGTGTAGCATACTAATAGAACAAGTAAATGAAAGAGGAAACTGAATATAGAGTATATGTGGACTCTAGTATTTTTACAACTTTTCTATAAATTAAAACCTATATTTTAAAATTTATTTAATGGCATTGAAAACAAAAATTGTAAATTTATAATTTTGTGCTCTCTAAAGCTCTAGAAAATAGGCTAAAGGTAAATATAACCTATTGTATATTTATGGAAAAAATAAGTTAAAAACTCATTTTTACTACACAGTTTCCATTAACATATTTTTACTATTTTTCAATCTATTTTTGAAATTTTTCATATTTTACATGAACTTTTTATGTAGCTGGAATAAAACCACATACCCCTTTACATCATGGTTTTTCTACATGAGGGGACAGTAGAGTGGAATGTTTAGGATCCACATGCGTTAAAATCCCCCTGCCTGGCTGTGTAATAATATCACTTAACTTCTCCGAATCTCAGTTCATCATCTGTAAACACAGAGAGTAAGTGAGAATATACCTAGAAAGCACTTATCAGAGTCCAGCATAATCACTTGATAAATATTTTGTAGGGACAGTATAAGATTTACCTGCTTTTTAAAAATCTTACAAACATTTTGTATAATCAAAAGAAAATTGATATCATAACAATTTTCATATTTTCAACAGTAGCTTTTTCCTTCATTTGCGTCATAAGCTCAGTGGTAGAAGATGGATTCCTCTGTGGAGGGCAGATAAAGAACCCTTATCACAGAAGATGTGGAAAACAGAAACCTTAAAAAAAATTTCACCCTGCTCTAACTGGGTTGGCTCAGTGCTAAGTGCGTCAGCCTGTGCACCAAAGGGTTGTGTGTTGTTGTTGTTGTTTTTAATGGATTTTTACTGATTTCAGAGAGGAAGGGAGAAGAGAGAGAAGAAACATCAATGATGAGAGAGAATCAATCATTGATCAGCTGCCTCCTGTACACCCACACTGGGGATCCAGCCCACAACTCGAGCATGTGCCCTGACCAGGTATCAAACTATGACCTCATGGTTCATAGTTTAATGCTCAACCACTGAACCATGCTAGCCAGGAAGTGTCTCAGTTTCTATTCCCAATCAAGAGCACATATAATGGTTGCAGGTTCTATATCCAACCTTTAGGAGAGTATTTTGGAGGTAGCCAATGGATGTGCCTCTCTCACATCCATGTTTCTCTCTTTCTCCCTCTCCCCTCTTCAATTCTATCTAAAAGCAATGGAAAAATATCCCGCAGGTAAGGATTAAAAAAAAATTTTTTTTACCCTGAATACCACAATTAAAAACAAATTAGAATGAGGTATTTTTAATGTTTTGTCCTGATTTTTTTTTCACTAACTATAGATGGATGTTTTCCTCTGTCATTAAAAACTAGAGGCCCAGTGCACGAAATTGGTACACGGAGGAGGGGGTGTGTCCCACAGATCACAGATTAGTTTTTTTGCAAATATACATTTACTCCAATGATACATGGAAATGCCCATTCTTTGCCATGACAAAATAGCTTTAAATCCTTGTTAATTTATAGGCAAATAGTATTTCATTATCTTAATTAGCATTTATTTGATTTACTAATAAATTTTTAACTTTTAAAAGTATTATATTATCCACTTGTGCTTCCTTTTTTTGAATTATTTGTTTGGGACTTTGGCCCATTTACTGTTTGGACTCACAGTTTCTCACTTTTTATATGAGCTTTATATATTAGGTATATTAATTTTTACTTATAATAAATATTTAAAAACTTATTCATGGTGGTTTTGACACAGAGCAATTGTTTATTCGTTTTGTAGTTAAATTTAGCTATATTTTTTCATAGGCCCTGGCTAAACAATTGAATGATACTCATAATGAACTTAATGATATAAAACAGAAGGTCCATGATACTAATTTGGAGGTTAACAAGCTGAAGAATATATTAAAATCTGAAGTACGTATGTATATCCCCCCTCCTTTCTCAAGATACCTGAGTTTTCACTGAACTTCTGATCACACTCAAGGGGAGAGCTGAACCAAGTCTTCCTTTAATGCATAGCTTATTTTAGTGTTGTCAGTGATGGGTATATTCTGTATTTAGAACACCACCAATGTCCAGAATCCTCCTAACTGGTAAAGGACAGGGGGCCAGAATCAACTTTGGTTCATTCATATTTGAAAATGGTAGAGCTTCCAGGTGCAAACGTGGACAAAAGAGGCTCCACATTGTGTAGCAGATCAGAACTGATCATGCTGTTGTGAGTCTATTTATTTCTTAGGATCAGAAGGCAGATGGCTCTCCTCGCCACTTCTCCGCCAGTAGCCATTTGACCAGGTGTGTGGATGCTTAAAGGAAATTTCAGTGCATATGTGACAATCCTGGAATAAATAGAAGCCTTGATAAATGATGTTAGATGTGTCCATTTAGTAAAATGTTATCTAAAATAGTGAAGTCTAGTTGATTAAAAAGTATAGTTGGATTATAATAGGTCTAGTGTTTGTTACCTACATACCACTGAAACCATTAATAGAAACTCACCCCAAGAAAATCTGTTTTCTTCATTTTATTGAACATATTATTTCATATCAGTCCACAAACATATGTAGAGCATTTATGTGTGGTGTTCATTCGGTTATTTAGGACATTGAGAGATGGAGAGTGTAAGGACTCCCAAATCGCAATCCTTGCTTTCAGGCAATAGAGCAGCGAGCTTACACTGACAAAGCAGGCATTTCCACACTTCTTGACTTTAGAAGCCAGCGTGTAATATCACGAATGGACAGAGCTCTGGAGTCAGATAGGTCTGACTCCTCTTCTCCTTAATGGCATGGACTTAGTGGGCTACTCAACCTCTCCTAGTCTCTGTCCCCGCTGTAACTGGGAAGAACACCCGGGGCAGTCAGCAGATCTAGCCCAATGATCCATGTAAGTCTATTCTGGAACAGGGCAGAAAATGAATAACTGAATATCTTAGCAACATTGAGCATAGTTAGCTCTGAATTAGTGTAAATCAGCCCTCCTCTTCTCCCTACCCTGTCACATTAAGGATTGGGGCTTTTAGATTCTGGAGTTGTGTTTTTAGACATCACACATCAGGTTTCTCTTAGCTTTTAGCATGCTAGGAGGATTTCATTTCACAGCACCATTGGATGGATCCAGGCACCCCTTTCCCCAGAGAGCACAAAGCACGGGTGGCCTAGTAAGAACTGTCAGGTACATTCTTCATTCACTCCTCCATTCAGCATGCAGTGTCCTCGGTGCAGAGGTGCCAGAGATGAAAACTGAAAGGAAACAGAATGGCACCCCAGGCGGTGGGGACAGCATCAGCAAAGGCATTAAGGGGAGTAGTATGTCCTGTAGCGAGAGTGGCGTGTATAGGTGGGTGATAGCAGAGAGGGAAGAAGGACTTGTTTGAATGCCATTTTTACATTTTGTTACAACAGAAACACAGAAGTCATTTGAATAACTTCCTTTTAGAAAGATTATTCTGGAGATGTTGGGGAGAATAAATCAGAAGGGTAAGAATATCAGGAGAGAGAGCAATTAGAAGAGGCTATATGCATAAATTGGTCCAGAAGGGCAAGGGTTCCTTGCTGTGGTCGAATGTTGTAATGAGCACAGGGGACCACCAGAGGGAGCTGTGGGATACAGGTTTGGAAGTAAAGACATCTTGAAAGAGAATTGGAGAATACCCAGCAGTTTCACTTTCTTTATGCTGCTGCCTATCTTGGGCCCCACACTGCTCTGACTTCCTTGGACAGATATAAAAAAGGGTAAAATATGGCCTCTTGGTTGCCACAAGGAAGGGGCCCTTGATGGTTGGAGGGAAAGACGTTTTATGCCAATTCTTTTTTACCATTTAAACTTGAACCTGTACAGTATTTACCTAGTCACAAAATAAATTTAATATAAAAGTTGGTTCCTATCTTTGAGGAATCCAAGTTGTTATTGGGGAGATTGTACATATGCATCTAATTTCCTAAAGCTGTAAGGCAGTTTTAAGGAAACGGCATAGACAGTGAGTGCTGCAGAAAATTAAGAGGGTAAAGATTGGTGTGGGTAACATCTAGTTTATGTATATTGTACCATTTACCCAATACACAACTATTCTTTTTAGTACAATAATGGAAAACACACATCAGATCCCTACTGCCACATTTGGTATATCTGAATCTCGAAAGACAGACAATAGTTTGGCTTGTGAACTTGTTAACTAACACTCTGCAAAGATCTTTCAAATTAGTCAAAGTACCATTAGGCCACAATGTGGTAATATTAACTAATTTCAACCAAAATTATGCTTAATCATATTGTGAGGATTTAAATCTGATTTGAAAGCCTTACAGTGTGAGACATTATTTATTGTAATTTGGTCATTTTATTTAGTCCAATGCTTCTAAATATGCCCTGTTTATTAACAGGTAGGAGAGAAAGAGACCTAGTGCCTTCTTAATTAATTACCAAAATTATAAATTATTTTTTAAAATGAGTTGGCCAAACCATACTACTAAATATTTTTTTAAATATAGCCTCAAAATGATTACTAAATATAGTGTATTATTTGTGGAGCTGACTGCTTTCCTGAAGATCCTACTTTAGCTTATCTGTCTTAAGGTTTTGAAAGTGTGGTTCCATTTTATATGCCCAATACATACCTGGATATATAATCATGAATAGTATTTATTGGCATAGATTTGATATGTAATTTCAGAGCCATTTCAGACAAGTTATTAGGGCAGTGAGCAAATGCGGGTCATAACACAGTCCATGATGGAGAAACCTAAGGATAGGGCTCTGAATGAAAATTGAGAATCAGACAGGAAATGTGCCAATCCAGAAGAAGTATCAGATGTTGATGCTTACTATATGCCATCAGCCAGAAGCTCTGTAACCAGTACAACTCAGAAAAGTGGTCAGGAGGAAGGAAATAGACAGATACAAAAGGCCAGGCCAAGACAGACGCTCCGAAACCAGGCCAGCAACTTGCCAGTAAGCAGACACATGGGACATTGAAGCAATGGAAGATTCTGTTTGAACAAAAGCAAATATAAGAACATGTTCACCCACGTCCTAAAGATGAGAGTAAGCAAATTCACGTGACTGGATGAGTGAGTGTGACTCAGGAGCCAGGGCAGATGCGGGTCCCACCCCCTTTTGTTAATGACAGGATGACCAATTTCCCAAACAGAGTGCGGATGGGATTCCTCAAAGTTATGTTACCAATGATCCTTGTGGCGAGAAAATTACCAATGACCTGACAAATAATGTTTAATTATATGTTGAACATTTTACATCTTTTAAAGTATTACCTAGGGTTTGCTTTTCAGGAATCTGAGAACCGACAAATGATGGACCAACTCCAAAAAGCCAATGAGGATGCTGAAAACTGGGAAAATAAGGCCCGGCAAGCAGAGATAGACAACAATACTCTCAAATTGGAACTTATCACTGCTGAGGCAGAAGGGAACAGATTAAAAGAAAAGGTAGAAGCCCTCACTAGAGAGGTGGAGCAGGTGAGTTTGGAGAAGTGTGCTTGTAGTAAGTCCTGCATCCTGTTGAAGAGTTTAGTTTGGTTTTCCATAAACTAAATATATAAGCAAACACTTAAATTATTTAAATATACTGGGAGTTGTAGTCTGACAACTGTTCTTGTATCCACTCTGGTTCTCCTCTAACTTATTACCTACCCTACCCCTAGAGTACTCTTTAGCATTTCAAATGTACCAAGAAAGTGCACAAATCAAGTAATATAAAAGGCATGTTTATACATCCCCAATCCCAAAGTTAAGGCTCTTCACATTTTGACATATTTACTTCTAATTTTTTTTTTATTCAAAGAAGCAAAATATTACAAGATCCAGCTCCTTAACCTTTCCACTTCTCTCTCCCTAGTGGTTAGTGTGTATAAGGTTCCTGGTTGTATAACTCTTCGGCATGTTTATACTTTTCTACATATTTCTCACCCTCAGATGATGCATAAAATTGTGTAATTTTTTTGTGCTGTAAGTTTTTAAAAGTGGTATTACACTATAGGTATACATTTGCAACTTGCATTTTTTCTCAATATTATAATTTTGAAATTTGTTAATTTTGATACAGTGTATATCTAAAAAGTTGCATCTCTGTTCATTGTATAAATCTTTTTAAAATGTATTCTTATATGGAAGAAAATTTAAGTGTCTTCATTTTTTAAATAATAAAATGCAACAACATCCTCTTTTGTTTCTCCTTGAATATATATTTCTCTAGATTTGTGCCTGGAAGTAAAATAACTGGATCCAAGATATGTACAATTTTAACTCTTCTTGGTATTATCAGATTGCTCTCTAAAGTATAACTCTTCCACCAGAAGCCATGCAGTTATCATTTTCTCAAATGCTAATCAGTACCTGATATTATCAGACATATAATTTTTCCCATACTTTTTGTTTCCTTGATTACAAGTGAAATTGAAGATCTTTTCATATTTCTTCACCATTCAGGATTCCTCTTTTGTGAATTTTCTCTCAAGTTTCTAGAACAAATTTTCTAAAGCTTTCCTATTTTCTATGGAGCTGTCTAGCTTTTCGATATTCATTTAAAGGAATTACCTATATATTCTTTTTTTTTAATTTTTTATTAAGGTATTATATGTGTATATATCTTTCCATTGCCCCCCCCACATCCATACATGCCTTCCCTACCCCCCCCCCAGAGTTTTTCGTCCATTGGTTTTGCTTATATGCATGCATACAAGTCCTTCAGTTGATCTCTTATCTCCCCCATCTCTCCCTATCCTCCCTGCTGTAACTGTTTGTTGCTTTACTATCTCTGTATCTATCTTTTTGTTCATCAGTTTATAATGTTCTTTATTATCCATAAATGAGTGAGGTCGTGTGGTGTTTCTCTTTCATTGACTGGCTTATTTCACTCAGCATGATGTTCTCCAATTCCATCCAGGTTGCTGCAAATGATAAGAATTTCTTCTTTTTATGGCAGCATAGTATTCCATTATGAAGATATACCATAGTTTTTGATCCAGTCATCAAAAACTGCTGATGGGCACCTAGACTGTTTCCAAATTGTAGCTATTGTAAATTGTGCTGCTGTGAACATAGGGGTGCATATTTCCTTTCTGATTGGTGTTTCTGGTTTCTTAGGATATATTCCTAGGAGTGGGATTACTGGATTGAACGGGAGTTCCAGTTTCAGTTTTTTGAGGAAACTCCATAAAGTCCTCCACAGTGACTGCACCAGTCTGCATTCCCACCAGCAGTGCAGGAGGGTTCCTTTTTCTCTGCAACCTCACCAACACTTGTCCTTTGTTGATTTGTTGATATTGGCCTTTCTGACAGGTGTGAGATGGTACTGCATTGTTGTTTTGATTTGCATCTCTCTGATAATTAGTGACTTTGAGCATATTTTCATGAGCCTCTTGGCCTTCCTTCTGTATTCTTTTGAAAATATTCTATTTAGGTCCATTGCCCATTTTTTAATTGGGTCATTTATCTTCCTTTTATTTAGTTGTATAAGCTGTCTGTAGATGTTGGAGATTAAACCTTTATCAGTGATAACATTTGCAAATATGTTTTCCCATACAGTGGGCTTTCTTGTTGTTTTGTTGATGGTTTCTTTTGCTGTGAAAAAGATTTTTATTTTGATGTAGTCCCATTTGTTTATTTTCTCTTTAGCTTCCATTGCTCTAGGAGCAGTATCAGTGAATAAGTTCTTTTGACATATGTCAGAGATTTTGCTACCTGTGAATGCCTCTAGTATTTTTATGGTTTCCCATCTATGTTTAAGTCCTTTATCCATTTAGAGTTTATTTTTGTGTATGGTGTAAGTTGGTGATCTAGTTTCATTTTTTTGCAAATGTCTGTACAATTTTCCCAATACCATTTATTGAAGAGACTGTCTTGACTCCATTGTATGTTCATACCTCCTTTGTCAAATATTAATTGAGTATAGAGGTTTGGGTCGATATCCGGATTCTCTATTCTATTCCATTGATCTATATGTCTGTTCTTGTGCCAATACAGGCTGTTTTGAGAACAGTGGCTTTGTAATCAGCTTGAAATCTGGTATTGAGATCCCTGCTACTTTATTCTTCTTTCTCAGGATTGCTGTGGCTATTCGGGTTTTTTTTTTTTTTTTTTTTTTTGGTTCCAGATGAATTTTTGGAGAGTTCTTTCTAGGTCTGTGAAGTATGCTGTTGGTATTTTAATGGGGAGTGCATTGAACTTACAAATTGCTTTGGGAAGTATGGACATTTTGATTATGTTGATTCTACCACTCCATGAACATGGTATGTTCTTCCATCTGTTTACATCTTCCTCTATCTCTTTTTTCAGTGTCATGAAGTTTTCCCCATATAGGTCTTTTATCCCCTAGTTAAGTTTATTCCTAGGTATCTTAATTTTTTTGGTGCGATGGTAAATGGGATTGCTTTTTTAGTCTCTGTTTCTGTAAGTTCACTGTTGGTGTATAGAAATGCCATAGATTTCTTGGCATTTATTTTGTATCCTGATACATTGCCAAATTCATTTATTAAGTCAATTAGTTTTTTGATGGAGTCTTTTGGGTTTTTGATGTATAATATCATGTCATCTGCAAATAAGGATAACTTTACTTCTTTTCCAATTTGGATGCCTTTTATTTCTTCTTCTTGTCTAATTGCAGTGGCTAGTACTTCCAGTACTATGTCAAACAGGAGTGGTGAGAGTGAGCATCCCTGTCTTGTTCCTTTTCTTAGAGGGAATGGTTTTAGTTTTTGCCCATTGAGTATGATTTTTGCTGTGGGTTTATCATATATAGCTTTTATTATATTGAGGTATGATCCTTCTATTCCTACCTTGTTGAGAGTTTTTATCAGGAAAGGGTGTTGGATTTTATCAAAAGCTTTTCTGCATCGATTGATATGACTATATGATTTTTATCTCTCAATTTGTTTATGTGATGTATCACATTTACTGATTTGCAGATATTGTACCATCCTTGCATTTCTGGGATAAATCCTACTTGGTCCTGGTGTATGGTCTTTCTGATGTACTGCTGGAACCTATTTGCTAGAATTTTGTTGAGGATTTTGGCCTCTATGTTCATGAGGGATATTGGCCTGTAATTCTCCTTCATTGTGTTGTCTTTTATCTGGTTTTGGTATTAGGGTGATGCTGGCTTTATAGAAGGAGTTTGGAAGTGTTCCTTCCTCTTGAATTTATCCTTTCAAAGAACCAGCTCTTGGTTTTGTTGATCTTATGTATTGTTTCTTTGGTCTCTATGTCATTTATCTCCGCTCTGATTTTTGTTATTTCCTTCCTTCTGCTTACACTGGGCTTTTCTTGTTGCTCTTTCCCTAATTCTTTGAGTTGTAGAGTTAGATAATTTGTTACCATTTTTTCTTGTTTTTTGCAATAGGCTAGTAGAGATATGAACTTCCCTCTCAAAACTGCTTTTGCTGTGTCCCATAGATTTTGGATTGTTGTGTTTTCATTGTCATTTGTTGCCATGCTGTTTTTAATTTCTTCCTTGATTTTTCTGGTAACCCAGGCCTTGTTCAATAGCATCCTATTTAGTCTCCATGTGTTTGATTTCTTTGGATTTTTTTTATTGTAGTTGATTTCCAATTTTATGCCACTATGATCTGAGAAGATGCTTGATATGATTTCTATATTATTGAATTTGAAGAGACTTTGCCTATGTCCCAACATGTGGTCTATCTTTGAAAATGACCCATGTGCACTTGAGAAGAATGTATATTCTGTGGCTTTGGGGCGAAATGTTCTGAAGATGTCGATTAATTCCGTCTGGTCTAGTGCATTGTTTAGGATTGATATTTCTTTGCTGATTTTTTTGTTTAGATGATTTGTCCAAAGGTGATAGTGGGGTATTAAAATCTCCTACTATGATTGTATTGCTATTAATCTCTCCCTTAATGTCCTCAGCATTTTTTTTTTAATGTATTTGGGTGCTCCTGTATTGGGTGCATATATGTTTACCAGGGTTATTTCTTCTTGTTGAATTGCTCCCTTTAGTATTATGAAGTAGCCTTCATTATCTCTTGTTATGTTCTTCACTTTGAGATCTAATTTGTCAGATATAAGTATTGATACCCCAGCTTTTTTTTTCATTTCCATTTGCCTGGAAAATCTTTTTCCATCCCTTCACCCCCAGTCTGTGTGCTTCTTTTTTTCTGAAATGGGTTTCTTGTAGACAGTAGATATATGGGTCTTGTTTTCTTATTCCATCTGTTACCCTATGTTTTTTTATTGGAGCATTCAATATATTTACATTTAAAGTTATTATTGATAGGTACTTACTTGATGCCATTTTTATTCTATACCCCTGTGTTCTTTCTTTGCTTCCTATTTCTTTATTTTTACAGTAGACCCTTTAGCATTTCTTGCATTGCTGGTTTGGTGGAGATAAATTCCTTTAGTCTTTTTTTGTTTGTGAAGCTCCTGATTTCACCTTCAATTTTGATTGATAGCCTTTCTGGGTATAGTATTCTTGGATTCAGACCCTTCCTTTGCATGACTTTGTATCGATATATTTCATCCCATTCCCTTCTGGCCTGATGAGTTTCTGTTGAGAAATCAGTTGCTAGTCTGATGGGGGTTCCTTTATATGTAACTTTCTGTCTCTCTCTGGCTGCTTTTAAGATTCTTACTTTGTTGTTGGTGTTTGCCAATTTAATTATAATGTGCCTTGGCACCAATCTTTTGGGATTCATTTTGCTTGGGACTCTGCAAGCATCTTGTATTTGTGTGGGTTTTTTCTTCTCTATTTCAGGAAAGTTTTCTGTCATTATTTCTTGAAATACATTTTCCATGTCTTCCTCAGTTTCCTTTCCTTCTGGAACCCCTATTATTCTAATATTGTTTTGTTTTGTATTGTCCCAAAGCTCCTGTAGTCTCTCCTCCTGCTTTTTAAATTTTTTTTTTCTAGAAGCTGCTCTAATTGGGTATTTTTTTCCATCTTGTCTTCTAGCTCACTGATGCAGTCCTCTGCTTCTTCTATTCTACTCTTGATGCTTTCTATTGGGTTCTTCATAGTAGCAATGTCATTTTTCATTTCTTCTTGGTTCATCTTCAATTCCTCTTTGTTCTTCTTCAATTCCTCTTGATTCTTCTTCATTTCTTCTTGGTTATTACTCATATTGTCAAATTTCTCTTCCATTCTTTTTAGCCATCTTATGATCATTTCTCTGAATTCTTGCTCTGGTAGGTTGCTTGCCTCTAACTCGTTTACTTTTTTTTCTGGTGATGCCTGCTTTTCTTTCATGTGCGGGCTATTTCTTTGTCTCCCCATTGTCTCTCTTTTCAGGATGTCTGGTTATGTTGTTCTCTTTCTCCTGCGTTGATTTAAAGGCACAAAATATAACACTACCAGGTACAACACAAAAGGCACTGAACAGGAATGTATTTGCGATATTAATAACCTCTAGTAAAGGTGACCACTAGAGAAAGGCAAATTAGGGGATAGGAGAGAGAAGAAAAGTTAAAAAAAAAAAAAAGGGGGGGGGGAATAAATAAAGAGAGAGAAAAGAAAAAAAAGTAGTGTCGAAGTGAAATTGGGAAACAGGAAGAGAGAGAGAGAGAGAGAGAGAGAGAGAGAGAGAGAGAGAGAGAGAGAGGGAGAGAGAAACAAGAAGCACAGACTAAGAGAGAAAGGGAGAACAAACTTTACATATATGTGGAGAAAATTCCAGTAGAACAGCCACTAATCCCAGCAAATGCCAGCAACAATACTTGGAGATTAATACAAACTACAATACCCACTGTTATCAAGCAAGACTGGGATAAACAGAAGTAAAAAAACAAATAAAAACAAAGCAATTAAAAAATACTAAGCAACAATAACAACAAAAGAATAAGCATATCAATCTCACTAAAAAGCATAAAAATTCAATATAATCACCATTCACGCAAACAACAAAAGGATAGAGAGGAAAACTGTTTGTTTGTTTTTAATAGTTAATATAGCGAAGAGAGTGGAATTTATGCTCTTGGAGCAGGGGGTTGGAAATTAGGTCTATAAGTATGGTGAGAATTTTAGCAGGGGGTATACAGAAAGAATAGGAAAAACTAAAGCAGGAAAGGGTTAAGATAAATAGGAGACAAAAATGGTAAAGGTTAGTAAGAGAGTGATGGCGTAAAGGTCAAGTTGAGATAGGGTTGAACGATGCTATAGTAGAGATGAAAATAGAATGAAGACTAATCCCAATGTAAAATAAAGAGAAAATAAAGTGGTATTTAAAAAAAGAAAAAGGAAACAAAAAATGCAAAATAGCAGTAGTAATAATGATGATTGAAATGAAAAAATGTAATAATTGAAAAGGTAAAATCAAGTGAAGAAAAAAGGAAAAAATTCGTTTCTTAAGTAAAAGATGTAAAAAATGAAAATAAAATAAAAAATAGAAAAATTAGCATAAAAATGTGCAGTAGTGGTCATTCACTTCCTCTGTTATTCTATTTGGCACGCCTGTTTCTCGGTCCAGACTATATTGCAGTTCCCTGTATTCCACTGCACCTCAGTTTTGTAAGCTAGTCCTTAATTTTAAGTAGGCTATTTCTTAGTTATTTGTGTCCATTTATTTTTGATTAATTAAAAGTAATAAAAATAAAAAAAAGAAAGGAAAAAAAGGAGGGGGGGGTCAGTTTGTAATTCAGCCCCTAGGTGGCAGTGTTTCTGGATTGACTTCCCCATCTTTTTGCTGCTCTAGCCTTCTTTCTCTATGGTTTGTCGACGTAGGCTGCCTGGGTGTTGGCTTCCAGATGGTCTCTTCTCACTCTGATCCCCTGTTTCCAGGAAGGCAATTTCCCTTGCAGTCTCCCAGGATATGCCAAACTGGGCAGTCCTTCTCTAGTACTCAGAAGCAAGAGGGTGAAGGGGATCAGGAACAGGATGGGTCTGTGCCAAGGTGTCCAGATGTTCCGCTTTCTTGCAATATAAACAGAAGTTTTACATTCCTGTGCTGCTGGAATTAGTCAACCCTTTACTATATGGTTTATGCTTTTATGTCTTCTTTAGGAAATCCTCTGCTATCCCAAGACCAGAAAGATTATTTTCTTACATTTTCATTTAAAAGTTTTTCTAAAAGTATGTGAAATTTTGCCCTTCACATTTAGATTTTTAATTTACTTGAGATTGATTTTGTATATAGTTTAAAATAGGTAATTTTATATTTTTGTGAATGAATCTCTGCCAACCTTTCTTCACTGAATTATAAATCTACTTTGTGATAAAAATGTCCCTATACATTCTGCTCCATTGGTCAATTTGTCTATCTCCTTCCCAACAATATATTCTTGGAGCTTCTATAGTTTTGTTAAGTCTTGATATCTGGTTGGATTCATGTCCCCCAAAATATATTGACTGTACTTTTTCCTTACTAGACTCTCAAATTTTATAATAAATTGATCCCATTCCATGATTTAACATAGCAGTGCTACACAAACTGTCAACAGATGAATAAACAAATTGTGATATAGCTAGACAGTGGAATATTATGACAATATGAACTAATGAATGACTTCAAAATCATAGTGCTGAGTGAGAGAAGCCAAGACACAATGAGTACCAACTGTGTGATTCCATAAAATTCTAGGGAAAGCAAATCTATCATACAGAAAGCAAATCCGTATTTATTTGTAAGGACTCACTTGAATAACTGTCATATTTTACTTAGGACTGTGTTTTATATATTAATATAGTTACCTAGTTTATGGTTGATGAAGTACTGGTGTATCTAATTTTTAATAAATTGTATTGAAGTATAATTTACATGAAATAAAAGCACTCATTTTAAGAGTGTGATCTGATGAGCTGTGACAAATGAACACGCTTGCACAGTCATCACTACCAATCAAGTTACAGGATATTCTATCTTCTCCCTAATTCCCTCAAATCCTTTTGCAATCAATCTATCCCAATTCCTAGGCAACTATGGGTTTGCTTTTTATCATTCTGAATTAGATTTGCTTTCCCTATTATCATATGTAAATGGAATCATACTGTGGGGTACTCATTGTGTCTTGGATTCTCTCACTCAGCACAATGATTTTCATTAGTTCATATTGTCATAATATTCCACTGTCTAGCTATAACCCAATTTGTTTACTCACCTATTGATGGACAGTTAGTTTGTGTAGAGCTGCCATAACAAAATACCACAGATTGGTGGCTTAAACAACAGAGATTTATTTTCTCAAGATCTAGAGGCTGGAAGTCCAAGGTCAAAGTGCCACAGGTTTGGTTTCTTCTGAGACCTCTCAACTTGGTCCACAGATGGATGCCTTACCTCTGTGTCCTCCCACATTCCTCTGTGTGTGTGCATCCCTGCTGTCTGTCTCTCTCCTCATTAGGACACCAGTTATATTGGATGAGGACCCCCTCCTTATGACCTCATGTAACCCTAATTGCCTCCTTTAAGGCCCTGTCTCTAAATACAGACACAGTCGGGGCTAGCCTTCTACGTATGACTTTTGAGGGGACAGGTTCTTTCTATTTTGGACCATTATGAATTAAATTGGAGTGGACATAGCATGTAAGTCCTTGTGTGCACATGTGTTGTTATTTTCTTGCGTAAATAGGAGTTGAATTGCTGGATCATATGGTAATTGTTCTCAACTTTGCAAGAAATCAACAAACTGTTTTCCAAATGTAAAGTGGTATCACTTCACACTCCCATTTGCAGTGTATGAGGGTTCCAGTTGTTCTTCCTCTTTCCCAGCACATGGTATTGTTAATAGATATGTCAGTTATCATACTGTAGATTTAGTTTGCATTTCCTTCATGATTAATAATGTTGAGCAGCTTTCCATTCTGTATCATATATATGATCATTAATGTATCTTCCATTATAAAGTATCCAAATCAGTTACTCATATTTTATTAGAAGTCTTGTTATTAAGTTGAAAAATTATTTTGATTAGATGTTCCTTTGTGTATTTTTTAATATGTACTTCTAGTCACTGGCTTGTCTTTTTACTTACTTTCTTATTTTAAAGAGTAGAAGTTTGAGATTTTTTTATAAAGTCCAATTTATCAGTTTTCTTTTATACTCTGCACCTTTTTGTCCTATCTAATAAATCTTTGTAGATACTGAGGTACATAGATTTTTTTCTGTTTCTTCTAGGAATATTATGCTTGCTATATTTAGAGCTGTGATATATTTTAAATTAATAGTTCTGTGTGATGCAAGATGGTCAACTTTAATTTTCTAAAATTTATTTTTCAGTTACACGTGATCTGCAATATTATATTAGTTTCAGTTGTGCAACACAGTGATTAGACATTTATATACTTTATGACATGATCTCCATAAATCTAGTACCCAACTGACATTATACATAGTTATTATAAGCTTATTGACTGTATTTCCTATGCTGTATTTTACATCCTTGTGACTAGTTTTATAACTGGTAATTTGTAATTCTTAATCTCTTTACCTTTTTCACCCTTTCCCCCAATGTCCCTCTCATCTGGTAACCATCAGTTTGTTCTCTATGAGTTTGTTTCTGTTCTGTGAGTTGTTGTGTTTTAGATTAACATATAAGTGAAGTCATACAGTATTATTTGTCTTTCTCTGTCTGACTTATTTCATTTAACATAACACCCTCTAAGTCCATTCATATTGTTACAATGGCAAGATTTCGTCCTTTTATGGCTGAGTAATATTCCATTGTAGATCTGTATGGCATCTTCCTTATCTATTCATCTATTCATCCAGGGAGCTACTTTTATAACTTTGCTATTATAAATAATGCTAGAGTGAACATAAGGGTGCACATAACTTTTCAAATTAATGTTTTGTATTTCTTCAGATAAGTACCCATAAATGGGTTTTCCCGGTATATGTAGTTCTATTTTTAAATTTCTGAGGAACATCCTATGGTTGCACCAATTTACAATCCCACCAATAATGCACAAAGGTTCTCTTTTCTCTGCATCCTTGACAACACTTTTTGTCTGTTGATTTATTAATAATAGCCATTCTGACAGGTGTGAGAAGATTATCTCATTGTGGTTTTAATTTGCATTTTTTATGATGATTAGTGATATTGAGCATTTTTTTTAAATAAGTGTATATAGTGGGTTTCCTTTTTATTTTGTTGATGGTTGTTTTTTTTGTGTGCAGAAGCTTTTTAGTTTGATATAGTTCCATTTGTTTATTTTTTTTCTTTGTTTCTCTTACCCTAGAGACATCAAGATATGTCTGTGATTTAAGTGCATATGTTTTCTTCTAGGATTTTTATGGTTTCATGACTTGTGTTTATTCTTGTGTATAGAGTAAGTTAGTGGTCTAGTTTCATTTCTTTGTATGTACCTGTCTAATTTTCCCAGTACCATTTATTGAAGAGACCATATTTACTCCATTGTATGTTCTTGTTTTCTCTGTTAAATATTGATTGACCATAAAAATTTGGGTTGATTTCTGGGATTTCTGTTCTGTTCCATTGATTTACATGCCCATCCTTAGCAGTATGATTATAATACAGTTTTGATTATAATAGCCTTGTAGAATAGTTTGATATCAGGTATTGTGATACCTTCAGTTTTGTTCTTCCTCCAGATTGCTGAGGCTATCAGACAAGAAGAAGAAATAAAGGTATCTTTTTCGTTCCATATAAAGTTTTGTAATATTTGTTCTAGATCTGTGAAATAAGCCATTGGTATTTCAATAGGAATTGCATTGAATCTATAGATTGGTTTGGGTAGTATAGACATTTTAATGATGTTAATTCTTCCTATCTATGAACATGGTGCATATGTTTCTATTTATTTATATCTTCCTCTATTTCTTTTTTCAATGTCTTATAGTTTTCCGAGTACAGATCTTTTACCTCCTTGGTTAAATTTATTCCTAGGTATCTTATTTTCTTTGTTGCAATAGTGAATGGGATTGCTTTTTTAGTGTGTCTTTCTAATAGTTCATTTTATACACACACACACACTTATATAAAAGGCTAATATACTAAGTGTGCAACCATCCGACTAATCGCTATAATGCACAATGACCACCAGGGGGCAAACACTCAATGCAGAAGCTGCCGTGACACACATAGAGAAACAGCACTTGTGGACCTGGCATCCACAAAGCAACACTCAGCTTCCCCCAAGTGGGACACATGCCCCACCACCACCCCGGAGTGACAGCCCACTAAATCACAGCTGATGCTGCCTAGACCCCATGGCACAAAATGTAGCCCCCAGCACAGCACAGCCCGGAAAAGGGTGACTGTGATCCAGGTAATGACATCATGTAGTAAACTGCCCACCTTCCTCTACCTAGAGATGACTAACCTCCTTGTAATTTCTTCAGCCCAGGAACATGACTTGCTTTATAGCCAGGTAGAAACATTTCACACAACCAAATGTCTGCGAAGTGTTTTCCTGTGCCTCATATCATTGATCCTCACAGAAGTCCTGGAGTAGGTAGATAGGAAATTCGGTGGAATCCTATTTTCTTTTTGTTGGCTGGAAAACAGAAATTTAGAAAGCTTAGAAACTTGACCTGACTGAAAAGAAGTAAAAAATGGTGGACATTGAAAGTGACTTCAGGTTTTCTCACTGCACAGAATATAGTCAAACACTGCTGCAGTTAAATGTTTTACCCTTTGTTCTCCCTGTGATCTACAATAATTGTTTCATGTTGATATTTACTGCCCTGTTGCTGACAATTACCTGAAAGAGAAGTTGGGGTGTTTCACTGGACTGGAAAAAGTTTAGCTGAATTGGAAAGCAGACCTAATTAAGCAAGTTTATTCTGTATAAGGGTAAGTTGACTTGTACATGCATAATACATATAAAGCTCTCGCTAGCATCCACCACACACGTGTATTTCCATCTGTCATTATTGATCATGAATTTGGTTGACACGTATTATAGAGAAAGGGCAAATAGCAATATTAAAATCTTTCTTCTAATTAATTTTATTTCAATGTTCATGAATCCATACACTGGGCCACTAGTTGGTGTATAAATATGCAACCAATTTCTGATTATTAATTTTTTAGCCTGCGACTTTGCCAAATTTATTCATTAGATCTAGTAGTTTTTGGTGGAGTCTTTAGAGTTTTCTCTGTGCATTATCATGTCATGTGTAAATAAAGACAGTTTACTTCCTTCTTCCCAACTTTTATGGATTTTATTTCTTCTTCTTGTCTGATTGCTAGGACTTCCAGTACTGTATTGAATAAGAGTGATGAAAACAGACATTTCTATATTATTGTTTATCTTAAGGGATATGCTTTTAGTTTTTACCCATTGAGTCTGTTGTAGGCTGTAGGTTTTCATATGTGGCCTTTATTATGTTGAGGTATAATCCCTTTATTCCCATTTTGCTGAGAGTTTTTATCATAAATGGGTGCTGGATTTAATAAGATGATTTTCTGTATCTATTGATATGGTCATGTGATTTTTATTTTTCATTTTGTTTATGTGATATATCACATTTGATTTGTGAATATTTTACCAACCTTGTATCCCCAGAATAAATTCACTTGGTCATTGTGTATGATCTTTTTAATGTATTGCAGATCCAATTTGCTAATATTTCGTTGAAGATTTTAGCATCTGTGTTCATTCGGGATATTGCCTATATATTTTTTCTTTGTAGTATCTATCTCGTTTTAAAATAAGACAATGCTGGCCTCTTAAAAAGAGCTGGAGATCTTATCTCCTCTTGAATTATCTGGAATAGTATGAGGATAATTGGTGTTAGTTCTTCTTAGAATGGCTAGTAAAATTCACCTGTGAAGACATCTGGTCCAATACTTTATTTTGCTGGGAGTTTTTTGTTTGTTTATTTTTAATTTTAATTTTAATTTTTAGTTTATTTTTTAAATCATTGCTTCAATTGCATTAGTTGGAATCTGTCTAATCAGGTTTTCTGATTCTTCCTGATTGAATTTTGGAAGATCATATGAGTCTATGAATGTGTCCTCTTCACCCAGGTTATCCAATTTGTTGGCATTTAGTTGTTCATAGTATTTTCTTGCAATCCTTTGTATTTCTGTGGTGTCTGTTGTTACTCTCCTCTTTCATTTCTAATTTTATTTAGTTAGGTTCTCTCTCTTTGTTTCTTGATGAGTCTGATTAAAGCTGCATCAATGTTGTTTATCTTTTCAAAGAACCAGCTCTTGGTTTTATTGATCTTTATATTGTTTTTATAGTCTCTACGTCATTTATTTTCACTCTTATTTGTATTATTTCCTTCTTTCTCCTTACTCTGGGATTTTCTTGTTATCTTTCTAATTATTTTAACTGTAGTGTTTGAATGTTTATTTGAGCTTTTTCTTGTTTCTTGAGATAGGCCTGTGACACTTTAACCCTTTAACCTCAGGACTGCTTTCACTGTGTCCCATAGGTTTTTGCCTTGTTGTGTGTTCATTTTCATTTGTTTCCAGGAAGTTTTTTTTTGTTTGTTTTTTTCCTTGATCTTTTTGGTAACCCATTCATTGTTTAATAACATGCTATTTATCTTTCATGTATTTTAATGCTTTTTATTGTATTTGATTTCTAGTTTCATTTCATTGTGATCTGAGAAGACGCTTGATATGACTTCAGTTTCTTATATTTGTTAAGACCTATTTTGTGTCCTAACATGTAGTATATCTTTGAGAATGTTCCATGTGCACTTGAGAAGAATGTTATTTTACTGTTTCCTTTAACTTTTATAATACACTTTTTGAATCTTTTCGCCCAATTGTTTATTAATATTTTTATCCTACGTTTCAGATGTTTATTTATCTATGTTGTAATCCATCATCTAGTTCATTCTTTCCTTTCAAGCTGTACCATTATGTTTTTTTAATTCATTCATTAATTTTCATTTACTTTTTCTTTCTAAAAGTTCTATTTGATCCTTCTTGAAATAGAAGAGGAATCTTTTAAATTTTTCTTTAATGTCCTCTTTAAAATTTTTTCTTAATGCCTTTAAAACTTTTAAACATATTTTCCACGCCTTCTAAAATATTTTGTTCCATAATGTGAGTTTAGGACTCTGATCCTGCTCTGTGCTGTGTTACTCAGATTCTCACTATTTGACTGTAATCTCCTCTTGAGAAGGACGTTTTTTTCTCCTATAGACTTGCATGGCCAGGGAGCTGGGTGGGCTTCTTCAAGCTTTATGTTGACGTTTAGAATTTGGAATGTGTAGTGTAAAGTCCGACTTCACATGTGAGTGAAGGCAGACCTGAGGTTTCAGTTTCTTATAGAAGACAGTTTTTCTCATATCCAGAGGCCAGGTCAAGATGAATTTTTGTTTGTATCTCTGTGAGGTTGAGTGGATTTCCCCCCCGCCTCTGGAGCCTCTTCTCAGGGGTCCCAAATTATGTACAGGCCTCAGTTCCAGCTCCCCATTAATTCTGCGTTCTTGTCTTCTATCCTTGCTTGAAAGTTGAAACGTAAGTCATTCACCGTTCGTGGCTTTCTACCCTCACTCTTAGCTTTAGGCTTTCATTTGCTTCCTGTTCTGGCTTTGTTTTCTCTTTGTTTTTGGCATGTGAAAATGTTTCATTCTTCCTTGAAAGCTCATCTATGAATTACAAAAATCTTTTTTTGTTCTATTTTTTCTTAGCCTTTAAAAGGTTTTCCTCTTAATCACTATCTTACTGGAATCTGAAACATAACAGAGTGACCTTTTCCAAACAAAACTAATTGTATCACCTCCCTCTGTAGACCTTTCAGCAGATAAACACCTAATTTTTAACCCACTGACTAGGCACTGACTAGGCTCTATTTTTTTTTTAACTCTTTATTGTTCATATTATTACAGATGTTCCTCTTTTTTTCCCCCCCCCCTCCGTTGCTCCCCTCCACCAGGTTCCCACCCCAGCCTCTGCCCTTTCCCCACCCCCTCGTTGTCCTCATCCACAGGTGCACAGTTTATGTTCAGTCTCTTCCCACATCCCCATCTCCCCTTTCCCCCGAGAATCATCAGTTCACTCCCCTTCCATACCTCTGATTCTATTATATTCACCAGTTAATGTTGTTCATCAGATTTTTTAAAAATTTTTTTGGTTTTTAGATTCACTTGTTGATAGTTACATATTTGTTGTTCATAGTTTTTATCTTTATTTACTTTCTCTTCCAAAAGAACCCCCTTCAGCAATTCATCTAATTCTGGTTTGGTGGTGATGAACTCCTTTAGCTTTTTTTTTATTGGTGAAGCTCTTTATCTGGCCTTCGATTCTGAGTGATAGCTTTGCTGGGTAGATTATTTTTGGCTGTAGGTTCTTACTATTCATCACCTTGAATATTTCTAGCCATTCCCATCTGGCCTGCATGGTTTCTGTTGAGAAATCAGCTGACAGTCGTATGGGTGTTCCTTTATAGGTAACTACCTGCTTTGCTCTTGCTGCTTTTAATATTCTCTCTTTGTCTTTTGCTCTTGGAATTTAAATTATGATTTGTCTTGGTGTGGTCCTCTTTGGATTCCTTTTGTTTGGAGTTTTGTGCGCTTCCTGGACTTGTAAGTCTAATTCTTTCACCAGGTGGGGGAAGTTTTCTGTCACTATTTCTTTCAGTATGTTTTCGATATCTTGCTCTCTCTCATCTTCTGGGACCCCCATAATTCTGATGTTGGTTCGCTTGAAGTTGTCCCAGAGGTTTCTTACATTATCTTCAACTTTCTGGATTCTCTTGTCTTCTTGCTTCTGCGGAACAGTGTCTTCTGGCTCTTTACGTTCCAAATCTTTGACTTGATTCTTGTGATCTTCCAATCTGTTTTTAGGACTCTGTATAATATTTTTTATTTCAGACAATGTATTCTTTGTTTCTTGTTGATCCCTTATTATTTCTTGTTGATCCCTTATTATTTCTATTTGATCCCTTTTCATATCCTCATAGGTCTCGTTTATTTTATCGGCCTTTTCTAGGAGACTCTTGAACAACCTTATAAGTGTGGTTTTGAACTCTATATCCAGCCACTTTTTGTCCTCCATTTCTTTCGTTTGTGATCTATTTCCTAGTCTCGGCATTTTCTCAGTTTCCCTGATGGAGCGGAGTTTCAGGGTGGAGCCTACAGGCTTGACTTCCGTCAGCCATGCCCTATGATCCCCAGGGTCCTTCAGTACTCGTTGCAAGCACCTCTGAGAGTGAAGTGCCCTGGAGTTTCGCCTGCAACCAAACAGTCTAGGCTCTCCCCCAATGAGCCCCGAACTGGGGTTCAGTTCAGTTGGAAGTGGGGTTGGAGGTGGCATTCAGAGCAGTCTGGAGTCCCCGTCTCCTTCCCGCCAGGGCAATCCCGTGGCACAGCCGACCGTCCCTTCTCAGCGCGCAATGTGCGCGCCTCCTGGACCTCCTTTCACTGTTCCCCCATTCTGCCTTACAGCCCAGCTTCCTCTGGATGAGCCTGGGTCCCCAGGGTCTGGCCCAGAACTGGGGTTCAGAGCAGTCAGATCTGGAGTTCAGCACAGTCGGAGCTTTTATCTCCTTCCCACTAGGGAACGCCAGCCAGGCACTCAGCCACCCTCCTCTCCGGCTCTGTCCTCTCCGTGCGCGCCGCGTGTCTCCGTACCTTGGGCTTTTACAGCTCCTCCGCTCTTCCTTCTGGTTTTCTCCTTGCTTCTCGTTGTAGAATTTCCATTCAGTCGACTTTCCTGTAGTTCTGGGTAATGTCCATTTTATATTTTAGTTGTATTTTATTGAAATAGTTGTGTTTGGCTGCGATTAGGTGTTTACCTGTGCAGCCATCTTGGATCCTCCAGGAAACTCCCTAGGCTCTATTTTGTATACCTCCTCAATGGCATCCCCTTTCACTCTTCCCTGTGCTCTCCGGACTCCTGCCATACCGGCCTCCCTCTCTTATTGGAGCGTGTCATTTCCCTCCTTTCACACACGCCCTCCACAGCTTTGCCCTTAGCGTTCCTGACTTGGGAAGACGCTCTCTCCAACACACACTGAATACACCTGCTCACCTTGCAGATCTCATTCACCTCAACTGGCATTTGCTCAGGAAAACCTCTCCTGACTCTCTGTTTAAGTCACGTTCCTTTATTACACACCCCTTTCTCCAGAAGTGTTTGCTTAATATGTATTAATATATTCATTGTTTATTTGATTGATGCATGACACCCCCACAGTCAGAAAGCTTTATGAGAGCAGAGACCATGTTGTGTATCATTGGTATGCATCTAAGCACATTGACTGAAACATAGAATATACAATAAATATAGAATAGATGGGTAGATTATTTAAAGAATGAGTGAGAAATAGAGTGAGTGAGGAAGGAAGGGAGGGAGAAAGGTAGGAGTGAATTGTGACCAAATAATTTATTCCAGGAGCAATTTTTGTGTACTTTGTACTTGTAGAAGCAGAAAAGTGTCGTAATTTGCCTCTCAGTTTTGTTATCTTAAGTATAATAACAAATACTTCTCTATCGGTGGCAGTGTAATTAAGATTTCTTTTTTTCTGGAAAAAAAAAAGGGAGGGCATTATCTTGAATGTTTGAAAACATTTATATAACTTGAATCTTTATTACCAGTTTTTTGTTAATCCTCACCCGAAGATATTTTTTTCATTGGTTTTATTCATTGAAGGGAGAGAGGAGGGTAAGAGGGAAAGAGAGAGAGAAACATTGATGAGAGAGAGTCATATCAATTGGTTGCCTCCTGCACACACCCCAACTGGGGCCAGGGATCAAACCTGCAACCCACGTACCTGCCCTTGTCTGGGAACCAAACCTGCAACCCTTCGGGCCGTTGCTCTAACCACTTAGCAACATTGACCAAGGCTCACATTATTATTTTTAAAACATGCTCTTATTTCTCATAATGGATGTCTTCTTAATTTATACTTGCCTAGAGTCTTTTTCCCTCAGGCACGAGTAAGTGCTAGAGAGTTGTCATCTCATTTTACGATATTATTGATATCAACAGACCCTTTAAGAATCGGAAAAAATGGTATTGCGAGTGTAATAGTGGCTAATGTTTTCTTTGTCACTTGTTGTTAAAAACAATATTTATATTATGGAATAATTGAAACTGTGGCAAATATGGACAGAACTATAAATAAAACATGTATATATTTCAACCAGCTTTGGGGCTGACACTTCTAAGTGGGAAAAATTGTTTTCCAAATATGACCATTTGACCACCTTACTCATGGGCTTTGGGTATAGAAACTTGAAACCCAAATGTATGTGTCAGAGTGTTTTGTACATCCATTACAACTTGTAGTATCTAAAGTTCCTTATAATCTAAGTGTACTATCGTTAAAAGATTTACCCCATTTTATGTCCCATGTTGTAATTTTTTTCCAAGTTAAAAACTAAAATAATAATTTTGTCTTTGTAGCACTTGAATGCAGAAAGGTCTTACAAGGCCCAGATTTGTACGTTGCATAAATCTCTTGTGAAGATGGAAGAGGAGCTTCAGAAGGTTCAGTTTGAAAAGGTGTCTGCCCTTGCAGACTTGTCTTCCACAAGGGAACTTTGTATTAAACTTGACTCAAGCAAAGACCTTCTTAATCAGCAGCTGGTTGCTAAAGATCAAGAAATTGAAATAGTATGTAATGCATTTAAAATGTTTTATTTTTTCATATTTTTATTATTACTACAGGGTTAGAAAAAAGTTCTATTTTTAATATTATATCAAGCCTGTCTTCCACCTTTAGATTTCTTTTTTAAGTCTCAGAGATTAACTTGACAGCTATATTTCAACAATTCAAGTAAGTAACATAACTCTTCCTCTGAGCATTTATTATAATTCATATTTACTTTTGGCTAGGAGGATTATGAAACATCTTTACATACCAGTCAGTAAAGAATCATGAGGTTGAGGTCTATCAGCTAAATTATAATTTCAATGACATTCTTTTAAGCTAAATTTATTTACCAATTGGGTTCTTTTAAACTGTAATTCGATTGATTATATATACTATATATGACTATATGTGACTATAATGTTCAAAAGATACAGGCCCTTATTCTCAAGGACCTTTCAGTATTGACATTGGGATGAATGTTATACTAATAAATACTCACGGTTTTAGGGAGGGAATTCCTATTCAACCGTGGGTGTCAGGAGGGAGTGGACATGCTAATAAGCACAGAAGAGGTGAGGTGTTTCATTCAGAGGGAACAACATAGGGAATGTATGGAGGTAAAAGCAATTTCTTGAGGGAATAGTAAGAAATTTTCAATGGCCAGTGTAGCATGCATGGGTGAAAATGGCTGGAGATGCATCTGGAGAGAGAGGAGGAACCCTGATCCTAAAGTATATGTATACAAGTTGCGTAGTGTAACTGAAGAATTAACAAATTTTGGTCATGTGTACATTTCTGTTATTTTCAAATCCTATTGAAATTTTAGTTTTCTTAGACTACTATTTGTTAGGAGAATATATTGCATTTGAGAATCATGTATCTAGCTCTGGTTTCTGTAAGAATTTACTGTTTATATTTTATGAATGAAGTATAATGCCAGTATTGTCAGACTCTTCCTTTAATTATTTTTTATTTCAGCAAAAACATTTTAATGATGAAAGTAACTCATACTCACTGTAAAAATTTAAATAATATGCCCTTATTTTTTTCTTTAAAAATACTTTTTAGTTGGTGTTTTCAAATTAGAAAAATAATACATGTAATAATTGAAAAATTTTTTATTTGTAGTTCTGTTTTTTCTTTTCTTTTTTTTTACAATAGCTATCCTAATAGTTGTTAAGTGGTCAGGCTAATGCTCATTGCATTTAAAAATACTCATGACAATCTTTTTGCCTTGAAATTTAGTTATTTATGTTTATATGTTTTTTTCTATAATCTTATATAATAAAAGCCTAATATGCTAAGTGTCTAGTCGTCAGGTTGTCTGTTCAACCCATCAAAGTGTAATGATATGCTAAGGTCACTCAAACACTCACTATCACAGGCCCTGACCACCAGGGGGGCAGACAGATGACCAGTCTCTATATTGTGTACTGACCACCAGGAGGCAGATGCTCTGAGGTTAGCTTGCTACTGGGGCCTGGAAGAGGGGTGTAAAGGAGGGAAGAAATTAAGAGATGTGTTTAACACTGTCAACAATAAAAATATTTTTTTAATGTTTTTATTAGTGAAGTACTGATAGCTGCTAAATCATGGATAACTTGTGAAAACATTAAGCTAAAGGAAGGAAGCCAATCACAATAGACCACACTCATGTTGTGTTATTCCATTTACATGAAATGTCCAGAATAAGACAGATCATAGAAGAAGATTAGGGATTAGTTCAGGCAGATGTTGGGGTGGTGGACAGTGGGTATGTGGGGAGATTCTAATGGGTACTGGGTTTTATTTGCAGATGATGAAAAATTATAACACTAGATTATGAGATTGTGGTGTTATTGCACAACTCTTTTAACATTCTAAAAAAATTAAATTGTGCCTTTGGAATGGGTGAGTTTTGTGGTATGTAAATTATATTCTAATAAACCTTTTACCAAAAAAGGTGACACTCCATTTGGTATTCCTGACAGCAGAGTGTATGAAATTATAATTGCCCATTTTAATGTTAATCAACATACACTAATAAACTTACCAATTTGTTAAACTGAAATAGTGGTTCAACTGAAAGAGATTTTGTCCCCCAGTGTCTGGAGACACTTTGTGGGTGTCACTGCTGGGGTGGGGATGCCACTGGCCTCTCGTAGAGGGCAGGGGTGCTGTAAGCACACTGAGGCATAGGCAGCTCCCTATGCCACATTCTCATCCAACCCAGAAGGTCCCTCCTGTCAAGGTGAAGATACCCTGGACTCGAAGTAGCATCTTGTTTTAATTTACATTTCTTTGATTATTCATAAGAGTAAATTTTCCCACATGTTTCCGAATAGCTATATTTTATAAATTTTCTGTTCACATTTCTCTTTAATTTGTATGAGTTCCTTATATTAAGATATTAACTCTGTATTTTATTTACTGAGTTTGTTTTCTGGCAAATTTTAGTTTATATTGACCATCACTATATTTTTGTTTGGTCAGACATCATTTTTTAATTGTATCTAGTCTAGAAAGTTCTTCCCCTAGCTGCCTCCCCATCCACCAATAATCTCATTTTTAAAGGTATGTTTCTGTTTATTTCAGAGAGGAGTGAAGAGGGAAAGAGTGAGAGAAATATCAATGGTGAGAGAGACTCATTGATCGGCTGCCTCCTGCATGCCCCCTACTGGGGATGGAGCCTGCAACCTTGGGCATGTGCCCTGACTGAGAATCAGTTGGTTCATAGGTAGACACTCGATCACTGAGCCATGCTGGCTAGGCAATAATCTCATTTGTCTTTCTTAACAATGGAATGCAATGATACTCCATAAGTCACTCGCCTCACACAGTAAAAGCAGTAGTCACAGGTTTCACCATGTCAGTCTTGCAGAAATATATAAATAAAATCAAAGCTGGAAATGGAAATTGTTTGCAGTTTGGGATTAATAACTCATTACTTAATGAATTTTCTAATATGATCAAAAAGTTGGTAGAAATGAACTGTGTGTGTGTGTGTGTGTGTGTGTGTGTGTGTGTTTGATAAGAAGGACGACAATATTTCTAATCAAGAAATTAAAAGGGCCATGGCCGGGTGGATCAGGTGGTTAGAGCATCATCCCATACACCAAAAGGTTGTGGGTTGGATTCCTGGTCAGGGCACATACCTAGGTTGCAGGTTTGTTCCCTTTGGGGGTGCATATGGGAGGCAACTGATCAAAGTTTCACTCGCACATCAAAGTTTATCTCTCTCATTCTCTCACATTCATCTCTCTAAAATCAATAAAAAACATATCAATTGAGGAATTTAAAAAAGAAAAAATTAAAGGGGGTTCTTATTTTATTACATAATACAAAAATTTTATAAGTCTTTGATAATCTGTCAGTTAATGAATGAATGGGAATAAGTATAGATATCTTCCTATTGTTGTACAGATGGAGAATGAGTTAGATTCTGCTCGGTCTGAAATAGAACTCCTCAGAAGTCAGATGACAAATGAGAGAATCTCCATGCAGAATCTAGAAGCCTTGCTGGTGGCCAATCGGGACAAAGAGTATCAGACTCAGATAGCGCTTCAAGAAAAGGAATCTGAGATTCAGCTGCTCAAAGAACACCTGTGTTTGGCAGAAAATAAAATGTGAGTTTCTTAGCAGTGTCATAACAAAGTCATATTCCGTAAGTTTTTGATACTTTATTGGCTAGTAGAATTTTAAAGCTGGAATTTATATAATTTAAGCATCCATAATTAGCCATTAATTAAACTGAGCACCAGAAATATTGTGATTTGCCAAAAATTTAGTACTCGTTTCTATTACTTGTTCAGCTAAATTGATTTAAATTTAAGTTTAACCATTGTGTTGATTGTTTCCAGTGGAGCTTTGGGTATAATAAGATGTCTAATCTATAATAATGACTTCAGGAATTATTATAACCAGATTAGAAAAACAAAAAAAACAAAAAACACAACAACAACAAAAAAAACACTTCTGAAACCAGAAGAATTTTTCTATATATGAACCCACCTGGTATTGCTCCTTAATCTTCCCACTTGCCACACGGTGTTTGCTTGTGTACCTATAAGGTACATTCTAGGTACCTGGAAGGATCCTGCATTAACAGAATACTGAAGACTTCCCTTAGAGTAGGGGTGTCGAACTCAATCAGAGAAGGGGCCAAAATCTAAAATCCAGCCTAAATTGCAGGCCGAATGGTTTACTGAACAGTCATAAACTGACAATGTTAACCAGAAATGTGAATTTAAAATGAGTGGAACAATCTTTTCCTTAACAGTGCTGTTAACCAACTCACATGCTATCAAGCAAAACAGTAATATTGGTATCAAGCAAAAGAGTAATATTGGAATGTACCTAAAATGCTCATTGTTTTGTTTTATGGCTAGATGTCTGACACCGTTTTCCCCGGATCGATGAGTCAATGTTCGGTTTTATTTCTTGGGCTGTAGCAACCCGCAAAACAGCATGGAGGTTGTCATCGGTAATGCGTGATCTGTGCTTGTTTTTGTTCAGATTCATTATTGAAAACATCTGTTCACAAAGATAGGTGCTCCCGAACATGGATAGAATACGGGCAGCATGAAGTCGGAGCTCTGGCATTGAGTCAGGGGGCAGTAGAGGGTAGAAGTCCTCAATTTCAACATCCTGAAACCTTGATTTCAGGCCACTGTCAGACTGAAGCTCGATTATCTCCATCTGAAGGTGATAGGGCACATTGTTGACATCAACTGTAAAAGGATTGGCAAAGATGTCAAAGCCTGAGTGCTGTGTTTTAAAGTCAGAGAAGCGCCGCTCAAATTCACTTAGTAAACGGCTAACTTTGGTAGCCAGCCGACTGCAAGGAAAAGTACCAGAAATAGTGGTTGAGATACTCAAACAAACAGGAAAGTGGGCAAGATGGTCCTGTTCCAGTTGGGACTTCCATAGTTGAAGTTTACGCTGGAATGCTGTGATCATGTCAGACATCTTCGTGATGACTTGTTTGCGTCCCTGCAGCTTCAGATTCAGTTGGGCGAGATGCTCGCATATGTCACACATCATAGCAAAATCACATAGCCAGGCGGGATCCGACAGTTCAGGCAAGGGCTTTCCTTTCCTTTCCATGAAAAGAGCAATTTGTTCTCTGAGCTCAAAAAATCTTTTGAGGACTGCGCTCTTGCTCAGCCATCTTACTTCTGTGTGGTATGGCACGTCTCCATGCTCTGCACCCACCTCCTGTAAAAACTGCTGGAACTGGCGATGATTCAGGCCACGTGCCCGTATAAAGTTAATAGTTTTAATGACTGTGGTCATTATGTCATTCATGTCCAGAACTTTTCCACACATAGCCTCTTGGTGGATAATGCAATGATAAGTAATCAAGGGTGTGTGGCAGTGACTTTTTTGCATTCTTTCCTTCATTAGTCCAACCAAGCCTTTCTTTTCTCCGCACATTGAAGGTGCTCCATCGGTAGTTAGCCCCACCAACTTTTCCCAGGGTAATTTAAAATTATTTATAGATTTCCCCACAGCCTCAAATATATCTGTACCATTCGTCGTCCCATGCATGGCAGCTACATCCAAAAGTTCCTCAGTGACAGAGAGGTCAGTCTTCGTAGCACGTATAAAGATGGACAGCTGCGCTGTATCAGTGTTGTCTGTGCTTTCATCGATAGCAAGTGAAAAAGTGAGATAACTGCATGCCTGTTCGGCCAGCTGTGATGATAGATTTCCTGAGAGTTCTTGAACTCTATCTGCAATGGTGTTTCTTGACAAAATGACATTTTGAAAACTCTGTATGTGGTCTGGGCATACTTGCTCACACACTTTTAGCATGCATTGCTTCAAAAAGGCACCCTCTGAAAAACACCTTGAAGTACGGGCAAATTCTTCAGCCACTATAAAGCTTGCTTTCACTGCAGCATCATTTTTCGCTGTAGCCTTTGTAAACATTTGCTGCTGTGATTGTAGTTTGCCTTTTAGTTCTTTAACAATTTTATGCTTTTCTTCCAAAGTATATTTGCCATACTTAACATTATGTTTGGTGTCAAAATGACGACGTATATTGTACTCTTTCATCACTGACACTGTCTCATAACACAATATACACACTGGTTTGCCCTCTCTAAGCACAAACATGTATTCATTTTCCCATTTGTCATTAAATTGTCTGCCTTCACCGTCAACTTTTCTTTTCCTGGACATTTTGGGATCAATATTGGCAGTAAAAGCTGTAGTTTATTGGAAATCTGCGTTAGAAGGAAAAAGTTGAAAACTGCACAGGGATAGCTTGATTTGGCAGATGGAGTGGAGGAAAAAAAAGTCAGTCAATAAATGCCTGGCTGGGTACAGATAGCAGATTCTGTTGCGATTTTTATGCCTGCACTTTATGCCAGGAACTGGCAGCTTCTGCTGTGTATTTTTTATGCCCGCACACTCACTCTCTCCTCTGCTCTGCCACCCGCACAACCACATCGGATGCCGGACTATAGGTCACGCCTCCTGAATCTCGCGTGACTTGTTATCTATGCGCATGCGTAATAGATAGCAAGTACCGGCCAGCGAGGCGGCCGCGAGATCACAAGCCTCCTATGTCACCGCGCGTCATTGTGATGGAACGCAGCGGAGTGCAGTGATGACAGCGCGGTGCAGGCCACATTGCAAGGCCTGGCGGGCCGGATTTGGCCCAAGGGCGTTCTGTTTGACATGTGTGCCTTAGAGCATTGATTGTGGCTGCTGCTTTCAGCATCCCAGCACCATTAGCAGCTTATTCCAGGACCCTGCTGGAAGGGTGGGTGGAAATACCTGCCTGGATAGTGAGTGTTCTGTTGTTAAACTTGGTCTGTTGCTAACCTCTCACCAAAAACAGAAGCATGGGGACCCCCAGCCTCTGTTCTATTCTGTCTCCCCTAGAACACTTTTTCATCCAGCCTCAACTCGGCCCTTCTGTCTGAGCTTGGGGCCTGGGGAGGAATAGGAACCATGATCTCGGGAATCAGGCACTCACAGGAGCCCCTGACTGAGCCCAGCCTGCAAAGCTGTTTGCAGGTTATGGCAGCTGTCACTGAGTCCTTCTTAGTCGCTGCAGCTGGGCTGCTGTGCTACCTTTAATCGGTTCTGCCAGGTCACTTTCTCAAGCCGGAGTGGAAATCTCTTAAGAATGTAACCTTAAAGGCTACCTTCTGTTCTAGACTGGCTGACCAGTACTGTCCCTTACACGGGCAAACACGATCAGCTTGTGTGTCCTAGAGTGTCGTCCTGGGAACAAGCAGCGAGGGCAGAGCGCTCTTACAAGCAGCCTTCGTCTCCGTCGTTATCTTCCTGATGCAGGGCGCCATCTGATGGGGGTTTGTGGCATGGGTTAACCCTAAAGGAGATCCTGTTAAATGGAGGAGAGTGTGTGCAGGAATATCAGATTTAATTCTGAGTGTACACAAAGCACATGGTTGATCTAATATATTACAGACCATATGAATTCCGGTTTTGATTACTTGGTTATACCATTACTTAAGAGTATAATGCTTTAAAGTACTTTTCTAAAAAATAATGTGCTATAAACAGATGATAGACACAGATAACAGATAATATTACGTCATGTAAACACAAGGAAACTGATGCAGAGAAAGTTTAACTAACTGAATGTGATTGGCACACCTTAAGCTTTTTAAGTAGGCTACCTGTACATTTACTACACCCAAAATTGGCAAATATGTCCATAAAGATCATAGTTTGGCTTGGATCCAGCTAAGGAAACATTGCCAGCATGGTTCAGAATGTTCTAGACTTTAAAGTCTAATCAACTCTCTCTGTTACATTCTGCCACACAGGGCCATCCAGAGTAGAGATGTGGCTCAGTTCAGGAATGTCGTCACACAACTGGAAGCTGACTTAGAAATTACCAAAAGACAGCTAGGGACCGAGCGCTTTGAAAGGTGAGTTGGTCTCTATGCAGTATTTAGGCTGGGAGCATTCTTTCTCAGATAACAACAGATTCTGGTTATTCCATGATGCCTAGGTTTTAAAGTGTGAATTGAACTTCAGTTTCACCACTGGATTAATAATGCCACTGAATACAAAATTCAAAAGTTTTGTTTTAAACTTTTTTTTTGCATTAGGGAAAGGGCTGTGCAAGAACTTCGCCGCCAGAATTACTCAAGTAATGCTTATTATTTGAATTCTACGATAAAGCCAAATGCTAAATGTCGTTCACCAGAACGTGCTCTCCACCGATCTCCTGACCGAGGCCTGGATCGATCTCTAGAAGAGTGAGTGGCTTAAGGGTCCATTCTCTGGGGTCCATATAGCAGTATATACAGTGACTATTTGAAGATGTAAGGAAACGCAGTAACAGTCTGTCGAGAATAGTGCTATTGAAACATGGATTAGTTATAGTCACATAAAAATGAAGTTTTTTTACTTATTTTTATATAAATATTCTAAAGTGAAAGATCTCTATTTTATCTGTTTACATAAATTTTATTTTTAAAATATAATTTTCTTTTTATTTCTACATCCATTTGTATTAAATTTTAGTTGAATTTTTAGAGAAAGAGATGGGGGAGAGGGGAAAGACTTCCACAGATCCGCATTATCTAATTCTAAAACCAGATAAAGACACTACAAAAAAAAATAAAATTATAGACCAATATCCCTGATGAACATAGATGCTAAAAATCTCAACAAAATATTAACAAACTAAATCCAGCAGTACATTAAAGATTTATTCCAGGATGATGGTTTGTAAAATATCTGCAAATCAATAAATGTGATATAGTACATAAACAAAATGAAGAATAAAAATCTTCTCATTATATCAATACATGCATAAAAAACATTTGGTAAAACCCAGCACCCATTTATGATAAAAACTCTCCGCAATGTGGCAATAGAGGGATCATACCACAACATAATAAAGGCCATATATGACAAAACCAGACCCAACATACTCAATGGGCAAAAACTAAAAACATTTTCCTTCATATCAGAATGAGCCATGATGTCTGCTTTCACCACTCATATTCAACTAAGTTCTAGCCACAGGGATCATATAGGATGAAGAAATAAAAGGCATCCACCCAAATAGAAGAAAGTAAAACTCATTGTTCTCAGATAACATGATATTGTACATAGAAAACCTTGAACCCTCCATCAAATGATTTGATAGAATAAATGAATTTGGCAAAATATCAGGAAATCAGTAGCATTCTTATACACCAATAAGGAAATCTCAGAAAGAGAAATTAAGAAATAATCCTATTTACTGTTACAACAAAAAAAAAATAATAATCTGTACTTTGAAAACTATAGTATATTGAAGAAAAAAATTGAGTAAGATACAAATAAGTGTTTTTAATAGTTTGAAGAAGGATAGGTGTTAGTTCTTCTTTAAATGTTTGGTAAAATTCACCTATGAAATTATCCAGTCCAGGACTTTTGTTTGCTGAGAGTTTTATCATTGCTGCTTCAATTTTATTAGTTATAATCATCTACTCAGGTTTTCTGATTCTCCTGATTCAATTTGGGGGAATGTATTTCCTAGGAATTTATTCATTTCAATTTGTTATTCAATTTTTGGCATATAATTGTTCATATTATTTTTCTATAACCTTTTATAATTGTTACTTCTCTTTTATTTCTAATTTTATTTATTGCATTCTCTCTTTTTTATTATTTATTTATTTATTTATTTATATATTTATTTATTTATTTATTTTTGTGGTCACTCTGGTTAAAGGTCTGTCAATCTTTTTTTATTGTGTCAAAGAACCAGTTCTTTGTTTCGTTGATCTTTTGTATTTTTTTTTAGTCTCCATGTCATTTATGTCTACTGTGATCTTTATTATTTCATTTCTTCAGTTTACTCTGGGCTTTTTTGATGTTGCTTCTTTTCTAATTCCTTTGAGTTAACAGTTAGATTGTTTATTTGAGATTATTCTTGTTTGTTGAGGTAGGCTATCTTTGAGAATATTTCATGTGTACTTGAGAAGAATGTATATTCTGCTGTTATGGAATAAAATATTCTGTAAATATCAAGGTAGTTTTCAACTACCCTATGTATTTTGATTGGAGTATTTAAGCCACTTATATTTAAAGTGATTTATTGATACATACAAATTTATTGCCATTTCATTCTCTATCACCTCTTCCTCCTCCTCCTTCTTCCTTCTCAGTCTCTTTCTCTTCATTTTTCTTCATTTTTAAGAAACCCCTTTAATATTTCTTATAATACTGGTTTATTGGTTATAAACTCCTCTAGCTTTTTCTTGTCTTTGAAACTCTTTTTCCTTCCATTTTAAATGATAACCTTGCTGGGTAAAGTAATCTTGGGTCTTTGCTTTTCATTACTTTGAATATTTGATGCTAATCCCTTCTGGCCTGAAATGTGTCTGTTGAGAAATCAGCTGCCAATCTTATGGGAGCTTCCTTGTATGAAGCTAACTGTTTTTCTCTTGCTGCTTTTCAGATTTTCTCTTTGTCTTTAACCTTTGCCTTTTTAACTATGATGTGTCTTGATATGGGCCTCTTTAGGTACATCTTGTTTCGGACTCTCTGCGCTCCCTGGACTTATGTTATTTCCTTCACCAGGTTAGGGGAATTTTCACCCATTATTTCTTAAAATAGATTCTCAATACCTTGCTTTCTCTCTTGCTCTCTCTTTTATTTTTTCTTGTACCTCTATGATGTGAATGTTGTTATGCTTCATGTTGTCTCAAATATCCCTTAAACTATCCTCATTTTAGAATTATTTTCCTTTGCTGCTCTAATTGAGAGTTTTTTACTATTGTACTTTGTCTTCTAAATTTCAGATTCAGAATCTGCTTCATCCAGCCTACTGTTTGTTCCTTATAGTGTATTCTTCATTTCAGATACTGTATAATGCCTTTTTGACTGCTTCTTCTTATGTTCTTATGGTTTCTGTATATATTTTTATGCTTGCTATCTCTTTGTTGAAGTTCTCACTAGTTCCTTTAGCATCTTTATAAACATATTTTTGAACTCAAAGTGCTTGCCCTCGTTTTTATTTAGCTCTTTTTTTTTTTTTTTTTTTTTTTTAGATTTCTCCTGTTCTTTTATACTTGGGCATGTTTCTCTGTCTTCCTATTTTGTCTGTCTCTTTGTGTTTGTTTCTATGTATTAGGTAGAGCTATATCTCCCAGTCGTGGTAGGGTGGACTTATGTAGTAGGTGTCCTGTGGGGCCCAGTGGTGCACTCCCTTTCCTCACCTGAGCTGGGTGCTCTAGTAATGTCCCTGTGTGTGTTATGTGGGCCCTCCTGTTGTGATTGAGTCTTGTGCTTGCTATTGGCCTGTTCATTAGTGAGTTTGACATTCAGAATGGCTGAGTATGAGGATTGTTCCTGATCACAGAGTATGAGTGCTGTGCAGGTGCTAACCACATAAAGTAGAATCTCCTCAGCAGGGTCTGGTGCCTGCCAAGATCTTCCTTTGGATATGCCACTTTTGCAGTCAATTGGATCCTGCTCTGATGTTGTCTGAAGCTGGCCCCTGGGCATTTTGAGAGAGACTCTGGTGCATGTCAATGTCACACACTGCCTGTGACTAGCTCAGAGCTACTTGTTTGGAGCTACAAAGTGATCCATAGATTGTGGCTGCTTCTGCTGGGCCTTGATGTGTGTGGGAGACCAAGCTGCATACCAAGGCCAGCTTCTACTGGCACCAAGCCTGGGGACAGGTCATCAAAAGTTAAAAGGCATCTGCAGTTTTCCTTTGCCTGCCTCCACCTGCTGACTGCCATCAGTCACTGGAAGAGCCTCTTACAGAACTAAATTGCATGCAGTAGGTTGTCAGTGAGTCACCAGATAGGAAACGTGGTGTTCACCAGATTGATACAAGTTCAAACTCTTACCAGTGCTGGGTCAGAGGCCACTCAACAAAAGTCCCAGGATATGCAAAGTCTAGCTACCGCCTGCCAGGTTCCTGCAGACCTTTGTAGTAGGGCAGAGTCTCAGGGAGTGGTCAGTCAGGGCAAGGCCAGCAGAGTTTTTCAAGACTAAACAGACCAAAATTTGGCCAGTTGAGGGAGGGCTCTGTGAGAGAAAAATGGACCTCAATCTAGAGCCACACTACTCAATCTGTCCCAGATTCAGTGCACGCCTCCTTGGCAGGAAGGGACCATCAAGAGTCGGGATGAGGCCACCTGGAACCCAGAGGTTGAATCTAGTGTATCTCCCTTGATGGGAAGGCACCCACCAAGTTCACAGGAAAGTGGGGGGATTTACCCCATCTCAAAGCCACATAACTCAGTCAGGGATACCCCTGAGTCTGCTGGGACCTCTATTCCATGGCCCTGTCAGCTGACTTCTCAGCAAAGCATGAGCTCTGCAGGCTGTGGCAACAGGGAATTGAGAGGATGGGGCTTTCGGATTTCCCCAGGCTGATGCCATAAGGAAGGGAGTGCTCCACCCCAAAAAAATGGCATCTATAGTTTGAGTATGGGACTCAGCACAGGGATCCTGGCAGCTGCCCCTTTGACTCTCTCCCCGAAGTTATAGACCTCTCTCTCCTCACAGTTCTCTAGTCTGCTCTGCCCGCTCTCTGCTGGAATACAGGTGACTGGCTGTGAATAAGATTTTGTGTGTTGCTGCTCTAAGAAGATGTTTGGTTCTCCAACATACCCCTACCTCTTCCGTGCAGGACAGAATCCCTGCTGGTTTTCACAGCCAGATTCTATGTGGGCTCTTCTTCCCAGGTCTGGTGCTCTGGGCCAGGGAGCTAGGTGAGGGTTTGAGACCCCATGCTTCGCATGGGAAACCCCCTGCAATTGAGATATCCCTCCAGAACCTCAACTGCCACCTGTGGGTGCAGATTGGCCTTTTTTTGTGTCTCTGCCCTTCCTCCCATTTTTGATGTGGCTTCTTCTATTAATCCTTGGTTATAAGACTTCTGTTCAACTAATTTTTACTTGATTATTCAGGTTGTTCTATATTTAGTTGCAATTCCAGTTCTCCTTGGAGGAGGTGAGTGTAAATTCTACCTACTCTTCCATCATCTTGAATCTTCTTACTTAACTTTTGCTGTTAGTTTTAAATGGTATCCTTTGATGGCCACCTCTTTAGACAATAAATTTACTTAATTTGCTTTCCTACTACCACTGGTCTGTTTCTTATCCCTTTGCCTTTTCCAGGCTGTCATATAAATGAAATCTTATCGTATGTAGTCTATCATGTCTGACTTTCACTCAGCATAACATATTTGAGATTTCCCCAGGTTTTCATGTATTTCAGATGTTATTGCATATTCCTTTTAACTGCTGAATAATAATATTCCATTGTGTGGATGTACCAGTTTGGTTTTATTTTACTTTTTATTTGTAAAGAATTACAGTATAACTGGTAGGTGCAAAAATAGTTATAGAGAGTTAGCCATGTTCTTCCCCCAGTTTACCAATGACAATATCTTACAAAGAAATTAACATTGGGTACAATGTTAATATAGACCTTTTTCAGTTTTTACCAGTTTTTGCCTGCACTCATTGTATGTACAGCTTTTTTTACACACCACCCATATTTCATCACCACAATCAAGACACTGAAATGTTCCATCAGCAATAAGGAACTCAATCCCTCATGATATCCCTTCATAGTCAAAGCACACACCCACCACTTGGCAAACACTAATTTCTTCTACACCTGTATAATTCTGTCATTTTGATAATGTTATAGAAACAGAATCATAAATACTATGTAACTTTTGAGATATATATATTTTTCATTTAGCACAATGTTCTTTCATTTAGCACATATTATTATATTCAAGTTGTATATAATAATAATCCATTCATTTTTATTGTCGACTATGATTCCAAGACATGGATGTATCACCATTTGTAAAAACTGAGCAAAAAGGTTGGTAAAAATCTTCAGTATTGCTGAAGTAATATTAGAATATATTTTTACACATGGTGAAATCTTTGAATTAAAAATATTAATCTGTACAATTTTCTTCTCTCTCATAGGAATCTTTGCTATAGAGATTTCTGACATGCGAAAAGATTCTTCACATCCTTGGGAAAGGTCAAAATGTCAAACTGATTTTTTTTTCTATTTGATTGCATTTATTTTTGAATCCTTGACAATGTTAAATGTATATATTAACTTTGTGCCTCTGAATCTCTTTTCTCATGTGCCAAATTGCAGAGATCAGAGATGACTTATAAAAATAAAAATGTGTGTGGCTCTTTCTACCCATACAGTAATAGTGAGTGTAAAACCCACTGTTAACTATCCGGAGTAAATAAAGAAGCTTATGAAAAGAAGGAAAAGTGTTTTTTACAAAACTGATTTCCTTTCCTTTCGTGGTACCTCATATAATTGGATGGTTATTTTTCTTAGTTATTTATCCTTTCTTGGCTGGAGAAGTTCTGCCAAAACAGGCACAGTTTGCTGATACTGGCCTGGGTCTCAATATGCCACTTTGGACCCAGCCCAATGCAAATTCCAGGCCACATTCTGATTTCAAAGCAACAGATAGTAGGAGATTGTCAGGATTTTAAATCCATAATATTGTACCACTGATTAACATACATTTCTGCAATTGTGTTTACCTATACTATTTTTTAGAAAGGCAGGTGATGCTATATCTGTCAAGAATGTAAGATTTTTTAAATCTGTATTTTTAATAAGTTTTCTCTAAAACATTAAAGTACTACAATCAACTTAATTGCCATTTTACTTATTTTTTATTGTTTTTTGCCTGTGGCAGCTGTTTGTTTTCAGAGTAACATCTCCATTGGTGTTTTCTTATTTCCCCTAAAGTCCCCTAAATCTCTTCCCTTTTCTGTCCATTGATTTTGAATTAAGAGCCTGAACAGTACTGCATTTAACTAATATTAGCTATTTATATTCTTGCCATTTTAGTAAAAAAAATAAAAAATAAAAAGTTCTGTCATTAACAGTATTCATAGGATGTAGACAGTTTCTCATTGTATATAGTCACTATTTAGTATAACAACAATAATGTAGGGCGGGGCCCTGATTTAGGTCTTGTTTAATCATTATCACTCTGATATTTTGCCATAAAGCTATACTTCATATATACTTTAGTTTGATTTTTAAAAACCTTGAGTTTTATTCATCTAGTTCAAGACCTTAATTATAGATTGGTTTAAAAATTGAATAATTTAAAGCATGGTATTCTTTTATAAACATTTTGGACAATAATATTAAAAATGTTTTGGGTTAAAAAAAAGTTGTTGGTGCACTGACTGCTGAGGGGGCTGCAAATCAGGCCCAGAGAGAGGCCTTAAGAGAGAAGCAGGGTCTGGTCCGTAGCCTCTGAGGCTGCTTTTGATCAGCACTTGCCTCTCTCTTTCTCTCTGGGCCTGGCCAGCAGCTGCGCCTCCATTTCTCTCCAGGCCTCCACCAGGGCTGCTGATCAGCCCCACCTTTCTGATCAGGCCCCATTGATAGGCCCAGAGATGCTGACTGGCATAGAAACCGACCAATCAGAACCAAATCTGGGTCAACTGTGAGAAGCCAATGGCTTCCTAGGAGGAGGAGCTTTTGATGCTAACTGGCATAGAAACTGACCAATCAGAACCAAATTGGCCAGCAGAGGGGGGCAGTAGTAGGGGACTAGGCCTGCAGGGGAGGGCAGTTGGGGGCCATCATGCCAACAGCAGAAGGCAGTTGGGGGTGATCAGTCTGGCAGGGAAGGACAGTTGGGGGTGAAATCAGGCCAGCAGAGTTTGTTTTTTAGTTTTTTTCTTTCTCTTTTGCAGTTTCTTAAAGTGAAATGTTAAGTTGTTGATAAATCAGAAACCTTTTTTAAGAAGGTGCTTATAGCTATGATTCCCCTCTAACCATATTGTTTAATATAATCACTTCTACAATTTTATTTATTTATTTTTAATTGTAATACAATACACATAACATAAAATTTACCATCTTCACCATTTCAAGATGATAGTGGGTGTAAGTTGTTGATGAGTAGTGAAAAGGATCAGGTCTTATAAAAATACATGCACTTAATGGCCACAAAAGAAAAAGAACCCAAATTCATTAATAACAGGAGTTTATTTATGTAGTGGGAAGCTCATCAGTATTTCTCTGTTGAGGTTCGAAGAGAGATGTGGCAGATGAACCCAGCAAGTGGCCAGAGAGGGTGGGCCGAGCTCCGAGGCAGAGGAACACTCTCCTCATGAGAAAGGCGAGCTCTCCGGCTGAGAAACACACTCCTAGTGTCCTTTCTGAGTCCCGTCTTCTTCTATGTCTCTACGTTACGATATTGGGGGAACCCACTTCCCTCTGTTCTGTATGGAGGCGTAACTGACATACACATTATATTAGTTTCAGATGTATAGCATACTGGTTCAATATTTGTATACATTGTGAAATTATCCCAATAAGTCTAGGTAGCATCTGTCACCACACATTGTTACTCACTTTTTCCCTGGGATGAAAACTTTCAAGATGTACCCTGAGCAACTTCCAAATATGCAACACCGTGTTGTTAACTACAGGTGCCGTGTTGGACAAGACCCCATGGTGTCTGTATTAGACATGAACTGTAATCGGTAGCTGTGCCCTTGGACTTCCTTTGCCTGTTTTACTCATCCCCCACCCGTCTCTGGCCACCACCAATGTGTCCACGGTATCTGTGCACTTGGTTTTATAAGTGAGATCATGTGGTATTTGTCTTTGGCTTATTTCACTTTGCATAATGCCCTCAGGATTCATCCCTGTTGCTGCAAAGGGCAAGATTTTATTATTTTTTATGGCTGAATAATGTCCCGTTGTATGTGTCCCTGTGTGTGATCACATTTTCTTCATCCATTATTCACTGATGGAACCTCAGTTTGTCCTTTAATTTACAAATCTTTGCTATTGTAAATAAGGCTGCAGTGAACATGGGTGCATGTATCTTTCTGAGTTAGTGTTTTCATGTTCTGTAGATGAATACCCAGAAGTACAATTGCTGGATTAGATGATAGATTATGTTTAATTTTTTGGCAGAACCTCCACTCTGTTTTTCATAGTGGCTTCACCAATACTTGGTAACATTGCCAACAGAACACAAGTGTTCCCTATTCATGTTCTTTTCAACACTTGTTATTTGTCTTTTTGGTATTAACCTTTTTAACAGGTGAGAGGTGATATTTCATGGTGTGTGTGTATGTGTGTGTGTTTAAATCCTCACCAAAAGTTATGCTTTTGTTGATTTTAGAAGAGGGGGGGGGGCGGGGAGAGTGAGAGAGAGAAACCTTCATGTGAGAGAGACACATCAATCGGTTGCCTCCCAGATGCGCCCTGAACGAGTGGGGATTGACCCCGCATGTGCCCTGCCTGGGAATCGAACCAGAACCCTTTGGTGCAGAGTCATGTCCCAACCAGTGGAGCCATACAGGCCTGGGTCGTTGTGCTTCTGATTTGCATTTTCTTAATGATTTGTGATGTTAAGCACCTTTTCATATACCTGTTGGCCATCTGTATGTCTTCTTTGGAAAATGTCTATTCAGATCCTCTGCCCATTTTTAACTCAAATTGGTGTGTTGTTGTTTCTTTGCTTTTGCTATTGAGTTTCTTTTATATTTTGGATATTAATCCCTTATCTGACACAGATTTGCAAATATTTTTCTCTGTTCAGTAGGATGCCTTTATATGTTGTTAATGGCTCCCTTTGTGCAGAATCTTTTTGTGCTTTAAATTTCTTGTTGCTATGCTCACAGGGAAATTTTGCATTTTATTCTTAAGTTTTTAGAAGATGAAAGCCAACTCATACAGCTTCAACAAATAAGATAAAATATATAAATTCCCACTTTTGTCCTTACGGAAATGAGGAATTATTTTATGTTTATTTTGCTTTTTTGGGTAATGTTAATTATATGTCTGTAACACTGAGCTTGTATCTATTTAGGCAAGACAAATATAGTGTCCTGTTTTAAAGCATTAAGGAAAAAATCCATCTTCTGCTTAGTAGCAATGTACTTTTGTTTTATTGAGCTAGATTTATACCAGATTTATCTCAGTAGAAAGCAAATATTATGGTAATTATTTATGCATTGCAACATCTGAAATAATAGAAATGTCATTTTATAATACTGAGAAATGGGAGACTTTTGACTCCTTGATATGACAGAAATCTCTTCTGCTTCCTCAATTTTCATAACAAGTTGTGGAATCCCGGAGTGTTATTAAAGGTCCAGTTTCAATCGGAAGTGAGCCTAGCTCAAGGGCAGCGGGTTACTCCATCTGTACATGTGTGTGCTTCAGGATAGCAGTGTCTAGACAAACAGGCCTGCGGTTCGGATTGCTTCTGGTGAGAGTAATGGAGAGAATCAGGATCATGACTCACGGTTGTCTTGTTTCTGACTCTATTTTCCAAAGAAAATGTGCATGTGTTTTAGTATAATTGACATTATGTCCATTTTCAGACATGCAACATGATACTTGTATATGTCACCAAGAACAGTGTTATCCGTACTTAAGTATAAGCATAAGTTGGTGTTTATTTTCATAATGTTCTTGCCATTCTCTTGGTGGACTGTTGCAACATTTCACCAATTTATCCTCAAGCACCGTGACTTTAAGATGTTCAATAAATATGTGTTGAACAAACACATGCATGAAACCTATTTTTATATCCATGAGGATGAAATTTTTCCCTCAGTACTTTTCTGTGACCCCAAGAACTCACTGACCTGGGCAGCCCGTCTTCCATGGTTTCCAATGCCATGAACCGGCTGGTAGCATACATGCCTGCCCACGGGCAATGCCACTGCTCCACCGAGGGGTTCTCCTGTTTACATTTTTAAACATGGCCCACCTCTCTAGCTTCTAAAAATGTCTAACTAAATGAAGCATCGCTCTATGTAATGATTTATATAATCATTTCTTCAGGAAATAAAGAGCAAGACAGAGAGGGTCTTTGCAAAAGCGAGTTAACGGCAGACCTGAAGACGGTCACAGGCAGGAACAACGCGAGAGCTCTAACGTGGAACACAGAGCTGTGAGGTTCAGAGACCAGGTTCGTCCCCGGTGCAGCAAGGCCCTCGGCCATTTTCAGGGCTTCTGTTTGGACAAGGACAGTTACTCCGGGGGCTTGTAGGCCTCAATACAAGGACCTGATTGCCTGTATTTGGGGAAACCCATATTGGCTGCCTTTTTTAAAACATGCCTCTTAATGACAACTACACATGCTGCTGAAAACTTTTAAATAGGTGATTAAAACTCTGGCTTTATATACCCACATAAGCCCAAAACTTTTGATATCCTATTACAAAAAAATGTTGATAAGTTAAAAAATTTATGAATTGTATTTGTAACCATAACCTCACATTTGCTCCAAGAGAAAAAGAAAAAGGTATTTTTCTCTTAAATGAACTTTTAGTAAATCATGGCTACTGCTACAGCTGAAGGACATTGACTGTTGCAGCCCCCGTTGTAACACTTTTCAAATCCCTCTGCTTACCCACCAACCTCTGTTATCTGTGAGCTTTGAATTGGTCAGAGACAAAGATTTCCAGGAGCTCCAAAGATAAATGGCTTCAGGTTTTCCCCAAGCCCCCATCTGGCGCTGGCCTAGCCTTCAGAGGTTTTGAAACAAACCCCTTGGCCAGGGAAAGTGGGTAATTCATGCATGCAGCAGCAGAAGAGCTTCTCCCTTTGTAGCAGTGAATGGCAGGTTTACACAGGTCAGCGATGAGGGAGATGCGGGAGAATGAATAGGGAGAGTCTATCTGCGGAGCTTCCGCAGCTCAGCAAAACCAGCCAGGCCGGCCGTCCCTCCGGCCCCGGGCCTTGTTGTGGAGCTCGGAGCACACAGAGCAGACATCTCCGGGCCCACCCGGGAAGCAGGAGTTGTCCTTGTTTTCTGGCAAACAAGGCCTCTCTGCCCAGGATCTCACAGGAGGGCAGACCTGAGAGCTCATCTGCCGGAGACCCACGGCGGGCTAGAGAGAAAACTCCCTGTAGGGACGAGGGGAGAAGTATGTGATCTCAATGTTTTATATTTTAGAAAAAATCTAATAATAAGTAAATAATGAAATCTTAGCAGCATCTCATAGAATGCACGTTTTGTTGTAAAGAATTATCCAAAAAAGTACACAATGGAAATGTTTATTAAACTTAGTGAGTTATCACAAATACCCATCAACCCCCTGCCTGGATCAAGGTACGGAGCCCATGGAGTATCTCAGCGTTTCCCTTGGTGCCCCCATGTCAGTCACTATTCCTGCCCCCAACCCCGTAGCCTGCAGATAACCAGGGTCCTGATTCCTAAGACTTATAACTTAGTTTAGTTTGTTTGGAGAGTTCTATAAAAGGAATCATACTGCGTGTATTTTTATTTCTTTTTTCCACTCAATATTCTGTTTTTGGAATACATCCATGTTGCTCAGTGTGCCTCTGATTTCATTTTTACCTTTTCGCTATGGGGCATTGCTTTACTGTGTACATATGACACAATCTGTGTTCTTCTGGTAATGGGCGTGGGGCTGTGTCCTGGCTGGGCTCTTCAGACAGGTGCTACCGGGACATTCATGTGCACATCTCTTGGTGCACAGGGACATGCTGGCCGTGGAATTACCGGATTAAAGAGTGCCATGTGTCCTCCGTAAGCACCGCCAACTGCTTCCCACAGCAATTGCACTGCTGCACGCCCACCGGCGCCCAGGCGCGTGCAGGCCGCTCCCGGGAACGCTTGGCGTTGCCACTCTGGTGTTTCACCTTAAGGTGGGTGTGGAGTGGTGTCTCCCAGGGGCTGTGATTTGCATTTTGCTGATGCCTTAATGCTTAGTTCCCAACTGGCATCATAATTGGAAAGTTCATAGTCAAGTATTTTACTTATGGTTTTCCTGTCTTATTAATGTATAGATCTTATGTATTCTGGGTCTGAGCCCAATAACCTTGCACTGAGCCTTGCTTTTTCATTCATTTAATGATGTCTTTTAATAAACAAGTTTTGCCCAGCCTGTGAGCTCAGTGGTTGCACATGGACCCCGGCATCAGGAGGTCACCGGTGCAGTTCCCAATCAGGGGACAGGCCCTGGTTGGGGGTTCGATCCCCAGTGGGGCCATGCAGGAGGCAGCCAGTCGATGTTTCTCTCTCATACATGTTTCTATCTGTCTTTTTCTCCATGCCTTTCTTGTTAAAAATCAATAAAAACATTTTAAAAATAAGCAAGTTTTAATTTTAATAATGTCCAATTTATCAATAACTTTCTTTATGAATATATATTTTTTCTGACCTGAATAAAAAAGTTTTTCCTACCTTAAAGTCATAACTCTGTCTCATATCATCTTTAATAAATTTTGTTTTTCTGGTCAACTTTAGAACTACAGTCCACCTGGATTTGATTTTTGTGTGTGGTGGAGGTAGGCACTGAGATTTTTAAAAATTCCATAGAGATGCCCAATTAGCTCAGCACATTTATTGAAGACTGTCATTTCCCCAGAGGTAGGCTTTACTACCCTGTCCTCTCCAATGTCCAAATACATGTGGCTTTCTATTGGTCTCTGTCATTGTGCTGCTTGTTACTAACAAATACCTCAGTGTTTTAATTTCTGTAGCTTTAAGTCTTGCCGTCCACTAAAGCAGGTTCTTTCATATTGTTGTTCTTCCAAAATATCATGGCTATTTTTGCTGTTGCATTCCCATAGAACTTAAATCATTTTGTAAAATTCCATATAAAACTTATCATGATTTTCACATATTGGATCAAATTTATGCATACATTTGGGGAGAATTGATAACTTTATAATATTGAATCTTCCAGCCCACAGATATTCTTTTATTTATTTTATTTTTCTTTATAATACTTCATAGTTTTCTGCATGAGGGCATTGACCCAAAAATTTTAAAATATTTGTTACTAAGTATTAACTTTTTGATGCTGTCAAATAGTTATGTATCATTTTAAATCATTATTTTTTATTGTTGCTTCATATAAGTCATTTGAATTTTGTATTTTGACCTTGTACTTACTATATTTAGTAACCGTGATAAAAGTCACTTATTCATTCTAATAATTTAGTGGTGATGTTTTTTAGACTTTTTACATATTCAATCATATCACCTGTTGAAAATAACATTTTAATTATATCACAGTTCTTATACTTTTTATTATTTCTGGGTTCAGTACACTGGCTAGGACTACACTTACGAATTTGAGTAATGAATATGGATATACTTGTCTTTATCATTACAGAAGGGAATTCTTCAACAGTTCACAATTAAGTATGGTACTTATTCTTTTTTAAAAAATAGTATTTATCAGATTAACAAAGTTATCTTCAATTCCTAATTTAAGAGATTTAATCCTGTATAGATGTTGAAATTGATCAAATGTTCTCCTGAATCTATTTTGATGATCCTATTACTGTATCTTTTATTACTGTATCTTATGTATCTTATCCTATTACTGTATCTTATGTTGCTATAGTTAATTTACATTGATTTTCAAATGTTTATTTAACATTGTACTCCTAGAATAAAGACAACTTGGTTTTTACACATGTTAAGTTTTTTATATATTGCTACATTTGATTTGCCAATATTTTTTTTTATATTTTTGTTCTTGAATGAAATGTAGTTGTGTAAATTTTCATTCTCATAATGGCCTTATCAGGTCTTGGTTTTAAGATTAAGCCAGGCTCAAAAATGAATTAAAAACTATTTTCTAGAAGAATATCTTTTAAACCATTTTTAGTATTTTAAATATTCTTTAAGAATTTGATAATTTAATTTAAACTTAAATTTTGTATTGCTAATTTACTTTATATATATTCATATGGATCTATTAAAAGATAACTATTATACTGATTTATGTAAAATATGGTACAAAGAATAAAAGAATCTAAAGTTGTAGCATTAAATCTTTTTACTTTCCTGATAACATACTTTGAAACAGAAAAATTTATGATTTTGATGAATTTCAACTTATTTTCTATTTTTATCACTTGTGCCTTCTTCAGGTGTAATATAAAAGAAATCAATGCCTAACTCACAGAGATCTTCTAAGAGATTTATGGTTATAGCTCTAACATTGCTGAGATGAATAAAGAATCTAAAGTCATTCTTTGGCCAAAACCGGTTTGGCTCAATGGGTAGAGCGTCGGCTTGGGGACTGAAAGGTCCCGAGTTCGATTCCGGTTAAGGGCATGTACCTTGGTTGTGGGCATATCCCCAGTAGGGGGTGTGCAAGAGGCAGCTGATCGATGACTCTCTCTCATCGATGTTTCTAACTCTCTATCTCTCTCCATTCCTCTCTGTAGAAATCAATAAAATATATTTAAATAAATAAATAAATAAATAAATAAATAAAGTCATTCTTTGGCATGTGGACTTCCAGTTGTTTCAGCAGCATTTCTTAAATCCCTCCTACTGAGTCATCTTAGTGTCTTTGCCAAAAGTCAACTAACCATATATGTAAGCATTTATTTTTGTGACATTAATTCTCTCCCTTTAATATACATGTCTATCTTGTGCCAGTACCACACTGTCTTGAGTTCAGTAACTTTGTAGTAACTTTTGAAACTGGGAAGTGTGAGTCCCTCATCTTTGTTTTGATTTTCAAGATATTTTGGCTACTATGGGTTTCTTATATTTCCATATAAGTTTTAGGTTTGTCTTGTCAATTGCTGCAAAACAAAGTGAGCTGGGTTTCTGATCAGCTTTATATTAAATCTGTAAATCAATTTGGGAAATATTGCCATATTAATAATATTAAGTCTTCTGATCCATGGCCATGGGGTATCTTTCCATTTACTTAGGTTTCCTTTAATTTCTTTCAACAATGTTTTGTACTTTTCAGTATGCAAATCTTATGCTTCTTTTGTTAAAATTTATGTTATATATTTTATTATTTCTGATGCTATTATAAGGAGGATTATTTTATTATCATCATTTCAGATTATTTATTGTTAGGGAATGGAAATACAATTGAATTTTATATCTTGATTTTCAACTTTTCCCAAACTTCTTTATTAGTTCCAATAGTTTTTAAGTGAATTTCTTAGGATTTTCTAACTACAGGATCATGTCATTTGCAAATATTATTTTACTCTTCCTTTCAAATCTGATGTCTTTTTCTCTTTAACCTGTCAATAACTTGGGCTGGTACTTCCAGTACAATGAGTGGAAGTGGTAAGAATACATTTTTTTGTTATGTCCCTGATCTTAGGGGGAAAGCATTTAGCCTTCCATTCCATTCCTAGTTTGTGAGTGTCTTTACCATGAAAAGTGTTGGATTTTGTCAAATGCTTTTTTTCTCCAAGTATTGAAATGTTCATGTATTTGTCCTTTATTCTATTCATATGATTTATTGCCTTGATTGATTTTCAGATGCTAAATCAGCCTTGCATTTCTAGATAAATCCCACTTACTCATGGCATATAATCCTCTATATATGTGGCTAGATGAATTTTGTTAGTATTTCATTAATAATTTTTGCATTTTTATTCATATGGGATATTGGTCTTCAGTGTTTCTTTCTTTTTATGTCTTTTTATTTTTTATATAAAGATATCACTCACCTCATAGGTCGACTTGGGAAGTGTCTCTCCAGGAATTGCCCATTTCATTAGGCATTCAGTTTGTTGGCTTACAGTTATTCATACTGTTGATTTATAATCCTTTTTATTTCTGGTTGTGAAACCCCCTTTTTTATTCCTGATTTTTAAAAAATATATATTTTATTGATTTTTTACAGAGAGGAAGGGAGAGAGATAGAGAGCTAGAAACGTCGATGAGAGAGAAACATCGACCAGCTGCCTCTTGCACACCCCTCACTGGGGATGTGCCCGCAACCAATGTACATGCCCTTGACCAGAATCGAACTTGGGACCTTTCAGTCTGCAGACTGACGCTCTACCACTGAGCCAAACCGGCTTCTGCTATTCCTGATTTTAATTACTTGATCGTCTTTTTTTTTTTTTTTTTTTTTCCCCCTGGTCATTGTACTCAAAGATTTGTCAATCATATTGATTTTTTCAAAGAATTAATTTTTGGCTTAGAGAGTTCATCAAACTTGGCAATTTTGAGGCCATTATTCCTTCAAATATATCTTTAAAATTTATTTTCTCTATCTGACATGCTCATAGAACATTTCTGGTCCTACAGGTCCCCGAGGCTCTGTTTAATTTTATTTTTAGTCTAATTTCCCTGAGTTTTATTTTGAATAAATTCTATAGGTATATCTTAAAATTTGGTCATTCATTTATTCCACAATATTTAATCTGTTGTTAAACTCACTAGTGAATTTTTAATTTCAGATAATGTTATTTCCACTTCTAGAAGTTCTATAGCCATACCCACAATGAGCAATCTATAGATGAGACAAGATGAAAACAAACAGCAAGATGGTTAGTTCTCATCTATCAAGAATGAATGAAAGCTAGGCTTAGTCTTCTGTCAGAACTATTGAATGTGTCAATCTGAAATCAAATACATTCCAAATGATTCCATTTTCTCATTTTACTGGTAGAAAAAAATTAAAGTTCAGGAAGTTTTTGAATTTTGCCCACAGGCAACTACTTCAGAACACAGTCAAGCCCAGGACAAAGGCTCCTTTCACTATACCAACACCACTTCCATTTATTTACCTTTCACCATTTAGGTATCACCCGCTCATGCTCCTTGGTCTTATTCATTGTCCTGTGAAAAGAGCATTCCCCCCTATTTGGGGGGAGAACCTTGGGAGATTTTTCAATAACTGTTCCTCAGAACCCCAGAATTCCTCAGCTGATGCTATACCTACCTTAAATTTAAAAAAATTATAGGGGAAAAAATCAGAGCACATCTTGTTCTACTGGTGGCCAAACATTGGTAATCACAGGAATATTTTGGGAAGTCCCATACTCTTTCAACACTCAAGGGCTCAGAGGGGTTTTATCCTACCAAGGGGTCTGGGCTTGCTGTTGGTTTACTCTTAAGGAATCGCATTTTGAGGAGGAATGGCAGGGTCAGTTAGCCATTCTGCATGTAAGGCTTAGCATGGGTCCTTCAGAGGGTAAAGAGTAAAAGCAATTCATTTCGTTCTCGACTTTTTCTTCTTCTTAGTTTTCTACTTTGTAAGTTTGTTATCTTAAAGTATGTGTCTGTAGATGTTAGAATTTTAAGAGAGAGCATGTGAGGCAGTAAACCAAACGGAATAGGCCAAACCGCTCCTCGAACAGTAAACACTGACACTGGCGGGATGGGGATGGCGGGTTCTTTTCGTGCAGCTGCTGCAGGCAAGGCAGCTGTCGGCAAAAATGAGAACGGGAGAGACACGATACCAATTCAACTGCAGGACAAAGCTGGGACTTCCCGCTTTCAGAGGATTTAAAAATGGCTGGTCTCAAAGCGTTTCCTGAGCGGGCTCTGGAGAAAGGCCTGGTTTGTCTTTAGCTCATTGAGCTGCTCTCGGGCTGTGGCTCAGGAGACACCTGCTGTGGGAGCAGATCCTCCGCTTTCCCGGCCCGGGGACAAAGCTGACCCCAGGGATGGCTTGTTTGGGGCCCACCTGTTAGGCACTGGGTGAATATCCAGTTTATAATCACCCCAAACTACGACATGGTCTTCAAACATACAATACTCCTTTAAAAATGTCCAGCATCTCTTCTGCCAGTCCTTCAGAGAGGGCCTATCTAGAGACACTTGACTTCCTGAAGTTTCTGTCTCCTCAGATTTATCAAACGGAGATTGGCTTTGGGGTGTTTAGAATTGGGGGAGGCAATGCAGGCACAAACTGGCCATGCCCGTCTCCACCTGCTTCAGGTTGCTGTATTACTAGGGTTGGGCATTACTATAGTTTCCTGGTGCTGCTGGACAAAGCGCCATACCTGGGGGCTCGGACAGCGGGAATGTGTTGCCCCGGGTTCTGGAGGCTAGACACCTGGGGTCAGGGTGTCCGCGGGCGGTCCTTCGGGGCCGTGAGCACTGCCTCCTGCCTAGCTTCCGGGCGACCGTCTGTGATCCCCCTCGGTTTGCAGAGGCGTCACCATGGCCTCTGCCTTTATGTGCACACGGGGCACTGCCTGTGTGTGCACGCCACGTCCACGTGTCCTCTGTTTACAAGGACACGCAGGTATGCTGGACTGGGGCCCACTCTACCCCAGGATGGCCTCATCTTAATTACATCTGCACCGACTCTTTTACAAGGAAGGCCGAATTCTCGGGCACTGAGGAGCAGGTCTTCCACATGCGCATTTTGGCAGAGACACAGCCAGCCCCATAGCTCTTTGTTAGCAGAGTTTGGAGGAGGATTAATCCAGGGAAGGGTAGCTCCATCACTAAGGTGCGACCTTGCTGGGTTGTCCCAGCTCTCTCCTCTGCTGCTCAGCGCTGGCCTGTCCCTCCACCTCTGCGGGCCCTGGGACTTGCTCAGTCTCAGCCCTCAGACTGGCCGTCACCCAGCCCTGGAGTTCACTCTGCCACGTGCAGCCTGCTCCCAGGAGAGCGGGTTCCTGAGCCCTTTCCCCATGGCTCTCTCCTTCCCAGAACTGTGCCCTACAAGTTCCGGCCTCTTCAGCCTCCCGAAGTCCCAGTGCCATTTCCTCTCTCAGTAGCCTGCCCCGTCTGATCCTTTCTCTCTGCCCACCAGCCGGGCAGCTCCGCAGGCAGGAGGGCGGGCGATCAAGGATCGCAGTCCGGTGCTTCTGTGTTAAAGGCCTGAATGTGATTGTTGGATCTTTGTGCCGGTTTCCTAGATGTGAGGTCTGGTCCTCCTGGCACCGGAGACCTAAGGGGCGGACGTTTAGAAAGAACTCATCGAAGCTGAGCTATACATTCACCATGTTGATGCAAAACCCATGATTTTAAATGCCTCGGGGCACTGAGTGCCCTGCCGTCCTCCTCACGCTCAGCTGGAAGGAACCACACCCTCCGGGAGGCTCCCAAAGGCCGCCCTGACCTTCACCGCAGGCTTATGTGGACGGTGAGCAGGAACGCGTTAGTTAGCTAAACCTGCTCTCGGGCCAACGTGGGAGACAAGGGGTGCATCCCTCCGCATCAGGCACCCCCAGAGCAGCCTGGGAGTCAACCTCGCCATGGAGAGCTTGCTGGACTTTTTTTTTTTTTTTTTTAATATATTTTATTGATTTTCCAGAGAGGAAGTGAGAGGGATAGAGAACTAGAAATGTAGATGAGAAACATCGACCAGCTGCCTCTTGCACACTCCCTACCGGGGATGTGCCCACAACCAATGTACATGCCCCTGACCGGAATCGAACCCGGGACCTTTCAGTCCGCAGACTGACGCTCTATCCACTGAACCAAACCGGTTTCAGCAGGGCTCGCTGGTCTTAATGTTACGCCCCACAGTCTGAAAAGAAACACACATTTCTGCCAAACATTCGAGTTCAGGAGCACCAAATCACCTTGACCCAATGATCAGAATTTCTCCAAATTCTTTACAATAAAGAGGAGGAGAAAGAAAAAAAAGGGGGGAGGAGGGGAGAGAGGCAACTTGTATTTGAGTTCATGTGTGTTAGGCCCTTACTAGGTGCTTTGAGGTCACACCAAGGTGGGTCTGAGTCCTGGCTTCTCCGGTCACAGGCTCTGTGACTCCAGCACCTCCTCCCGTCCTCCTTCCCGCGGAGCCGTCTCCGCAGGCCGCTGCCAGCAGGAAGCAGGAGCGCGTGTCTGCCACCGGAGTGTGCCGCTGGCTAAGGCCGGCAGGTGGGTTTGGTGTCGCGATGGGAAGTTTTAAGAAGCCTACACCCCGGCACCTGCTCCCACAATGCCCTGTCCTGGGCCTGGTACCACCAGGCATGCATTTTCTCTCTGAGTCTTGTTCTTCATGGTTTAAAAAGTTACACACATCCCTATGAAATGGTGACAGAAGCAGGAAACAGCAGGTCAGAGCTTGTCATCTGAACGGGCAGTTTTACCAGCACGTGGTGTACTAGCCAAGGTTTGTATGATGGTGCGTGTGAGTGAGGCTGGGGGTGGGGTGTGAGATGGGGCTTTGCCTGGAGAAGGCAGGTCTAGGGCATCTGCCAAAGGGGTTTGGCCTGCAAGAGGACGCGGTGCGCAAAAAACAAGCTTCACGACACCCCAGCTTCACAGAGGGCCAGCCACCCCCTGCCGTTTGGCACAGAACCTTCCATGTACCGGGAGCCAAACCGGAGTCCCGGTGCTCAGCACGGGAAGGCGCACAGACGAGGCGGGAGAATGAGGAGCAGCAGTTTGGGGAGTGACCGTGTCAGCATCCCTGTCCCATCCTTCCCGCGGGTCTCCGAGCCCAGCTGAGGCTCCGGGCTCCGTCAGTGAGACCTCCCACTCGCCTGCTTTTCCATGGAAACGATGAGGAAATTATTCCTCCTCCTCCTTGCACTCCGCACACTATTTTTAGTGCCAGCATTTGCTATAGAAACATTCCCTCAGCTCCTTCCCCTCCATGTCACTTCCCCGCATGACGGACGGGGAGGAGCGGCCGGGCTGACGGTTTCAGAGGAGAGCTGGGTCTTGGGCACCAAACATATCCTTGTTCATAATTCAGTCAGAAACAAAGAACTTCCCCAAAAGGACAATGATACAATCTTCCTGTGATTAGAAAACCTGTTTGATGTTTGCATTTCTTCATTTCCCTTCTTTTGCTTATAACACCAAGTGGAAAAGATTCTGCATCCTATCAGAGGAGTGAGAACGTTGCTAATTTGTCCTACAAAAAAAATACCTTGTTCCGCACATTTTTGCAGGCGGTCACCAGCGGGGCGGGAAGCCCGGGCCCCATGGGAGGGGGCTGGACCCCATGGGAGGGGGCTGGGCCCCATGGGAGGGGGCAGGACCCCATGGGAGGGGGCTGGGCCCCATGGGAGGGGGCTGGCAGGTGCTGCCCCCGCCCTAGGAGGTGGGTGTGAGGGGGGGGGGGGGGCTCAGCCTCATAGTGTGACGTGGGCCAGTCCCTCTCTGGTCCCCGTAGGGGTCGGCTGAGGAGCGTGGTCCCTGCGGTCCCGGGGCCTGGCCTCCCGCAGGGACCACGGTCACGGGCACGCGCTGCGGGGGAGACGGGCCCCAGGAAGCGCCTCCAGCGGAAGCCGGAGCGGCGCTCAGCGCACAGCAGTGCTCGCTGGCAGGACTGCGCTCCTATTCAGAGCCTCCCGTTTACACGCCCACATGTGTTCTCCTTGCTTCTAAATCCGTCCGCGTGAAGACTTTTAAAAGATTAGCTGATTTAGAGCCACGTTTGCAGAAGGAGCCATGCGGGCCTGCATGGAAATCAGATGCAAACTGCTCCCGCAGCCAGGCCGCGGGCTGCACACGCGGAGTCCGGCCCCTGGTAGATCCTGAGCTGTGCAGACGGCGGGCATTGCTGGGCCTGCTCCACAGCCGCCCTCCTGGCCCCCGACCGGGGGCTGATGGCTTCCGACAAGCACACGCCTGGGAGGTTAAGTGAGCGTTAAACCCGACAGTGCACGGTTCTGTGGAAACAGCATCATTTGCTAAAAAGCAACAAATCTATGATCTTTAGATGGAAAGCAAAAGAACACTCCTTTTAAAGGAGGAGCTAATGGGTGATAAATAGTATAGAAGTTGGGCAGGGTGGACGGAAAGCATTATTGGAGTTGCCAGAGAAATACCGTTGTGGACATTCCTGGTGAGATCTGGAAGTTTCTGAAGGTTATTTCAATGGTTGCCCAAGGGCCCAAAATTTCAAACTGTCAGTGTTTGGCATTTGTCAAAAAAAGAAAAGAAAAAGGAAAACGGTGCCTAGAAGAGACTTAACTAAGAGTGTGAATCCATGAGAGCAGTGTGATGGATAACCTCCATTTAAAACATGGAGCGCGTTCCGCTGGGGCTGGGACAAGGCATGCCTGCTGGGCCTGCTGCGGACTGTCCGGGGGAGGGGGGAGAAAAGGGGTCGGCAGCAATCAGCCCATGGAGTTCTAAAATCGGTGTTCGTTTCCTATTGTGGTAACAATTTCCTCAAACTGGGCATGTGCCTCCTGGAGCTAACAGCAAGGATCGCGTTCCCCCTGGGGCCTGCGGGGGGCGCACACCCCGGCCTGCCTGAGCCCCTGGAGGCCTCGCTTCCTCTGGCTTGTGGCCCCTCACCTTCCAAGTCACCGCACCGGGCTGCCTCCCCTGCCCCTTTCAGCACGAAGGGCTCACCAGGAAAACCCAGAAAACCTCCCTATTTTAAGGTCAATTGCTTAGCAAACTTACTTCTATGCCCAAAAACATTAATTTTCTCTGAAAAAAGGAACAAAACCGTCTCTTGGGAAGAGTGTGATGGGGACCGGAACACACGGTACCTGAGGGCCGGTTGCTGGAGGGGCGGGAGGAGAAGCTGCCGGGCACAGGGAAGCATTGCCCACGTGTGTCCTCCGGCCACAGAACCCGCCACGCCTTCCCAGCTCCGACTGGTCCAGAGCCTTAGGCCACTCACAGCCACGGGCCGGGAACCCCTTCTTCGGTCCCTCCTGGGGACGCCCTGACACATGCAGACAGATCATGTGCACGGGCGTTTGCCAAACAAACGTGTGTGATACCTGCCGATTGGAAGCAGTGCGGGAGGGAAATGGTGAGAGAAACCATGATCTGTCCACAGAATGGACTGCCAGCCAGCTACTGAAATCTGCACCTACGGAGACCTGATCATCACACGGGGAATTACTGATGCTATAATGCAGGTGGAAAAACCAGGACACAAAATTTTACATTTGGCTTCATTTCATCGACATGGAATACATTCCCGTTAGCGGGCTAACTCGGCCTTCTTTCAAAAGAAACAGTGGAAGGAAAAACAATAAAATGGCCACAGGGATTCCTCTGGGATGGATTATTGGCGATCTTCCTTCTTTCCTATTGTGTGTATTTCAGAGAGTGTCTGAAAGGCGTTAGGGCTTAAGTGAAGTTGGAGACTGTTAATTTTTGTGGCTTTAGCCCGCACGGGTCTGATTTTCCTCGGCGGCACGGAAAGGCCTGGCTGTGGGAGCAGGAGGCTGGTGTGGGGGTGGGAGGTGGGGGTGGGGGTGCCAGTAAGATAGTACTGGGGTGATGACCCTGAGGATACAGGCTAAGGAGGAAGGCGGGGAGTGATGATCGGAGATAAGGGAGCAAAGAGCAGAGGGTTCCTGGCAGGGAAAGAGCAGACATTTGGGGAACAGGGAGCAAGACCCGGTGGAAAGAGTGGGGAAGGGAGAGAGAGGTGCAGAGGAACACACCTGAGGGAGGTGGAGCAGTGCTGGGTCAGAAGGTCATGGCGGAGCTTCACTGATTAATAACTATTTCTCACGCAGCTGCTAGGTGCCAGCCCCAGGCCGGTGCTGCGTATGCAATACCAATGCTCACATTGGTACAGCTCCGCCTCCTGGAGGGGGGAATTCAGAAACCAAAAACAAACCGCTAGAAAGGGTGAGGAGGACTCTAAAGGAAAGGATGGGGCGAGGGAGGAATGCAGGCCAGGAAAGAAGACCGAAGCAGTGACAGTGAAGCTAGAACCTGAAGGAGAGGCAGTGAGCCAGGGGAAAGCCGGAGGAGGAGGGCAGTGAGCAGGCTCTGCAGGGAGCGGCTGCTCAAGAAGAGGCCCTGAGGCAGGAGGGGGTGGGTGTCCAGGAACTGGAGGAGAGGCCTTTGGCTGGAGCAGAGTGAGCTGATGGTGGATGAGAGGAGGCCAGAGAGAGGCAAGGGACAGATCAGGCCCCTTAAGGAGCTGGGTTTTATCCCAACTACACGGCCGACAGGAGAGGGTTGGGAAGAGGGACGTGGCACGGCCGTCACATTAGCGGAGGAGGATGGAGGGACCTGTGTCTGGGTACGGCCGCCTTCGGGATCCTCAGGAGCAGGTGGGCGGGCGGGCCTCGGGGAGGGGGCAGCTCTGGTCCAGCTGGCACCAGGGCTCCCTGGCCAGGGCCTGCCTGTGAGGGTGCCTGTCATTTCCGCTGGGCCCTCGCTGGTCCTCGGCTCAGTCCGCTGCCATGGAGAGGCTCTGTGCCCGTGGGCCTGTGTTTTCGGAGCCCCGAGGAGCTGGCAGAGCGAGTGCGTGTCTCAGGAAGGAGGACCAGCGCCTGAACAGCCTCCGTGCCGGCCTGCCTAGGAAGCTGCTGCCTTCGGGGAAACCCTGGGCACCCCATTAAAGAAGAGTCAGGAGGGTGGAGACCGGACGTCCGCACCCTGGCTTTCTGCTATCCCGAAGGGCACCTCATCCTGAGTGTGGGAAGATTCTCATTTCTCGTCTAAACTAAAGGAGCTTTTCCGTTTGCAGGATTAGATGCGGTTTTTAGGACGGCAGCTGCTCCGCACTGCGAGTGCGGCTTGTGGTTCAAACCCGTCTGTGAGCTCCCTCTGACAGGAGCTTGGGATGCCTCTGGCCCTGTGGGAGCCTGAGCCCCTCCGCCCGCACAGGAGAGGCCAGCAGCCCCTCACCTGCGGGCAATGGCGGGGCCTCGCTGGGGGCCTGCACACCTTGGCCTGTTCCCACCGGACGGCGAGGTTCGGCCCAGAGGCTTGGGGGCCCGCGCCCTCAGCCCTGGGGGCCTGAGAAGGGTGGGGAGGGACAGACTTCCTCCCAGCATGTGAGAGCAGGAACCTGCTTGCTCTCCAGGCTGCAGGCCACCCCCACTTCCCAGCCTCGCCCCCTCCACCTGCCCTTTGGGCTGTGGCCACCGTGTTCTTCCTCAGCCTTAGCTCATCCCGGAGAAATCGAGTTTCCTCCTCTCAGCCTCTGGGACTCCAAAGCCTCCGCAGCACACACAGGTACAGGCGCCCGCTTGGGGCCGCTTGGAAACAAATGCAGTTCTTAGGTAGAAAGGCGGGGTAGGAGTAACGTATTTAGTTGTTACAACAACAAACAGGCGGTTTGGAAGGCAGCGGCAGAGGCTGGGGTGGGAGGGAGGGTGGGTCGCTGGGAAAGGGGAGGCTCCCTCTGTGGAGAGCGCACACAGGCCGCACAGCCCTGCCCCTGGCGGCCCCTGGCGGCCGCGGGCTGGGACCCGGGCTGGGACCCCCCGGCTGGGACCCGGGCTGGGACCCCGGGCTGGGACCCGGGCGGTGACCCCGGGCTGGGACCCGGGCGGTGACCCCGGGCTGGGACCCCCGGGCTGGGACCCGGGCTGGGACCCGGGCGGTGACCCCGGGCTGGGACCCGGGCGGTGACTCCGGGCTGGGACCCGGGCTGGGACCCGGGCTGGGCCCCCGGGTTGGGCCCCCCGGGCTGGGACCCGGGCGGTGACCCCAGGCGGTGACCCCGGGCTGGGACCCGGGCTGGGACTGGCTCAGCACACTCCTGTTCTCTCACAGAGAATTAAAGCCAATACCTGTGCCCAACGGACCCTATAGGAAATGGAAGGGGAACTTCTCTGCACCTGCTTAGGAAGTGAGCTCTGTCTTTTGCCTCTTTCCCTTCTACTTGGACTTTGGTCCCCAACAGTGGGGTTGCTTTTGATCCCATTTGCAGCGGGGTGGAGGTGAGGGTGGGGGTGGGGGTGGGGGTGAGGGTGGGGATGGGTGGGGTGGGGTGGGTTAGGGTGGGGGTGAGGCCCCTCCAGGGTGTGGGCTCTGATGGTTGTGCTGCCCTTGGTGCGCACAGAGCTCCTCGGACCCACCGCCCAGGCGTGGCGCAGACCCCGGTCCCCTGTCTCCGGGTCCCCGCACACACGCCGGCAGTCAGACTGGGGGAACTGGCCTCGGCCTGTCTCTCTCAGGGGCACGCGGTTCTCCCCTGTGAACGCTCCTGCGGGCAGTCCGCGCTCCCCCTCCCCCGGCGCTGGGCCGTGTTTGGGGGAGACGCCAGGCCTCGGCGGGGGCTCCGGGGTCCTCGCTCCCGGTCAGCGGTTACAGCGCGGTCTCCCGGGAAGAGGGGGCGCCGGCGGCTCCCCCCACCCCCGCGGGTCAGTGAGCCTCCCGGACGGCGGAGCTTCCTCACGGACCTGGAGACCGGGGCCGGCTGCGAACACCCGCTTTTCCTCTGTCCCTCCCGGCCCCGGCCCTCGGATCCGGAGCCCCGGCCCGGGCCGCGGAGCCGGGACCCGGCGGCTCAGGGCCTCGGGCGGCGGCTGCGCCGGGGCGGGGGCGCGGGGACCGGCCTCGCGCTGCGCCCGTCGGGCTCGGGCTCGGGCGGCCCCGGCGGCGGAGGTCAGGCGCCCGGAGCCCGGCAGCGCCGCCCCGCGGGCGGGTGGGAGCGGCTCCCGCGCGGCCCCGCGAGCCCGGGCCTCCGGGAGCGGCGGGCGGGAGCGCGCGGGGCCGGGAGCGAGCGGCCGCCCCGCGGAGCCGCGCGCGGGCCGAGCGGCGGGGAGCGCGCCGGGACGGAGCCGCCGCGGGGACTGCGCGCGGGAGACCGGCCGTCCGAGGCGCCACCTGCTGCGGGGTCCGGGGGGCCGGGAGCCGGGAGCCGGGAGCCGGAGCCGGGAGCCGGGAGCCGGGAGCCGGGAGCCGGGCCGGGGTCCGAGGCGCCGTCACCTGCTGCGGGGCCGGCCGGGAGCCGGAGCCGGAAGCCGGGAGCCGGGCCGCCGCCTGCAGGTACCGGGCCGGGGGCCGGGGGCCGGGAACGGGGCGCCGATCCGGGCGGGGGCGGCGGCAGAGCAGCGGCCGGAGCTCGGGGCCCCGGGGCTCTGTCCATGGCAGCGCGGTGTCCGGGCTCCGGCCGGACCGGGTCCGAGGCAGAGCGGCAGGTGAGGCGTGGGAACGGGAAGGTTTGGGCGGGGTTGCGGGTGCGGGTCGCGGGTCCGGGAAGGGTTTGCCTCCGGTAACCAAGGCCGTGGCAGGGGACATTGCGGACAGGTTACTCGCCGTCTCCCTCATGCCCGGCACTGGGTTATTTGTGAAACAAGTTTTAGGTTTGAGTCCAAGCCAGCAGGAAGGGATTCTGGGTTTGACCTTAGAAATGTTTAAAAATTGAATCGGCAAATATTTGTGGAACGTTCGCTTCCTATCCGACAGGCTGTATGTGCGGCTAACAGGCACCTAAGGAGTCGCTCAGACGGGCTGTGGTTGCCAGGACGCGGGGCGGACGGCGCGGGGCCCGGCGGACAGCTGCCCCGCCAGCGCCGCGCTCCGAGCCGGGACCCTCGGGGGGACATCGCGGTGGGGCCTGTCAGCGCACCGCATCCCAAGCCCTGTCTTAGACTATCCTCCGCGGCAGCCCGCCGCTCCCGCGTTTCCCTAGGACACATGGGGGAGCGGACCGGTTAGACCCCGCGCCCCGGGAGCCCGGCCGCTCCCCCGGGGAGGACGGCACGTGCTCGCTCCTCACGCCGTCAGGGCCCTGAGACGGAGCGGGCAATCCGGGACCGTGCGGCTCAGGGCCCTCCGGGGTCCCTGCCTTTGGGGGCTGGGGGGGAAGGTGAGCTGTGCTCATCCGCCTGGAGCCTGAGATCAGTGAGGGAAGCTTCGTGTTGACTTTGGTGTTTGAAAAACACGCATTAGAGCATTGCTCTCACCGAGCTTCTTGGCGCCCTTACGTTTTGTGCCCGGGGTGAATGCCTTGTTTGCTCATCCCAGTTCCAGACTTACCTGCGAGTCCAGTTTCTCCACCTCTCTGGGCAGGTCTCCTCGTTCATACAGTAAAGCAGCGGGCCCTCCAGGCTGCTGCACGGCTGGTGCAGAGCAGCTGGCTGCTGCGGGACCAGGCGGTGGGCTTGCTGAAGGCGGCTTCCTGGAGAGGTACTGCCACCGAGCTTGTCCCGAATCTTGCTGAGTCTCACTTGCCCGCTCAGCGGAAGGGGAGTAGTGACAGCCAGCTCGCAGGGAGGCTGTCGGGGTAAAGGAGAGACTGTGCGGGCAGGCCCCTGGTGGGCAGGTCTTCCGTGATGGCCCGGGGCCTGGATCTGCCTGTCCAGCAGGCACCTACCTGCTTTCCCTCCGAGATGAGCCTCGAGCCCTTTGCCTTGTCATGCACAGACACGGGAATCCGCGTGGGGACCCCCAGGAGTGACTGAATCCCAGTCCAGCTGTTTCCTGTCAGGCTTATCATGGAAGGGGGAGAGCTTACCAGCCACCCGTTGTAGTGTGCAGCCTTTGCTTTGTTTTAAAAGAACTTAATTGTGCTGCTTCCTTTGGCTGTATTTGGGCCTAGCTTACGATTGTGATTCCCCTGAACCCAATCAAGTGCTGTTGTCTCAGTCACTGTCTAGTTTAAAGCCGCTGGGTCCCTGGAGAGCCACCCTCTCAGTCCGCGCAGGCCACCCGGGTCCCCTCTTGCTGCAGGTGGTCTCACTGTGGTCACGTGAGGGTGTTGGGAGAGTGTCCTCTTGTTGGTCACCTGATCCTCTGGTGCGTTTCCCACCCACCACCGCGCCTCCTCCTGTTTCCACTGAGGCTGTCCAGCCCGAGTCACCGGCGAGCTGCCGCGGGGCCCTGCCTCCTGCCTCCCGGCCCTGAGGTCCTCGCACTCTGGGTCCAGGTCCCTCCTGGGCACCCGAGCACCCGTCCCGGCTGTGGGAGCAGGCTGGGCTGCCATCCCTGCCGTCCTGAGTGCTCTCCTGTTCCCAGCAGGACACAGGACAAAAGCCCCCGTGCTTCCCACGTCCCCTCTGCCTCGCAGGGGTTTCTGCCCCCTCGCCCCCTCCTCTCCTGCAGGCGGGTGCACAGGTCCCTCCGGGACACCCCTGCCCCATAACTGGGAGAGCTTCTTACCGGGGCCTCTGTCCTCGGTAGAATGGGGCTTAGAGTAAATATCTGTTCCTATGCCCCCCCCCTCCCCCCCCGGGGAAAGCCAGTGCGGCCGGTGCAGGCACAGCAAGGGGAGACAGGCAGCTTCCTCCCCTCCCCTCTCCCTCTTCCTGGGCTCCAGCCTGGGTTGCATGCGCTGGGCTAACTGCCTGAAGAAGACTGCACAGCTGGGGTGCGGAGCTTCTGGGGAAGCCAGCGGGGCTGGGAGGAGGAGGAGGAGGAGGAAGAGGAGGAGGAGGAGGAGGAGGAGGAGCTGGTGGAGGGGGGAGCAGACAGACGCTTTCCGCTTACCCAGTGGAGCCCAGCCCAGCAAGTCAGTTTCTCGTAGATTACTGTCTTCCCACCATCCTGCCTGTTCACGCTGGGGCTTCTCCATCCTCAGAGTGGTCTGCCGTGCGCCTGGCCTCCTAAATGCGGCGGAGACATACGGAAGAGTCCCGGGCGTACCTGCCCTTCAGGGAGCTCAGGGCTTATGGGCGCCCACTGTCGGCCTTGTCTGAGGCCCCCTGCCACACACCCAAGCCCTGGGTGCTGCTGACAGTGGGTGGACGGTGTGGTGGTCAGAGAAAGCTTCTCGGAGGAGGCGGGACTTCAGGTGACATTAACTCTGGGCCCAAGGACATGAGATGAAAGAGAGCCTCCGGTGAGAGGAGCTTTGGAACCCCTGGAGACAGAAGGACCGGCCGAGGGGCCTGCGGGCCCCAGCTGTCTGACTCTCCCGGCCGCGGGGCCCTCCCCTGTCCCGGCGGCTGTCAACCCAGCGCCCCCAGTGCCCCTGCCGGTGGGACCCGCCCTAAATCCCTGTGCTTTCTCCTGACGGAGGGCAGTCAGAGGCATTTCCATTTCATCCTGTTTTCCTTAAAATATCTGCAGCTGGAAAAGCATTCCAAACTTTTTAGTTAGGCAATCAGTCCTTCAGACAGGTTTGTGCTTCTGAGGAATTAGTTGCCCGTGGATTCTGCGTGTGGCTTCAGTGTGCTCTAGCCCTTAATCCTGAGCTCAGTGGGTCTCAACCAGAAGATGCCACGTGAGCGCTCAGCAGACTGACAGGAGGCGATGAGACGGCGTGGCCCGGCCACGGGGCCACCCCTCGCCGACAGCCACGGGTCCTGTGCCGACCCCGGCCCTGCTCCTGCGCACAGTCCTGCAGGCAGGGCGCTCCCATGTGTCCTTCTGCTTGAGGTGCCTGTGGCCAGCAATCACAACAGATCCTTTTGAAAGTTATTTGTTCGCTCAACCCTCCTCCTGGCCCCGGTGTGTGGGGCTGGATTTTAAAAGTCAGGTTTGAGAACTTCCAGGGGCTTGCCTCCCCCCTGAGGTGCGCACACCATGCCCCGGGGTCCTCCCCGGCCTCACACCGAGGGAGGCAGAAGCATCCACTGTGGTGACACGTCCCCCAGAGCACTCTGTGGCCGCGGCGGTGTGCGCTGTGAGAAGGTCAGAGGTGCTTTGCTTTCTTAAAGCAGGTGGTCCAGCAAAGGGGCAGGCGGACAGTCAGGGCTCAGTGCCAGCTCTGCCACTTAGAGGCCCTGTGACCTCAGACACCCCCCTGAGTGGGGCTGGTCACACACACACACACACACACACACACCCCTGAGATACTATGTCAGCAGAGAAAATGTTTCATAAATTATTTGTAGCTGTTAATCTTCCATTGTCTTCTCAGATGGCGAGAGAGCATTTGTTTTAAATCCCAGAGAGGAGCCCCTAGAAAGGCGCCCGCATTAATGCCAGTCTGCAGAGGGGATCCGATGGCGTGTAAGGAAAATGAGCAAATGTGCTAGGAGGTGCTCCCGAGCAGAGCTATTGGGAGGTGTCAGGTGGGCGATAACCTTGGTGCAATTAACCAATTTATTTATTTATAAAACATTGTATTGGTTTTTAGAGAGAGCAGAAGGAAGAGGGAGAGAGAGAGAAACGTTGATGGAAGAGGGGAACATTGATCAGCTGCCTCCTGCACGCCCCCTACTGGGGATCAAGCCAGCAAGCCAGGCACTGAGCCCACAACTGCCCATCAAGTCTTCGGCAAGAGCCTGGAGGGGGAATTGAACCGGCAACCTTTCAGTGCATCAGACATCACCCAACCAACACCAGCCAGGGCCCTGGGTGAGTTTAAAACACACAGTGGGGAGCGCAGGGAAGGAGGTGACAGACAGGAGAGGGTGCCTGTTGTGGGAGGCCCTCAGCACCGCGTCCAGGGGTTCACAGCATTGCATGCTCCCTTTTGCTCTGCAGCATCGTTTTTTTCTGCCAATTTGTGGTCTCGGGGACCAGAACCAAAGGACTAGCTGTGGGGCCATGGCCGGGTGGGGCCGGGCCAGTGAAGACACACGTGCCCTCCTGGCGAGCACAGGGACCGTCTGGCCCGGCCACTTCTGCGGCTTCCGAAGACCGGAGGACCCGAATGAGTGCTGCCGGTGGGTGGCTGGGTTAAGACCTGAGTCGGGCTCCTCTTGTACACTTAGTCTCATGAGCATGATCGCCGGAAGGTCTACATGGGCTCATGTGGCTTCCCTGCTCCCGAGGAGCTGAGAGCAGAGCCCACCTGCGAACGGGAAGTGGGTGTGAAGGAGCCGTGGAAGCCGTGCAGGCCTCCGGGTCCGAGCTCAGCACGCACGCAGGCTCACCGCGTCATCGGGACAGCGGCGCACGGAGACGGACCCGGGCTGGACACTGGCGCAAGCGTCTAACTGATGCTCTTCTGTGATGTGCTTGGTTGTCCATTCTGCGGAGAAGACAGGACAGGGAATGATGACTCTCATAAGCTGTGTTAACAAAGATAAACACTCGGGAGGCAGAGCACTGCACAGACAGAGAGAGGGAGCGTGGAAGGACTAGCGGTCAGATTCCCGCTGGCCATGCTGCCGTGAGCCCGGGCGGGCGGCTCCCGCGCTCTCCCTGGGCTGCGGCCTGGGGGGCGGGGTGTCTGCACTGCAGGGCAGGGATGGGGCAGGGGTGTGGGGGCCGCACTTGGTCTCAGGGCAGAGGCTCAGACCCGGGTCTCTCTCTTTTACCGGTTTCCTGGGCTGACCGTGGTTAGCAAAGCCACACAGGTTTCAGTGTGCGGCTCCACACAGCGTCTTCCTCATGGCGGCCTGTGCCCATCACCAGCAGCCTCTCCGTCCCCGCTTCTCCCTGCTTTCCCTCCCCCTCCCCCCAACCCCCTTTCCCTCCGACTATCACTGTGTTGTTGTTTGTGCTTGTCTGTGTGTGTGTGTGTGTGGGGGGGTATTTTTGGCTTAATTCCTTCACCGTTTTTTCACTCAGCCCCCAAACCTCCCTCCGCTCCGACAGCTGTCACTCTGTTCTAGTGTGTCTCTATGCTTCTGTTTCTAGTTTATTTTTGTTCATTAGATCCCACATATAAGTGAGCTCCGTGGTGTCTGTCTGTCTCTGGCTGGCTTATTTCAGTGGCATGATCCTCTCCCCAGACCTGAGTCTCCAGAGTTCACTGCTCTGTGCGGCATGGGGCGTGCGGGCAGCCGCTCTGACCCGGGTCTGACTCCGGACTGAAGTGCTGAGGGCCTCCGTGATTCAGTCCTTAAGGATTCATGCTTTCCCTCACGCCCTCCTCGCACAGCGCTGCGCGGCCCGCCCTGGGAGGCGGTGAGCCTCAGGCCGCAGTGCCGCGGCGCTGGCAGCACGGAGCGGACGGGCTGTTGGCAGGTGAGACCCGCCGCTCCCCCTGTGACTCATTCTCTGTGCGCTGGGACCGTTTCCACGGGAACAGAACTGGTCACGTATTTTTGGAAGGTGGTTGGGCGTCAGCCGCACGCTCCATCGGAAGTCAGATATTTAGATCACCGGGGACCAGCATTTCCAGGATGCTCTCTGGGCGAAGTGGGCTCCTGACAGAGGAACACACGCGCTTTGAAGACTGAGTCATCCGTTTTCCAGGGCTTGGCCAGCGTCGTCTTGTCTCTGTGGCTTTCCTGAGCAAACCTGGGTCTTGGGGCTGAGTGGGCAGGGCCTACCTGGTACCACATGTAGAAGGGCAATTACTGGGTGAGTTTCCTGGGCCCCGGGGCAGCCCGGGGGCATTGCTAGGTGGTGGAGGAGCCCCTGTGGACGGGAGGAAGGTGAACTTGGTGCAGGGCAGGCCTGCCCACCATCTGGGGCTTGGTCAGAGTGTGATTTGGCTCATTCCATCCAGTCTGCTCTTTATCTGGTCCCTTGTGTGGCTCAGGACCAGGTGCCACCGTCACAGACGGTCTCTGTGCCCAGCACCCGTGGGGCCAGAACGTGAGCAGGTGTCTCGGAAACATTGGGGCATATCTTTCAAATGTCCGTCTGTGCTGGGCCAAATCGTCACAAGTGCCTGTACGTACAAAGGTACATGCTCAGGTATGAAGAGGTCGCGCCTGGCTGTGTGGCTCCGTTGGTGGGAACATCCTCTCATGCACCAGAAGATCGCAGGTTCGATTCCCGGTCAGGGCACATGCCCAGGTTGTGGGTTTGACTCCTGGTCAGGGCGTGTATGGCAGGTGGCTAATCGATGTTTCTCTCTCAAATTGATGTTTCTCCCTCCCTCCCTCTTTCAAAATCAATAAAAACATGTCCTCAGGTGAGGATTAAAAGATAAATAACTGTAACAAAAGCAGTCATGTATAGATTGCTTTGTGGTTGCCTTTCACAATTAGAAGCACTTGTTGAGTCCCGTTTCCATGTTGTTAGATAATCTTCCGTAGCAGCAGGCCCCGTGGCTGCCAGGAGCGCCGTGTGGGGCGGCCTCGGCTGCTCGCCCACGCCCTCGGATGCAGGTGTGGGAGCTCATGTCCTCCTTTTGCCGGTTAGTGACAGCGGCAGTGAACACCCCTGTCCCTGCCCTTCCGTCTGGCTGGTTCCTCCGGAGAGCTGAATAAAAAGCCGCCTCCTGGCACAGAATGTGCTTCCGGAAATAATCTCTTTCACACCGAGGTGTTCCCCAGGAGAGTCCTGCATCTTGGTCGGCAGCACCTCAGCATCTGGCTCCTCAGCATTCCCTCGAGTTCCTTTGGGCAGAGGAGGACTTAACGTGCAGGGAAGCCGGGGAGTGGAGTCCGGGCGTCCCGGCCTCCAGCAGGCAGTGAGCAAGCCAGGCGGGAGGAGCTCTCAGCCTTCCTCGCTCCTTTAATGCTGTACTTTTTGTGTTACACTAGAGGCCCGGTGCGCAAAATTCGTGCACTGGGGGGAGGTGTCCCTCAGACCAGCCTGCACCCTCTCCAGTCTGGGACATCCCTCTCACAATCCAGGACTGTTGGCTCCCAACCGCTCACCTGCCCGCCTGATCACCCCCTAACCATTCCCCTGCCAGCCTGATTGATGCCTAACTGCTCCCTTGCTGGCCTGATTGCCCCCAACTGCCCTCCCCTGCAGGCCTGGTCACCCCCCAACTTTCTTCCTTCCCCTGCCAGCCATCTTGTGGCAGCCATCTTGACCACATGGGACAGCCATCTTGTGTGAGGGCATGATGGTCAATTTGCATATTACCTCTTTAGTATATAGGATTAGATGCAGCAGAGCTGAGAGCCACCGCCTTAGCCATGGGTACGGTGGCCTGGTCCCCGTCTCACTGCGTCAGCCTTCGGTCGTCCTCGGAGCTCTGTGACGGAGCCCCAGTCCTTTTCTCTGACAAACCAGTTTGGAAGCTTCACCTGCCTGAGCTCCGAGCAGGCAGAGGCGTGGAGGAGCCCAGGCAGCAGTCTCCGCAGCTCTGCCCGGCCCAGACCCTGGTGACAGCAGCCCGGGCCTGCCCCAGCGGGAGGGCCTGGCGCTGGCCGAGCTCCCCTCCCCGTCCTCGGGGGTGCCCTGTGGGTGTCAATAGTCCCGTCACCCGGCCCGGGTGGGGAGCGAGAGTTACCATCCTGCTAAGTGTAAGTTAGCGGCCAGTGTTTTTCATGAGTTACAGTTGTTCATCGCCCGTTTGTGAGCAGTAGTTCCCCTCAAACAGGCTTTTGTGCAGAATCGCTGTGAACCCAGGTGCTTCTATGGTCCAAGCGCCCCCTCTGGGGGATGGCTGCGTTTGCGGGGTTCAGGGGCGCACTGCTCAGGAGCGGGTCCAGGCAGCAGAGCCCACGGTGGGGGTGGGGGTGGGGGTGGGGGTGCGGGTGACGCGGGGGAGGCCACCACCAGCTGACGGTGCGGGTTCTCTGCCCGCACAGTGAGGGCACTCTCAGGGATGGGCTGTGTGGACCACCCTCACGCCCACTCGCAGCTCCGGGCACCGTGGTGGGTCAGGAGGAAGGAGCCAGCCTCCTCTAACCGTAGGTGGGGCAGCCCTTGGACTGGGGCTGGAGGGTCCAGCAGTTCCTCCTGTAAGCGAGACCCACCAAGAACTCACGTCTCTTCATAAGGAGAAAGTACGGACGGGTGACCCGGGAACAGCACGGGTTTGAATGCGTGGGTCCACGTGTGTGCAGGTTTCCTTTTCAACAAATACAGTAAAAGCATTTTCTCTTCCTATGGTTTCCTTAGTTCCATTTTCTTTTCCGTAGCTTACTTATTGTAAGAATGCAGTATACATACACATAACAAACAAAACGTGTTAATCGGGTGTTCATTTTACCCGGGAAGCTTCCGTCGGTAAATTTCGGGGAGCCCAGCGCTGCCTGCAGATTTCTGGCTGGGCGGGAAGGCGGGGTGGTGGATCCTAAAGGATTCGCCTTAGCTGGACGTCGCCTTTCTGGGAAGTAAAACAGCACCTGATTTGTATGTGACAGCAGTTCCTCCTCTTTACTCTTGGGGCTGTACATGGATTGTATATATATTATGAAGTAAACTGCAGTAATTATTTTAACAGCAATAGAAGTTCCTTTCAGTTCTTCTAACCATGGAAAATGAGGTCCTGCATTTTGTCTGCGTGGGACACATAAACACAGCTAACTTAGGCTGCCTGTGGCATCACTGCCCTCCCCTCCCCACCTCCATATTGTGCTTTAAAATGGTTTGTAAAATGCGAGTCTCTGTGTGATTAGAGTCTCCGTCCCGCCCAGAGAGTGGATGCTGTGAGAGCCGATCCCTGTGCTCACCGCTGTTGAGCACTACCCATGCTTTCAGCGATTTCACCTTCCTCGTTGAGTGAGATGATTGTGGTCTCTTGTGCCTTTTATCCAGAAGAAAGCTGCCCTAACCGGTTTGGCTCAGTGGATAGAGCATCAGCCTGCAGACTGAAGGGTCCCGGGTTTGATTCCGGTCAAGGGCATGTACGTTGGTTGCGGGCACATCCCCAGTGGGGGGTGTGCAGGAGGCAGCTGGTCGATGTTTCTCTCTCATCGATGTTTCTAACACTCTGTCCCTCTCCCTTCCTCTCTGTAAAAAAATCAATAACTTATATTTGAAAGAAAGGAAGGAAGGAAGGAAGGAAGAAAGGAAGGAAGGAAGGAAGGAAGGAAGCTGAGACCAGAAAAGTCAGTTCACTGGCTGGAGCCCTCAGCTGGTGAGCGACAGGGTGTGAACCCAGCTTACCCCGTTTCTCTCGGGACAATTTCCCCTTGAAACAGCCTCTGCTCCCGGCGTGCCGCCCGAAGCGTGGCCCTCGCTCTCGCCCTCCGCGTGGCCGATGCTTTCACCTGGTTCCTGTCCGCTGACACGCCGGGCGCCGGGGCTGGTGATGGCTTTACTCCTCCCTGGATGTCCTCATTGCACAGAGGAGGGCCCTGAGGCCAGAGAGGGTAGGACCTCCTGTCACCAGTGCTCAGCGGAGCGGGTTTTGAACAGGGTTCTTTCCTTGTCACCTGCGTGTCACCTGTTTGAAACTGTTAGCTTTGGAATGCTGGGGAGTATCTGCATAACACAGTGGGAGTGATAGGCGTGGACACTCTGACATTTTCCTCCCGGTGTCCGCAGGGCCTGGGCTCCTTATGCTGGTCTCTCCCCCTCACACCCCCAGACCTCCCCCTGACTTTGGCCCGGGGGTCTGTGGAGGGAGGGGAGGTCACGGCCGTGGCAGGGGGAGGACACTAGTGCTGGCGGGGGGGCTGGGCTGACCCGGGTCCACCCTGGGGCCCTGGCTGCGGGTGACCTGGTCACAGCCGTGGGCTCTCCTTCGTCCTCTGCGCATCGGGTGCTGAGAGCCTGCCCCCCGGAGGCGGGAGAGGCAAAGGCAGTGCTTTCTGTGGAAATGGCCCATGCTCTGTAGCTGGTGTACAAGCTTGAGTTCCAAACATTTCATTGTAGTTGAGCCTTACTTTCTGCCTCTCCCTTTTTTTGTTGTCACTGTTGTAGTTACAGTGGAACAAGGCCTGTGGCCGGGAGCGCTGGCCCAGCGCCTGGCCCTCCTGTTCTCGCCATGGGGCCTCTCACCGCCTCCATCCCCCAGCCGGGCCTGGCTCTCAGCCGCCGAGGCCGGCCCCAGAGCGTGGCTGCGGGCGATGGGAGGGAGGATGGTCTGAACAGCGTGAGCCCGGAGTAAGCCGTCATTACCCCCCCCCCCACCTCCGGGGGAGCAAGTGTGAAACGGCTGCCTTCCGTCCGTGAGAATAGAGCGAGTGGGACTTGGGGAGGAAGGTTCGGAGCCGGTGGCCTGAGCTTGTGTGTGTTCCAGCCGCCGTCGGGCACTGAGGAGTGCATTATCTGCTGATTGTTGGAATCACCCTCGGAGGTGAGACGGGGTCGCTGTGGGAGGAGAGGGGCCTGGGCTCAGGGAGTGAAGGTGACTTGCCGATCCCCATCAAGGAGACCGAGGCGGCGGGGAGGTGGGTGGCTCCCGAAGGTCCCTGCGGGCGGGGTGGGGCCCAGCTACTGGCCTCGCCCAGGTCTGCGGGCTCCTGCCTTGGCCTTGGATCAGCGGTCGTGGCACCAGGGTGTGTGCGATCCTGGATGGGCACGATCAGCTGAAGGAGCAGATACTCCCCAGACATCCTCTGTTCCTGTTCCCCCCCCAGCTCCCAAATCAGCACGTCTGCTGTGCGGCAGCTCTTGGCTCTCGCAATGGGCGGACTCAGTCTCTGTACAAGGTTACAGCGGGAGCTCCCGGCAGCCAGACGGAAACCCCCTCTGATTCACCGTGAGGCCCGTCCCCAGCGGGTCTGCCTCTTGCTTGTTTCTCTGAGGCCGTGGCCCTCCCTAAGGCCTGGCCTCTCTGAGTGTGAGGATCCTTGTAGCATCAGCAGTCTGGGGAGCCTTTCAGTGAAAGTGGTTGTATCTTCACAATCTACCAAGGAGGAAAGATGTGTGAACAGAAAGACACTGAATTTTGAGGATCTTCTAGATGCCATCTACACATGTTGAAAGATGATAACCTGCCAAAACCGGTTTGGCTCAGTGGACTGAAGGGTCCCGGGTTCGATTCCGGTCAAGGGCATGTACCTTGGTTGCGGGCACACTCCCAGTGGGGAGTGTGCAAGAGGCAGCTGATCGATGATTCTCTCTCATCGATGTTTCTAACTCTCTATCCCTCTCTCGTCCTCTCTGTAAAAAAAATCAATAAAATAAAAAATAAAAAAAGAAAGATGATAACCTGCCCAATATGGTGTCTGTGACATCAGATTGATCCTCTTTCAGATAATGATTGTGCATCAGGGGTTCGCATGTAAAAAACTAAGGATCTATGCTTAGAGATTGAATATTTGTAGCCCTTCAAAAATATGGGTGCGCCCTTTTGCAGTTCGCTGTTTCCTCCAGGGCACTTTGCCTGCAATTGAAGCAGGTTCCACCAGGGGGTGCTGGGATTGTACCGCTTCCGCAGTGAGGCTGTTTCCAGGGATGAGACCAAGTGTGGTTTCTACTCTCAGATGTTTTCTTTTTAGGACAAAACTGTAACACAGCACACACACACACACACACACACACAAAACACCCCATGTGAGTGAAGAGAATGTGGTCCAAAAAGTAACCAACCTGTGTCCTGAGGGGCTGCCTGTGGCTCAGTGGTTGAGTGTCAACCCATGAACCAGATCACAGGTTCAATTCCCAGTCAGGGCAATTCCCCAACTGGGGGCGTGCAGGATGTTTCTCTCACATCAATGTTTCTCCTCATCCCTCTCCCTTCCCCTCTCTCTCTGAAAGGCAATAAAAACACATTTTAAAAAATGGTAACCAAACACAAAGACACATTTAAAAGACGTAGCAGGGTCAGCGTTCCAATGACTAGTGACGGCCTGATTTTCTCTAATTCCGCATTTTTTCTTAGCTTTCAGGCACCAAAAGCATCCTCAGGCATCAGCACTCCTTACAAAGCCCGGGAAGTGCCCTCGCCCCGCGGAGCCGTAGCATTCGATGCCACAGGCCGTGTAACCACGTAGGACTGTGGGGCACTCCACGCCTTCTCTTCCACCCGGACCCTCGGAGAAGGCTCCTCTCCTCAGGCATGTCCCTCCCCGGGAGCGAGTCTCCCCTTGGCTTCCTCATCGCCAGTGAGAGGGAGCTGGTGTGGAGTCGATTCGAATAGGAGATATATGACGGCAAGAAAACCAGAAGGCCCCTGGGGGACTCACGTCTGAGCAGCAGCTGCAGACGGATCGTCATAAGGGCAGCGAGTGTGACGGTCAGGGCAGCGGGCTCCACGGGGCAGGGTTGGGGACCCGGGTCATAGAGGCACGGCCAGACCTGGGCTGGGTCTGCCATGGGGAGGGTTCTGGGGACCCTGAGGGCGGGGCCGAGGGCAGGGCCAGCAGGGAGGCACTCGTTTCAGGGACCCACAAACGTGTTTTTATTTACTGCAAAATGAGAAGGTCAAAGAAAGTGTCTTAGTATATAGGAATATGTTAATCTGTGTACCGATGCAATTGTAACACATGCTTTTTATTTTTAATGGAAGAAGGGCCCATGAAGGCAGAGTGCCCAGGGCCCAGCCAAGAGTGGCCATGGCCCTGACTGGGGTGTGGCCGAGGGTCCTCCCGCCTGTGGGACTGTCTGAGCGGCCACAGCGGTGGCCATGGGGGCGGCGGTGTGTGTGTGTGTGGGGGGGCACACTCACTGGCGTGGCTGGCAGTGCCCGGGCACGGGGCAGAAGGAGAAGCCGGGAACTGAGAGACTCCAGCTTGTGCAGTGCGGCTCAGTGAGGTGGGCTCAGGACCGGGTCCCGGGGTGCCTCCGGCTTAGGCCCCCCTGAGAGGGGCATGCTGGGAGATGTTAGGACCTTCAGAGTCTTAGCTAAACCAGCCAAGGTTGGCTTTCTCAAATATGGGTGCTAGTTTTTGTTTTAGGTCCCAGTCCCAGCTGGTCGCTGGGCGATGAGACTTACACAGCTGTGGGTATCCCAGGCGCTGAGTTGGAGCCGTAATTCGTCCAGGTTTGCTGAGGGGATTAGATTGTATGTGGCAAATGCTTTCCTAGTCCAGTCCTGGCCTCGAGCCTTTGCCAGATGCCGGTTTCCTTCTTAGCTTGTCGGCACGCCTTACAGGGAGGGCCTGGGAGGTGGAGGCGGGTGCCTGGGCCCCCTGCCGTGGCAGGTGCGTCTCTGCCGCTCGGGGCCTCCTCCCAGCTCCCCAAGGGGGCTGGACGGGACTGCAGTTTGTGTTTAACAAGCTGGGCAGGCAGATTGCTGTGTGGCCGGCCTGACCGCCTCGGCCTTCCCCTGAGGGCTTCGGGCCGGAGGCAGTTTTGATTCCTAGGGCTGGGCCTCCCACCTTCCTGTGGAGGGAGGAGCCCGAGGCCTGGTCGGGGAGATTCTGAGGGCGCGGGGCTGGGCTGGCTCGCGCCCATGGCTCCGGAGGCACAGTCACTCCTTTGTCCTCCGCGTGGGCCTCGCCGCCCGCCGGAGCACTTCCTCCTCGTGGCTCGGAGCGGGCACCACCCTGCGTGTCGGCGTGCCGGTGCCAGCCCTGCAGCCAGGGTGTCAAACGCACTGCTGCAGCCGTGGGCGCTGCCCCGCCATGGGAGGCCGTGGCCCCGGACTGGGTGGGCCTCACAGCCACCCTCGAGGACGTGCGGGCCTAATCTTCTCATGACTAGACCGGGATCGGCCCACCCGGACAGGGGATTTGGATGACCCATGTGTGTGGGTCTAGGACACATGTGTCAAACACAAGGCCCGCGGGCCAAATCCAGCCCGCCAGGCCTTGCAATGTGGCCCGCACCGCGCTGTCATCACTGCACTCTGCTGTCAGTTTATGACATTGTCAGTTTATGACTGTTCAGTAAACCATTCGGCCCGCGATTTAGGCTGGATTTTAGATTTTGGCCCCTTCTCTGATTGAGTTCGACACCCCTACTCTAGGAGAATGCGGGTCATTGCTACAGGCAGGAAGCGAGAGGCGTCTCCACAGAGGGGTCTGGCCTGCGCAGGACGGGCCCTGTCTGACGGACAGGACATGACATGCCGGTGAGGAGGGCTTTCAGGCCAGAGGGGTTTCAGAGGAATGGGCTGCCCTGACCCGGGAGGCCCTGCACCCCGGGGGAGGTACCCGCGCCTCTCCGTGGTCAGGGCCCTGGGGCCGGTAGGGGCGAGCACTCACGAAGGCCCTGAAACCGCTGTGCTCAGCAGGGGGCGCTGCAGAGACCGCTCCACGCCCAGTGTGTGTGAGCGAGGCGGGAAGTGTGGGTGTGATGTGGAGCTGTCGCTCAGGCAGACCCAGAGCTGGGCGGGAAGGTGCTGCAGGGGCTGCGTGGAGAGCTCTGGCACAGAGCGTGGTGAAGGGAGACATTTGCAGGTTCCTGGGTGGGAGGCGTCAATATTTTAAATATTTAGGTCATTCCCAAATTAATCCATGGATTTAACGCCACCGCCCACCATAACCTACCAGATGTGAGGACATACCATACATTTATAATATTATAGGATAAACATTTTGGTGTTGGGATGGGAGTAGAAAGCCTATCCATGGAACAGGCTAGGAAGTCTGGAAGCTCTGGCTGGTTTGGCTCAGTGGATAGAGCATCAGCCTGCAGACTGAAGGGTTCTGGGTTCAATTCCAGTTGAGGGCACAGGCCCAGGTTGCAGGCTCCATCCCTGTGGGGGGCATGCAGGAGGCAGCCAATCAATGATTCTGCCCATCATTGATGTTTCTATCTCTCTCTCTTCCTTCCTCTCTGAAATCAATAAAAATATATATATATTTAAAAAGTCTGGAAAATGGAAGTGAGTAGATTTAGTTAAGATTTTATACCACCTGGGAAACCATCAGGTTTCTCAATATCTAACCCCAAAATATATTCCATGTGCATTAACATTTTAAATGTAAAAATTAAATCACTAAGTTTACTTTAGGTAAGTATTTAAGATCCTGTGGGGTGAGAAACATGGTACTGGAGGCAGAAGCCACAAGGTCAAAAATATTTTGATAACTCATCCGGGGGAATAAGACCTTTAGTATGCAAACGAAAACCCCAAACACAGCCAACAGTCCCTTGATCAGATGCAAAAAATAAATAAACAAAAATGCCTGCAGCCTTTATGGCAAATCCCCTCTCACCCACGGAACTCTGGAAATTGATGGAAGAACTGTCACAGGTGAGCTCCCAGCGGGAGGGGAGGGGAGGACCTGTGTGGCCACAGAGGAGACGGGCAGTGAGTGAGGAGCCATCGTCACAAGCAGGTGCCCGTCCAGGGAGACGCTGCCCCTGCTCTCGCTTATCGTTCTGGGATGATGGCACTCGGGGCAGTGGGAGGCCGGCGAGGACGCTCCTGAGCCCGCGGGAGCAGAGGCACAGCCTCTGCCAGGCAGTGTGGCTGACGGTCCCCACATCCTTACAAGATCATCTCTTTTTTTAAAAAAAATATATTTTATTGATTTTTTACAGAGAGAAAGGGAGAGGGATAGAGAGTTAGAAACATTGATCAGCTGCCTCCTGCACACCCCCTACTGGGGATGTGCCCGCAACCAAGGTACATGCCCTTGGTCGGAATCGAACCTGGGACCTTTCAGTCTGCAGGCCGACGCTCTATCCACTGAGCCAAACCGGTTTTGGCAAGATCATCTCTTTATCACGGTGATTCCACTTTTAGGAATTTCCCCCAAGGGAGCCATGAACTCTGCAGCCCAGAGGTTTCTGTGGAGGCTGTTCACCGCACCTTATTTATAAAGTGGAATCTGGAGGCGGTCTGAACGCACAGGGCGGGGGATGAGTCACTCATCCCCGGAACGCGGTCTGGTCCTTGAGAGCATTTGTGAAGGAGGGATGCTTAGTCACGAGGGAACGTCGTGACCGAAGCCAGAGGAGGAAGCAGGGAGGATGGTGGCCGAGCTGGAGGCAGAGGAGGAGAGGAAGGGCCGGGCCAGAGTGAAGACGGAGTGATGGAGAACGGCCGGCCTTCTCTTCCTCAGGGAGTCGATGGCTCAGGTGGTAGGTGCCGGACGCTGTCATTCAGGCTGGATTTAGAGAGTCTCAGGTTTGGGTGGACCAGCCCAGGGAAGGAGTGCTGACCCCAGACAGGCTTTCCCTCAGGGTGATGGACACCCTGCTGCCTGTCCAGGCTCCACACAGCCCCCCCCCCCCCCCAAGGCTTTGCTTCGGGGACTCCTTCCCCTCCTGGCCACTCCCCCCTCCCCTGGAGCTGCCGTCCCACCCTCCATTCTCCGAGTGCACGAAGGATCAGCATCAAAATCAAACAACACACTCGGGGTACACAACTTTAAAAGACAAGAAAGTTCATATAACATACAGCGTTTTAAAAGAGGAGCCCCATTCTATGCCTTCAAGAAGGCGGACGTGTTCCTTCCGGCCCACGTCCAGCCCTGGCCCTCAGAGCCGCAGGGGCAGGCCCAGCATCCACCGGGGCCGGGCGGGCCGGGAGCAGAGGCTCCCGAGGAGGCCCCGCCCCGGGAAGTCCTGCCGGCCTGGCAGGGAGCTGGGTCCTGCTGGGGACTCGGAGCCCTGGACTGGGGAGCGGGGTGAGGGGCCTGGGTGGGAGGAGTCCTGGAATGGAGCCTGCAGGGTGGGGGCTGCAGGAGCAGAGGGTGGGCAGGACTCTGCGGGGCTGCTCAGGGGTCCCTCCTTGTGACCAGAGGTGCCTTTTGTGCGTGTCTGCACCCGTGGGACCCACTTGTTGTAGCTGCGAGGCCCGTGTAGAGAGGGGCCCTCCCCGGAGCCCCAGCTGCGATGCTGCCGCTGGGGCGGCGGAGGCTGCTGTGGACCTGGGGGCGGCCGGCTGGCCTGGAGGAGGCGGAGGAGGGCCAGGCCGGGGAGGTGGAAGGTCCCTGAGAGGAATTCCGGAACAGTTACTGGGCGCTCCGGCTCAGCACCCCCTGGCAGGCTTTCTGACTGTTCTGGCTCCTGATGGGGGGGCACCGGACCCAGGGGCCGGCCCCTCGCTGGTCCGTGTGTCTCCGGAATGACAGTCAAAGCCGGCGCGGAGGGCTGATGGCCAAGCCTGCTAACAGGCACATGTGCTTCCTGTCCTCGAGGAGGCCGGGGCTCGCGGGTCAGGTAATGGCTCCCGAACCTGAGCTGGGGCTGACCCGCCCTGTCTGGCTCCACACCACACGGCCCCCAGGCCCGTCCTCCGCTCCCTGGGGGTCACGGCTCAGGTGGGGGCACGCCGCTTAGCTGGCGTCACGCTCACTCGGCCTGCGGGGAGGCGGTTCTCACTGTTGAAGGCTCAGAGCGTGAACATAACTCGCCAACCCCACGTGCTGGCCAGGGTCTCGGCGCCTGAAGGTCACGGTCTCCGTGACCCTGGAGCCAGACCTGCCGGTGACGGGAGGTGTGCTCGGCGGTTACGGAGGTGCCGGGCCTCCAGTCTGACCCGTGTCTCTGTGTCCGGCCCTCCTGACACTCCCCCTCCCCTCACTGCCACAGGTCCCAGCTCCGCCTCCTGTGCGGCAAGCACCCGGCGCCGGAGGCTCAGCCCTCAGCCCGCGTCCTCGCCGCCCACCTGGTCCCCGGCAGTGCCCACAGGCCGCTCTCTCTGCCCTCACCCCCTGGTCACTTCTCCGGCTCACTGAGATTTCTGGAGGGTGAGAGGCACCTATGATAATAAAAGCATAATATGCTAATTAGACGGGTAACCTTCGGGGGCAGCCGGTCCGGGTGCCAGAGGGCAGCGGTGCGGCAGCGGGGGAGGAGCCGCTCTTGCAGGAATTTCGTGCGTCGGGCCTCTAGTAACACACAGCGGGTGCTCGGTAAGCGGTGAGTGACTCTGGCTGAATTGGGCTTTTAGATATGACTATTCTCCCTTCCTTTCAGATCCAGTGCCTCTTATGCGTGACAATTTGGCATAGGGTCAGAGTTTCCCACCCGACAGGATGGCTCTTGGTGGGAAAGAATAAGGCAGACTTCATTTGGACTCCAGCTCTTAGCTCCTGATTGTGTGCTGCGAGTAGACGGCGGTGTCTCCCGAGAGCCACGGCGGTTACAGCGGCTCATCTCCTCAGCGTGCTGTGGCTGAGGACCCTGCCCTGGGCGGTCCCCGGGCCGGCGGGCGCCTGCAGCTCCCCGGGCCCTGCCTCCGGCCTGGAAGTGAGGCAGAGCCTGTGCGCTGGGCCTGTGGGTGGCAGGAGCCCAGGATGAGCTCAGCTGTGTTTTCTTCAGCAGAGGGGTATGGCCATGGAGCAAGTGGCAGACAGGGGCGGCCATCGCCGCGCTCCGCCACCCGCCACAGCGCCCCCCAGCGGCGGGCCGGGCAGCCCGGAGCTGCTCCGCCCGGTGGCAGGCTGCCGCCCCGGCCACTGCCACTCCGCAGCCGCCTTCCTGCTCCGCGTGGGGCAGATTGCAGAATGCTTTATCCTCTTTTGTTCTTTTCTGCTCTCCCCGACCGCGGGCCCCAGGGCCACGGCAGCGCCCTCTGCTGGGCCGCTCAGGAGGCAGAGCTGGAGGCTCCGTGGCCCGGAGCCAGCGGTGGGGCAGACACTCAGTGCTGCGTGTGTCCGCGTGTCCGGTGAAACATCCTCACGGTCTTGGCGTGCGGCGCGGGCACGTTCCCTCCGCGGTTCCCCGTCGCCTGTGACCACACGCCGGCAGAGGCTGGTGGCCGGGTGTCCACGGGGTAACCGCGTGCGGAAAGCCCCGAGGACGGAAACAGCGCGGCCGCAGCCGTCGGCCCAGCTGAGGCTCAGTGCGTGGTTTCTGCCTGAGCGCGCGGGCCCGGCCGCGGCCGCCGGCCTGTGGCTGCAGGAGGCCGGGCGGGCTGCTCCACCGGCAGCGGCAGCTCCGGCCCAGCAGGTGCCCCCTTGGGGCCGACGCCCCGCTTAGGCCTGGCCATCCTCACCCCTGCCTGTCCCGGGGACCTCACACCGGGACCTGCCCCGCGGAGGGGCCCCTCACCGGTGGGAGATCGAGGGCTCCTGCCAGCTTTGTTTCTCCGGGCCTGGCCCCGTGCCCTGCACACAGAGGCCGGGACCCTGTGGCAGCCTGTGGGCGCACACCCTCTCCTCGCCCCCAGCTGGCACCTCGGGCCAGGCCCCAGGGCGATTGTGCAGAGGGTCCCACTGTCTGGAGTGCCTTTTCCATTGAGACGGCCGTCTGCTCTAAAGGCGCAGCGTGTGCCCCAGCCTCGTGTGGGCCCCCCATTCCTGTGAGGGGGCAGGGTAAGTAATGTGGCCCTTGGAAGGGATGGTGCCTGGGGCCAGGGAGCAGATGGGAGGCCTGCGCTGGACCAGAACCACGGTCTCCCGCCTCTGGATTCCGCACTTTGGCAGGTGCCTGGCTTGGTCCATCGGGACATCCCTCCAGCCCGCCCCCCCCCCCGCCCCCGGACGCGGGCGGAATGACCCCTGGGGGAGCCTCACACAGGAGGATCCTGGAGCAGGAGTGGGTCAGGGATTGGACAGCACCCACAGCGTCGGGGTGAGGCTCACTTGTTTGCACCTTGTTTGGGGGTGGGGGTTCCTCAGAGCAGCAGTTTGGGAAACAAGGAATTGTCAGAATCCATTTCCAGAGAAGATGCTGCTGTCCACTGTTCTCAGAGGGCGTGAGGGGTGTCCGTCCTGAGGGCGGTGGCGGCAGAATTCCCCCGAGGGTGACATAGGGGAGGAGGGAGCAGCCAGGAAGCTGGTGCCGCACTGCTCGAGGCTCCCTCAGCCGGAGGCTGGGGTCGGCCCCAGAGGCAGCCGCTTCCTCCTTCGGGATCAGATGGCCCCTGTCCCAAAGCTGCGGAGCCCTGCCAGCCGCGCCTTTGTTGTCATCTGCTCTGGCCAAGCTGGCCCTCTGCCACGCCCCCCGTGGCGCTGGACCCGAGGGGGGATGCAGGGGGGCCGGGGGCAGGCTCTGTGAGGCCACAGGTGTTCGGGAACAGGATTCTCCGGCCAAAGGGAACCAGGGGAAAAGAGCAGCTGGCCAGGTGGCGTGGGGTGTGCCCAGACGGAGCACTCCGTGCCAGGCCCTGCTCCCGAGAGGCAGGCCTGGGCGTCGGGTTTCAGCGGCCGTGGCAGGAATGAGGGGGGGGGCGGTCCACTTTGCATGGCCGTGTGGGGGTGGGCAGCACGGCTCAGCTTGCATTCGCAGGTTCCATGAGCCGAAGGCGGATGACGGTTGCCTGGATCCAGATTACACGGAAACGCTCTCCGCCTCCTGTGGGCTCCATCATCTAATAATCATGATGCGTTCCCAGACACTCAACAGGGATTTTCCATAACCGCCCGCTTCCCCTTAGCAGTGACCGCAGTGCCCGGCACAGCTGCCACATGCAAATCAGGAGGAAATGGAACCAAAGGGAGAAAAGGATTTTACAAATAAATCAGTGCCCCCTGAGCAGCGCAGGGGACCCGATGCAAATACCCTGAGAGAAATGTAAGCATTTGCTCCTGCTCTCGCGGGCTCCGGAGAAAATGGGCTCCGTGGTGCGCTCGGAAACTGCCAGGCTCCAGGGATTCCCGGGGCGTCTCCGAGGAGCGCAGCCCCGAGGCACTGGCTCCCCGTGTGAGGCTCAGCCGCTGTGTGAGCACCGCGTTGAGCTGTTAGGCGCAGGGCTGGGGAACCATGGCAGGCGGTGGCCCTTTCGGCGGAGTCCCCGAACCCTTAGGATGCTCTGGCTGGTTACAGGGACGCAGTCCGGGTCCAGAGAAGACAGAGGTGAGGTATAGAGGAATACATTTCTGTACGCGGCGGTATTCATGGACATCGCCAGCCAAGTCTCCTTCCTCCTCAAGGGCAGCCTGTGGCCTGGGTGATGCCGAGCGTGGCTCCAGGCCTGGAGGGGTCATTGGATCGGAGGCCACGGGAAACCCGAGCCGCGGCCTGGCTCAGGGCAGCGGCCGCTGGTACCAGGGAAGGACGGGACGGCTCCCCAGGTCTTTATCTGCCTGATAGGCAGCCGGGCGATAGGCAGTGAGTGGGAGTTTGGGTGTTTGTTTGGGCCGATAAGATCTCTCTGCTCACTTACAAGCTGTTGGGTTGACAAGCGAGCTGCAGGCCCTGTGTGGGCCTCGCTGGTGGTCAGGAAGGACTGCGGGCTCCCCACGCTGACCCCTCCTGGCAGGGCCGGGGGCAGGCGCTTGCTAGGAAGACAGCTGCCCTTGGCGGATTAAGGAAGCGAAGGTCCTGCGTTTGCAGGAAAGCCAGCGGGATCCGTCCTCGCCTTCGGCGGAGGGTGAGGAGAGACCCTGTCTGGGGAGTGACCTCGGCGCTCTCTGGGTCTCACATTCGGACCCTTCCCTCCTGTGGCTGGTTCTGTGGGAGCGCCAGTCGGTCCCCTGGCCGTGGCGGCGCCTGCTCCCGCCGCCTGGGCTCCGCCAGACACCCTGGGAGGAGTCCTCCTCCGCCAGCGTCAGACGCCACCCTCCTCCCTGTGCCAGAGCTGGGGAAGGGCCCGCAGTCCCGGGGGTTATCTGAAGGTACACATTTTACTCTGTTTTCTTGCCCGGTCTGCACAGTGTTTAACAGCTTTTCTGCTTCAAGAAAAACATCATCAGACTCTTTAATGTGGACTTAAAGTAGATAGCTCATTTGCAATTTCTTCCACACACCAGCCCGTCGCCTTTTAGACTATGACCAGCCTGCTGGTCCCAGCCATGATGGGGTAATAGACTTTGGATTTACTCTCCTTTCCTTAACAATTACAATATTGGACAGAACATATGAAGCAGTGTTTCCAAGAATGGAATAAAGCTCAGGGCAGGTCCGTAATCCACATTCATCCCTGCTTTCTGTTGGGGAGCGTCTGCAAAACCAAAGTAGCGTACGCGAAGCAAACGCCAGCAGAGAGCTGAGCAGAAGAAACATCAGAATTTGGGGGTGCTGAGGCGGCTGGGATTTGTGGGTCAGGGTACGTGAGCAGAGGAGGCACTTCAGAAATCTCCAAAGCCTTCCCCTCGAATCTTGCCTAAATACTGGTACTAAGCTGTGTTCACACAGAACAAGACTCTGAGGTTTGGCAGAAAACAGCAGCTGGGGGTGGGGGAGGCGCTGGTGAGCTGGGCAGAGATCCTGGAGGCCATGCAGCACAGGGAGGTTTAGTTTAGCCTGCGGAGGGAAGAGAGGGGAGACCACAGAAAGGCCGAGCCTCCGGAGTCGGGTTACCCTGGTCCGGTGTAAGGACCCTGCTAAATACACAGTAACAAAACCTAAAGCAAGCCTGCCGGGGAAAGAGAGGATATGCCAGTCAACTCACAGGCTGCCAGGATAAAACCCAACGCTCTTTAAACACAGTATTGTGTGCCCGTCCAGCACACAATAGGAAATAAATCTCTAGACATGCAGGACATTGTGACCAATAACAAAGAGGAAAGGTCAATAGATACAAACCCACACAAACATCGTAAACACATGGGAACTTCAATAGAGGAATGGAACTTTAAGAAACAACCAAATGAAAATTCTAGAATTGGAAAGGACAGTCACCCGAAGTGCAGACTGCCGGATCTAACAGCAGTTTGGGCATTGTAGAAGAAAAATCAGGGCACTCGGTGACGTCCATACAAACCATTCAAACTGACTCACAGTGAAAAAAAGGGTGCGGGCCTCGGGGACAGGTGAGGACAATGACAAGTCGTCTGAAACGTGTGTGATTGAAGTTCTACAAGAAGAGAGATCGGGGCAGAAAAATATTTGAGGAAATGGCCCTAAATTTGATTTAAAAAATATCTGTCTACAGATTCCAGAATTTCAATGAGCCCCAAGCATGGGAAGCCCAAAGAAAAGCACAGGTAGGCACACCAGAATTAAATTCTTAAAGCAAAATTATAATTGCTGAAAACAAAAGAAAAATAAAATATTAAGGCAGCCAGAGGAAAGAAGGTAGGTTCATATGGGGGAACAGAAATAAGGACATGACTGACTTCTTATCAGAAACAATGCATCCCAGAAGACAGTGGGATGTCTTAGCACGTGAAACTCGATGAATGTAATGCTCCACGTTAACCGAATAAAAAGAAAAACTGTCTCATCTGTTGAGTAGATGCAGAAAAAAGCATTTGACAAAACTCACAGCTTATTTATGATTAGAAACTCTCAACAAACTCAGAATGAAAGGAAAACTGCACAGTCTGTTAAAGGACAGCTCCCGGAAATACAGAGCCAAAACCATCCCGAGGGCGAAGCTCGGGCATTCTCCCCTCCGTCAGGAACCAGGCCGGAGGTCTGCTCTGCGGAGGCCGCACAGCACAGCACAGGAAGTTCCAGGCAGTGCAGTGAGGCCACAGCAACAAAAAAGAAAACGCATAAAGGTTGGAAAGGAGGAAGTGAAATTATCTTTATTTACAGAAGACATAAGTTTGAAATAAATGCAACTAGGACTAATAAGTGCACTTAGCAAGGTCATTATGCAAAAAGTAGTCGTATTTCTATATACTAGCAAGAGTAATTGGAAAATGAAATTAAACTGACAAAAATCTCAGAGTGAAGGGGGAGAGGGGTGGGAAGAGATTAACCAAAGAGCTTATATGCATAGTTTCAACAATAATTTCAACAATAAAAATGATAACTTAAAATATATAGATAGATGATAGATAGATAGATGGATGATAGATAGATAGACAGACAGACAGACAGACAGTCAGATTGTGCCATAAAATTTGCATGAAATTTGTGCACTGGGTGGGAGGGCCTCAGCCTGACCTGCACCCTCTCCAATCTGGACCCCTTGGGGGGATGTCCGACTGCTGGTTTAGGCTCGATCCCGGGATCAGGCCTAAATCAGCAGATGGACATCCCTCTCGCAAAATGGATGTCCGTCTTCCCTCTCGCAATCTGGTCACTGGTTCCTAACCGCTCACCGGCCTGCCTGATCGCCCCTAACCCCTCTGCCTGCCTGATCGCCCCTAACCTCTCTGCCTGCCTGCCTGATCGCCCCTACCTTGCCCCCCTGTTGGCCTGACCGCCCCTAAGTACCTCTGCCTTGGCACCTAGCCTAAGCCGCAGTCTGGCCTCCCTCTGCTGGAGGCGACTTGGCCGATCAGGGGAAGGTGCCACCCCATCACCCTGCTGCTGCTGCCACTGGCAGCCACCATGTTGCCTGAGCTTCGGGCTAGCCCCGGGCAGCAGCAGCCGCCCTCTGCGGCTTGCCTGAGCCTCAGGTAGCTGCTGTGGCTTTGTCCAGAAGATGTCCACCCTAATTAGCATATTACCTTTTTATTAGCATAGATATGATAACCCATGGGCACAGACAGCAGTGTGGTGAAGACCTGGGGGTGGGGTGGGAGTGGGGTGGAGGGGGTCAATGAGGGGTGGGAGAGGAAGTACATCTGTAATAATTTCAACAATAAAAATGATAACTTAAAATATATAGATAGATGATAGATAGATAGATGGATGATAGATAGATAGACAGATAGACAGACAGACAGTCAGATTGTGCCAGCCTTCTGCTTGGAACCCTAATGGCATCTTACTTCCCTCAGGATAAAATTTAGTCTCGCCCGTGTCTACAAGGCTCTCTCACTGTGTGCACTCCCATCCCCATAGCACCACCGTGTCTCTGATCTCTCCCGACCCCCTGGCTCCCTCTGCCGAGCTCACGGCCCCTGTTCCCGCACACGCCCCCCACCCCCCATGCTCACTCCCTCGCTCACTCAGGCGCGTGCTCGGCTGTGACTTCACAGCAGGCCTCCCCTGATCGTGTTGTATAAAGGGGTCCCTCCCTCACCGCCCCCTGGCGTGTGGATGTCTGCGGTTGGCTCTCTTCCCCGTGGGATCAGGAGGACGAGATGGTGTCTGTGCGGAGGCTCAGGAGGAGGGCAGCGCCTCGCACAGCGCCTGGGACTGAGCGGCCGCCAGTCACCTGTGTTCCATGAGATGAACAGACTGCAGCGGCGACAGGGACAGGCGTGGGGGAAACACGCGAAATGCAAGTACTCGGCGACGTAGCCTCTTGGGTTTGCTTTCATCGTTTTTGAAAATCTGTGTAATTTTACTGAGGAAGAAGAAATTCAGTGGAAAACTGGGATGTCTCGCCACGCCTGGAAGCAGGGCAGGGCACGCTGCGGCGCCTGTTTGCCTGGCTCTCCGTCACCTGCCAGGTGCTTCCCGGGCGGGACATTGCCTCCGGATCGCAGTGTCCGTCCTGTCTGCCCTGTCACAGGCCGGGACGTGGCAGACGGACGGTGAGGCGGAGATCCGGTTACCCGCCCGCAGCGCCCGGACAAGCCCGGTCCGGTGCTGGGTTTCAACCCGCTGCGCCCGGCGGGGGATCCGCCTCCTCACGGAGTCTGCGTGACCCTCGGGGAAGGCGGCCCTGCGGCTCACTCTCCACGACGGTAAATGCTCTCGTCTCTCTGCCTGTGCACATGAGCCAGGACGTGCAGGTGGAACTAAAAAACTTTCCAGATTTTCGAGATCTGTTTGGGAGGAGGGTCTGTGGGCAGGGGGCGCGGGCAGGGCTCTGCTCGTCTGGGGGGGGGGGGGCGAGGGGCTCCTGCCCAGGGACCCAGAGGGGCCTGGGGGAGTGGCCGGTTCTGTCACATCCACCCTGAGCTGTAGCTGGGTCAGTGGTGCTTTTCTCCTCTGATTAAATCCGTGTCAGTAAACACCCATAGGTCCATTGCCATTAAAAGCTCGGTGAGCAGTGCCATGTCTCATTGGACCATCAGAGCAGACAGGAGCACACGCCTCCATCTGCTCGGTGAGGAAGCAGGCAGACGGCCATGTGAGTTTCCCAGAGCTGCTCCCTGTGGGGGCCCGGCTGTGCCAGGGCACCCAGGCCAGTGCTCTTGGCAGCGGGGCGGGGCGGGGGCGGACTCCAGCCGAGAAGCCTGTTCCTGTGCAACGGTGTCTGCTTTCTCGGTGGCCCCTCACCCGGGACTGCGCTCGCTCCCTTTCCCTGGGTCCTTTTACCGGCCTTCCCGCGAGAGGCTCTCGTCCATCGGGGCTGAGGGGGCTGAGGGGGGCTGAGGGGAGGTGAGGGGGGGCTGAGGGGCTGAGGGGAGGTGAGGGGGGGCTGAGGGGGGCTGAGGGGAGGTGAGGAGGGGCCGAGGGGGGCCAAGGGGCCCGAGGGGGGGCGAGGGGGGGGCTGAGGGGGGCTGAGGGGTCTGAGGGGGCTGAGGGGGGCTGAGGGGGCTGAGGGAGTCTGAGGGGGGCTGAGGGGGGCTGAGGGGGCTGAGGGAGTCTGAGGGGGTCTGAGGGGGTCTGAGGGGTCTGAGGGGGGCTGAGGGGAGGTGAGGGGGGCTGAGGGGGGCTGAGGGGAGGTGAGGGGGGCTGAGGGGGGCTGAGGGGAGGTGAGGGGGGCTGAGGAGGGCTGAGGGGGGCTGAGGGGGGCTGAGGGGGCTGAGGGGAGGTGAGGGGGGCTGAGGGGGCTGAGGGGGGCTGAGGGGGCTGTGGGGGGCTGAGGGGGGCTGAGGGGAGCTGGCAGCGCGGTGAAGGCCTGGCGCTCTCACACGAGGCTCCCCCTGTTTGCGATGTCCTTCTGGGCCCGAGATCCGACCCAGAGTGTCACCTGGACCGGGGCCAAAAAGCAGGACTTTGAGTGCAACAGGCTTGCTTATTACAGACCACACTCGTGTGTGTGTGTGTGTGTGTGTGTGTGTGTGTGTGGTGTGTGTGTGTGGTGTGCGGTGTGTGTGTGTGTGTGTGTGTGTGGTGTGTGTGGTCCCACTTCCCATGGAATTAGTTCTGTCACCTCCTCCGGCTGCCACCGTCATAGAGGACCCGCCAGCAGCTGCCCGGAAGCAGAGCCGCCGCTCTGCGCACCTCCTCCGTGCTCTGCGCCCTGAGCGGCTTTGGGCGTGGCGGCCGCTCCCTGGCGGCTCCGGCCTCACAGCACTCCTTGGGTGACATCAGCGGGACAGCGCAGGGTTCTGACAGTCAGCGGGACAGCGCACGGTTCTGACGGTCAGCGGGACAGAGCACGGTTCTCACAGTCAGCGGGACAGAGCAGGGTTCTGATTGTCAGTGGGACAGCACAGGGTTCTGACGGTCAGCGGGACAGAGCACGGTTCTCACAGTCAGCGGGACAGCGCACGGTTCTGACGGTCAGCGGGGCAGCGCATGGTTCTGACGGTCAGTCAGCGGGACAGCGCAGGGTTCTGACGGTCAGTCAGCGGGACAGCGCACGGTTCTGACAGTCAGCGGGACAGCGCAGGGTTCTGACAGTCAGCGGGACAGCGCACGGTTCTGACGGTCAGTCAGCGGGACAGCGCAGGGTTCTGACGGTCAGTCAGCGGGACAGCGCACGGTTCTGACGGTCAGTCAGCGGGACAGCGCACGGTTCTGACGGTCAGTCAGCGGGACAGCGCACGGTTCTGACGGTCAGTCAGTGGGACAGCGCACGGTTCTGACGGTCAGTCAGCGGGACAGCGCAGGGTTCTGACGGTCAGTCAGCGGGACAGCGCAGGGTTCTGACGGTCAGTCAGCGGGACAGCGCAGGGTTCTGACGGTCAGTCAGCGGGACAGCGCAGGGTTCTGACGGTCAGTCAGTGGGACAGCGCAGGGTTCTGACGGTCAGCGGGACAGCGCACGGTTCTGACGGTCAGTCAGCGGGACAGCGCAGGGTTCTGACAGTCAGCGGGACAGCGCACGGTTCTGACGGTCAGCGGGACAGCGCAGGGTTCTGACGGTCAGCGGGACAGCGCAGGGTTCTGACGGTCAGCGGGACAGCGCAGGGTTCTGACGGTCAGCGGGACAGCGCAGGGTTCTGACGGTCAGCGGGACAGCGCAGGGTTCTGACGGTCAGCGGGACAGCGCAGGGTTCTGACGGTCAGCGGGACAGCGCACGGTTCTGACGGTCAGCGGGACAGCGCAGGGTTCTGACGGTCAGTCAGCGGGACAGCGCACGGTTCTGACGGTCAGTGGGACAGCGCAGGGTTCTGACGGTCAGCGGGACAGCGCAGGGTTCTGACGGTCAGCGGGACAGCGCAGGGTTCTGACGGTCAGTCAGCGGGACAGTGCAGGGTTCTGACAGTCAGTCAGCGGGACAGCGCAGGGTTCTGACGGTCAGCGGGACAGCGCACGGTTCTGACGGTCAGTCAGCGGGACAGCGCAGGGTTCTGACGGTCAGTCAGCGGGACAGCGCACGGTTCTGACGGTCAGTCAGCGGGACAGCGCAGGGTTCTGACGGTCAGTCAGCGGGACAGCGCACGGTTCTGACGGTCAGTCAGCGGGACAGCGCACGGTTCTGACGGTCAGTCAGCGGGACAGCGCACGGTTCTGACGGTCAGTCAGCGGGACAGCGCACGGTTCTGACGGTCAGTCAGCGGGACAGCGCAGGGTTCTGACGGTCAGTCAGCGGGACAGCGCAGGGTTCTGACGGTCAGTCAGCGGGACAGCGCAGGGTTCTGACGGTCAGTCAGCGGGACAGCGCAGGGTTCTGACGGTCAGCGGGACAGCGCACGGTTCTGACGGTCAGTCAGCGGGACAGCGCAGGGTTCTGACAGTCAGCGGGACAGCGCACGGTTCTGACAGTCAGCGGGACAGCGCAGGGTTCTGACGGTCAGCGGGACAGCGCAGGGTTCTGACGGTCAGCGGGACAGCGCGGGGTTCTGACGGTCAGCGGGACAGCGCGGGGTTCTGACGGTCAGCGGGACAGCGCAGGGTTCTGACGGTCAGCGGGACAGCGCACGGTTCTGACGGTCAGCGGGACAGCGCACGGTTCTGACGGTCAGCGGGACAGCGCAGGGTTCTGACGGTCAGTCAGCGGGACAGCGCACGGTTCTGACGGTCAGCGGGACAGCGCAGGGTTCTGACGGTCAGCGGGACAGCGCAGGGTTCTGACGGTCAGCGGGACAGCGCAGGGTTCTGACGGTCAGTCAGCGGGACAGCGCAGGGTTCTGACGGTCAGTCAGCGGGACAGCGCAGGGTTCTGACAGTCAGTCAGCGGGACAGCGCAGGGTTCTGACAGTCAGCGGGACAGCGCAGGGTTCTGACGGTCAGCGGGACAGCGCACGGTTTTGACGGTCAGCGGGACAGCGCACGGTTCTGACGGTCAGCGGGACAGCGCAGGGTTCTGACGGTCAGCGGGACAGCGCACGGTTCTGACAGTCAGTCAGCGGGACAGCGCACGGTTCTGACGGTCAGCGGGACAGCGCACGGTTCTGACGGTCAGCGGGACAGCGCACGGTTCTGACGGTCAGCGGGACAGCGCAGGGTTCTGACGGTCAGCGGGACAGCGCACGGTTCTCTGGGGAGATTGCCCTCCGCTGTCCCGTATTGAACCTTCCCCACCCCCTGCACCTGCCCCTCAGACCGTCGGCCCCTGCAGCCACCGCTGCTTTCTCCTAGCTCCCTTTGGAAAGTCAGGGGTCGCCGCTGAGCAGTCTGTGGCGTGGCTCTGGCTGCAGGGAGACCAGGGCACCCCCCCTGAGCCTCCAGTCCATCCCCGGTTCCTATGGTGCCACGATTTCCCCCCCACACACATCCCGAGTCTCACTACACCCTCCATCGCCCAGCCTGCAGCAGCTCTTCAGCCTTTCCCTCCCATTTCCTTCTCTGGCCTCATTGGGCCGGCCCGTCTGCTGACCGTGTCTTGCCCTCTTGCTTCCACCGCCTTGCTCAGGAGCCCCCCGCTCACCCGCACTCCCCCCCCCCCCCCCCAGTGCCACCCAATCCCATTTCTGCGCCTGGAGCCTGTCTGTGGTCCCAGCTTCAGAATGCCCCCAGGTGCCCATGCCCAGCTCCATGCCCTCAGCCCTGCTGCCCACGGGCGCCTGCTCAGGCTCCGCCTTAGGACATCTTCTCCGTGGGCTTGTTCCACCAGGTCTTTCCCACGAAACCGCAAGGCTGTAAGAGAACGTTCTGTGTTTTTGTCACGTTGGATGCTTACTCAGCATGTTTTCATTGAAAGACGGGGTTAGCTCCTTGAGGTCGAAACCTCGTCTGACCCCCTGGCTGCCCCGGCCCCTCCCTCCCGGGCGGCCTGCGTGGGGAGGAGGGGCTGCGGGATTTGCTGGGATCTGGGCTCTGCGCGGGATGGACTGGCCCACAGGGTGGTGCGTGACTTTACTGTTGGCTGCCATCCCTGGCCCGGGGGACATGTCACCTCTACTCATGTCCCTCTTTGGGGTTTCTGCGGTCCTGGCTTTGGGGGGCCCGGCAGCCGGGACTCACGCGGGGCTCGTCCCGCCCCCACGAGGCCTGGGCTGTGAGCCTCTGGGTTCCAGCCTGTCTCCCTCCTGTAGGAACAAACACCCCTTCTGGCAGGAATGGCGCGGCCTCCTGCTCCTGCAGGCGCACATGCCGTCCTGTGTGAGGCTGTCAGCCCCCAGCGGGTCCGCTGCCCCTGCTCTGTGCGGGCCCTGGCACCGCCTTCCCGTCCCCGCGAGGGGGCCAGGCCTCCGCTCCCGCCGGGCTCAGGACGAGCCGGGCCCGGGAGGTCCGCTCGGCTCAGTAAGCCCGTCCGAGCCGGGGCCGCCCTGAGCCGGCGGAGGGTGGGCGCCCGGCTGGCCGTCCTGGCCTCCGGGTTAGTCCTCCTGACATTGTCACACTGACTCTGCCCCGAGCTCGGAGGCTCCTGTCCAGGTACCTCCTCTCTCCCCCGCCTGGGGAGTGAGGACCCCACATCGCCCTCCACGTCCACGTGCACGTGGCCCTCCAAGTGAGCAGTGACTGTTGACTTTCTTTCTTTTCTTACGTGGGGGGAAAGCCCCACCTTCTAACCTGGTGGCCAGCGTCAGCCGACCTCCTCGTCTTTGCATCGTGCTGTTTACAGTCGCTGAGCCCTGACGCCGTCAGCTCTTGCTGAGTGGTTTGTGAATCTGCCGTGTGGGGATCAGACGTGACAAACTGTAACCGCGATCGGCTGCCCAGCTGCCCGGCAGACGTGGGCTCCCGCCCCGCCCAGAGGGGGAGCGGGCGCACGCTGATGCCGATGGGAACCCCGGCCGGAGGACCCAGGGGTGAGGGCAGGCCCGGGCCTGTGCGGGGCCGCCGGAGCCTCAGCGCCAGGAGTGCCGGCTGTGGGCCACTCACACGCCGCAGACGGGATGGCGCTCAGAGCCTGTGCTCCGCTCGGGGCCTCCCGCTCCGCCCGGGGCCTCCTGCTCCACTCCGGGCCTGGTGCTCCGCTCGGGGCCTGGTGCTCCGCCCTGGGCCTCCCGCTCCGCCCGGGGCCTCCCGCTCCGCCCGGGGCCTCCTGCTCTGCTCAGAGCCTGGTGCTCCACTCGGGGCCTCCCGCTCCGCTCGGGGCCTCCTGCTCTGCTCAGAGCCTGGTGCTCCACTCAGGGCCTCCTGCTCCGCTCGGGGCCTCCCGCTCCGCCCGGGGCCTCCTGCTCCACTCCGGGCCTGGTGCTCCGCCCTGGGCCTCCCGCTCCGCCCGGGGCCTCCTGCTCCGCTCCGGGCCTGGTGCTCCGCTCAGAGCCTGGTGCTCCGCTCGGGGCCTCCCGCTCCGCTCGGGGCCTCCCGCTCCGCTCAGAGCCTGGTGCTCCGCTCGGGGCCTGGTGCTCCGCTCGGGGCCTCCCGCTCCGCTCGGGGCCTGGCGCTCCGCTCGGGGCCTGGTGCTCCGCTCGGGGCCTGGCGCTCCGCTCGGGGCCTGGTGCTCCGCTCCGAGCCTGGCGCTCCGCTCGGGGCCTGGCGCTCCGCTCGGGGCCTCCCGCTCCGCTCGGGGCCTCCCGCTCCGCTCAGGGCCTGGTGCTCCGCTCGGGGCCTCCCGCTCCGCTCAGAGCCTGGTGCTCCGCTCAGGGCCTGGTGCTCCGCTCGGGGCCTCCCGCTCCGCTCGGGGCCTCCCGCTCCGCTCAGAGCGTTACCCCGGCACCGTCCCTGCTGTGATTTTCTAAAAAGGAAAGGACTTTGGAGAACAGAGCGTGGTTGCCAGGGAGCCGGGGGTGGGCAGCGTGTGTCTGTAAGCGAGCAGCCAGCGTTGTTGGGGGATGGAGCGCTCTGCATCCGGGCTGTGTCTGCACGTGTCAGCTCAGGGCCCGGGCACAGAGAACACGCCGACGCACTGTGTGGCATCTCAACACAAAGCAGAGCTGCGGGTGCCCACCCTGGGGTCACTGAAAGCAGCTCAGGCCGCTCTCCTGGGAGCACCGCCTGTGTGCTGAGCAGTGCGGGGGGGGGGGGTGGTCACCGCCTGTGTGCTGAGCGGTGCGGGGGGGTCACCGCCTGTGTGCTGAGCGGTGGGGGGGGGTCGGATCCCCGCTGCGCACACGTCAGCGGCATGAATGACCTTCGCTGACAGCGGTCAGGAAGCCCAGGGTTAGGGTCTGGTTCTCTGTGAGCTGAAGGGCAGAGTGCGGTGCAGGTTGGGGTGAATCTTTTGGCCACTCCCAGGATTTCACTGTGTCAGTGTTTATAGGATTTATGTGTAGGACTTATATGTAGGTGTTCATATGAAATAACAAATTTAGAAGTTCTTCCTTTTCAGCTGTTATTTCTCTGGAATGCTTTCTCCTCGGAAAGGACGCTCGTGTTCTGACTGGGCTCACCTTCCGCTCCCTCTCCAGCAGAGCCGCTCTCTGGCGCAGTGACTCCCTCACGGCTCCCGTGCCCACATGTAAAGGCTGGGCTCTGTCCCTGTTACCTGTTCCCAGCCCAGCTTAGGTGCCGTGTCTCGTAGGCTGTATCCCTTCAAGAGCCCTCGGCTGGTCCATTTCTCTCCATCCCATGCCCCCTTCCCAGCCCCCCCCCCCCCAAAGCCGCAGCTCCGCCCTCCAGCCGGAGCCCCTTCTCACACACGTTTATTGGGTCCTATTTTCTGGCTGGAAACCTTGTCCTGCGCTCCTTACAGAGTCCGAGCACCTTAACATGGCTTCATGTTCACGAGTCTTACAGCTCTCCTCTGCTGCTTCCTCCGGCCTGGTCTGCTTCCCCACCGCACCCCACCCCACCTCACCCCCACCCCACCTCACCCCCACCCCACCCCCACCTCACCTCACCCCCACCCCCATCTCACCCCACCTCACCCCCACCTCACCTCACCCCACCTCACCTCACCCCCACCCCCATCTCACCCCACCTCACCCCCACCTCACCCCACCTCACCCCACCTCACCCTCACCCCCACCTCACCCCACCTCACCCCACCTCACCCTCACCCCCACCTCACCCCACCTCACCCCACCTCACCCCCACCTCACCCTCACCCCCACCTCACCCCACCCCCACCCCACCCCACCTCACCCCCACCCACCTCACCCCCACCCCACCTCACCCCCACCCCACCCCACCCCACCTCACCCCCACCCCCACCCCACCCCACCCCACCTCACCCCCACCTCACCCCACCTCACCCCACCTCACCCCCACCTCACCCCCACCCCACCTCACCCCCACCCCACCCCACACCCACCCCACCTCACCCTCACCCCACCCCCAACTCACCCCCACCCCACCCCACCTCACAGCCTGGTCTCCCCACCCCACCCCACCCCACCTCACAGCCTGGTCTCCTTCCCCACCCCACTGCACCCCTACCTCACCCCACCCCACCCCCACCCACCCCCACCCCACCCCCACCCCACCCTCCCTCACCCCCACCCCACCCCACCTCACAGCCTGGTCTCCCCACCCCACCCTCTCACATCCTCACGGAATGATATTCCTACCCTGGCGCCGAGCTCGGCCGGGCTCACACAGTGTCTGCCCGCCCGTTCTCTCCGCACCGGTCACATGTCCTCTCCACCTGTCCGTCCTCTGCCGAGGTCCCCCTTCGGGCCGGGCGTTCTTCCCTCGGCTCTGGAGCAGCCCGTTCTTTGGCCACACGGGTCACAGCCGCCCAGACCTCTGTCGGCAGGTCCTCCCCGCGTGTCACTGCGTGTCCTGGGCACCGGGGACTGTGCTGGAGCCGAAGGCGCCGAGGGGGGTTTATGACGAATGACATCCCTGTGGAACCTCAGAGCGGGGATTCCATGGCTGTGCGGCCGGCCCTGCCCTGCGCTGCCCCCAGGCTGACCGGACATAACAGTCTGGGCACACCTGCGCCATAATCGGGCTAAGCCCCGGGAGGTGGACGGTACCTGAGCTGAAGGGGTTTCCGGAATGCCTTTCCCAAACCGTTTCTCTGCCTGTTTTCTCGCATCGGATAGCTCCCCTCCCTCCCCCTGCACGGCGCCGAGGGGCCGGGCCGCTTCTCTGCTCCCGTCAGCGGGGAGCCACCGGCCGCCCTCCTGAGGCTGCCCTCCCGGCCTCCTGCAGCCAGAGGGGGTTTGCGTGGAGATGCGGGGAGCAGGGTCCTCTGCGGCCCTCTCTCCTCCCTCCCTTTCTCCCCTACCCTCTGCCCTCCATCTCTCCTCCCTCCCTTTCTCCCCTACCCTCTGCCTTCCATCTCTCCTCCCTCCCTTTCTCCCCTACCCTCTGCCCGCCCTCTCTCCTCCCTCCCTTTCTCCCCTACCCTCTGCCCGCCCTCTCTCCTCCCTCCCTTTCTCCCCTACCCTCTGCCCTCCATCTCTCCTCCCTCCCTTTCTCCCCTACCCTCTGCCCTCCATCTCTCCTCCCTCCCTTTCTCCCCTACCCTCTGCCTTCCATCTCTCCTCCCTCCCTTTCTCCCCTACCCTCTGCCCGCCCTCTCTCCTCCCTCCCTTTCTCCCCTACCCTCTGCCCTCCATCTCTCCTCCCTCCCTTTCTCCCCTACCCTCTGCCCTCCCTCTCTCCTCCCTCCCTTTCTCCCCTACCCTCTGCCCTCCCTCTCTTCTCCCTCCCTTTCTCCCCTACCCTCTGCCCTCCATCTCTCCTCCCTCCCTTTCTCCCCTACCCTCTGCCCTCCCTCTCTCCTCCCTCCCTTTCTCCCCTACCCTCTGCCCTCCATCTCTCCTCCCTCCCTTTCTCCCTACTCCTGGGAGGGTGGCTTCTGACTTGGAAAACAGTCTTGAATCAGTGTGAGCACACATGCGGGTTGAAGCCTGCGGGATCTCTGTCTCTCATGGCAGTGTGTCTTGCTCAGGGCTGCTGCTTGTAAGGGGCCGTGAGCAGGGGTTTCTGCTGGGGCTGCGTCTCCAGCTCACGGCTCAGGCTTCCACCCGGCGACCCGGTGACGGGCGGCGAGGCGGGAGCTCCTGTGACCCGGCGGGGAGGGGAGGGTGTGCCCCGCAGGCCCGGCTGGGCCCGTCTGCGCTGTGTCCGGGCGGAGCCGCACAGCCTGCTGCCTGCCCTGGGGTTCCCTCAGGGAAGTGCAGCCTTGCACCTCACAGCCATCAAGGCTGCCAAGGGGAGAGGCCACAGAGCTGATGACCTCGGCAGCTTCACAGTTGTGTCAAGGTCAAGGGCACCTGCCCGTTCCTGTCTGAAGCCTTGTCTGATTTCCTGACTGCAAACAAGCCTCCCCGTCCGGACGTCTGACACTCTTGGCTGCGGGCACTGCCTGTGTGCAGGGCCCTTACACTCTTGGCTGCGGGCACTGCCTGTGTGCAGGGCCCTTACACTCTTGGCTGCGGGCACTGCCTGTGTGCAGGGCCCTTACACTCTTGGCTGCGGGCACTGCCTGTGTGCAGGGCCCTTGGCTGGCCCTGGCTCCCCACGGGCCGGCCCAGCTGGCACAGGGACAGCACTGGCTTTTCTGGGCTTGTCTCACCTCTAACTGAGGGGTTTGGGCGAGGGGACCATTGTGATTGTCTCTGGAGTCTGACTTAATAAAGTTCTTGTTCTGGGAGTTGGCGTTGGGGGTGGTGGGCTAGGCTCACACAGTCACAGGCCACCTTCTCTGGGTCCCGACCAGGCGACAAGCAGAGAGGTAAAAAGCCGTGAGGCCCAAGGCCCTGGGCAAAGCAGACAGGCCGGGGAAGCCCTAGGAGGTGAAAACAGATGGGGTTGCCAAGGAAACCAGATCCGAGGGCGTTGTGTCCTAAGACACTATAGAAAGTCTTCCATGGGAGCTTCGGAGACGCCCCGAGCTGCACGTGGTTAAACACAGGAACTTGAACTTGATGTGCAGCAACTACCTCACACACACCCTCCCCCGCCCCGGGGACCCCTCAGCCGCTCACTGCAGAGCCGGTGGCCCAGGGTGGGCCCTGCCTCCGGGGACCCCAAAGAGCGTCCCTGGAGGAGCGGGCAGCCTGGGCAGGCTCGGTGGTGGTGTTGGGTCTGACAGTCATTGCGCAGCCTGAGGTCCTAACTTCAGACCTGAGAACGGAGTTAGAGGTGAACAAAAGGAGGAAAGACGAGGCTGTCCAGGAGTCAGACACATCACACGCTCCGCGCCAGGGCAAAGCCGTCTTGCTGTGGCCGTGGCGAGAGAGTCCCCCTTCCCCAGCCAGAGCCACGCCAGCCTCCAGGCCGGGGAAATACTTTCTAGCAGACATCAGGGTTCAGAGGGTGAGGAGAATATTGTTAGAACTTCTGCTAAGAACAACAGAATCAAACCGGGAGCAGCTTCTCAGCAGCAGGACTGGAAGGACAGCGAGGCGAAGTCTGCCAGGCTCCGGGGAGAGGATCTCCGCCCTGGAATGCCGCTCCCCTGAATTATTCACCGGGTGCGGGTGCGGGTGCGAGCCGGTGCAGACAGGTTCCGCCTGGAGGGCCTCAGAGCTTCTCTTTGACATGCCAAATGGTGGGGGGAGGTAAATCAAAGAGGCCCTCCAGGTAAAGAAAAACAAAAAACAAAACAAGGATTGTGTGGTGTACAAAACAGCAGTGTCAACTGAGGATTCAGCAGCCAGAAAGCTGTGGGAACGGGGAATGCTCTCCTGACACCGACTCCTGGAAGGCTCTTGGGCCCACAGGATGCAAAGCTGCAGGGAGCTGTCTGCTCATGTGTCTGAATATTTCTACAGAATAAATTCCCAGCAGTGGAATCGCTGTGTCCGAGGATGAATACATTTAAGACTCTGGTGGACTGCCACATGGCCGTCAGAAAGAGTGGCTCCGTCGTAGCTCCTGCAGGGGCTCCTGGGAGGGCCCCGTTCTCACCGGCCAATGAGGGAGGAGCCCGCCTTTCAGCCCCCAGCAGTCTGTCTCACGTCTGGCGGCCAGCGGGGTGGGCCATTCTTTATACGCTTGTTGGCTACTCCCTATCGTGTGAACAAAGTGTTTTTGCATACCCTGTGCCCACTCAAATTGAATCATTTGCATTTTTCATATTGCTCTATAAATCAGTATAAAGGATGACTATTTCCTTTGTTATATATATTTCCTCCTCGTTTGACTCATGTCTTTCAGCTTCGTTGAAAGTTTTCAGTGCAGAAAAGGTTTGGAAGAGATGGAATAGAAAGTCACCTATTTTTAGGATTAGAAAAAAGGAAAGGACTTATGGTTCACTTTTAAATAATGCCCAGCTTTACCAAACAAGAAAGAAGAGGCAGGAATGGCATTGTTGTAACTGTCATTAGATGCATTTTGTTTCATTTTCTCCATACTTTTTATATAACTGAGGTATAATTCCCATATCTCAAAGCAAAGTTGTGAACCATCACCACAGTCTAATTCCAGAGCATTTCACCACCCCAGCAGGAACCTGCTTGTCCATGAAGAGTCTTCTTCAAACCCTGGGGGGCATGGAGCCGTGGAGCCACTGGGGCTTCTTTGTGGACGGTTTCAAAACTCCTAGTTCAGTCTCTCCACCTGTGACAGTCCGCTCACAATCTTCTCTTGAGTTAGGTTTGGCAGTTTGTGCCTTTCCAGGAATATGTTCATGTCGTCTAGGTTACCTGGCTGCAGCAGACACTTGGTTATAGTGGCTCCTGTGATTGCTCTTACTTCTGTGAGGCCGTTAGTGATGGCGCCTCTTCCAGTCTTCATTCCAGTCTTCTCCGTTTGTTCACTGTCTATTGTTTTGCTGTTCTCAATTCCATTAAAGTTTTTCCAAAATCTTTATTTTCCTGCTTGTTTTCAGTTTCGTTTGCCCTTTCTCAAATTTCTTGAGGTGGAATGTTACATTATTAATTTGAAATCTTTCTTATTTTTAAATATAGGCACTTAAAGCTATAAATTCCCTATAATCACTGTTGTAGCTGTGATTTGTTTTATGACCTAACAAATGGCCTTTCCTGGAGAACGTTTCACATGCTCTTGAGAAGAATGTGGTTTCTACTGGTACTGGGCGATGTCTGTCAGTTGATTTATCATGTTATTCAGGCCTTCTCTTTCCTTGTTGATTTACATCCAGCAGAAATGCGCAGTGAAGACTTCAACTGTTAGTGCCTGATTATCCATTTCTTCCTTCAGTTCTCTCAGTGTTGCTTCATGTATTGTAGGGCTCTGTTATTAGGGGAATATCCTACTTAATAAAAGAGTAATATGCAAATTAACCATCACTCTGCTCCACCAACCATGCCCACGAGCCAGTTAGAGCGTGTATGCAAATTAACCACAACCAAGATGGCTGCAGCCACAGAGGCTTGGGTTTCTCTGGCAACGGAAGAAGCCAAGCTTTCCGCCTGCCGTAGCCTAAGCCTCCACTCCAGGCTACAAAGTTTCAATTATAGAAGGTAAATAAATCCAAACAGAAACGGCTGCCACCATAGAGCAAGCAGGAGGCTTGGCTACAAAGTTTCACTTGTAGAGAATAAATCTATTCCAGATACCGGGGCTTCTGCTTGGGTCACTGGAGGGTGTGGCCGGCCTGCAAACCACCACAGGTCCCTCAATCAGGCCACCCCACTCCCTAAGGGAACCCCCACCCTGATCTGGGACACCCTTCAGGGCAAACCAGCTGGTCCCCACCCATGCACCAGGCCTCTATCCTATCTAATCAAAGAGTAATATACAGATTGACCATCACTCCAACACACAAGATGGCTGCCCCCATGTGGTCAAAGATCCTGCCCCCATGTGGACACCAGATGGCCACCACAAGATGGCCAGCAGGGGAGGGCAGTTGGGAGGCACCAGGCTTGCAAGGGAGGGCAGTTGGGGGTGATCACTGGGAGCCAAGGCCTGAGGTAAGAAGCCATACTAGCTGAGCCACCCACCCTGTGCCCCCTTGACAGTTGCTGAAGAATTGACCCAGCCTCAGGTTTGAGCCGCTTCTTTGACTGTGTCATCTCCATGAACTGCGGCCCCGAGCTGGGCTTCTCACTGCTGACAGGCACCCTCCCCACACCCCTGCTCTCCATGGAGGTGCCCGCACTGTCCTCCTCGTGGGGGGAAGCGAACTCGGTAATCGCTTGTCCAGGGTGCGAGGAAGGGGCACAGAGCCTGCACCCCTCTCTGGAGGGCCCGGATGCAGCTCCGTTTTCAGGACCTGAAGGTGGGGATTGGGTCACCATCCTTGCTTCCTGTTTCCATGGAAGCGGGCTGGGTGGCTGTGATGGGGCAGGATGTCCTGGTGGTGAGGCCCGGCGGGCTGGCTGTCCATCACTGTGGAGGAGGGTGGGGTTCGGGTCCCGCCCCACCTTCTGACTCCTTTTTCACCTACCCAGCCCTGCCTGTTTCTTTGCCGGAGGCCTGCGTCAGGGTTGTGATCAGTCACTGGCTGTCTTCCCTGCCACACCCGCCCCGGCCCCCTGAGCTGTGCATGGTTTGGCTGCTGCAGGTCATGCTGTGGACCTGAGGCTCCCAGATTGGGTGCTGCTCCTCCCGCAGGAAGGGCAGGTGCTCCCAACAGGAACGCAGGGTTGTCTTACACTTTCATTGCCTCCTTAGCACCTCAGATGCCCTTGCGCCCTCTGCTGGCCAGGTGGCTAGGGCACCTGTGGGTTAGCTGCCCTTACCTCCCAGCACAGGCTGCTAGCCAGCCAAAGATCACCTCCTGGGGCAGCCTGTTTTCAATTCTGAGTCAATTAGGGGCAAGTAAAGGATGAAGGCGGGGCCTGAGAGTGAGACAGGGGGGGAGGGTGTAAGCAGAGACAGGGTGACTCCTGGACTTCAGGGGTGGCCTGGGGTGGGCCAGTTCCCACGCTCGGAGGAACCACAACAAGGGAGGGCTCCTCAGAGCAGGCAGCCGGCACAGGCGGGGGCGGTGTGGGCTGTTCCCTGTGTGCGTTCTGAGAGAACCAGAAATAGCAGTGAGCAGAGCTCTCCTCTTAGCCCCCTCCCTATGCCTTATGTCATCGCAGCGGCTCCTTCACAGCAGCCTGTGCACTGGTCCTGTAAGAGCTGAGACACCGGGCTGGCTGGGAGGAGGACCCGGGCTCCGTGAGACAGCAGCCCGGAGCTCCTGTCCATGCGGCCCGGGTGGCCCCTGCCTGCATCTGGCCGGCGGGCAGTTGCCCTGTGTGCTGGAGGGTACCCTGCGCCTCTGGTCCAGCGCCCCCTGTGAGCTGGGCCGGGTGCAGGTCTGGGGCCCCCGGTGGAGGTCCCTGCATCCAGCTTGGTTTTTCTCTGACTCGGCTCCACTCCTGCTGGGACCTGCCTGTGGTCGCTGGGCACCTGCCTTGATCTCAGCCCTTGTGGTGCTCCTTCCAGGCCTCGGCACCCCGTGGGCAGCCTGTCAGTTCTGGGAGAGGGGGCTTCACATCTGGGTGTGAGTCTGCAGTGAGCATGCTCTCCCGCGCTGACCCTGCCTCAGTGTTTGCCTCTCACTGTGTGTCAGCTCGGCTGTCCTGGGGAGGTGACCAGCCTCCTCTGCTGTACGCTGGAGATCTAAAATTAGAAGCCAGCGAAGCATGCCCCGGCAGCTCTGGAGGCTCAGACGTGAGGTGCCACCCGTCCAGCCCGTTTGCTCAGGGCATTAGCGGGGACGCTTCCCTTTGCAAATGCGTGCGAAGACTTGTTTGGCGTTTACGACACCAGCCGGACAGACCTCGTGGCCAGGCAGCTGAGAGCCAGGCTGACTTCAGGAACAGCTGGATCCAGGACTAAGCAGGAGTCTCCAGGCACGCTTGCTTTTCCGCTTCCCCTCCTAGTGCTCTTTCCTCTGGCCTCACGCCCTCTCGGACCTGACAGAAAAGACATTCTCTTCCAACAACTGTGTACAGGCCCGAACCTCGCTCTCCCGGCCTGAGCTGAGCCAGCCCCCGGTTCTGGAGCCAGCCCCTGGCCAGAGGCAGAGCTGCAGGGACCAGCTGAGGCCCGGCCACGTCTGCAGCTCCTGCCTCGGCCACACTGTGTGGAGCCTCGGGCCTTGGCAGCTGCTGAGCTGGGGGCAGTTTCCATCCGGCTGGAGGACGGCCCTCTGCTCAGTAGTGCTGGGAATGGGGGGCTGTCTCCACCCACAGTTTCAAGCAGGTGCAGCCTCAGTGGTCTTTAACCTCCCAGCAGGGTCCCCGTTCCCATTCCCAGGAGGTGCAGCCTCTCAGTTCTCCTTTGCTGGATTTTCCATTCTCTCTAAAAACCGGGGGAGAAAATGCCCTCAGGTGAGGGGGATGGAAGGAAGGAAGGAAGGAAGGAAGGAAGGAAGGAAGGAAGGAAGGAAGGAAGAAAGGAAGAAAAGAGAGAAGGAAGAAAGGAAGGAAGGAAGGAGAGAAGGAAGGAAGGAAGGAAGAAAAGAGAGAAGGAAGAAAGGAAGGAAGGAAGGAGAGAAGGAAGGAAGGAAGGAAGGAAGGAAGGAAGGAAGGAAGGAGAGAAGGAAGGAAGGAAGGAAGGAAAGAAGGAAGGAAGAAAGGAAGGAAGGAGAGAAGGAAGGAAGAAAGGAAGGAAGGAGAGAAGGAAGGAAGAAAGGAAGGAAGGAGAGAAGGAAGGAAGGAGAGAAGGAAGGAAGAAAGGAAGGAAGAAAAGAGAGAAGGAAGGAAGGAAGGAAGGAGGGAGGGAGGAAGGGAGGGATAAATGAGAGCGCCCTCTCCCCCTGTGATGCTGCGTGCCCAGCTCCCTCCATGAGGTCATGGGCCCTGGAGGCTGCGCCTGCTTCCACTGCCCGGTGGGGCAGGCGCCATGCTCATGCTGCTCCTTGTCTGCGGGTGACAGGGGGAGTGCTCCCACAGATGCCCCAGCGGAAGGCTCCCCTCATGACATGAGGCCACTCTTAGTAGCCTTGACTTGCCTCCAGAGCAGTGGCTCTCTACCCTGCAGGCCTTCTGACATCACAGGTCCCTGCTGCCCGAAATGGGCTGAGGCATGACCTGATTGCCAGGAGTTTTGAAAGCTCTGACATGTACCCAGGGTCGAGAACCACTGATCTAAAGCCTGGTTCTCAAACTTGACTGCAGCGGAACCCCCTGCGAGCTTGTTGCAGTGGGACTCTGAGTCAGCAGCCTGGGTGGAGCCCCGTGTCTGCACCCCGACCAGCTCCAAGGGGCCACACTCTGAGTGGCAGGGGGTCTGGATTCCGTCCCTGAGGCCTCTGAACGTCCCGTGGCAGGGGCACATGAGCCTGGGCCAGGGCTCGTCCCGCCCTCGGGGGCCCCGTCCCACTGGGCTGCCTGGGTGGGAAGCAGAGCCACGGCCGCCCAGACAGCCGCCCACGGGGTTTCAGGCAGGGGCCAAGGCTGCCCTATCTGCCATTCGGCCATAAAGCCCTTGGGGTCCCTGCAATAGCCCTGGCAGCATCCTGAGGGGGAGGCACTGGTCTTCCAGAACTCCATCACCCAGAGCACTCAGCGAGTTCCTCTCTCTGGCAGCCAGCGGGACAGGCAGAGGGGCAGGCAGCGGGACAGGCAGCCAGCGGGACAGGCAGAGGGGCAGCCAGCGGGACAGCCAGCGGGACAGGCAGCGGGACAGGCAGCCAGCGGGGCAGCCAGCGGGGCAGCCAGCGGGGCAGGCAGCCAGCGGGACAGGCAGCCAGCGGGACAGGCAGCGGGACAGCCAGCGGGACAGCCAGCGGGACAGCCAGCGGGGCAGGCAGCGGGACAGCCAGCGGGGCAGGCAGCGGGGCAGGCAGCGGGGCAGCCAGCGGGACAGCCAGCGGGGCAGGCAGCGGGACAGCCAGAGGGGCAGGCAGCGGGACAGGCAGCCAGCGGGACAGGCAGAGGGGCAGCCAGCGGGACAGCCAGTGGGACAGCCAGCGGGACAGGCAGCGGGACAGCCAGCGGGGCAGGGAGCGGGACAGCCAGCGGGACAGCCAGCGGGACAGGCAGCGGGACAGGGCAGCCAGCGGGACGGCCAGCGGGACAGCCAGCGGGACGGCCAGCGGGACAGCCAGCGGGGCGGGCAGCGGGACAGCCAGCGGGACAGGCAGCGGGGCAGGCAGCGGGGCGGGCAGCGGGACAGGCAGCGGGACAGCCAGCGGGACAGGCAGCGGGACAGCCAGCGGGGCAGCCAGCGGGGCAGGCAGCGGGGCAGGCGGTGTCCTCCATGCACGTGGTGGGTGTCTCAGACTCGGCCACAGTTGTGGGAGCGATGGGCTGGGGCGCTCCAGTGCCTTCTTCCTCAGAACCCATGGGACTGAGTGTCAGGCCTGCCACTCCGAGTGGCCGCTCACTGCAGCGCCCCTGCCCTCGGAGAGAATTGACTGGAAGGAGAGGGAGAGCCTCCCAGCAGTGTGCCCGCCGACCTAGCTGTCGGAGAACTGGAAATCCTATTAGGACCTCGAGAGCAGGCAGCCCGCAGACACCCTCACAGACAGGGGTCCCTCCCTGGTCCTCAGGCTCACGATGCCGGGAGACCTGGGGACCCCACCTCCACTCTGCCCTGTGCCCTCTGCCACCTGCTGACTCTGCGTCTTTGTTGACCCCTCAGAGTTGCCTGGCTTGGATGAAACACTTGTAACATTCAATGCCGCTGACAGTTTCGGAGTAAGTGTATATGAGACATGGGAACCCCTTTTACGCGTCCTGTGTGGTTCGGGGTTCCGGTTCAGGGTTCGGGTTCTGGAGAAGGGCCGCACAAAAATGAAAAAAGACTAGAAAAATATTTAATTTGGTGATATGGGAGGCCAGGAGGGAGCCCACCTCTAGGGGAGGACTACGCTAGGCTCTGGCCTTGCTATCCCTTTTATTGAGACTATGGGATACACCCATTACCCTTAAGCAGGTTTGGGATAAACCCACAGTCCTTCAGCAGGTAATAGCAGATTATCATATCAGTAAGGAATTACATGATTGTTTGATGGGGAAGTTGCCTCAGTTACCATTGTCTCAATTAGATAGAGAGTGGTTGGCTCTGACCTTTCAGAGCTTCAAGGTTGAGCAGCCTTTACATCTTCCTATTAGTGAGACGATGATCGGTTTCCAGCCGTCCGGGCGTGGGGTCAGCTGCCACGGTCCTGCTTTGGCTCCCAGGAGGTAGAGTTTGGGAAATCGTCAGTGTCCTCCTCCATTCGCAGGATCCACCGATCACCGCAGCTGCCCCCCGCGCCCCCCCCCCCGCCCCCCCCCCACCCCAGACCTCCTGCCTGCATGTCAGCCAGCGAAGGAATTCATGCAATGCCCAGTGCTGTGTCCACAAACGAGCCTGGCCAGCAGAAGTACATGGTTTATGTCCCACCGTGTTAATCACAGGGCCTTTGTTGAGCACCGACTGCACACTGGGCACTGTGGGGTGTACACCAATAATCACGTTCATTGGTGTTGTTCTCAGACCTCAGCGTCGAATGCGAAGGACGGCTGTGACGCACGAGACAACGCAGAAGTCACTAGGTGTTGCGTGGTGTGGGGCACCTGTGTGCACGCCCACCTCCATGGGATGTTTGGAACATGGGCACCTTGCTGCCTTTTACATCTCTAAACTACAGGGAGAAGTTTGGATTTTAGATGTCTTTGCATAACCAACCAAATGCATGTTCATATCACTCCATGTCCTCACACTCCAAATGTGATGCCTTTGAATTACAAAACGGGAAGATATTTGTGTGAAACCCAGCCAGCCCCCGCGTCTGAATCACACAGGAGCACTTTGTTAGAAAATCTTACCAAATGGCTCAAATAAAATCAGGCGCTGGAGAACATTTATTTTCTCGACCTTCTGAAGCAAGTTAATAAAAGACCTTAGTAAAAGTGATTTGTTAACGAATGAGTGCTACCCTAAGCATGGGTGACAAGGCTCACTCATTTATAAAATACTAGAGGCCCAGTGCACGGATTCGTGCACATTGAAAGGAAATTAATTATTCAATAGAAGGTGGCCGACAGAGCGGGACTGGACGAGACAGGCAGGACACACCCTGAGCCAACCTCCCATGGTCCCTCCCCAACTGGCCCCACTATGGGGGCATCGGGACTCGAAGGACATCTGTGCAGTGAGTGAGGTCCCTCCAGCAGGTGGGGTCCCTTGGCCTGGCCTGTGGCGATCGGCTGAAACCGGCAGTCCGACATCCCCCGGGGGGTCCTGGAGTGGGAGAGGGCCCTCTGCTGTCACTCTGCAGCTCCTGCACTGAATGTCTGCCCTCTAGTGGTCAGTGTGTGTCATAGCTACCAGTCAGAGTGTCTGCCCCCTAGTTGTCATTGTGTGTCATAACTACCAGCTAATCGGCTGGTCACAGCCTTTTATGTATACTAGAGGCCTAGTGCATGAAATTCATGCATGGGTAGGGTCTCTAGGCCTGGCCAGCGATCAGGGCTGGTAGGGGCCTTCTGGCTGCTGGCTGGAGCCTTCCTTCCGGCTGCCAGCCAGGGCCTTCCTTTGCTCCACACCACCCCCTGGTGGTCAGCACACATCACAGCAAGCGATTGATCTCCTGGTTGAACTCCTGAGGGGACACTTTGCATATTAATTAGCCTTTTATATATATAGGTAGGTTTACTAAGCACCTAGTGTAGGTATTAGGACTACAAAGGTGAAAAGAAGTGGTGTCTGCCCCCAGAAAGCTCAAAGTCCAGGAGGAGAGATGTGTAAGAATAATGTGGGTGAGCAGGCCTCACAGTGGGGAGTGCAGGGTACCGGGTGGTGGTGAGAGTTGCTGGTGTGTGTGGGTGTGGTGAAGGCAGGCGTTCCCCGCAGGAGGCCAGCGTGTCAGGTGAGGCTGTGTCCAGGGGGCTGGTGGGAGGTGTATCTCTGAGGTATTGATGGCATTGCTGCTGCATTTTTCTGGATCACAAACAACCAATACATTGAGAAGTAGAGTTCGGAAATATATTTTTAATATATGTTGTTCTCAGCTCAAATATGTGTGTTTTTGTTTTTAATGTGTTGACTAAAATGTCTACCCAGAAAAATAAGTTGTACAAACCTTTATTTTTCAAAAGTAATCTAACAGACTCTTCCACATCAGAGTCCACACCATTTACATCAGAATTGAGACTGAGGCCCAGCGAGGGAAACCATTTGCCCCGAGTCCTTCGGATGGTTAGCAGTTAGTTAGTGGTAGAGCTCAGCTAATGCCCAGATCTGTGAACTTATTGCTATTTCTAGCCAAGTGCTTCTCCAAGCAACTGGCAGAGCTGCCTAGAGTACTGTGTGGCGAGCAATTTGAGAATGATGCTGTGGCTGGTTACTGATGTCTGCTAAGAGCACATGATGGGAACGAGACCACATGTGCCATTCCGCCTCATCTGTCCTTGTGATAAAAATGAAGCATCAGGAAAAGCAGAAACTGCAGTTGATGATGACTTTAAAAATTAGACTTCTGCTACATTCATTTAAGTCAGCAACCATTTTTGAGGTCTAATCCATGCTATCAATGCTGTGGACACACAGCCTGGTTCTTACTGAGCCCACAATCTTGGTCAAAAGCTGGGTTAGTGGGAATATCAGCAGCAAGTAAGAGAATGGGAGAATGTGAAACTCAACCTAACAGTAGACTTACACTCTGCAGTGCTTATGTCTAAATAAAATACCTTTAAGTGACCTTAAAACTAAAATTAATACCATTTTAGTTACTAAACTAGCAAGGTGATTTCAGACCTATAAAGGCATTGAGATAATAATACCGTATTTTTACTTAATTAAAAAAAACAAGGCAGATAAGTGCAAACAGAATTTGTTTTTAATATTTCATAATTTCCTCATCTCTTTACATCTAATTCCAAACCTGAATGTCCTCCTAGCCCAAGCATATTCCTGGAGCACCTGGTTTTTCTTTTGAAAAATAAAGGTCTGTACAAATGGCACAGACTTCTTTTTCAAGTGCAGGAAGCCAGTTCGCGGGCTTGTGCTTACCTGGGGTCCAGCTGGCTGATGAAAAATCTAGGCGTGGACCAAGTCAGGCCTCATTTATGGAGTGCCATACGGAGTCATGCATGCCCGGATCTCCAAAAGGCCAGCCTACCAGGGGTAAATTATATATAATTTAGCCTAATTTTATATATAAAAGGCTAATTCCATTTGTTGCCTGGTCCTTGTTGTATTTTTTTTCATAAGTTCAAATACTTGGTCTTTGTGGCACCTGTGTACTTCTGTCCTCAATGCCACAGCCTTGTCTCCTGCAGCGTGTAATTTCCCAGCGATTCCTGATGCTCCGTGTTGAATCATGTATGTGTGTGTGTCAGGCCGCACAGTCCTCGAGCAAGGCCTGTGCAGTGCCAGCCAGGCCACTCCCTCAGACATGCTGTGTTCTCTGTGCTTCCTCTCCGTCAGCTGGGACCCTCTCTTCTCCCCTCTCTCCAGGTTGCAGGGCCCATGTGCTTAGCAGTTGACACACACGAGGCAGCCCGGCATCTGAAATGGGCCCGCCAGCAGTGGTATGTGGATGGGCTGCCTAGTGGAACTGGGTCTTTCGTGAGGAAGAACAGAGAACTAGTTGCTTGGAGGCGAGGCATCTAGTTGTGCCTTTGCCACTAACTAGCAGCTGAGTCTGCCTTTGCCCTGTGTCTGCATCTGCAGAGGAAGGGATGGACCACTCCCCCTCCTGTGACTTGTGCTGTAAGTGGACTGAGGACCCACCCCTGACAGCAAAGTGCATAACTCAGATAGCTGTGCAGAGTGAAAGCATTCTGAGAAACAATGTTGTTGGTATTCATGATTATGTGGCTTGATCTCATAAGATGCTCATTATGCAAACCGTGTTTGCCTCTTAGTACAAGGGCCCCAGGCGGGATTGAGATGAAGAACAAAGCATTTAGCCAGTCCTGGAGAACCAGAGGGGAGTTGTTACGGGGAAGATACCTTGACGTCCACCCAGGTGGGCTGGGAGACAGTTGCCTCAATGAGTGGAAGGTCTGAGTCAATGATCCGCATTGGAAGCAGCACTGAGGAGCAGACAGGATGAGCCTTGATAGAAAACACCAGGATCTCTGCCACCTCCAAAGGTGGGGTGATGACTACAACCAAGACTACTCTACCTGACAAGGTTGTCATTTAAATTTGAAGGAGAAATAAAGAACTTTCCAGACAAGAAGCTGCTAAAGGAGTTCATTCCCACCAAACCATTATTGTAAGACGTCCTAAAGGGCCTTCTAAAGAAGGAGAAGAAGCAAAAGAGCATAATTAAAATAATCAAATGACAATAAAAATGTATCTACCAATAATCATTTTAAATGTAAATGGCTTGAATGCTCCAATTTAAAGACATAGGGTAGCTGAATGGATAAGAAAACAAGACAGATATATATGCTGTCTATAAGAGACCCACCTCAGAACAAAAGATACACAGAGACTAAAAGTGAAGAGAAGGATAATGATAGGAGAAATAGAAAAGAGAAAAAAGTTGGGGTAGTAATACTTATGTCTGATAAAATAGACTTTAAAACAAAGGCTATAATAAGAGACAAAGAAGGACAATATAACAGTAAAGGAAGCAATCCAGCCAGAGGATATGATCCTTGTAAACATCTGTGCACCCAGCACAGAAGCACCTAAATATGTAAAGCAAACCTTGGTGCACATAACGGGAAAGATTGACAGTGATACAATTACAGTAGAGGAATTTCACACCCCATGGCATCAATGGATAGATCTTCCAGACAAAATAAAGAAGCCCTTAAATGACACACTAGATCAGATTGACTTAATTGATGTCTTCAGAGCATTCTGCCCCAAAGCAGCAGAATATACATTCTTTTCAACCGTGCATGGAACATTTTCTAGAATGGACCACGTTAGGACACAAAACAAGTCTCAATAGATTTAAGAAGATTGAAATCATGTCAAACATCTTTGACCATAATGGAATGAAACTATAAATTAATCACAAGAAAAAAAAAGTAAAACGAAATTAAAAAACACAAGAAGATATAGAGGGTAAATAACATGTTCCTAAACAATGAACAGGTTGACAGGGAGATCACAGACCAGATTAAGAGATACCTTGAAACAAACGAACAAACGCCTGCCCGATCCTCGGCTTCCGCAATGCGGAACCACACCTGCCGGCCAGAGCCCCGGCCGGCCCTCCGGCGAGGCCCGGGAGCTGCCCTGGAGCTGCCGTGTCCGTTCTCAGCCTTACACTCGGGACGAGCTCGGCTCAGGTGGGCCCAGCGGTGCTCGCGGGAGTCTGCCCTGTGAAGGGGCAGCGGCAGGTGGTCAGAGCGGACGTTACCAGGCAGAGCCGAGACTGGCCTCGCCAGCCGGAGGCTCCTGCCCCGGGGGCAGGGCCGTGCACCTGCCGTGTGGCTCAGGCAGGGTCACTGCACGGTGAGCGGGGAGCAGGTGCCGGCTGCAGAGAGCAATTGGGAGGTCCAGAAATCAGCTCACAGAACACCCAGCCCTGAAGTGACAGATGACAAGACAGCCGGAGCTAAGGGGCCAAGGTGCCCGGCAGAGACACCCCATAGTGCCCCACACACTCCAGGCCGCGGCTGCCCACAGCCCGGAGAGGAGGGCAGGACAGACGTACAGGCGTTCTCGGTGGGGGAAAGAGAGGGTGCGGGGCCTGGCTGTGTTTGGCTTGGAATCTCGGAAGTTCTCAGCATTAGTCTTCTTTCTTCCTGGGATCAGCCCGACTCAGATGGGGTGCGCCACCCCCCACCTCCCATCACCCCCAATCATTGCCCTTTGCGGCCTCGAGTGAAAGAAGAGCGTGTGTCCCAGGCAGCTTTGACCTGAGCTGCACACCTATGGGAGCTCCTGTGGGTGCTGCTGGGCTGGGGACTGCTTGGTGGGGAGACGGGGACGAGGGCCCCGGCTCAGCACCCCACGGTGTCCCACGCGCCTGGGCCACTTTGGGGAGGACAGGGAAGGCCGCTCTCACCCCTGCAGCGGGGCACCGGGGCGGCCAGGCCACTCCCCTGGGCACAGCGGGGACTCGCACCTATTGTCCTGCGTTCCCGTGTGTTCATGCAGTCCTTACAGTCATTGTTTTATTTCCTTGGATTGTGTGGATTCTGAACAAAATAATGATCTTCTTTGTGACGCACACACAGAAAGAAAGAGGACGGGGAGCGGAGAGTGGAGGTGGGGCAGGAGGGGAGGAAACGAAGGGAAGGGACAAGGAGGGGAAGAGCTTTTACTCCAGTATCTCCTGCCTGTGACTTGGGTCCACGGGGTGCAGTCCGTAGAGCTGAGTGGAGGGAAAAGGCAGAGGCAAAGCTGAAGGCGTAAGAACGATCCCCTTTCCTAACGCTCCACACTAAAGGGCCTGCTCCACACCCACAGCCTGGGCTGTGGGAGCGGCCGACCCCGCACAGAGCGCTCGCCTGCTGCAGGGCCTCTCCCAGAGGAGCGTGGTGCTCGGTGCACTTGGTTCTGTCACATGGAGAGTAAGCAGAGCTGGGGAGACTTCAGTCTGTGGCTCAGTAGAAGCAATCGGCATGTGAAGCCGTGTGCGTGGACGTCATTGTCAGTGTTACTGTTTCATAAAACATTCGACTGATAATTATTCAACCCCATTTCTGACTCCGCCTATGTCACACGGGTCAGGATAAGTGGGGGTGGTATGTTGTCTTAGGAACAGGCTTTGCCACCCGGCTTCCTACTGCAGAGCGGCCAGTCCTGTGTGGAGCACCCCAGGTGAATGAAGCGTAAGGACTTTGTGGCGTTGTTTTGGGTATAAATGCATTAAAGGGGTGTTTATTACCTCAACGGACTCATGGCATTAGCAGTAAACCAGCCCCAGCGGGCTTCCCTGGGTCACACGTGTGTGCAGCCATCCGCACAAGCACAGCTCTCACTCCAAGACAGGCCGTCTCCCAGTTACATCACATCCTGGCGTGATGTCCCAGCATGACAGTGAGTTTATGTTATATTCTCCCAAGAATTATGCAAATACAACTTTTAAGTTAAGCTCATAAAGTTTGAAGTTCTTAGGCTTACCTGTTTCTGAAACGTTGGTTTTGTAAGTCTCTAATCAATGTTTTGTTTTGTTTTTACTTTATAAGCTGGAAAAGTGTAAAGTAATGCTTTTCAACTCTCACATGAAACCACTCCCTCCTGGTGAGAGAGGACAGGGTGCTCCGAGGCAGGCTGATGGCACTGCTTCTGACACAGTTCTATTGAGCCCCATTCATGGGGACCGAGTTACCTGTGGGAACGCAAGTTCTCGTGTGCATATGTATGTTTGTATGCTGCATCCGGCAGCATCTGCATCCTTTGCTAGTAACTTACCAATGTGCCCACTCACACAGACCCCAACGACCCATGAAGTCCACTGCTTATCTTACATAAGAATCAGTCATGTGCTCGTAAATCCTCCCATTTATCTTGTTGGTGAGTGGGTTCGTTTGAGTGGAGCTCTGCTGTATCTTTGCAGAGAAGCATCTAGTGAGCTGTGGCCCAGGCCCTGCTCCTTCTGGCTTCCTCAGGTCCCCGCAGGGACCTCCCCTGCATCTATATCACTTCGTTCCCAAAGGGCGTTGGACGTTAGCTCTGCAGGGTTGTAGGGTAGGTAATGTCTAAAGGAGGGCAGTGGATAAAGAAAAGCTTAGGCTAAGGTAGTGGTCAGCAAACTCATTAGTCAACAGAGCCAAATATCAATAGTACAACAATTGAGATTTCTTTTGAGAGCCAAATTTCTTAAACTTCTTCTAATACCACTTCTTCAAAAATAGACTCGCCCAGGCCGTGGTATTTTGTAGAAGAGCCACACTCAAGGGTCAAAGAGCCTTGTGGCTTGCGAGCCGCAGTTTGCCGACCACGGGGCTAAGGAAATGTGACATCGTTTAGCTAAATCATAGATTTGGAAGAAAGTCTGTCCTCATGACAATGGAGTGCTAGGTGACCTTGGGAACTCTGATGGGGTAGTTGATGCTGTCTCATTTTATTAGGAGGGGACTCTTTTGTCTGGCAAGTGTTCTGAGTGCCTGTGGTTCATTCGTTTGTTCCTTTATTCACCCATTCATCCAGTGATAGCTACTGAGCACCTCTGGAGTGGCGGTACCCTGTTGATCCATGTCCCCTGACCTCCATCGGTTTCCAAGTTTTAGGTACTTAGCCAGACAGGGATGACTCACTCTCTGGGCCATGCCTTATGCTATTTTTTTTATAAGATAAAAATGTTGAAAGTAATGTTTTTAATAAGATAAACACAGGGCAGTAGGAAATATCACCTCTGACCACCCACTAGGTTCCTTTACTCTCCCCTCATGCTCAGAGCACTAGGACTCAGCATCTGCATTGCTGGTTCCAGCCCTTTGCTTATGACACTTCTTTGCTTTCTTTCCTCCTGTCCTGTCCTTTCTGACATCTAGGCAGCGGTTGTGTGCACACACAATGAGGTGTCTGCATCAAAGGGCAGGAGGTCCTCCGGCACCTTCAAGGAGCAATGGTTGGCGTGGTGAAGTCCAGTCTCAACACCCCCACTATGAGTGCGGTGTGGTCAGGTCCTCTGCTCCCGAGGAAAATTACCCATCCCAATGCACTCAGCTGGCACAGCTTGTGAACAGGGAATTCTCACAGGAACGTTGTGAGATTACACATCCACTGGCCTCAGGGAAGTGAAACTTGTCTTCCTAAGAAAGGCACAGACGAACTTGGTGTGACTCACTAGAGAACAACCGTTAAGTCACTGCTTATTTTCTTCTTTTTTCCCCAAGGAAAAAAAATTGACTATATGTATAGGAAATGCAAGCAGCCTCAAATCTATAAAGGGGAACTAGATCAAAGTCATGCAAACTTTGAGATGATTAAAACTGGTAACTTCTATGAACAAAAGGTGCTGTGGTGGGCTGGGAACACTGGATCCATTGCTATAGCACAGTCGGTGACTTGGCTGCTGTTTTTCGTCCTGTTTGTACCTGTGCTGGTCATCTCCCGCAGCCCTGGAGCTTGTCCTGGGTCTGGTGCTCAGTGTCCTCCTCAGGCACTGTCCTTGGTGCTGAAAAGAGAGCCTTGGATGAGAAGGCATGTACAATAGCTCGCCCCACCAAGCACAGTCTCAGAAGGGAGGAGCATGTTAGGCAGGCACCTTACAAGGAGTCCTCGCCGCAGCCTTGGCGAGCTGTAGAGAAAGGATGGGGGCTGAGAAAGACTGCCGAGGGGATGTGACCAGGGCTTTCATGCGTAATTACATGCTCAGAGGTATGTAATCAGGTTACAGATGGGATTTTGTTGCATTGTGTAGATAAGCATAGATGGGAACCGTTAAAATACCGTATTAAAATCTATTCTTGTTCCCCACGTGAATACACTTTTGTAGGCTTTTTCAGTACGAGCTGAAGCTAATGGTGGCATTCTGCCATAAGCTTGGAAGAAGCCGGTGGTCACCGTGAGGGTCCCAGGAGAGAGAGTGGGGCAGCCCACGGGAGCCTTCTGTGGGGGAGAGTCTCTCCTGGGCCCTGCAGGCCCCGATGCACAGTGAGGAGTGCCGGGAGCTGTGGAGCCCTGCAGGCCCAGCGCCATTGTGAGCTGGTTAGAATCCCTGACGAGGCACCCCAGGTCCAGATTGAAAGACCAAGTGTTTCTGTATTTGAACTTGAGCTGTCAGAACAATGCAGGCAGGAGGGTGGTGGGCAACAGCTGGTAGAGGGGGCGGTGGGGCGGCCTGACTTGAACTTGGAGAAGCAAAGGGTGCTGGGAGAGCGTGGGAGAGTTCTGATTGTGGCTTTCCCTGCATGCCACTTGGGTGGGGGAACGTGTTTCAGAGGGGCAGGTTACGGGCTCCACGGGGAAGGCATCCGGCTGTGACAGCATGGAGGGTTTTCCCCCGGAGTGTCCGAGTGAAGGGCACAGGCGTCCACCCGCACGCCCCACATCTCAGAGGGCTGGCGGCCCCCGGCTGACCCCGCCGGTGGCCTGGGATGTTTCATTCCTTACGTGGCAGCAGCTTCACTCACTGCCATCGGACTGCGGGGCCCGGAAGCTCGGGCTCATCTCCCAATGCAGACGCCGTCGTCTTTGACAATCCAGTGACGCTGAGTGAGCTGTCTGTAGAGGACGCTGTGTCTTCTGAGGCAGATGGACACTTTGCTGGCAGCTGCGCCAGGTGTGTGTTCCTGGCTGCCTTCGTGCTGACGTGTGAGCGTGGTGAGGAAAGAGCTGTGGAAGCCACCCACGGCTCTCGGCGCGCGTGACCGTGCTGTGCTCTCCGCCCCGGGTGGCTGAGGGCTATTGTCCCTCTTTTGTAGGTGAGGACAGGGAGGCTCAGCAGTGGTAAGTGGTGGGCTGAGGACTCAGTCCCAGGGCAGCCTGACTTCCAAGTCTTGGTCCCTTTCCTCTGCACCAGTTGCACGTTGCCAGTGTGAAGGTGTTGGGAGGTTTTAAAACCTGCCACGCGAGGGGAACCAGCTTGTCATCCCTTTGTCTGCGGAGGGGCTTTGCCTCGTGTGTGACTCCTCGGCAGCCTGGGCTCCGGCCATGCTCCCTGCTCCGGGCCCAGCAGGATGAGCGTCAGCAGGGAGAGCGGGCCGCCTCCCACCCCACCCATCCAGCCTCTGACACTGCGGCTTTGCCATGCAGCCCAGGGGGAGCAAGGGGGAGCTTCTGGGTTTCCTGCCTGCTCAGTGGGTAGGGCACCCTTCCGCCCACCCCACGGCTGGCACACACACACTCACATACACCTCTGTGTTCTCAGCACTTCCCAGCAAGGAGCGTTTGGTTAAAATGGCCAGAGGAGAGTCAGGAGTGTTAGGTGACATATCAAGGCAGCACCAACCCTTCCCTCAGACCCAGGGACCCTGTCAGTCTGATCTTCTGGGAAGGTCAACCTTCGGCCCCTGGCCTTACCCTGGGGACATCTCGGGACTGTCCCTTCACGGGGTGAGCGCCTACGAGAGGTTGCTGACATCGGTCTCATTTATCACTGTATCCCGGGCCCGGAAGGTGCCGCCCATGCTGGGTGTGCATTCAGGATGAGTACATGCCGTCAGCATATAGTACCAGCACCAACCTACATCCAACATGAGGACATGCACTCAACCTAGTGCCTGTGCCAACCCATGTCCAACATGAGGACTGAGGGCAGTGTCTCTGCTTGGCTACTTTGGGTCAGTTGGTAAACCTATCTGCTACAATATATGGTCTCAATTCCAGAACGGGAAAACTAGGAGTTGTTGAGGGTTAAGCGATATCCTTCAAATGGTATGTGCGTGCTGGGTAAGTCACTTCCAGTTCAGGCAATTCAAAGTGCTGGCATTCATCCTTAGCTCAGAAGCAACTGCAGAGGGTGGTACCCAGGGCCATGGCTGGTGACTCTTAACCAGTCCTGACCATTTCCACTCTCCTGCTGGCTCCTCATAGTTTCCTCCTCTCCCTTCTCTGGCCTCTTCACCTGTCCTGGTAGCTCCTCCTCCTCCCAATCATGTCAGTGAGCAGAGGATACCACGGGATCAGGGGTTTTGACAGGATTGCATCGATTCATCATCACAACATTACGTCTTCCAATCCATGAACATGAAATGTGTCTGTTTCTTTGTGTCTTGTTTCATTTCTTTCGGCAACACTTTACAGTTTTCAGTGTGCAAGTCTTTTTCCTTGGTTAAGTTTATTCCTAAGTATTTTATTCTTTTTTTATGCCATTATAAATGGAATTGTGTTCTTGAGGATCTTTTCAGATTGTTCATTGTTAGTATATAGAAGCACAACTGATTTTTGTGTGTTCCTTTTGAATCCTGCAACTTTGTTGAATTCATGTATCCTAACAGTTTTTGTGTGTGGGGGGAAAGGGGGTCTTTAGAATTTTCTACGTATAAGATCATGTCATGTGTGAACAGAGATCATTTTACTTCTTTTCTTTGATATGGATGCCCTTTGCTCCTTTTCCCTGACTGATCTGACCAGGACTTCCAGCACTGTGCTGAGGGGCGGTGGGGAGAGTGAGCACCCTTGTCTTGTTGCTGATTTTATGGGGAAAGCTCCCCCTTTTCTCTACTTAGTATGAGAAAAGCTGTGGGCTTTAGTCTATGGCCTTTATTATGATGAGGTAGTTTCCTTCTATTCCTAGTGTTTTTATCATGAATGCTGTCCAATGGTTTTCTGCATCAGTGGAGGTGAGGTGATCATGTGGGTTTTCCCCCTCCACTGGGCAGACATTTTTATGGAGCTAAATGGTATGAAAATAGAGAAGTGGAGCTGATGAAGCTTTGTTCATCTTTTTTAGGAATTGGCTGGTGGGGAGAGGGACATTTTGACGTTAATATTAAAGGAGACCTAAACATGAGGCCAGACCCGGCCACAGACCTCTGACTCCTTTCCCCTGTTAAACAGTGTCCCGTTATGTGCTCTGCACAAGGGGAAAAGGTTAATTGGTTAAGTAAACATCTGAGCCCCCTTTTAAGTGAGGATTCATGGTAACTGCCAACAAGTGATAGCTTTCCGAATAAACGGTGAGTTAGTGAGTGGGGCAAAGTGCGCCGTTTACACGTCAGCTGTGGGAGGCAGAACACGTTAGCTCCATGTTCTGCTGCGGGGAGAGTGGCCAGCGATGCTCTGTGATTGCTGCGAAGAGCCAGAGGCATTTTATTCAGCAAGAAGTCAAGTACATGTAGATGACATGATAATATCTGGACTGGTTTCCTTTGAAATAACCTAGTGGGAGTTTGAGGGGGAGAAGGCGTGAAGTTGAAATTACAGCGACCATATGTTAAGTTCATTATATATTCTTCACAATTTTGTAGCAGTTTGAAATTTTTCATAATGAAAAGTTCAAAAAAGAAACACAATGTAAAGCAGTGATGATGTGGCTTTATATCAAAACTAGAGGCCCCAGTGCATGAAATTCGTGTATGGGGCCGGGGGCGGGGTGTGTGTCCCTCAGCCCAGCCTGTACCCATTCCAATCTGGGATCCCTCTAACAATCCAGGACTGCTGGCTCCAAACTGCTCACCTGCCTGCCTTCCTGATTGCCCCTAACCACTTCTGACTGCCAGCCTGATCCCATGCTAGCCTGAATGATGTCTAACTGCTCCCCTGCAAGCCTGTTTGCCCCCAGCTTCCCTCCTCTGCTGGCCTGGTTACCCCTTACTGCCCTCCCCTACAGAGCCGATCACCTCCAGCTGCCCTTGCTTGCAGGCCTGGTCCCTCCCAACTGCATTCCACTGCTGGCCATCTTGTGGTGGCCATCTTGTGTCCACATGGGGCAGCCATCTTGACCACATCGGGGAAGCTATTGTGTGTTGGAGTGATGGTCAATCTGCATATTACTCTTTGATTAGATAGGATAGAGGCCTGGTGCATGGGTGGGGGCCAGCTGGTTTGCCCTGAAGGGTGTCCTGGATCAGGGTGGGGGCTCCCTTGGGCATGGGGCGGCCTGATTGAGGGGCCTGTAGTGGTTTGCAGGCCAGCCACGCCCCCTGGCGACTCAAGTGGAGGCCCTGGTATCTGGAATTTATTTACCTTCTATAATTGAAATTTTGTAGCCTGGAGCAGAGCCAAGCCTCCTGCTCACTCCGTGGCTGGCAGCCATTTCTGTTTGGATTTGTTTACCTTCTATAAGTGAAACTTTGTAGCCTTGAGTGGAGGCTTAGGCCAGCCAGCGCAGGTGGAAAGCTTGGCTTCTTCCATTGCTTAGGAAACCCAAGCCTCCCTCCTGCTCTCAGTGGCTGTAGCCATCTTAGTTGGGTTTATTTACATACTTGCTCTGATTGGTTGGTGGGCATGGCTTGTGTTGTAGCGGAATGATGGTTAATTTGCATATCACTCTTTTATTAGGTAGGATATTATGTAGCCATTACAATACACTTAGGAAGAATTAGAAAGAAAATCAGCAAGTCAGTTTTCCTAATGTGGTTTGTGTGTGCATATACAAATACTAGCATAGAAAAATATAGAAGGAAATACATTAAAACATTATAGGAAATACATTAAAACAAAAATATGGAAGGAAATACATTAAAACATTAACTGTGATTACCCTTGGTTGGTAGGACTATGAGTGGTTTTCATTTCTATATCTTCCAAATTTTCTACAGTGAACAAGAGAAAAACATAATTTCTGAAAATCCTTTTTTTTTTTTTTTTTGAGAGAGAGAGAGAGAGAGAGAGAGAGAGAGAGAGAGAGAGAAACCAAATCTTCATTCTATAAATAAAAGGATATTTTTTTATTTCAGTTTACATTCAACCCCATTCTGTATTAGCTTCAGATGTACAACAAAGTGTCCAGAAAGTCACGTACTCTACACAGTGGCCCCCACTGCCTCCAGCCCCCACCTTGCCCACATCCCCATGCTGGATATCACTGACTACCTTCCCCGTGCTGGAATCCACATCTCTGCGGCTATTCTGCAACTAACTTGGCGAAGCATTTGTTCCTGCTATCTGGTTTCTATGCAATTGCTCCATCAGCGAGTGCTTAAATGCCTGTGTGGTTACCAATCTTGAGCTATAGATGTGTTTTTGGGCTGCACTGTCCCATGTTCTGCCATGGGCAGGTGAGGTCCTAGACAGAAAGCAGTCACCACCGGCATTTTTCTCACTGTTAACTTCTGTTAAACATGTTTCTTTCTTTCTTTTTATTTTTTATTTTTTAATGTTGATATTATTGCAGGTGTTTCCCCTTTTCCTCCCTTTGCTTTGCCACACTTCTTTGCTGACTTCAGAAATGATTTTCCTTATTTTCTCTCAGTGTCTTTTAATCATTTGAATATTTTACTTTATTTTCATTCATGCTTCATAGCAAGAATCCTTCAATATTTCTAGAACATAGAAATGCTACAAATTAACTTGTTTGGTTCATTTTTGGCTATTCTATCCACTCTTTCTATTTGCAAGTTTAGATCCTTAAATTCTTTGAAAATGTCTTCTGTTATTACCTTGATAATTTCCTTCTTTTTAAATTTTTATTTTTTCTGTCTGAGACTTAAATTATTGGAATGTTGGATCTCTAGATTGATTCTCTAATTTATTTAAACTACCTCTTTTAATTTTCATTACTGATTATTTCATCAACTATGTTTTAGTAATATTATTGCTTTTCAAAATTTCTATTATAATGTAAAGAGCTCCATTTTATTCTTTGCATGTTCCTTTTTATAGTGTTCTATTCAATGATTCATGGATCCTCCTTTTTTCTTTCATTTATATAACTATCAAGTTTTAAAATTTTTATTAAAAATTACACAAATTTTCCGAGACCGGTTTGGCTCAATGGATAGAGTGTCGGCTTGGGTCCCGGGTTCAATTCTGGTCAAGGGCATGTACCTTGGTTGCGGGCATATCCCCAGTGGGGGGTGTGCAAGAGGCAGCTGATTGATGACTCTTTCTCATCAATGTTTCTAACTCTCTATCTCTCTCCCTTCCTCTCTATACAAAATCAATAAAATATATTTTTAAAAATTACACAAATTTCTACTGAGTTTTGTTGTGATTTTGTGTTTCCCTTAAAGACTTTCCTATAACTTTTTGTTATTCTTGATTGCCTATTTCTTTATAAGATTAGGGCACTAAAAAAGCTAGTGTTTCCAGTTGAATCACAGTTACTAGGGTTGTTGCCAGGTTTATGTGTACATATTTGTATGATCTTATATTTATTGGAACTCTATACATAGGTATAAATTATTTGAAATCTTAGCTGACTGTTTCTAAACATGTTTCTTTAATGTCACTTTCCATCTGGTTTTAGGGAGCTGGCCATGATTTCCACACGGGTGATGGACTTTAAGCTCCGGGAGGCTGCTGAAGGCCTGGGGGAGGACAGCGCAGGTAAGGCGCCCTTCCCCTGCGCTGGGGAGAGTCCTCATTGGATTGTGGGGCAGGGGGAGGGGCTGATGGAACCAGGCATCGGGGTTCTCTGCCCGGAGAATGGGGGGTTCAGTTCACAACATGTTCAGACATTCCCTAGGGCTGTCATACTGAGACCAGAGGGCCTGCAATGCTGGGGGTCCTCCTTTGCTTCTCAGACTTGGAGGGCGGGTTAGAGTCATTTTTCCTCATTCCTGTCCCCATGTTTGATTGACTTGAGCAGTGCAGTGGACTCATTTGTTATCCAAGAACATCTGAAGGTACCAGCAGGAGGTTGGCAAAGTGTAAGGTAGCCTGATGGTCCAGAAGAATAGAATAACAAAGCCTTCAAATCCTCTTTTATGGCTGTTCTTTTTGAGGAGATCTTATTATATCCTTTACAGAGCTAAATGCCAGGCCCATGAATCATCACCTGACAACAAGTCCTCAGAGTTATCCAGTCATTTGGTTGGTTTACCACTACTCATATATTGCTATTTATGTCTTGATAGAGTTGTAAAATTTACCTTAAAAATCATCGATCTTCCTACAGTGTACCTTTTCCACAGATTAGCCATTTATACTCACCTTATTTTGGTAGCAAAGGTCTCCATCTCTCTCTCTCTTTAAAGCCCAAATGCTAGTAGTCATTTTTAAGTATTGTTCAGGGGAAATAGCTTCAATAATATTAAATTCTACCTGCTAACCATTAGTTTCTGATACTAATTCTATTAAAGATTATTTTTAGATATTTTCAGTAGATTTTTCTTATTCTGTATTAGAACTGCTTTTTCTCTGTCACATTTCAATAAATATCATATATTGTGGTAGATTATAGATTGCTTTTTCTTATTATTCCATGTTAGAACTACTTTTCTTTTATCATAATTGAATAGATACCCCCCCCCCCCAATACAGATATAAGATAAGGGGTTTTTAATTAACCCTGAGAAAAAATGGGTTGCAAAATTTCACATTATGGAACACTGAACTAGTACTGATTTTAAACAAGAAAATACTGTTTGAAGAAGTAGTTAATTATCCTGAGACTACATCCATAACTACTAGTTTGGGGTACTTACAGAGGTCACCATGAAGAATTTATTTAAAAAAAGAAAAGAACTAAGTATTTTTTTTTCAAATAATACTGAATCAAGTTATTCAACCTCTTTCCATTTAAAATGCAAAATTCTAAATAAGAGCATTCCTTTAAATTCTTTTTAAAAGTAAGAGGTAATGAGTCCAGAATTAGAGAAAAGTGGAAACTGAGCCTAGAAGCCACCTTTGCCCTCAGATCGTTTACCAGTCTTGGAAAGTGTGAGTTCAGTTTTTATGTCTTCGTGACGCAGTGGGAGAGGGAGAGGGTCCTGTGTAAGGTACAGAGCTGTACAAGGTGGCCATCTCCCAGACCTTCCCTACAGCAGGCTGGGCCTGTGGGGCCGCACAATGTGAATAAGTGTGAACCAGGGGTGAGTCACTGTTGTGTGGATGGACAGCTTGTGTCTGCATCAGTTGGGTGATTCAGAGACTCTCAAGCCTTGAGCTTGGCTCAGAGTTTCTCTAGCCTGAAGGTGGCCTCAGGGACCTGCAGAAGGAAAGTCTTCTCTGAGGGAAGGTGCCTTCTACCCAGACTCCAGGTTACTCCGTCAGCAATAATTGGTGCTGTCGGTTCTGTGACAAACTGTCAGCGATAACCAGGCAGATTGGGCAACAAGCACCATGAATGAGAGCCAGCCTGTTAGGGGTTGAACTGTGTGCCTCCAAAATTCGTATATTGAAGTCCTAACCCCCAGAACATCAGAATGTGGCCCTCTTTGGGAACTGGGTCTGTGCAGGGGTAGGTGGTTTAGATGAGGTCATTCTGGAGTAGGTGAGCCCGGTCTGCTGAAACTAGATCACCAACTTTCACCATACACAAAAATAAACTCAAAATGGATACAGGACTTAGACATCAGACGGGAAACCATAAAAATACTAGAAGCATCTACAGGCAACAAAATCTCAGCCATATACCAAAAGAACTTCTTCACTGATACTGCCCCTAGGGCAATGGAAGCTGAAGAGAAAATAAACAAATGGGACTACATCAAAATAAAAAGCTTTTTTACAGCAAAAGAAACCATCAACAAAACAACAAGAAAGCCCACTGTGTGGGAGAACATATTTGCAAATGTTACCACTGATAAAGGTTTAATATCCAACATCTACAAACAGCTTATAGAACTAAATAAAAGGAAGATGAATGATCAAATTAAAAAATGGGCAATGGACCTAAATAGAATATTTTCAAAAGAAGACAGAAGGAAGGCCAAAAGGCACATGAAAACATGCTCAAAGTCACTAATTATCCGAGAGGTGCAAATCAAAACAACAATGCGGTACCATCTCACACCTGTCAGAATGGCCAACATCAACAAATCAACAAATGACAAGTGTTGGCGAGGTTGTGGAGAAAAAGGAACCCTCGTGCATTGCTGGTGGAAATGCAGACTGGTGCAACCACTATGGAGAACAGTGTGGAGTTTCCTCAAAAAACTGAAAATGGAACTCCCATTTGACCCAGTAATCCCACTCCTAGGAATATATCCCAAGAAACTAGAAACACCAATCAGAAAGGATATATGCACCCCTATGTTCATAGCAGCACAATCTACAATAGCTAGAATTTGGAAACAGCCTAGGTGCCCGTCAGCAGATGATTGGATCAAAAAACTGTGGTACATCTACACAATGGAATACTATGCTGCCATAAAAAAGAAGGAATTCTCTTCATTTGCAGCAACCTGGATAGAACTAGAGAACATCATGCTGAGTGAAATAAGCCAGTCAATGAAAGAGAAATACCACATGGCCTCACTCATTTATGGATATTAAAAAACATTATAAACTGACAAACCAAAAGACAGATATAAAGACAGTAAAGCAACAAGCAGACTGTAAAATTACAGCGGGGAGATCTGGGGGAGATAAGAGATCAACCGAAGGACTTGTATACATGCATATAAGTACAACTAATGGACACAAAACTCTGGGGAGGGAGGGTATGTATGGGAGGAGAGGGCAATGTTAAAATATGTACAAGATAATAATTTAATAATAAATAAATAAATAAATAAATAAATAAATAAATAAATAAAAAAGAAAAAGAAAAAAAAGAAAGGGGCACTGAGATGCAGACACACACTCAGGGAGAACACCACGGGAAGATGAAGTCAGAGATTAGGGTGCTGGCAGCCACAGGGGGAAGAATGCCAGATTGACAGCAAACACGAAACATGAGCGGAGAGACACGGAATAGATTTCTTCATCATAATCCTTTGAAGGAACTAACCATGCCAAAGACACCTGGAGCTCAGACATCTAGCCTCCAGAACCGAGACAATAGCAGTTCTGTTGTTTAAGCCCTCAGTCTGTGGTACTTCATCATGGCAATCCTAGCGAACTGATTCACAGCAGAGAGAAACAGACATGCAACAGTACTGAATATCAGAATTATCAAATAGGTGCTATAAAACAATCACTATCTTAAGGTTGAAGATAACAAATAAAAGTTTGAAAGTATGAAAGTATATGGAGGTAGCAGAGAACTATAAGAAGTCTCATAGCACCCAGCCAGTGCCATAAGGCATGAGAAAGAAATAAAGGGGATCCAGATGGAAAGAAGAAGTAAAACTCTGATTATAGAAAATATCAAAAGTACTAGAACTCTTAAGCCAGGTTAGCAAGTTGTCACTATATACACAGGATCAATATTTAAAAATTGTAATTTTATATATTAACTAAAGGCCTACTGCATGAAATTTGTGCATGGGGTGGAGTCCTCTCAGCCCAGCCTGCACCCTCTCTAATCCAGGACCCCTTGGGGGATAGCTGACTGCCGATCTAGGCCTGATCCCTCTCAGTATCCTGGATCACTGCCTGCCTGCCTACCTGGTCACCCCTTATTGCCCCTCCCCCACTGGCCTAGTTGCCCCTAACTGCCCACTCCCTGCCCGCCGGCCTTGGCGCCCCATGCAGCCTGCTTGTTTAGTCATTTGGTTGTCTCTCACTAACCTCCCTGCTGGCCTGGTCGTAGGCAGCCATCTTGTGAGGGCATGGGGTTAATTTGCATATCACCTCTTTATTATATAGGACAATAAAGAATTAAAAATTGACATTTTTTAAAGGTGCCATTTACAGTGGTACCAATAAAGGAAATACTTAAGTATGTATCTAACAAAGTATATGTAGGATCTGTAGGCTGAAAAATATAGATATTATTTGAAGAAAGCAACAAAGACCCCCATCCATGGAGAGATGTGCTATGTGTTATGGACTGAACGTTTGTGTCCCTCCAAAATCCATAGGTTAAAATCCTACCCCCCTCCCCATGTGGTGCAGTTTGGAGGTGGGGCTCTGGGAGGTGAGTAAGCCCGGAGGGCAGTGGAGTCTGCAGCCCGGCAGAGCGCTCTCAGCAGACCCTCCAGCTGGGGGACCTGTTTTTTTAACGTATCAGCCAGTACAGTGAGTGTAAGGAGACTAGCTGCGTTAATTGTTCCGCTTAGAAGTTAAAGATCATCAGATTGAGTTTCAAAAACTAATTATCGTAAGCAGAAAAGTTGAAGGTAAAAGGACAGAAAAACATGTACCTTGCAAATACTGGGCCAAAGGAGGCTGGCTAGCTATATCAAAAGCAGTCCAAATGAAATGTAAGGCACAAAGCATTACTGAAATCACAGAGGGCGTTTCACAAAAGGTTTTACTCGGGACCAAGATAATAATTTACCTTTCTATGCACCAACATAATGTCAAAGATATAGAGTAAAAACTGACAATTAAGTAGAGTAGATATAATCTACAATAAGACTGGGTTATTTTTTGTATAATTGTATCAGTGATTCATAGAACAAATGTATTTAAAAATTAAAGATATAAAGTATTTAGACAACACAAATAAAAAGGCCTTGTCCTACTTGACACGTATAAAACATTGAAAACCATACATTATTTTTCAAGCACATGAGAAACATTTACAAATTCAAGCAAGTCTTGACAAAATTGAACAGATTCAGACCATGTGGAGTCTATTCTCTCACCACAATACAGTTAAACGAGAAATCAATAACAGAAAGATAAGAAAATTCTAAAGTGCTTAGAAATTGCCTAAAATGAATAAATTGCCTAAAAATTAACAAGCTAACTATTGATCTCATGAATTTACAAAGTTAGCAAAGTAAACCCAAAGAAAGTAGAAGGAAGTAAAAAATAAAACGAGGAATAGAAATTGATGCAAATAAAATCAACAAACCTCTGGTGCAGTTGATCGAGGAAAAAGAGGAGGCACAATAATTCCCATAGGGGCCCAGAAAGAGAACTTCCTTACAGACAGCGGATGCTGAAACAGCAAGAGGATATTTTAACAACTACTTTGAAAATTTGGAAAAAGGCAAATTCCTAGCAAAAATGTAAACTCATAAATCAGATTCAGGATGTAGGAAACCTGAGTAGTGCCGGTCACGGTGGAAGGAGCTGAGTTGGAAGCCCAGCAGGTGGATAAACGCAGCGCAGACAGGCCCCTCGTGGGAGGCTGCCGGACCACGCAAGGCAAACGCCAGTGCTCATCTGGGTCTGTGCGGCTCTTCTCCCCCCTCGCCCCGCCCCAGATACCCCCACTGACCAGCAGCGGCATCTTTTTCTTGTTTGTTTTAATTTATCCTTCTTATTGAAAGTATTACAGATGTCCCCACCTCCCCTCCCCCACATTGAGCCCCCCGCACCTGCCCCCCACCACAGGCCTACCACTGCACTATTTTTTATTTTTTTCTTTATTAAGGTATTACATATATGTCCTTATTCTCCCATTGCCCCCCCACACTCATGCCCTCACCCTCCTGGTGTCTGTGTCCATTGGTTATGCTCATATACATGCATACAAGTCCTTTGGTTAATCTCTCCCCCAAACCCCCACCCTCCCCTACCTTCCCTCTGAGTTTTGATGGTCTGATCGATGCTTCTGTGTCTCTGGATCTGTTTTTGTTCGTCAGTTTGTGTTGTTCATTATATTCCATAAATGAGTGAGATCATTTATCTTTCTCTGACTGGCTTATTTCACTTAGCATAATGCTCTCTAGTTCCATCCATACTGTTGCAAATGGTAAGAACTCCTTTTTTACCACAGCGTAGTATTCCATTGTGTAGATGCACCACTGTTTTTTAATCCACTCATCTGCTGATGGGCACTTAGGCTGTTTCCAAATCTTAGCTATGGTGAATTGTGCTGCTATGAACATAGGGGTGCATATATCCTTTCTGATTGGTGTTTCTAGTTTCTTGGGATATATTCCTAGAAGTGGGATCACTGGGTCAAATGGGAGTTCCATTTCCAGTTTTTTGAGGAAACTCCATACTGTTCTCCAAAGTGGCTGCACTAGTTTGCATTCCCACCAGCAGTGCATGGGGGTTCCTTTTTCTCTGCAACCTCGCCAGCACTTTGTTGATTTGTTGATGATAGCCATTCTGACAGGTGTGAGATGGTATCTTATTGTTGTTTTGATTTGCATATCTCCGATGATTAGTGACTTTGAGCATGTTTTCATGTGTCTCATGGCCTTCCTTATGTCCCTTTTCAAAAAGTATCTATCTAGGATACTTTTTGCCCATTTTTTTATTGGATTGTTTATCTTCCTTTTGTTAAGTTGTATAAGTTCCCGGTAAATGTTGGGGATTAAACCCTTATCGGTGATAACATTGGCAAATATGTTCTCCCATGTAGTGGGCTTTCTTGTTTTGTTGATAGTTTCTTTTGCTGTGCAGAAGCTTTTTATTTTGATGTAGATCCCATTTGTTTATTTTCTCCTTAGTTTCCATTGCCCTGGGGGCTGTATCAGTGAAGATAGTGCTTCGGCTTATGGCTGAGATTTTGCTGCCCGTGGATTCCTCTAGTATTAAATATAAGACGGGAAACCACCACACTATTTTAAACACATAATTCCTATGCTGCCAGTTACTTTAAATTAAAAGTTCCTCACTGCACTCTAACGTATTTTGCTATGTGTACTTAGAAACTAGATAAGAATGATTGAGCTGTTTTTCTCTTTGACCTTCACTACTGTCGACTCCAAACAATTTAGTCCATTCGTGTCATTTGAGAGCACTGTAAACATGGTCCCAGAGCAGCAGCCGCGTCTTTGATGTAAAGGACCGCGAGGCCACATGTTAGCTCAGACCTGCAGGGTGTGTACCTGTTTGTTAACTAGGCAAAGGCCAGCCGGTGACCCGGTAAATGCAGAAAACTGCTAAAGCCTTTCCAAATAATAGACTCTTCAAGAGCCACCAGTGAGCAACGTAATTGTTCTGTGATTACAAAGGTAAGGAAACTGTCATTCCATGGTGAGACTTGGCTGAAGGATTAAATCCCCTCTTGGCAGCGATTAGCGCCACCTCAGGTCCTGCAGGGACTCCTACCAGACCCATCCTTACTAATTCTCCACATGGGGGCAGTATCGAGCATTCACATAAAATATAACCATTCCCTCTGTTTTTGAGGAACTCCACTTACAGAATTACCTACGTCACATGTATCAAACACAAGGCCCGCGGGCCAAATCCAGCCCGCCAGGCCTTGCAATGTGGCCCGCACCGCACTGTCATCACTGCACTCCGCTGTCAGTTTATGACATTGTCAGTTTATGACTGTTCAGTAAACCATTCGGCCCGCGATTTAGTCTGGATTTTAAATTTTGGCCCCTTCTCTGATTGAGTTCGACACCCCTAACCTACGTATAAACTCGGGGATCCCTGGAGCAGATGTTTGGGGCGTATCAGGCAGCATCCTGCTTATCCGCAGCCTTGCATCCTCCCATTGTCAGCCCCCCTACAGGTTCGGGAGGAAACCAGGGAGCTCTGCTTAGCTGCTAATGCTCAGGCACAGGGTCCGGATGACGGGCTTGTGGTGAGAAGGCAGGAGGCGTGGCGCTGGCAGGGCTGTGAATTCTGTCACCTGGGAGCAGGGCGGGGGCTCTGTGCGGCCACCGCACATGACGATTTCCCCACGGGACCCTGTAGGGCATCGCTGCGTTGGGGCTCCCGCCAGCACCTCTTGCCACCAGGCTGGCCCTCCTCTGGCGGCCCATGGTGCCCAGGTCCACACTAACTGAAGCACTTAGGATTATTTTGAGAAAAAAATTGGGTTCTGACATGGTCTTTTCCTCCTCAGGACTCTTTGCTTTTGACCCTGTCTGAGAAAGAGATTAAACCTCGATTTCAGCCCAGAGGAGAGTTGCTCATGCTTCAATGCTGTGATCGCACTACAGCGCTTCCTCGGCCCTTTCATTAAGTGCCCCAAATAGGCAGAAATCAAGACCTGTTTCCAGGGGTCCGGAAACGGGTGCCGGGGGCTGCAGGCCCTGCCGTGGGGCAGACGGGCTGCCGAGGAGAGAATAGCTTGGTGCCTGGACAGCGATCTTGCTTCCTCCCCCTGCACGCCTCACGCCGGCTCGGTCAGCACTCACGGGCATTCCTTCTGCACAGGAAAGAAAAAGTCCAAGTTCAAAACGTTTAAGAAGCTCTTCGGCAAGAAGAAGAGGAAGGACCCGCCCCCCTCCGGAGGCAGCACCTGGAAGCAGAGTCAGGCGAAGAGCGAGGTCATCGCCATCGAGGCAGGGCCCGTGGGCTACGACTCGGAGGATGAGCTCGAGTGAGTCGCTCTCACATCCCTCAGGGGCGCGGGGCCTGGCTGCTGTGTCGTTGTCATGGTGACGTGCTGGGTGTCTGAGCCTGCTTTCTTCCTGGGGATTCCACAGCACACTCCCACGGAAGCCGCGCTTTCTGTCTTTTCACACGCGGAGAAAGTTGGGGGGATCGTTAGGTACCTGCTGTGTGTCAGGTGCTGCTCATATTAAAATTCTACAAAAACTGTGGGACAGGAGGTAAGACGTGCCATTTTATAAGTGAGCAAACCACGCTTCAGCAACATTTTGGAGAAGTTGCCCAGTATGCTACAGCTGAAATGAGCAATATTGGGATATGAGCCGATTTAATTTCACCTAAAATTCTTTTGAGGATGTGGATACTGTACTAGGAAGTACATCTGTTTAAGCTTGAACTTTGAGTAATCTAATAAGAAAGTTTTGAGAGAGAGAGAGAGAGAGAGAGAGAGAGAGAGAAACAGAGACAAGAGAGAAGGAGGTGGGGGGGGGGGGGCGCTTTTTTCTGTTCCATCTTAGAAAAATCATCCAGAAATATTATGAGGCAGAACAGACTCAATATTAGGACAATTTGGGGAAGTCTACCTATTTTTATAACTTGCCTTCCACCAAAATAGAGTTGTAATATATATGCTCAGTTATTCCAGCAGCTACCTCTATGAGTAAACAGTGGGGTGGGGAAACACACAGGTTTGCTGTCACGCCAACTTTTATGTTTTCTTTTAAACAACTTTGGCCCTTAGCTTGAGGTAAAACTCTTCAGAGGCACAGTGACCCTCGGGCCAGAGAACAGACCACGCTGGGGTGCTGTGGTCGCTGTCAGCGCCCAGGCATGAGTCCCGCCCGCCCTCCTCCTCCCGTCCCCTCCCCAGGGCCTGGCAGAGCGGAACTCACACTGGCCACCTGGTGGCACCACATGGCCGAAGAGGAAAGGCTGTGGCTCTCCGGTGGCTTGTTTGTTTCTTCCTGCTGGCAGTGGGCACGCTGGCCCCCATGAGGCTTGTGGAGGGTGGAGACGATGGGCTGAGATAGGTGCTGCAGGCGGTGGGCTCCAAACTCGGGGGAAGACATCGTCACGGTAGCATTGCTAAGTATTGCAGGTCTCCTCTGGGCCGGTCACGTACCCCACACAGCCCTCCTGACTGGCACACAGGCCTGGTGTTGGGAACAGGCCTCGGAGTACCACCCCCTCCCCCAGCCATGGAACAGCCCGTAGCAGGAGGGCCCGCTGGGGTGCAATAGCCTGTCCACTTGTCCGTTCCTCTGTCACCGGAGCCGTGGGAGGTGGGACCGCGCCCTTTCACCTTCCTGTGCCCGCACCGGGCAGGGTCCTCACTCACTGGTCACAGTTCGCTGGGTGGAAGCAGGAGAGGAAGCTGAGGGTGGAGTGTGAGGGAGCTCTGGAAGTGAAGTCGTGTTTTCAGAGAGCGGTGTGGAGGGCAGGCAAGGCCCTAAAGGCACTCTTAGCCGCGGCGCGAGTCGGCGTCTCCCGGACCTGAGCGACTTCTCACCGTCACCGCGGCCAGAGGAGCCGCCTGCCGGGACACATCGCTGCTGGCGAAGTCTGGGAGCCTGTGGGTTTGAGGAGTAGACGCCCATTTATTGTGTGGTTTTGCCTCTTAAGGCTCCTCACCTGTAGCTGCCCTCAGCCCCTTGGTTTCGGGTCGCTGATCTGCTGCAAGAGCAGAATCGGTTGCTCTGCAGAGCATCCCACGTTCTGGCTTTGCTTTCTCTTGGCACAGCCCGACTCATTCCTGTAGTCTCCGAGCTCTTGGGAAGTGTTAGGTAGAGCGAGATACGGCTTAGATTGAGGTGGACCTGGATACTTGCTGTCACTTCACAGGCACATGCTTCCTGGTTGTCCCACTTCCGTGACCAAGACTGAGCAGTGGGGGCAGGGGTTCCCAGTGCGATTCCTCCACTCATCTTCACCTGATGGTTTTAACGCCCACTGAGGGTCATTGCCCAGACCCACCATTTCATTGCAAAATGGTGGTTTTTCTAATTGTGCCATTTATCCTGCATGAGTCAGCTGGAATCTATATCCTATCTAATAAAAGAGTAATATGCAAATTGACCATCACTCCAACACACAAGATGGCTGCCCCCATGTGGACATAAGATGGCCAGCAGGAGTGGGAAGTTGTGGGTGTTCAGGCCAGCAGAGGAGGGCAGTTGGGGGTGACCAGGCCTACAGGGGAGGGCAGGTGGGGGCAATCAGGCCAGCAGGGGAGGGCAGTAGGGAGGGACCAGGTCTGCAGGGGAGGGCAGTAGGGGGGGACCAGGCCAGCAGGGGAGGGCAGTAGGGGGGGACCAGGCCTGCAGGGGAGGGCAGTTGGGGGGACGAGGCCTATAGGGGAGGGCAGTTGGGGGGAACCAGGCCTGCAGGGGAGGGCAATTGGGGGGGACCAGGCCTGCAGGGGAGGACAGTTGGGGGTAATCAGGCCTATAGGGGAGGGCAGTTGGGGGCAACCAGGCCTGTAGGGGAGGGAAGTTAGAGGCAATCAGGCCGCAGCAGAGCAGTTATATCTATCAGGCTGGCAGGGGAGTGGGTTAGGGGGTGATCAGGATGGCAGGCAGAAGCAGTTAGGGGCAATCAGACAAGTGAGCAGTTGGGAGCCAGCAGTCCTGGATTGTGAGAGGGATGTCCGACTGCCCATTTCAGGATCAGGCTTAAATGGGCAGTCGGACATCCCTCAAGGAGCCCCAGATTGGACAGGGTGCAGGCTGGGCTGAGGGACCTCCCCCGCCGCCCCCATGCACAAATTTCGTGCACCAGGCCTCTAGTGTGTGTGTGTGTGTGTGTGTGTGTGTGTGTGTGTGTATATATATATATATATATATATATATATATATATATATATATATATATATATGGCTAATATGTCAACTCTTGCTATGATACGCACTGACCACCAGGGGGCAGATGCTCAACACAGGAGCTGCTGAGCTGCAGTGACTTGGCAGCAATGGTTCTGGGTGACACACCCTGAAACCAGAGAGGAGGAAGCCCGATTCCTTACTGGGCCTGTGATTCCACCTTTGGCTGTGAGTTATGTTGCTGGGGCACTGTTGGCCCCAAATCTGGTTTACTGCGCACTTGTGTTTGCATTACACAACCCGTAGACAGCAACTTTACAGAGTGAGTCCCTCTCACACTCCAGGACTCCTCAGGGGATGTTGGAGAGCCAGTTTCAGCCCAGTCCCCACAGGCCAGGCTGAGGGACCCCACCTGCCAGTGGAACCCCGCTCACTCTGCAGACGCTGGGGAGGAACCCGGGAGGTTGGCTCCAGAGCGTGTCCAGCCCATCTTGCCCAGTCCCACACCACCGGCCACCTTCTAATTAATTTCCTTTCAATGTGCACAAATCCGTGCACTGGTCACTAGCTCTTCTATGAAGAAGACCTTTCTCTTTGCTCCATCAGCTCCTCGGTGGCTCTCAAATAGAGTTTGTACAGGAAGGGCAGAGTAATGCTTAAATACTGATCCTTTTATTGATCCACCTTCAGAGTGATGACCTGGTACCTTGTCATCTTCCAATACTGATCAATGAATTTTGTTTTTTCTTGAATATTAATGACTTGTATTTCACCAAAGTATAGTTGCAATATATAAGCTCAGTTATTCCAGCAGTTATATATGTGAATAAAAAGGGTAAAAAAAACACCACAGATTTGTTTCCATGCCAACTTTTATGTTTTCTTTTAAACAACATTGGCCCTTAACTCAAGGATAAAACTCTTCAGAGGCATAATGACCGTCAGGGGTCATTATTATTAAGGCATGGATTTTTACATATTTGATTGGCTTTATTCATCTTTCTGTCCCATGGAGTATCTTCAAATGAACTCCTGGGTTCTTTTTCTTTTTCTTTTTTAATGTTTTTATTGATTTTTTTAAGAGAGGCAAGGAGAGAGAGAAACATTGATCAGTTGCTCCTGTATGCACCCCAACAAGGGATCAAACCCACAACATGGGTATGTGCCCTGACCGGACACGGACTGGCAGCCTTTCAGCGCACAGGACAGTGGTCAGCCGACCAGCCACGCCGGCCAGGGCCGCTCCGGCACTTTCCCCACGAGCCCGTGTGTTTGAAAGCTGCCTCGCTCTCCCGCACAGTGAGAAATCTCAGGGGGGTTGCACATTTCCTCCCCAGACCCGCGATCCGCCGTTTCTTCACCGGCTCTCCTTCCTCTCAGTGAGAATGGCTTTGGAGACCGCAGGCTGGTTGCCAGGGGTGATGATTGCCAGGTAGGGGGCTGTCCTAAGATGCTTTATTTTTTAAGAGGAAAAATAAATGAGTAATTCACTGATATTCACAGTTTAAATTTAATAGGATACACATTTTACTTTTTGGATTTTTTAATTTGAATTTATTTTTCTCTTATACCGGATATCTTGGTTCATAATGATATTAACAAAATTTTTTCTTTTCTTCGTTGTACAATATACTTATAATAATTTATTGCTCTCCTCTCCCAGCAAAGGTTGTTAGATACTGTAAAGACTGTTCTGTACTGTGTTTTTAAGTCAGTGTTGCTACTAATAAGACTACCAAGGGCAATCTGATATCTTTGCGGTTTTGTTCTTAGGATTTGTCCTATTACAGATGTAGAGTCAAAAGTCACTTGGAAGTGGAGTTAAAGTCACTCAGAATCACTTTCTCTGGGTGGCTCCGCCAACAAGCTGATATAAAGTGTTGCTTGTTCCAGGTTGTTATCTAGTTGGAGAGATTGTTTTATTTCCTTCTTTGTTTGATTTTGTCTCTTAACTACGCAAAACATTTACATGTTTCAAAGGCAAAACTGTACCTATAGGTACCGTGGCACCCTGTCTCCCCCTTGTTCTGCCCTCCCCCCAGGAAGTCATTTTATTAATTTGTTACTTATCCTTTTGTGGCGCGTTGTTGTTGTTGTTTTTGTTTTTGTTGTTGTTGTTTTGCTTTGCTTTTTCTTTGGGGGGGAGGGGTATTTTTTCATTGATTTTTAGAGAGAGTGGAAGAGAAAGGGAAAGGCAGAGAGAAATATCGATGTGAGAGAAACACATCGATTGGTTGCCTCCTGCACCTGCCCCGACCAGGGCCCAGGCCAGGGAGGACCCTGCAATCGAGGTACGTGCCCTTAACCAGAATCAAAGTCTGGGCCCTGTGGTCCACAGGCCGATGCTCTATCCACTGAGCCGAACCAGCCTTTAAAAATACAGTATAAGCTGCCCTAATCAGTTTGGCTCAGTAGATAGAGTGTTGGCCTGCGGACTGAAGGGTCCTAGGTTTGATTCTGGTCAAAGGCATGTACCTTGGTTGCAGGCACATCCCCATCAGGGGTGTGCAGGAGGCAGCTGATTGATGTTTCTAACTCTCTATCCCTTTCCCTTCCTCTCTGTAAAAAATCAATAAATTTAAAAAAAAAAAAAAATATATATATATATATATATATATAAGCAAATACGCACACAGGTTCACTGTGTCCTTATACATTCACACCCCTTCCCCACCCCGAGCCAGCACCCAGAAATGTTATCTGCACTGTGTGTTACTCCCTTGGTGCGGACGGGGCCGCCCATTGCCGTTCACCGGGACGCTCCTCGCCCGCCGGTCCGCTGAGGCCTGCAGCCTGTCGTGTTTTCCTCCTGAGGACACTTGGGGTGCTTCCGCCTTCCTCCCATAAATGCTGCTGCAGGGAAAGGCCTTGTGCTTCTGCCAGTGTGTCGCTGTGGGGCCTTTCATGCCGTCCCAACTCCCGGTTCCGCCCGGGGTGGAGGTGGTGCAGCCATCTGGTTACCAGGGTGTGGCCCAGCTCCCGGCGGAGGGAAGCCAGGTGTCCTGAGAGCTCTGTGGCCAGGGCCGCCGTGGGTGGGAGGGCCGCCTGGTGCTTGCCCTGGGCCCTGGGCCCTCCCAGAAATGTGAGCACACGCCCTATGGGAGCCGTGGGTCCCCCTGGCGGACTGGCTGTTGCCGGCTGGAAACAAGTTAGAGTCTGGTCTGCAGGAGAGAGGGCCGCACCTCAGCCCGCTGGCCTCCCGGGACAGGATGCGGGCGGGCGGTGGGGCCGTGGTGTGCAGACGGCCAGCGTCTGCCGGGCGGGCTTTCCTGCCTTCGCCATGGGTCTCGGTCACCTCCTTCCACCTATTGTTCAGCCGCACTGCCGCTCGGAAAGCCCAGCGCTGACTCCCACATCCTCTGGACTCTCCGTGACTGTGCTGTGGGCTCCGGTCCAATGGGAGCCCAGGGCTAGGGCCGGGGCTGGGCCAGGACCGCAGGAGGGGCTGCCGCCTGCACCGGGGCCTGGGCGCTCAGGCTGCCTGCACGGATCCTGCCAGGGAACAGAGTGGCTCTGCAGATGAGCAGTGTCATCTCACAGCCGGCTCAGGTGACCTTGAGCCCCCTGAGCGGGCAGGCCCTCCACCTGCTGTGCAAACACGGCCCCAGCCCGCCCAGCCGCTGCGCCCGGCCCACAGGAGTGGCCTCGCCCTCCGGGCAGCGCAGCGAGCAGCCAAGGCCCCCTGTGGGACCTCACACCTGGGCAGGCCTTGGTGTTTCCATGAATAAAAAAGCATCACACAAACGTCAGATCTGTGAGGGCAGCTTCTATCTCTGTGACGTTCCTAGTAGCTGACGGTGTCTGACAGGGTGGAGATGAACTACAGTCAGGAGCAAATAGAACACGCACCAGCCGTGGGCCCACTGTGCGCAGGCCCACTGTGCGCAGGCCCACTGTGTGCAGGCCCACAGAGTGCAGGCCCACTGTGTGCAGGCCCGCGTGTGCAGGCCCGCTGTGCGCAGGCCCACTGTGTACAGGCCCGCCAGGCCCACTGTGTTCAGGCCCACTGTGCGCAGACCCGCTGTGTGCAGGTCCACAGAGTGCAGGCCCACTGTGTGCAGGCCCGCTGTGTACAGGCCCACAGAGTGCAGGCCTACTGTGTGCAGGCCCGCTTGCGCAGGCCCGCTGTGCGCAGGGCACCGGCCACACGCCCGGCTCTTCTTCCGGGGCGCGGTCTCACGGCGGCTCTCCCTCCTAGGGAGGCCCGGGGCGCGCTGGGCGGCAGGGCCCTCTCGCACGACAGCATCTTCATCCCGGAGTCAGGACCGGACCCCGCGCGGCCCGTGCGGGTGTTCTCCCAGGAGAACGTGTGCGACCGGATCAAGGCTCTGCAGGTGAGCTCCTCGGCGGCGGCCCTCGGTGTGCATGTCAGATATCGATCGAGACGTTTTAACCCCTGCGGGCCTACTGGCTACGTTTTACAGCGCGATCGCGTGCACTTCGCAACTTCCCCAGGACACCCAGGCAGTGGCCGCTGGGTCCTGGCACGTCTGCCTGGTGATGGCTCGTTTTCGAGGTGACAGCGGAGGGTGGCAGCGGAGGGAGGACAGCGGAGGGTGACAGCGGAGGGTGGCAGCGGAGGGTGACAGCGGAGGGTGACAGCGGAGGGGTGACAGCGGAGGGGTGGCAGTGGAGGGGTGACAGCGGAGGGGTGACAGCGGAGGGTGACAGCGGAGGGGTGACAGCGGAGGGTGACAGCGGAGGGGTGACAGCGGAGGGGTGACAGCGGAGGGGTGACAGCGGAGGGTGACAGCGGAGGGTGACAGCGGAGGGGTGACAGCGGAGGGGTGACAGCGGAGGGTGACAGCGGAGGGTGACAGCGGAGGGAGGACAGCGGAGGGAGGACAGCGGAGGGAGGACAGCGGAGGGAGGACAGCGGAGGGTGGCAGCGGAGGGTGGCAGTGGAGGGTGACAGCGGAGGGTGACAGTGGAGGGAGGACAGCGGAGGGGTGGCAGTGGAGGGGTGACAGCGGAGGGGTGACAGCGGAGGGTGACAGCGGAGGGTGACAGCGGAGGGTGGCAGCGGAGGGATGGCAGGCAGGCCGGCGTGCTCCGTCCAGCCCTCTGCCCCTCGGCCAGGCGCTGACATGTCTCCTGAATGAATGAATGGATTGGCGAGGGAGAGTTTGTCGATAAAGTCCTGATGAAAACAAGAGCACATGTTCTTTATTCCACCCCAGCTGAAGATACAGTGCCACGTGAACATGGGGCCACCCCCACCCGGGGGCCCTCCCGCCAAGCGGGGCGAGGACCCCGGCATGAGCTCCGAGGACGACGGGCTGCCCCGGAGCCCCCCGGAGCTGTCCCTGCTGCCCGACGCCGGGCCCGGCACGGCCATAAAGGCAAGTACAGTCCCCCGTCCCCGCACCCGCACCCCACAGCCCGGCACAGCCATAAAGGCAAGTACAGCCGCCCGGTCCCCACACCCGCACCGCACGGCCATAAAGGCAAGTACAGCCGCCCGGTCCCCGCACCCGCACCGCACGGCCCGGCACAGCACAGCCATAAAGGCAAGTACAGCTGCCCAGTCCCCGCACTCTCAGGGCCATAAAGGCAAGTACAGCCGCCCAGTCCCCGCACTCTCAGGGCCATAAAGGCAAGTACAGCCGCCCGGTCCCTGCACTCTCAGGGCCATAAAGGCAAGTACAGCCCCCCGATCTCCGCACCCACACCGCACGGCGGCGGCTGGGCCGCGGGGCCGGGAGAGGCCGAGGTGGTGGCCGGGCTCGGGGCAGGGAGGCCTGCGGAGCGGGTCATGGCGCCCGCCGCTGGCACTGCTCTCACTCCGGGGCAGAGGCCCGTCTCCCCAGGCGATGGGCCTGGGCGCGTGCTTTCCGATGGAGGACCTGAGACAGGGGCTCTGCGCCGCATCTTTCCCGTGAGCGGACGGCCGGGCCGGGAGGAAGCGCCTTTGTCCCTCTCGGCTGGCCTGACACTGGGCGGAGGGAGCGTCAGCAAGGGACCTGGTCCCGGCGGTGGCATCTGAGTGGAGGACAGTGAGGACTGGTCGGGCGGGGGTGGGGAGGGGTGTGGTGCTGGCAGCAGGAATTGGGGAGATGGCCCCGCAGGAGAGGCTGCCTGACCTCAGTGCCCCAGCCTCGGTGTCCCCAGCATTTGTGTCCCCCTGCCTCAGTGTCCCCCAGCCTCAGTGTCCCAGCCTCCATGTCCCCCACCCTCCGTGTCCCCAGCCTCCATGTCCCAGCCTCCATGTCCCCCAGCCTCCGTGTTCCCCACCCTCCGTGTCCCAGCCTCAGTGTCCCATCCTCCGTGTCCCCGGCCTCCGTGTCCCCCAGCCCCAGAGTCCCCCGGCCTCCGTGTCCCCCGGCTTCCGTGTCCCCCGGCCTCCGTGTCCCCCAGCCTCCATGTCCCCCAGCCTCAGTGTCCCCCAGCCCCAGAGTCCCCCAGCCCCAGAGTCCCCCGGCCTCCGTGTCCCCCGGCCTCCGTGTCCCCCGGCCTCCGTGTCCCCAGCCTCGGGGCCACACATGGCCTGTGTGTTTGGGGGAGGTCTCTCCATCACAGAGCATCGTCGGACACGCATGGCCCGCAGTGCCCCGTGTCTGTGGGGACACAGCACAGAGACCCCCGTTTCTCAGTCCGTTCACTCGGGAGCGAGCCCAGCAGAGTGCGGAGCCACAGGGGCCTGAGTGGGAGCCGCGTGCTGGGCAGGGCCGACCCCGTCCTTCTCCGCACCAGAGCATTCTGGGCCTTTATCAGTTCTTGGGCAACATGAACAGTCCTCTAGCTTCGTAGGAAATCAAACCTGAGCCTTTACGGCTTAATGGGAATAGTCTCTGGAGTGTGGTTTTGAGGACCCGGTGATGGGTTGTGTGCCTGGCAGTGCCCAGGCGCAGTGCGGCTGAGGGGCCGCGGGCACCCACGCCACGTTGTGTGCCACGTGGCATTTGGTACGGCGGCGCCCGACACCCAAAGCTGGGCTGTCGTCCCCCCGGCACAGGCCCGCGGGCGGCAGACACTCTGGGAGGATTCTGCGGACAGAGGTCTGCAGTGACAGTGTTTGATGTCACTGCCAGGCTGGTATTTCCTGCAGAATGAGTTTTTCAGGAAATACCTGGAATTACTTTTTAAATGTTATCAGCATGCGAGCTGGCAGCGGATGAAACGTAAGTGGGTGATCTTGAAGGTGAAATTACATCTAGCTAGTCATGTGCTGGGCTCCCTGCCACCAAGGAGGGACCCTGGGCAGAGCATGGCAGACTGGCCAGTCAGGAGGTGAGGGAGGTGGCGGGGGAGACACAGCTCTGGTGTGCGTCCACCTGCAGGCCAGCCCGCAGGCAGGTGCTGTCGCCTCTGGGACTCCGTCCTCAGCGTCTGGGAGGATCAGAGGAGCCCAGGTGGGGCAGCGCCCCCTTTCCTCACCCTGAGCGCCCCTGGCCCTTGGCCGCCTCCGCGGCTGCTCCACGCGCTGGCCTCCGCCTCCCGCCAGCGGCTGAGCTGCTCTTTGGGGACAGACATGTTAAAGCAGCTGTCGCCACAGTCAGCCCTGAACACCCTCTGAACCCCAGGCCGTTTCCTCATGGCCCTGTGAGCCACACCCCCCAACACAGGCCACAGTTAGACTAAATCATCCTGGTGGAGAATCTTCCAGATACAGACAGCACGCTCAGAGACAGAGAGCACGCTCACAGAGACAGAGAGCACGCTCACAGTGACAGAAAGCACGCTCAGAGACAGAAAGCACGCTCACAAAGACAGAGAGCAAGCTCAGAGACAGAGAGCACGCTGACAGAGACAGAGAGCACGCTCAGAGACAGAGAGCACGCTCACAGAGACAGAGAGCACGCTCACATCACAGAGACAGAGAGCACGCTCACAGAGACAGAGAGCACGCTCAGAGACAGAGAGCACGCTCAGAGACAGAGAGCACGCTCAGAGACAGAGAGCACGCTCACAGAGACAGAGAGCACACTCACAGAGACAGAAAGCACGCTCACAGAGACAGAGAGCACGCTCAGAGACAGAAAGCACGCTCAGAGACAGAAAGCACGCTCAGAGAAAGAGAGCACGCTCACAGAGACAGAGAGCACGCTCAGAGACAGAGAGCACGCTCACAGAGACAGAAAGCACGCTAACAGAGACAGAAAGCACGCTCAGAGACAGAGAGCACGCTCAGAGACAGAGAGCACGCTCACAGAGACAGAAAGCACGCTCACAGAGACAGAAAGCACGCTCACAGAGACAGAGAGCACGCTCAGAGACAGAGAGCACGCACAGAGACAAAGAGCACGCTCACAGAGACAAAGAGCACACTCACAGAGACAGAGAGCACGCTCAGAGACAGAGAGCACGCTCACAGTGACAGAAAGCACGCTCACAGAGACAGAAAGCACGCTCAGAGACAGAGAGCAAGCTCAGAGACAGAGAGCAAGCTCAGAGACAGAGAGCACGCTGACAGAGACAGAGAGCACGCTCAGAGACAGAGAGCACGCTCACAGAGACAGAGAGCACGCTCACAGAGACAGAGAGCACACTCACAGAGACAGAGAGCACGCTCAGAGACAGAGAGCACGCTCACAGAGACAGAGAGCACGCTCACAGAGACAGAAAGCACGCTCACAGAGACAGAGAGCACGCTCAGAGACAGAAAGCACGCTCAGAGACAGAAAGCACGCTCAGAGACAGAGAGCACGCTCACAGAGACAGAGAGCACGCTCAGAGACAGAGAGCACGCTCACAGAGACAGAGAGCACGCTCAGAGACAGAAAGCACGCTCAGAGACAGAGAGCACGCTCAGAGACAGAGAGCACGCTCAGAGACAGAAAGCACGCTCACAGAGACAGAAAGCACGCTCACAGAGACAGAGAGCACGCTCAGAGACAGAAAGCACGCTCAGAGACAGAGAGCACGCTCAGAGACAGAGAGCACGCTCAGAGACAGAAAGCACGCTCACAGAGACAGAAAGCACGCTCAGAGACAGAAAGCACGCTCAGAGACAGAGAGCACGCTCAGAGACAGAGAGCACGCCCAGAGAGACAGAGAGCACGCCCACAGAGACAGAGAGCACGCCCACAGAGACAGAGAGCACGCTCAGAGACAGAGAGCACGCCCACAGAGACAGAGAGCACGCTCAGAGAGACAGAAAGCACGCTAACAGAGACAGAAAGCACGCTCAGAGACAGAGAGCACGCTCAGAGACAGAGAGCACGCTCACAGAGACAGAAAGCACGCTCACAGAGACAGAAAGCACGCTCACAGAGACAGAGAGCACGCTCAGAGACAGAAAGCACGCTCAGAGACAGAGAGCACGCTCAGAGACAGAGAGCACGCTCAGAGACAGAAAGCACGCTCACAGAGACAGAAAGCACGCTCACAGAGACAGAGAGCACGCTCAGAGACAGAAAGCACGCTCAGAGACAGAGAGCACGCTCAGAGACAGAGAGCACGCTCAGAGACAGAAAGCACGCTCACAGAGACAGAAAGCACGCTCAGAGACAGAAAGCACGCTCAGAGACAGAGAGCACGCTCAGAGACAGAGAGCACGCTCAGAGACAGAAAGCACGCTCACAGAGACAGAAAGCACGCTCACAGAGACAGAAAGCACGCTCAGAGAGACAGAGAGCACGCTCAGAGAGACAGAGAGCACGCTCAGAGACAGAGAGCACGCCCACAGAGACAGAGAGCACGCTCAGAGACAGAAAGCACGCTCAGAGACAGAAAGCACGCTCAGAGACAGAGAGCACGCTCAGAGACAGAGAGCACGCCCAGAGAGACAGAGAGCACGCCCACAGAGACAGAGAGCACGCCCACAGAGACAGAGAGCATGCTCAGAGACAGAGAGCACGCCCACAGAGACAGAGAGCACGCTCAGAGAGACAGAGAGCACGCTCAGAGACAGAGAGCACGCTCACAGAGACAGAGAGCACGCTCACAGAGACAGAGAGCACGCTCACAGAGACGGAGAACACGCTCACAGAGACGGAGAGCACGCTCAGAGACGGAGAGCACGCTCACAGAGACAGAGAGCACGCTCACAGAGACGGAGAGCACGCTCACAGAGACGGAGAGCACGCTCAGAGACGGAGAGCACGCTCAGAGACGGAGAGCACGCTCTTAGACGGAGAGCACGCTCAGAGACGGAGAGCACGCTCAGAGACGGAGAGCACGCTCACAGAGACGGAGAGCACGCTCAGAGACGGAGAGCACGCTCAGAGACGGAGAGCACGCTCTTAGACGGAGAGCACGCTCAGAGACAGAGAGCACGCTCAGAGACAGAGAGCACGCTCAGAGACAGAGAGCACGCTCAGAGAGACAGAGAGCACGCTCAGAGACAGAGAGGACGCTCAGAGAGACAGAGAGCACGCTCAGAGAAAGAAAGCACGCCCACAGAGACAGAGAGCACGCTCAGAGACAGAGAGCACGCTCAGAGACAGAAAGCACGCTCAGAGACAGAGAGCACGCTCAGAGACAGAGAGCACGCTCAGAGACAGAGAGCACGCTCACAGAGACAGAAAGCACGCTCACAGAGACAGAAAGCACGCTCAGAGAGACAGAGAGCACGCTCAGAGAGACAGAGAGCACGCCCACAGAGACAGAGAGCACGCTCAGAGACAGAGAGCACGCTCAGAGACAGAAAGCACGCTCAGAGACAGAGAGCACGCTCAGAGACAGAGAGCACGCTCAGAGACAGAGAGCACGCTCACAGAGACAGAAAGCACGCTCACAGAGACAGAAAGCACGCTCAGAGACAGAGAGCACGCCCACAGAGACAGAGAGCACGCTCAGAGACAGAGAGCACGCTCAGAGACAGATAGCACGCTCAGAGACAGAGAGCACGCACAGAGACAGAGAGCACGCCCAGAGAGACAGAGAGCACGCCCACAGAGACAGAGAGCACGCCCACAGAGACAGAGAGCACGCTCAGAGACAGAGAGCACGCCCACAGAGACAGAGAGCACGCTCAGAGAGACAGAGAGCACGCTCAGAGACAGAGAGCACGCTCACAGAGACAGAGAGCACGCTCACAGAGACAGAGAGCACGCTCACAGAGACGGAGAACACGCTCACAGAGACGGAGAGCACGCTCAGAGACGGAGAGCACGCTCACAGAGACAGAGAGCACGCTCACAGAGACGGAGAGCACGCTCACAGAGACGGAGAGCACGCTCAGAGACGTAGAGCACGCTCAGAGACGGAAAGCAGGCTCAGAGACGGAAAGCACGCTCACAGAGACGGAGAGCACGCTCACAGAGACGGAGAGCACGCTCAGAGACGGAGAGCACGCTCAGAGACGGAGAGCACGCTCTTAGACGGAGAGCACGCTCAGAGACGGAGAGCACGCTCAGAGACGGAGAGCACGCTCAGAGACAGAGAGCACGCTCAGAGACAGAGAGCACGCTCAGAGAGACAGAGAGCACGCTCAGAGACAGAGAGGACGCTCAGAGAGACAGAGAGCACGCTCAGAGACAGAGAGCACGCTCAGAGACGGAGAGCACGCTCAGAGACAGAGAGCACGCTCAGAGACAGAGAGCACGCTCAGAGAGACAGAGAGCACCCTCAGAGACAGAGAGCACGCTCACAGAGACAGAGAGCACGCTCAGAGATAGAGAGCACGCCCACAGAGACAGAGAGCACGCTCAGAGACAGAGAGCACGCTCAGAGACAGAAAGCACGCTCAGAGACAGAGAGCACGCTCAGAGACAGAGAGCACGCTCAGAGACAGAGAGCACGCTCACAGAGACAGAAAGCACGCTCAGAGAGACAGAGAGCACGCTCAGAGAGACAGAGAGCACGCTCAGAGACAGAGAGCACGCCCACAGAGACAGAGAGCACGCTCAGAGACAGAGAGCACGCTCAGAGACAGATAGCACGCTCAGAGACAGAGAGCACGCACAGAGACAGAGAGCACGCCCAGAGAGACAGAGAGCACGCCCACAGAGACAGAGAGCACGCCCACAGAGACAGAGAGCACGCTCAGAGACAGAGAGCACGCCCACAGAGACAGAGAGCACGCTCAGAGAGACAGAGAGCACGCTCAGAGACAGAGAGCACGCTCACAGAGACAGAGAGCACGCTCACAGAGACGGAGAGCACGCTCACAGAGACGGAGAGCACGCTCACAGAGACGGAGAGCACGCTCAGAGACGGAGAGCACGCTCACAGAGACGGAGAGCACGCTCACAGAGACGGAGAGCACGCTCACAGAGACGGAGAGCACGCTCAGAGACGTAGAGCACGCTCAGAGACGGAAAGCAGGCTCAGAGACGGAAAGCACGCTCACAGAGACGGAGAGCACGCTCACAGAGACGGAGAGCACGCTCAGAGACGGAGAGCACGCTCTTAGACGGAGAGCACGCTCAGAGACGGAGAGCACGCTCTTAGACGGAGAGCACGCTCAGAGACGGAGAGCACGCTCAGAGACGGAGAGCACGCTCAGAGACAGAAAGCGCGCTCAGAGACAGAGAGCACGCTCAGAGAGACAGAGAGCACGCTCAGAGACAGAGAGGACGCTCAGAGAGACAGAGAGCACGCTCAGAGAAAGAAAGCACGCTCAGTGACAGAGAGCACACTCAGAGAGACAGAGAGCACGCCCAGAGAGACAGAGAGCACGCCCATAGAGACGGAGAGCACGCTCAGAGACGGAAAGCACGCTCAGAGACAGAGAGCACGCTCAGAGACAGAGAGCACGCTCAGAGACAGAGAGCACGCTCACAGTGACGGAGAGCACGCCCACAGAGACAGAGAGCACGCTCAGAGACAGAGAGCACGCTCAGAGACAGAGAGCACGCTCAGAGACGGAGAGCACGCCCACAGAGACAGAGAGCACGCTCAGAGACAGAGAGCATGCTCAGAGACAGAAAGCACGCTCAGAGACAGAGAGCACGCTCAGAGAGACAGAGAGCACGCCCAGAGAGACAGAGAGCACGCCCATAGAGACGGAGAGCACGCTCAGAGACGGAAAGCACGCTCAGAGACAGAGAGCACGCTCAGAGACAGAGAGCACGCTCAGAGACAGAGAGCACGCTCACAGTGACGGAGAGCACGCTCAGAGAGACAGAGAGCACGCTCAGAGAGACAGAGAGCACGCTCAGAGACAGAGAGCACGCTCAGAAACGGAGAGCACGCTCACAGTGACGGAAAGCATGCTCAGAGAGACAGAGAGCACGCTCAGAGAGACAGAGAGCACGCTCACAGAGACAGAGAGCACGCTCAGAGACAGAGAGCACGCTCAGAGACAGAGAGCACGCTCAGAGAGACAGAGAGCACGCTCAGAGACAGAGAGCACGCTCAGAGAGACAGAGAGCACGCGCAGAGAAAGAAAGCACGCCCACAGAGACAGAGAGCACGCCCACAGAGACAGAGAGCACGCTCAGAGACAGAAAGCACGCACAGAGACAGAGAGCACGCCCAGAGAGACAGAGAGCACGCTCAGAGACAAAGAGCACGCTCAGAGACAGAAAGCACGCTCACAGAGACAGAGAGCACGCTCAGAGACAGAGAGCATGCTCAGAGACAGAGAGCACGCTCAGAGACAGAGAGCACGCTCAGAGACAGAAAGCACGCTCACAGAGACAGAGAGCACGCTCAGAGACAGAGAGCACGCTCAGAGACAGAGAGCACGCCCACAGAGACAGAGAGCACGCTCAGAGACAGAAAGCACGCTCAGAGACAGAAAGCACGCTCAGAGACAGAGAGCACGCTCAGAGACAGAGAGCACGCCCAGAGAGACAGAGAGCACGCCCACAGAGACAGAGAGCACGCTCAGAGACAGAAAGCACGCTCAGAGACAGAAAGCACGCTCAGAGACAGAGAGCACGGTCAGAGACAGAGAGCACGCCCAGAGAGACAGAGAGCACGCCCACAGAGACAGAGAGCACGCTCAGAGACAGAGAGCACGCTCACAGAGACGGAGAGCACGCTCACAGAGACGGAGAGCACGCTCACAGAGACGGAGAGCACGCTCACAGAGACGGAGAGCACGCTCACAGAGACGGAGAGCACGCTCAGAGACGGAGAGCACGCTCAGAGACGGAGAGCACGCTCAGAGACGGAGAGCACGCTCAGAGACAGAAAGCACGCTCAGAGACAGAGAGCACGCTCAGAGACAGAGAGCACGCTCAGAGAAAGAGAGCACGCCCACAGAGACAGAGAGCACGCTCAGAGACAGAGAGCACGCCCACAGAGACAGAGAGCACGCTCACAGAGACAGAGAGCACGCTCAGAGACAGAGAGCACGCTCAGAGACAGAGAGCACGCTCAGAGACAGAGAGCACGCTCCGAGACAGAGAGCACGCTCAGAGAGACAGAGAGCACGCTCAGAGAAAGAAAGCACGCCCACAGAGACAGAGAGCACGCTCAGAGACAGAGAGCACGCTCAGAGACAGAGAGCACGCTGAGAGACAGAGAGCACGCCCAGAGAGACAGAGAGCACGCCCACAGAGACAGAGAGCATGCCCATAGAGACAGAGAGCACGCTCAGAGACAGAGAGCACGCCCACAGAGACGGAAAGCACGCTCAGAGACAGAAAGCACGCTCAGAGAGACAGAGAGCACGCTCAGGGAGACAGAGAGCACGCTCAGAGAGACAGAGAGCACGCTCACAGAGACAGAGAGCACGCTCAGAGACAGAGAGCACGCTCAGAGACAGAGAGCACGCTCAGAGACAGAGAGCACGCTCAGAGACAGAGAGCACGCTCAGAGACAGAGAGCACGCCCACACAGACAGAGAGCACCCTCAGAGACAGAGAGCACGCCCACAGAGACAGAGAGCACGCTCACAGGGACAGAGAGCACGCTCAGAGACAGAGAGCACGCTCAGAGACAGAGAGCACGCCCACAGAGACAGAGAGCACGCTCAGAGACAGAGAGCACGCCCACAGAGACAGAGAGCACGCTCACAAGGACAGAGAGCACGCTCAGAGACAGAGAGCACGCTCAGAGAGACAGAGAGCACGCTCACAGAGACAGAGAGCACGCTCAGAGACAGAGAGCACGCTCACAGAGACGGAGAGCACGCTCACAGAGACGGAGAGCACGCTCAGAGACGGAGAGCACGCTCAGAGACGGAAAGCAGGCTCAGAGACGGAAAGCACGCTCACAGAGACGGAGAGCACGCTCACAGAGACGGAGAGCACGCTCAGAGACGGAGAGCACGCTCACAGACGGAGAGCACGCTCTTAGACGGAGAGCACGCTCAGAGACGGAGAGCACGCTCAGAGACGGAGAGCACGCTCAGAGACAGAAAGCGCGCTCAGAGACAGAGAGCACGCTCAGAGAGACAGAGAGCACGCTCAGAGACAGAGAGGACGCTCAGAGAGACAGAGAGCACGCTCAGAGACAGAGAGCACGCTCAGAGAAAGAAAGCACGCCCACAGAGACAGAGAGCACGCTCAGAGACAGAGAGCACGCTCAGAGACAGAAAGCACGCTCAGAGACAGAGAGCACGCTCAGAGAGACAGAGAGCACGCCCAGAGAGACAGAGAGCACGCCCATAGAGACGGAGAGCACGCTCAGAGACGGAAAGCACGCTCAGAGACAGAGAGCACGCTCAGAGACAGAGAGCACGCTCAGAGACAGAGAGCACGCTCACAGTGACGGAGAGCACGCTCAGAGAGACAGAGAGCACGCCCAGAGAGACAGAGAGCACGCCCATAGAGACGGAGAGCACGCTCAGAGACGGAAAGCACGCTCAGAGACGGAAAGCACGCTCAGAGACAGAGAGCACGCTCAGAGAGACAGAGAGCACGCCCAGAGAGACAGAGAGCACGCCCATAGAGACGGAGAGCACGCTCAGAGACGGAAAGCACGCTCAGAGACGGAGAGCACGCTCAGAGACAGAGAGCACGCTCAGAGACAGAGAGCACGCTCAGAGACAGAGAGCACGCTCACTGTGACGGAGAGCACGCTCAGAGAGACAGAGAGCACGCTCAGAGAGACAGAGAGCACGCTCAGAGACAGAGAGCACGCTCAGAGACAGAAAGCACGCTCAGAGACAGAAAGCACGCTCAGAGACAGAGAGCACTCTCACAGAGACAGAGAGCACGCTCAAAGACAGAGAGCACGCTCACAGAGACAGACAGCACGCTCACAGAGACAGAAAGCACGCTCACAGAGACAGAAAGCACGCTCAGAGACAGAGAGCACGCTCAGAGACAGAGAGCACGCTCACAGAGACAGAGAGCACGCTCACAGAGACAGAGAGCACGCTCAGAGACAGAGAGCACGCCCATAGAGACGGAGAGCACGCTCAGAGACAGAAAGCACGCTCAGAGACAGAGAGCACGCTCAGAGACAGAGAGCACGCTCACAGAGACAGACAGCACGCTCACAGAGACAGAAAGCACGCTCACAGAGACAGAAAGCACGCTCAGAGACAGAGAGCACGCTCAGAGACAGAGAGCACGCTCACAGAGACAGAGAGCACGCTCACAGAGACAGAGAGCACGCTCAGAGACAGAGAGCACGCTCAGAGACAGAAAGCACGCTCACAGAGACAGAGAGCACGCTCAGAGACAGAAAGCACGCTCAGAGACAGAGAGCACGCTCAGAGACAGAGAGCACGCTCAGAGACAGAAAGCACGCTCACAGAGACAGAGAGCACGCTCAGAGACAGAGAGCACGCTCAGAGACAGAGAGCACGCTCACAGAGACAGAGAGCACGCTCAGAGACAGAGAGCACGCTCAGAGACAGAGAGCACGCCCACAGAGACAGAGAGCACGCTCAGAGACAGAGAGCACGCCCACAGAGACAGAGAGCACGCTCAGAGAGACAGAGAGCACGCTCAGAGACAGAGAGCACGCTCACAGAGACGGAGAGCACGCTCACAGAGACGGAGAGCACGCTCACAGAGACGGAGAGCACGCTCAGAGACGGAGAGCACGGTCACAGAGACGGAGAGCACGCTCACAGAGACGGAGAGCACGCTCACAGAGACGAAGAGCACGCTCACAGAGACGGAGAGCACGCTCACAGAGACGGAGAGCACGCTCAGAGACCGAGAGCACGCTCAGAGACGGAGAGCACGGTCAGAGACGGAGAGCACGCTCAGAGTCGGAGAGCATGCTCAGAGACGGAGAGCACGCTCAGAGACGGAAAGCACGCTCAGAGACGGAGAGCACGCTCAGAGAGACAGAGAGCACGCTCAGAGACAAAGAGCACGCTCAGAGAGACAGAGAGCACGCTCAGAGAAAGAAAGCACGCCCACAGAGACAGAGAGCACGCTCAGAGACAGAGAGCACGCTCAGAGACAGAAAGCACGCTCAGAGACAGAGAGCACGCCCAGAGAGACAGAGAGCACGCCCACAGAGACAGAGAGCACGCCCATAGAGACAGAGAGCACGCTCAGAGACAGAGAGCACGCCCACAGAGACGGAAAGCACGCTCAGAGACAGAAAGCACGCTCAGAGAGAGAGAGCACGCTCAGAGACAGAGAGCACGCTCAGAGACAGAGAGCACGCTCAGAGACAGAGAGCACGCTCTGAGACGGAGAGCACGCTCACAGTGACGGAAAGCACGCTCACAGTGACGGAAAGCACGCTCAGAGAGACAGAGAGCACGCTCACAGAGACAGAGAGCACGCTCACAGAGACAGAGAGCACGCTCAGAGAGACAGAGAGCACGCTCAGAGAGACAGAGAGCACGCTCAGAGAGATAGAGAGCACGCTCAGGGAGACAGAGAGCACGCTCAGAGAGACAGAGAGCACGCTCACAGAGACAGAGAGCACGCTCAGAGACAGAGAGCACGCTCAGAGACAGAGAGCACGCTCAGAGACAGAGAGCACGCTAAGAGAGACAGAGAGCACGCTCAGAGACAGAGAGCACGCTCAGAGACAGAGAGCACGCTCAGAGACAGAGAGCACGCCCACACAGACAGAGAGCACGCTCAGAGACAGAGAGCACGCCCACAGAGACAGAGAGCACGCTCACAGGGACAGAGAGCACGCTCAGAGACAGAGAGCACGCTCAGAGACAGAGAGCACGCCCACAGAGACAGAGAGCACGCTCAGAGACAGAGAGCACGCCCACAGAGACAGAGAGCACGCTCACAAGGACAGAGAGCACGCTCAGAGACAGAGAGCACGCTCAGAGAGACAGAGAGCACGCTCACAGAGACAGAGAGCACGCTCAGAGACAGAGAGCACGCTCACAGAGACAGAAAGCACGCTAACAGAGACAGAAAGCACGCTCAGAGACAGAGAGCACGCTCAGAGACAGAGAGCACGCTCACAGAGACAGAAAGCACGCTCACAGAGACAGAAAGCACGCTCACAGAGACAGAGAGCACGCTCAGAGACAGAGAGCACGCTCAGAGACAGAGAGCACGCTCAGAGACAGAGAGCACGCTCAGAGACAGAGAGCACGCTCACAGAGACAGAGAGCACGCTCAGAGACGGAAAGCACGCTCAGAGACAGAGAGCACGCTCAGAGACAGAGAGCACGCTCAGAGACAGAGAGCACGCTCACAGAGACAGAAAGCACGCTCACAGAGACAGAAAGCACGCTCAGAGAGACAGAGAGCACGCTCAGAGAGACAGAGAGCACGCTCAGAGACAGAGAGCACGCCCACAGAGACAGAGAGCACGCTCAGAGACAGAAAGCACGCTCAGAGACAGAAAGCACGCTCAGAGACAGAGAGCATGCACAGAGACAGAGAGCACGCCCAGAGAGACAGAGAGCACGCCCACAGAGACAGAGAGCACGCCCACAGAGACAGAGAGCATGCTCAGAGACAGAGAGCACGCCCACAGAGACAGAGAGCACGCTCAGAGAGACAGAGAGCACGCTCAGAGACAGAGAGCACGCTCACAGAGACAGAGAGCACGCTCACAGAGACGGAGAGCACGCTCACAGAGACGGAGAGCACGCTCACAGAGACGGAGAGCACGCTCAGAGACGGAGAGCACGCTCACAGAGACGGAGAGCACGCTCACAGAGACGGAGAGCACGCTCACAGAGACGGACAGCACGCTCAGAGACGTAGAGCACGCTCAGAGACGGAAAGCAGGCTCAGAGACGGAAAGCACGCTCACAGAGACGGAGAGCACGCTCACAGAGACGGAGAGCACGCTCAGAGACGGAGAGCACGCTCAGAGACGGAGAGCACGCTCTTAGACGGAGAGCACGCTCAGAGACGGAGAGCACGCTCAGAGACGGAGAGCACGCTCAGAGACGGAGAGCGCGCTCAGAGACAGAGAGCACGCTCAGAGAGACAGAGAGCACGCTCAGAGACAGAGAGGACGCTCAGAGAGACAGAGAGCACGCTCAGAGAAAGAAAGCACGCCCACAGAGACAGAGAGCACGCTCAGAGACAGAGAGCACGCTCAGAGACAGAGAGCACGCTCAGAGACAGAGAGCACGCTCAGAGAGACAGAGAGCACGCCCAGAGAGACAGAGAGCACGCCCATAGAGACGGAGAGCACGCTCAGAGACGGAGAGCACGCTCAGAGACAGAGAGCACGCTCAGAGACAGAGAGCACGCCCACAGAGACAGAGAGCACGCTCAGAGACAGAGAGCACGCCCACAGAGACAGAGAGCACGCCCACAGAGACAGAGAGCACGCTCACAAGGACAGAGAGCACGCTCAGAGACAGAGAGCACGCTCAGAGAGACAGAGAGCACGCTCACAGAGACAGAGAGCACGCTCAGAGACAGAGAGCACGCTCACAGAGACAGAAAGCACGCTAACAGAGACAGAAAGCACGCTCAGAGACAGAGAGCACGCTCAGAGACAGAGAGCACGCTCACAGAGACAGAAAGCACGCTCACAGAGACAGAAAGCACGCTCACAGAGACAGAGAGCACGCTCAGAGACAGAGAGCACGCTCAGAGACAGAGAGCACGCTCAGAGACAGAGAACACGCTCAGAGACAGAAAGCACGCTCAGAGACAGAGAGCACGCTCACAGAGACGGAGAGCACGCTCACAGAGACGGAGAGCACGCTCACAGAGACGGAGAGCACGCTCACAGAGACGGAGAGCACGCTCACAGAGACGGAGAGCACGCTCAGAGACGGAGAGCACGATCAGAGACGGAGAGCACGCTCAGAGTCGGAGAGCACGCTCAGAGACGGAGAGCACGCTCAGAGACAGAAAGCGCGCTCAGAGACAGAGAGCACGCTCAGAGAGACAGAGAGCACGCTCAGAGAAAGAAAGCACGCCCACAGAGACAGAGAGCACGCTCAGAGACAGAGAGCACGCTCAGAGACAGAGAGCACGCTCAGAGACAGAGAGCACGCTCAGAGAGACAGAGAGCACGCCCAGAGAGACAGAGAGCACGCCCATAGAGACGGAGAGCACGCTCAGAGACGGAAAGCACGCTCAGAGACAGAGAGCACGCTCAGAGACAGAGAGCACGCCCACAGAGACAGAGAGCACGCTCAGAGACAGAGAGCACGCCCACAGAGACAGAGAGCACGCCCACAGAGACAGAGAGCACGCTCACAAGGACAGAGAGCACGCTCAGAGACAGAGAGCACGCTCAGAGAGACAGAGAGCACGCTCACAGAGACAGAGAGCACGCTCAGAGACAGAGAGCACGCTCACAGAGACAGAAAGCACGCTAACAGAGACAGAAAGCACGCTCAGAGACAGAGAGCACGCTCAGAGACAGAGAGCACGCTCACAGAGACAGAAAGCACGCTCACAGAGACAGAAAGCACGCTCACAGAGACAGAGAGCACGCTCAGAGACAGAGAGCACGCTCAGAGACAGAGAGCACGCTCAGAGACAGAGAACACGCTCAGAGACAGAGAGCACGCTCACAGAGACAGAAAGCACGCTCAGAGACAGAAAGCACGCTCAGAGACAGAGAGCACGCTCACAGAGACGGAGAGCACGCTCACAGAGACGGAGAGCACGCTCACAGAGACGGAGAGCACGCTCACAGAGACGGAGAGCACGCTCACAGAGACGGAGAGCACGCTCAGAGACGGAGAGCACGCTCAGAGACGGAGAGCACGCTCAGAGTCGGAGAGCACGCTCAGAGACGGAGAGCACACTCAGAGACGGAGAGCACGCTCAGAGACGGAGAGCACGCTCAGAGAGACAGAGAGCACGCTCAGAGACAGAGAGCACGCTCAGAGAGACAGAGAGCACGCTCAGAGAAAGAAAGCACGCCCACAGAGACAGAGAGCACGCTCAGAGACAGAGAGCACGCTCAGAGACAGAGAGCACGCTCAGAGACAGAGAGCACGCCCAGAGAGACAGAGAGCACGCCCACAGAGACAGAGAGCAAGCCCATAGAGACAGAGAGCACGCTCAGAGACAGAGAGCACGCCCACAGAGACGGAAAGCACGCTCAGAGACAGAAAGCACGCTCAGAGAGAGAGAGCACGCTCAGAGACAGAGAGCACGCTCAGAGACAGAGAGCACGCTCAGAGACAGAGAGCACGCTCAGAGACAGAGAGCACGCTCTGAGACGGAGAGCACGCTCACAGTGACGGAAAGCACGCTCACAGTGACGGAAAGCACGCTCAGAGAGACAGAGAGCACGCTCACAGAGACAGAGAGCACGCTCACAGAGACAGAGAGCACGCTCAGAGAGACAGAGAACACGCTCCGAGAGACAGAGAGCACGCTCAGGGAGACAGAGAGCACGCTCAGAGAGACAGAGAGCACGCTCACAGAGACAGAGAGCACGCTCAGAGACAGAGAGCACGCTCAGAGACAGAGAGCACGCTCAGAGACAGAGAGCACGCTCAGAGACAGAGAGCACGCTCAGAGACAGAGAGCACGCCCACACAGACAGAGAGCACGCCCACAGAGACAGAGAGCACGCCCACAGAGACAGAGAGCACGCTCACAGGGACAGAGAGCACGCTCAGAGACAGAGAGCACGCTCAGAGACAGAGAGCACGCCCACAGAGACAGAGAGCACGCTCAGAGACAGAGAGCACGCCCACAGAGACAGAGAGCACGCTCACAAGGACAGAGAGCACGCTCAGAGACAGAGAGCACGCTCAGAGAGACAGAGAGCACGCTCACAGAGACAGAGAGCGCGCTCAGAGACAGAGAGCACGCTCACAGAGACGGAGAGCACGCTCACAGAGACGGAGAGCACGCTCAGAGACGGAGAGCACGCTCACAGAGACGGAGAGCACGCTCACAGAGACGGAGAGCACGCTCACAGAGACGGAGAGCACGCTCAGAGACGTAGAGCACGCTCAGAGACGGAAAGCAGGCTCAGAGACGGAAAGCACGCTCACAGAGACGGAGAGCACGCTCACAGAGACGGAGAGCACGCTCAGAGACGGAGAGCACGCTCAGAGACGGAGAATACGCTCTTAGACGGAGAGCACGCTCAGAGACGGAGAGCACGCTCAGAGACGGAGAGCACGCTCAGAGACAGAAAGCGCGCTCAGAGACAGAGAGCACGCTCAGAGAGACAGAGAGCACGCTCAGAGACAGAGAGGACGCTCAGAGAGACAGAGAGCACGCTCAGAGAAAGAAAGCACGCCCACAGAGACAGAGAGCACGCTCAGAGACAGAGAGCACGCTCAGAGACAGAAAGCACGCTCAGAGACAGAGAGCACGCTCAGAGAGACAGAGAGCATGCCCAGAGAGACAGAGAGCACGCCCATAGAGACGGAGAGCACGCTCAGAGACGGAAAGCACCCTCAGAGACAGAGAGCACGCTCAGAGACAGAGAGCATGCTCAGAGACAGAGAGCACGCTCACAGTGACGGAGAGCACGCTCAGAGAGACAGAGAGCACGCTCAGAGAGACAGAGAGCACGCTCAGAGACAGAGAGCACGCTCAGAAACGGAGAGCACGCTCACAGTGACGGAAAGCACGCTCAGAGAGACAGAGAGCACGCTCAGAGAGACAGAGAGCACGCTCACAGAGACAGAGAGCACGCTCAGAGACAGAGAGCACGCTCACAGAGACAAACAGCACGCTCACAGAGACAGAGAGCACGCTCAGAGACAGAGAGCACGCTCAGAGAGACAGAGAGCACGCTCAGAGACAGAGAGGACGCTCAGAGAGACAGAGAGCACGCTCAGAGAAAGAAAGCACGCCCACAGAGACAGAGAGCACGCTCAGAGACAGAGAGCACGCTCAGAGACAGAAAGCACGCTCAGAGACAGAGAGCACGCTCAGAGAGACAGAGAGCACGCCCAGAGAGACAGAGAGCACGCCCATAGAGACGGAGAGCACGCTCAGAGATGGAAAGCACGCTCAGAGACAGAGAGCACGTTCAGAGACAGAGAGCACGCTCAGAGACAGAGAGCACGCTCAGAGAGACAGAGAGCACGCTCAGAGACAGAGAGCACGCTCATAGTGACGGAAAGCACGCTCAGAGAGACAGAGAGCACGCTCACAGAGACAGAGAGCACGCTCACAGAGACAGAGAGCACGCTCACAGACACAGAGAGCACGCTCACAGAGACAGAGAGCACGCTCACAAGGACAGAGAGCACGCTCACAGAGACAGAGAGCACGCTCAGAGACAGAGAGCACGCTCACAGAGACAGAGAGCAAGCTCAGAGACAGAGAGCACGCTGACAGAGACAGAGAGCACGCTCAGAGACAGAGAGCACGCTCACAGAGACAGAGAGCACGCTCAGAGACAGAGAGCACGCTCACAGAGACAGAGAGCACGCTCACAGAGACAGAGAGCACGCTCACAGAGACAGAGAGCACGCTCAGAGACAGAGAGCACGCTCACAGAGACAGAGAGCACGCTCACAGAGACAGAGAGCACGCTCACAGAGACAGAGAGCACGCTCAGAGACAGAAAGCACGCTGAGAGACAGAAAGCACGCTCAGAGACAGAGAGCACGCTCACAGAGACAGAGAGCACGCTCAAAGACAGAGAGCACGCTCACAGAGACAGACAGCACGCTCACAGAGACAGAAAGCACGCTCACAGAGACAGAAAGCACGCTCAGAGACAGAGAGCACGCTCAGAGACAGAGAGCACGCTCACAGAGACAGAAAGCACGCTCACAGAGACAGAGAGCACGCTCAGAGACAGAGAGCACGCTCACAGAGACAAACAGCACGCTCACAGAGACAGAGAGCACGCTCAGAGACAGAAAGCACGCTCAGAGACAGAGAGCACGCTCAGAGACAGAGAGCACGCTCAGAGACAGAGAGCACGCTCACAGAGACAGAAAGCACGCTCAGAGACAGAGAGCACACTCAGAGACAGAGAGCACGCTCAGAGACAGAGAGCACGCTCACAGAGAAAGAAAGCACGCTCACAGAGACAGAAAGCACGCTCACAGAGACAGAGAGCACGCTCAGAGAGACAGAGAGCACGCTCAGAGACAGAGAGCACGCCCACAGAGACAGAGAGCACGCTCAGAGTCAGAAAGCACGCTCAGAGACAGAAAGCACGCTCAGAGACAGAGAGCACGCTCAGAGACAGAGAGCACGCCCAGAGAGACAGAGAGCACGCCCACAGAGACAGAGAGCACGCCCACAGAGACAGAGAGCACGCTTAGAGACAGAGAGCACGCCCACAGAGACAGAGAGCACGCTCAGAGAGACAGAGAGCACGCTCAGAGACAGAGAGCACGCTCACAGAGACGGAGAGCACGCTCACAGAGACAGAGAGCACGCTCACAGAGACGGAGAGCACGCTCAGAGACGGAGAGCACGCTCACAGAGACGGAGAGCACGCTCACAGAGACAAAGAGCACGCTCACAGAGACGGAGAGCACGCTCACAGAGACGGAGAGCACGCTCACAGAGACGGAGAGCACGCTCAGAGACGGAGAGCACGCTCAGAGACGGAGAGCACGCTCAGAGACGGATAGCACGCTCAGAGTCGGAGAGCACGCTCAGAGACGGAGAGCACGCTCAGAGATACAGAGAGCACGCTCAGAGATACAGAGAGCACGCTCAGAGAGACAGAGAGCACGCTCAGAGACAGAGAGCACGCTCAGAGAGACAGAGAGCACGCTCAGAGAAAGAAAGCACGCCCACAGACAGAGAGCACGCTCACAGACAGAGAGCACGCTCACAGAGACAGAGAGCACGCTCACAGAGACAGAGAGCACGCTCTGAGAGACAGAGAGCAGGCTCACAGAGACAGAGAGCACGCTCACAGAGACAGAGAGCACGCTCAGAGATACAGAGAGCACGCTCACAGAGACAGAGAGCACGCTCACAGAGACGGAGAGCACGCTCAGAGACGGAGAGCACGCTCAGAGTCGGAGAGCACGCTCACAGAGACGGAGAGCACGCTCACAGAGACGGAGAGCACGCTTACAGAGACGGAGAGCACGCTCAGAGACGGAGAGCACGCTCAGAGACGGAGAGCACGCTCAGAGACGGAGAGCACGATCACAGAGACAGAAAGCACGACGACAGAGACAGAAAGCACGCCCACAGAGACAGAAAGCACGCCCAGAGAGACAGAGAGCACGCTCAGAGGGACAGAGAGCACGCTCAGAGGGACAGAGAGCACGCTCAGAGAGACAGAGCACGCTCAGAGACAGAGAGCACGCTCAGAGACAGAGAGCACGCTCAGAGACAGAGAGCACGCTCAGAGACAGAGAGCACGCTCAGAGACAGAGAGCACGATCAGAGACGGAGAGCACGCTCAGAGACGGAGAGCACGCTCACAGAGATGGAGAGCAGGCTCAGAGAGACGGAGAGCACGCTCACAGAGACAGAGAGCTCGCTCACAGAGACAGAGAGCTCGCTCAGAGATACAGAGAGCACGCTCACAGAAACAGAAAGCACGCTCAGAGAGACAGAGAGCACGCTCACAGAGACGGAGAGCACGCTCAGACACGGAGAGCACGCTCAGAGACGGAAAGCACGCTCAGAGACAGAAAGCACGCTCACAGAGACAGAGAGCACGCTTACAGAGACAGAGAGCACGCTCAGAGACAGACAGCACGCTCAGAGACAGAGAGCACGCTCAGAGACAGAGAGCACGCTCAGAGAGACAGAGAGCACGCCCACAGAGACAGAAAGCACGCCCACAGAGACAGAGAGCACGCTCAGAGACAGAAAGCACGCTCAGAGACAGAGAGCACGCTCAGAGACAGAGAGCACGCTCAGAGACAGAGAGCACGCTCAGAGAGACAGAGAGCACGCCACAGAGACAGAAAGCACGCTCAGAGACAGAGAGCCCGCTCAGAGACAGAGAGCACGCTCAGAGACGGAGAGCACGCTCACAGTGACAGAAAGCACGCTCAGAGAGACAGAGAGCACGCTCACAGAGACAGAGAGCACGCTCAGAGACAGAGAGCACGCACAGAGACAGAGAGCACGCCCACAGAGACAGAAAGCACGCTCAGAGACAGAGAGCACGCTCAGAGACAGAGAGCACGCTCAGAGACGGAGAGCACGCTCACAGTGACAGAAAGCACGCTCAGAGAGACAGAGAGCACGCCCACAGAGACAGAAAGCATGCTCAGAGACAGAGAGCAAGCACAGAGACAGAGACCACGCCCACAGAGACAGAAAGCACGCTCAGAGACAGAGAGCACGCTCAGAGACAGAGAGCACGCTCACAGAGACAGAGAGCACGCTCACAGAGACAGAGAGCACGCTCACAGAGACAGAGAGCACGCGCACAGAGACAGAGAGCACGCTCACAGAGACAGAGAGCACGCTCAGAGAGACAGACAGCACGCTCACAGAGACAGAGAGCACCCTCAGAGATACAGAGAGCACGCTCACAGAGACAGAGAGCACGCTCAGAGAGATAGAGAGCACGCTCACAGAGACAGAGAGCACGCTCACAGAGACAGAGAGCACGCTCACAGAGTCAGAGAGCACGCTCACAGAGACAGAGAGCACGCTCACAGAGACAGAGAGCACGCTCTCAGAGACAGAGAGCACGCTCAGAGACAGAGAGCACGCTCACAGAGACAGAGAGCACGCTCACAGAGACAGAGAGCACGCTCACAGAGACAGAGAGCACGCTCACAGACAGAGAGCACGCTCACAGACAGAGAGCACGCTCACAGACAGAGAGCACGCTCACAGAGACAGAGAGCACGCTCACAGAGACAGAGAGCACGCTCACAGAGACAGAGAGCACGCTCTGAGAGACAGAGAGCAGGCTCACAGAGACAGAGAGCACGCTCACAGAGACAGAGAGCACGCTCAGAGATACAGAGAGCACGCTCACAGAGACAGAGAGCACGCTCACAGAGACGGAGAGCACGCTCAGAGACGGAGAGCACGCTCAGAGACGGAGAGCACGCTCACAGAGACGGAGAGCACGCTCACAGAGACGGAGAGCACGCTTACAGAGACGGAGAGCACGCTCAGAGACGGAGAGCACGCTCAGAGACAGAGAGCACGCTCAGAGACAGAGAGCACACTCACAGAGACAGAAAGCACGCCGACAGAGACAGAAAGCACGCCCACAGAGACAGAAAGCACGCCCAGAGAGACAGAGAGCACGCTCAGAGGGACAGAGAGCACGCTCAGAGAGACAGAGCACGCTCAGAGACAGAGAGCACGCTCAGAGACAGAGAGCACGCTCAGAGGGACAGAGAGCACGCCCACAGAGACAGAGAGCACGCCCACAGAGACAGAGAGCACGCCAACAGAGACAGAGAACACGCACAGAGACAGAGAGCACGCTTACAGAGACAGAGACCACGCTCAGAGACCGAGAGCACGCTGAGAGACAGAGAGCACGCTCAGAGACAGAGAGCACGCTCAGAGAGACAGAGAGCACGCCCACAGAGACAGAGAGCACGCCCACAGAGACAGAGAGCACGCTCAGAGACAGAGAGCACGCCAGAGACAGAGAGCACGCTCAGAGACAGAGCACGCTCAGAGACAGAGAGCACGCTCAGAGACAGAGAGCACGCTCAGAGACAGAGAGCACGCTCAGAGACGGAGAGCACGCTCACAGTGAGAGAAAGCACGCTCAGAGAGACAGAGAGCACGCTTACAGAGACAGAGAGCACGCTCACAGAGACAGAGAGCACGCTCACAGAGACAGAGAGCACGCTCACAGAGACAGAGAGCACGCTCACAGAGACAGAGAGCACGCTCAGAGAGACAGACAGCACGCTCACAGAGACAGAGAGCACGCTCAGAGATACAGAGAGCACGCTCACAGAGACAGAGAGCACGCTCAGAGAGACAGAGAGCACGCTCACAGAGACAGAGAGCACGCTCACAGAGACAGAGAGCACGCTCACAGAGTCAGAGAGCACGCTCAGAGAGACAGAGAGCACGCTCACAGAGACAGAGAGCACGCTCTCAGAGACAGAGAGCACGCTCAGAGACAGAGAGCACGCTCACAGAGACAGAGAGCACGCTCACAGAGACAGAGAGCACGCTCACAGAGACAGAGAGCACGCTCACAGACAGAGAGCACGCTCACAGACAGAGAGCACGAACACAGACAGAGAGCACGCTCACAGAGACAGAGAGCACGCTCACAGAGACAGAGAGCACGCTCTGAGAGACAGAGAGCAGGCTCACAGAGACAGAGAGCACGCTCACAGAGACAGAGAGCACGCTCAGAGATACAGAGAGCACGCTCACAGAGACAGAGAGCACGCTCACAGAGACGGAGAGCACGCTCAGAGACGGAGAGCACGCTCAGAGTCGGAGAGCACGCTCACAGAGACGGAGAGCACGCTCACAGAGACGGAGAGCACGCTTACAGAGACGGAGAGCACGCTCAGAGACGGAGAGCACACTCACAGAGACAGAAAGCACGACGACAGAGACAGAAAGCACGCCCACAGAGACAGAAAGCACGCCCAGAGAGACAGAGAGCACGCTCAGAGGGACAGAGAGCACGCTCAGAGGGACAGAGAGCACGCTCAGAGAGACAGAGCACGCTCAGAGACAGAGAGCACGCTCAGAGACAGAGAGCACGCTCAGAGGGACAGAGAGCACGCTCAGAGACAGAAAGCACGCTCAGAGACAGAAAGCACCGTCAGAGACAGAGAGCACGCTGAGAGACAGAGAGCACGCCCACAGAGACAGAGAGCACGCCCACAGAGACAGAGAGCACGCACAGAGACAGAGAGCACGCCCACAGAGACAGAGAGCACGCTCAGAGACAGACAGCACGCTCAGAGACAGAGAGCACGCTCAGAGACAGAGAGCACGCTCAGAGACAGAGAGCACGCTCAGAGACAGAGAGCACGATCAGAGACGGAGAGCACGCTCAGAGACGGAGAGCACGCTCACAGAGACGGAGAGCACGCTCAGAGAGACGGAGAGCACGCTCACAGAGACGGAGAGCTCGCTCAGAGATACAGAGAGCACGCTCACAGAAACAGAAAGCACGCTCAGAGAGACAGAGAGCACGCTCACAGAGACGCAGAGCACGCTCAGACACGGAAAGCACGCTCAGAGACGGAAAGCACGCTCAGAGACAGAAAGCACGCTCACAGAGACAGAGAGCACGCTTACAGAGACAGAGAGCACGCTCAGAGACAGACAGCACGCTCAGAGACAGAGAGCACGCTCAGAGACAGAGAGCACGCCCAGAGAGACAGAGAGCACGCCCACAGAGACAGAAAGCACGCCCACAGAGACAGAGAGCACGCTCAGAGACAGAAAGCACGCTCAGAGACAGAGAGCACGCTCAGAGACAGAGAGCACGCTCAGAGACAGAGAGCACGCTCAGAGAGACAGAGAGCACGCCCACAGAGACAGAAAGCACGCTCAGAGACAGAGAGCCCGCTCAGAGACGGAGAGCACGCTCAGAGACGGAGAGCACGCTCACAGTGACAGAAAGCACGCTCAGAGAGACAGAGAGCACACTCACAGAGACAGAGAGCACGCTCAGAGACAGAGAGCACGCACAGAGACAGAGAGCACGCCCACAGAGACAGAAAGCACGCTCAGAGACAGAGAGCACGCTCAGAGACAGAGAGCACGCTCAGAGACGGAGAGCACGCTCACAGTGACAGAAAGCACGCTCAGAGAGACGGAGAGCACGCCCACAGAGACAGAAAGCATGCTCAGAGACAGAGAGCACGCACAGAGACAGAGACCACGCCCACAGAGACAGAAAGCACGCTCAGAGACAGAGAGCACGCTCAGAGACAGAGAGCACGCTCAGAGACGGAGAGCACGCTCACAGTGACAGAAAGCACGCTCAGAGAGACAGAGAGCACGCTCACAGAGACAGAGAGCACGCTCACAGAGACAGAGAGCACGCCCACAGAGACAGAGAGCACGCTCAGAGACAGAGAGCACGATCAGAGACAGAGAGCACGCCCACAGAGACAGAGAGCACGCCCACAGAGACAGAGAGCACGCTCACAGAGACAGAGAGCACACTCAGAGACAGAGAGCACGCTCAGAGAGACAGAGAGCACGCTCAGAGAGACAGAGAGCACGCTCACAGAGACAGAGAGCACGCTCACAGAGTCAGAGAGCACGCTCAGAGAGACAGAGAGCACGCTCACAGAGACAGAGAGCACGCTCTCAGAGACAGAGAGCACGCTCAGAGACAGAGAGCACGCTCACAGAGACAGAGAGCACGCTCACAGAGACAGAGAGCACGCTCACAGACAGAGAGCACGCTCACAGACAGAGAGCACGCTCACAGACAGAGAGCACGCTCACAGACAGAGAGCACGCTCACAGAGACAGAGAGCACGCTCACAGAGACAGAGAGCACGCTCACAGAGTCAGAGAGCACGCTCAGAGAGACAGAGAGCACGCTCACAGAGACAGAGAGCAAGCTCTCAGAGACAGAGAGCACGCTCAGAGACAGAGAGCACGCTCACAGAGACAGAGAGCACGCTCACAGAGACAGAGAGCACGCTCACAGAGACAGAGAGCACGCTCACAGACAGAGAGCACGCTCACAGACAGAGAGCACGCTCACAGACAGAGAGCACGCTCACAGAGACAGAGAGCACGCTCACAGAGACAGAGAGCACGCTCTGAGAGACAGAGAGCAGGCTCACAGAGACAGAGAGCACGCTCACAGAGACAGAGAGCACGCTCAGAGATACAGAGAGCACGCTCACAGAGACGGAGAGCACGCTCAGAGACGGAGAGCACGCTCAGAGTCGGAGAGCACCCTCACAGAGACGGAGAGCACGCTCACAGAGACGGAGAGCACGCTTACAGAGAAGGAGAGCACGCTCAGAGACGGAGAGCACGCTCAGAGACGGAGAGCACGCTCAGAGACAGAGAGCACACTCACAGAGACAGAAAGCACGACGACAGAGACAGAAAGCACGCCCACAGAGACAGAAAGCACGCCCAGAGAGACAGAGAGCACGCTCAGAGGGACAGAGAGCACGCTCAGAGAGACAGAGCACGCTCAGAGACAGAGAGCACGCTCAGAGACAGAGAGCACGCTCAGAGGGACAGAGAGCACGCTCAGAGACAGAAAGCACGCTCAGAGACAGAAAGCACCGTCAGAGACAGAGAGCACGCTCAGAGACAGAGAGCACGCCCACAGAGACAGAGAGCACGCCCACAGAGACAGAGAGCACGCACAGAGACAGAGAGCACGCCCACAGAGACAGAGAGCACGCTCAGAGACAGACAGCACGCTCAGAGACAGAGAGCACGCTCAGAGACAGAGAGCACGCTCAGAGACAGAGAGCACGCTCAGAGACAGAGAGCACGATCAGAGACAGAGAGCACGCTCAGAGACGGACAGCACGCTCACAGAGACGGAGAGCACGCTCAGAGAGACGGAGAGCACGCTCACAGAGACGGAGAGCTCGCTCAGAGATACAGAGAGCACGCTCACAGAAACAGAGAGCACGCTCACAGAGACAGAGAGCACGCTCACAGAGACAGAGAGCACGCTCACAGACAGAGAGCACGCTCTGAGAGACAGAGAGCACGCTCACAGAGACAGAGAGCACGCTCTCAGAGACAGAGAGCACGCTCTGAGAGACAGAGAGCAGGCTCACAGAGACAGAGAGCACGCTCACAGAGACAGAGAGCACGCTCAGAGATACAGAGAGCACGCTCACAGAGACGGAGAGCACGCTCAGATTCGGAGAGCACGCTCAGAGACGGAGAGCACGCTCACAGAGACGGAGAGCACGCTCACAGAGACGGAGAGCACGCTTACAGAGACGGAGAGCACGCTCAGAGACGGAGAGCACGCTCAGAGACAGAGAGCACGCTCAGTGACAGAGAGCACACTCACAGAGACAGAAAGCACGACGACAGAGACAGAAAGCACGCCCACAGAGACAGAAAGCACGCCCAGAGAGACAGAGAGCACGCTCAGAGGGACAGAGAGCACGCTCAGAGAGACAGAGCACGCTCAGAGACAGAGAGCACGCTCAGAGACAGAGAGCACGCTCAGAGGGACAGAGAGCACGCTCAGAGACAGAGAGCACGCTCAGAGACAGAAAGCACCGTCAGAGACAGAGAGCACGCTCAGAGACAGAGAGCACGCTCAGAGAGACAGAGAGCACGCCCACAGAGACAGAGAGCACGCCCACAGAGACAGAGAGCACGCACAGAGACAGAGAGCACGCCCACAGAGACAGAGAGCACGCTCAGAGACAGACAGCACGCTCAGAGACAGAGATCACGCTCAGAGACAGAGAGCACGCTCAGAGACAGAGAGCACGCTCAGAGACAGAGAGCACGCTCAGAGACAGATAGCACGCTCAGAGACGGAGAGCACGCTCACAGAGACGGAGAGCACGCTCACAGAGACAGAGAGCACGCTCACAGAGACAGAGAGCACGCTCACAGACAGAGAGCACGCTCTGAGAGACAGAGAGCACGCTCACAGAGACAGAGAGCACGCTCTCAGAGACAGAGAGCACGCTCTGAGAGACAGAGAGCAGGCTCACAGAGACAGAGAGCACGCTCACAGAGACAGAGAGCACGCTCAGAGATACAGAGAGCACGCTCACAGAGACGGAGAGCACGCTCAGATTCGGAGAGCACGCTCAGAGACGGAGAGCACGCTCACAGAGACGGAGAGCACGCTCACAGAGACGGAGAGCACGCTTACAGAGACGGAGAGCACGCTCAGAGACGGAGAGCACGCTCAGAGACAGAGAGCACGCTCAGAGACAGAGAGCACACTCACAGAGACAGAAAGCACGACGACAGAGACAGAAAGCACGCCCACAGAGACAGAAAGCACGCCCAGAGAGACAGAGAGCACGCTCAGAGGGACAGAGAGCACGCTCAGAGAGACAGAGCACGCTCAGAGACAGAGAGCACGCTCAGAGACAGAGAGCACGCTCAGAGGGACAGAGAGCACGCTCAGAGACAGAGAGCACGCTCAGAGACAGAAAGCACCGTCAGAGACAGAGAGCACGCTCAGAGACAGAGAGCACGCTCAGAGAGACAGAGAGCACGCCCACAGAGACAGAGAGCACGCCCACAGAGACAGAGAGCACGCACAGAGACAGAGAGCACGCCCACAGAGACAGAGAGCACGCTCAGAGACAGACAGCACGCTCAGAGACAGAGATCACGCTCAGAGACAGAGAGCACGCTCAGAGACAGAGAGCACGCTCAGAGACAGAGAGCACGCTCAGAGACAGATAGCACGCTCAGAGACGGAGAGCACGCTCTCAGAGACAGAGAGCACGCTCAGAGACAGAGAGCACGCTCACAGAGACAGAGAGCACGCTCACAGAGACAGAGAGCACGCTCACAGAGACAGAGAGCACGCTCACAGAGACAGAGAGCACGCTCACAGACAGAGAGCACGCTCACAGACAGAGAGCACACTCACAGAGACAGAGAGCACGCTCTGAGAGACAGAGAGCAGGCTCACAGAGACAGAGAGCACGCTCACAGAGACAGAGAGCACGCTCAGAGACGGAGAGCACGCTCAGAGACTGAGAGCACGCTCAGAGTCGGAGAGCACGCTCACAGAGACGGAGAGCACGCTCACAGAGACGGAGAGCACGCTCACAGAGACGGAGAGCACGCTTACAGAGACGGAGAGCACGCTCAGAGACGGAGAGCACGCTCAGAGACGGAGAGCACACTCACAGAGACGGAGAGCACACTCACAGAGACAGAAAGCACGACGACAGAGACAGAAAGCACGCCCAGAGAGACAGAGAGCACGCTCAGAGGGACAGAGAGCACGCTCAGAGAGACAGAGCACGCTCAGAGACAGAGAGCACGCTCAGAGACAAAGAGCACGCTCAGAGGGACAGAGAGCACGCTCAGAGACAGAAAGCACGCTCAGAGACAGAAAGCACCGTCAGAGACAGAGAGCACGCTCAGAGACAGAGAGCACGCCCACAGAGACAGAGAGCACGCCCACAGAGACAGAGAGCACGCACAGAGACAGAGAGCACGCCCACAGAGACAGAGAGCACGCTCAGAGACAGACAGCACGCTCAGAGACAGAGAGCACGCTCAGAGACAGAGAGCACGCTCAGAGACAGAGAGCACGCTCAGAGACGGAGAGCACGCTCACAGAGACGGAGAGCACGCTCAGAGAGACGGAGAGCACGCTCACAGAGACAGAGAGCTCGCTCAGAGATACAGAGCGCACGCTCACAGAAACAGAAAGCACGCTCAGAGAGACAGAGAGCACGCTCACAGAGACGGAGAGCACGCTCAGAGACGGAGAGCACGCTCAGAGACGGAAAGCACGCTCAGAGACAGAAAGCACGCTCACAGAGACAGAGAGCACGCTTACAGAGACAGACAGCACGCTCAGAGACAGACAGCACGCTCAGAGACAGACAGCACGCTCAGAGACAGAGAGCACGCTCAGAGACAGAAAGCACGCTCACAGAGACAGAGAGCACGCTTACAGAGACAGAGAGCACGCTCAGAGACAGACAGCACGCTCAGAGACAGAGAGCACGCTCAGAGACAGAGAGCACGCTCAGAGAGACAGAGAGCACGCCCACAGAGACAGAAAGCACGCCCACAGAGACAGAGAGCACGCTCAGAGACAGAAAGCACGCTCAGAGACAGAGAGCACGCTCAGAGACAGAGAGCACGCTCAGAGACAGAGAGCACGCTCAGAGAGACAGAGAGCACGCCCACAGAGACAGAAAGCACGCTCAGAGACAGAGAGCCCGCTCAGAGACGGAGAGCACGCTCAGAGACGGAGAGCACGCTCACAGTGACAGAAAGCACGCTCAGAGAGACAGAGAGCACGCTCAGAGACAGAGAGCACGCAAGAGACAGAGAGCACGCCCACAGAGACAGAAAGCACGCTCAGAGACAGAGAGCACGCTCAGAGACAGAGAGCACGCTCAGAGACGGAGAGCACGCTCACAGTGACAGAAAGCACACTCAGAGAGACAGAGAGCACGCCCACAGAGACAGAAAGCATGCTCAGAGACAGAGAGCACGCACAGAGACAGAGACCACGCCCACAGAGACAGAAAGCATGCTCAGAGACAGAGAGCACGCTCAGAGACAGAGAGCACGCTCAGAGACGGAGAGCACGCTCACAGTGACAGAAAGCACGCTCAGAGAGACAGAGAGCACGCTCACAGAGACAGAGAGCACGCTCACAGAGACAGAGAGCACGCCCACAGAGAAAGAGAGCACGCTCAGAGACAGAGAGCACGATCAGAGACAGAGAGCACGCCCACAGAGACAGAGAGCACGCCCACAGAGACAGAGAGCACGCTCACAGAGACAGAGAGCACGCTCAGAGACAGAGAGCACGCTCAGAGAGACAGAGAGCACGCTCACAGAGACAGAGAGCACGCTCACAGAGTCAGAGAGCACGCTCAGAGAGACAGAGAGCACGCTCACAGAGACAGAGAGCACGCTCTCAGAGACAGAGAGCACGCTCAGAGACAGAGAGCACGCTCACAGAGACAGAGAGCACGCTCACAGAGACAGAGAGCACGCTCACAGAGACAGAGAGCACGCTCACAGACAGAGAGCACGCTCACAGACAGAGAGCACGCTCACAGACAGAGAGCACGCTCACAGAGACAGAGAGCACGCTCACAGAGACAGAGAGCACGCTCACAGAGTCAGAGAGCACGCTCAGAGAGACAGAGAGCACGCTCAGAGACAGAGAGCACGCTCAGAGACAGAGAGCACGCTCAGAGACAGAGAGCACGCTCAGAGAGACAGAGAGCACGCCCACAGAGACAGAAAGCACGCTCAGAGACAGAGAGCCCGCTCAGAGACGGAGAGCACGCTCAGAGACGGAGAGCACGCTCACAGTGACAGAAAGCACGCTCAGAGAGACAGAGAGCACGCTCACAGAGACAGAGAGCACGCTCAGAGACAGAGAGCACGCCCACAGAGACAGAAAGCACGCTCAGAGACAGAGAGCACGCTCAGAGACAGAGAGCACGCTCAGAGACGGAGAGCACGCTCACAGTGACAGAAAGCACGCTCAGAGAGACAGAGAGCACGCCCACAGAGACAGAAAGCATGCTCAGAGACAGAGAGCACGCACAGAGACAGAGACCACGCCCACAGAGACAGAAAGCACGCTCAGAGACAGAGAGCACGCTCAGAGACAGAGAGCACGCTCAGAGACGGAGAGCACGCTCACAGTGACAGAAAGCACGCTCAGAGAGACAGAGAGCACGCTCACAGAGACAGAGAGCACGCTCACAGAGACAGAGAGCACGCCCACAGAGACAGAGAGCACGCTCAGAGACAGAGAGCACGATCAGAGACAGAGAGCACGCCCACAGAGACAGAGAGCACGCCCACAGAGACAGAGAGCACGCTCACAGAGACAGAGAGCACGCTCAGAGACAGAGAGCACGCTCAGAGAGACAGAGAGCACGCTCACAGAGACAGAGAGCACGCTCACAGAGTCAGAGAGCACGCTCAGAGAGACAGAGAGCACGCTCACAGAGACAGAGAGCACGCTCTCAGAGACAGAGAGCACGCTCAGAGACAGAGAGCACGCTCACAGAGACAGAGAGCACGCTCACAGAGACAGAGAGCACGCTCACAGAGACAGAGAGCACGCTCACAGACAGAGAGCACGCTCACAGACAGAGAGCACGCTCACAGACAGAGAGCACGCTCACAGAGACAGAGAGCACGCTCACAGAGACAGAGAGCACGCTCACAGAGTCAGAGAGCACGCTCAGAGAGACAGAGAGCACGCTCAGAGACAGAGAGCACGCTCAGAGACAGAGAGCACGCTCAGAGACAGAGAGCACGCTCAGAGAGACAGAGAGCACGCCCACAGAGACAGAAAGCACGCTCAGAGACAGAGAGCCCGCTCAGAGACGGAGAGCACGCTCAGAGACGGAGAGCACGCTCACAGTGACAGAAAGCACGCTCAGAGAGACAGAGAGCACGCTCACAGAGACAGAGAGCACGCTCAGAGACAGAGAGCACGCCCACAGAGACAGAAAGCACGCTCAGAGACAGAGAGCACGCTCAGAGACAGAGAGCACGCTCAGAGACGGAGAGCACGCTCACAGTGACAGAAAGCACGCTCAGAGAGACAGAGAGCACGCCCACAGAGACAGAAAGCATGCTCAGAGACAGAGAGCACGCACAGAGACAGAGACCACGCCCACAGAGACAGAAAGCACGCTCAGAGACAGAGAGCACGCTCAGAGACAGAGAGCACGCTCAGAGACGGAGAGCACGCTCACAGTGACAGAAAGCACGCTCAGAGAGACAGAGAGCACGCTCACAGAGACAGAGAGCACGCTCAGAGACAGAGAGCACGCCCACAGAGACAGAAAGCACGCTCAGAGACAGAGAGCACGCTCAGAGACAGAGAGCACGCTCAGAGACGGAGAGCACGCTCACAGTGACAGAAAGCACGCTCAGAGAGACAGAGAGCACGCCCACAGAGACAGAAAGCATGCTCAGATACAGAGAGCACGCACAGAGACAGAGACCACGCCCACAGAGACAGAAAGCACGCTCAGAGACAGAGAGCACGCTCAGAGACGGAGAGCACGCTCAGAGACGGAGAGCACGCTCAGAGACGGAGAGCACGCTCACAGTGAGAGAAAGCACGCTCAGAGAGACAGAGAGCACGCTCACAGAGACAGAGAGCACGCTCACAGAGACAGAGAGCACGCTCACAGAGACAGAGAGCACGCTCACAGAGACAGAGAGCACGCTCAGAGAGACAGACAGCACGCTCACAGAGACAGAGAGCACCCTCAGAGATACAGAGAGCACGCTCACAGAGACAGAGAGCACGCTCAGAGAGACAGAGAGCACGCTCACAGAGACAGAGAGCACGCTCACAGAGACAGAGAGCACGCTCACAGAGTCAGAGAGCACGCTCAGAGAGACAGAGAGCACGCTCACAGGGACAGAGAGCACGCTCTCAGAGACAGAGAGCACGCTCAGAGACAGAGAGCACGCTCACAGAGACAGAGAGCACGCTCACAGAGACAGAGAGCACGCTCACAGAGACAGAGAGCACGCTCACAGACAGAGAGCACGCTCACAGACAGAGAGCACGCTCACAGACAGAGAGCACGCTCACAGAGACAGAGAGCACGCTCACAGAGACAGAGAGCACGCTCTGAGAAACAGAGAGCAGGCTCACAGAGACAGAGAGCACGCTCACAGAGACAGAGAGCACGCTCAGAGATACAGAGAGCACGCTCACAGAGACGGAGAGCACGCTCACAGAGACGGAGAGCACGCTCACAGAGACGGAGAGCACGCTCAGAGACGGAGAGCACGCTCAGAGACGGAGAGCACGCTCACAGAGACGGAGAGCACGCTCACAGAGACGGAGAGCACGCTCACAGAGACGGAGAGCACGCTCAGAGACGGAGAGCACGCTCAGAGACGGAGAGCACGCTCAGAGACGGAGAGCACACTCACAGAGACAGAAAGCACGCCGACAGAGACAGAAAGCATGCCCGCAGAGACAGAAAGCACGCCCAGAGAGACGGAGAGCACGCTCAGAGGGACAGAGAGCACGCTCAGAGAGACAGAGCACCCTCAGAGACAGAGAGCACGCTCAGAGACAGAGAGCACGCTCAGAGGGACAGAGAGCACGCTCAGAGACAGAAAGCACGCTCAGAGACAGAAAGCACAGTCAGAGACAGAGAGCACGCTCAGAGACAGAGAGCACGCTCAGAGAGACAGAGAGCACGCCCACAGAGACAGAGAGCACGCCCACAGAGACAGAGAGCACGCACAGAGACAGAGAACACGCCCACAGAGACAGAGAGCACGCTCAGAGACAGACAGCACGCTCAGAGACAGAGATCACGCTCAGAGACAGAGAGCACGCTCAGAGACAGAGAGCACGCTCAGAGACAGAGAGCACGCTCAGAGACAGAGAGCACGCTCAGAGACGGAGAGCACGCTCACAGAGACGGAGAGCACGCTCACAGAGACGGAGAGCACGCTTACAGAGAAGGAGAGCACGCTCAGAGACGGAGAGCACGCTCAGAGACGGAGAGCACGCTCAGAGACAGAGAGCACACTCACAGAGACAGAAAGCACGACGACAGAGACAGAAAGCACGCCCACAGAGACAGAAAGCACGCCCAGAGAGACAGAGAGCACGCTCAGAGGGACAGAGAGCACGCTCAGAGAGACAGAGCACGCTCAGAGACAGAGAGCACGCTCAGAGACAGAGAGCACACTCTGAGACAGAGAGCACGCTCAGAGACAGAGAGCACGCTCAGAGACAGAGAGCACGATCAGAGACAGAGAGCACGCTCAGAGACGGACAGCACGCTCACAGAGACGGAGAGCACGCTCAGAGAGACGGAGAGCACGCTCACAGAGACGGAGAGCTCGCTCAGAGATACAGAGAGCACGCTCACAGAAACAGAGAGCACGCTCACAGAGACAGAGAGCACGCTCACAGAGACAGAGAGCACGCTCACAGACAGAGAGCACGCTCTGAGAGACAGAGAGCACGCTCACAGAGACAGAGAGCACGCTCTCAGAGACAGAGAGCACGCTCTGAGAGACAGAGAGCAGGCTCACAGAGACAGAGAGCACGCTCACAGAGACAGAGAGCACGCTCAGAGATACAGAGAGCACGCTCACAGAGACGGAGAGCACGCTCAGATTCGGAGAGCACGCTCAGAGACGGAGAGCACGCTCACAGAGACGGAGAGCACGCTCACAGAGACGGAGAGCACGCTTACAGAGACGGAGAGCACGCTCAGAGACGGAGAGCACGCTCAGAGACAGAGAGCACGCTCAGAGACAGAGAGCACACTCACAGAGACAGAGAGCACGCCGACAGAGACAGAAAGCACGCCCACAGAGACAGAAAGCACGCCCAGAGAGACAGAGAGCACGCTCAGAGGGACAGAGAGCACGCTCAGAGAGACAGAGCACGCTCAGAGACAGAGAGCACGCTCAGAGACAGAGAGCACGCTCAGAGGGACAGAGAGCACGCTCAGAGACAGAGAGCATGCTCAGAGACAGAAAGCACCGTCAGAGACAGAGAGCACGCTCAGAGACAGAGAGCACGCTCAGAGAGACAGAGAGCACGCCCACAGAGACAGAGAGCACGCCCACAGAGACAGAGAGCACGCACAGAGACAGAGAGCACGCCCACAGAGACAGAGAGCACGCTCAGAGACAGACAGCACGCTCAGAGACAGAGATCACGCTCAGAGACAGAGAGCACGCTCAGAGACAGAGAGCACGCTCAGAGACAGAGAGCACGCTCAGAGACAGATAGCACGCTCAGAGACGGAGAGCACGCTCACAGAGACGGAGAGCACGCTCACAGAGACGGAGAGCACGCTCACAGAGTCAGAGAGCACGCTCAGAGAGACAGAGAGCACGCTCACAGAGACAGAGAGCACGCTCTCAGAGACAGAGAGCACGCTCAGAGACAGAGAGCACGCTCACAGAGACAGAGAGCACGCTCACAGAGACAGAGAGCACGCTCACAGAGACAGAGAGCACGCTCACAGACAGAGAGCACGCTCACAGACAGAGAGCACGCTCACAGACAGAGAGCACGCTCACAGAGACAAAGAGCACGCTATGAGAGACAGAGAGCAGGCTCACAGAGACAGAGAGCACGCTCACAGAGACAGAGAGCACGCTCAGAGATACAGAGAGCACGCTCACAGAGACAGAGAGCACGCTCACAGAGACGGATAGCACGCTCAGAGACGGAGAGCACGCTCAGAGACTGAGAGCACGCTCAGAGTCGGAGAGCACGCTCACAGAGACGGAGAGCACGCTCACAGAGACGGAGAGCACGCTCACAGAGACGGAGAGCACGCTTACAGAGACGGAGAGCACGCTCAGAGACGGAGAGCACGCTCAGAGACAGAGAGCACACTCACAGAGACGGAGAGCACACTCACAGAGACAGAAAGCACGACGACAGAGACAGAAAGCACGCCCAGAGAGACAGAGAGCACGCTCAGAGGGACAGAGAGCACGCTCAGAGAGACAGAGCACGCTCAGAGACAGAGAGCACGCTCAGAGACAGAGAGCACGCTCAGAGGGACAGAGAGCACGCTCAGAGACAGAGAGCACGCTCAGAGACAGAAAGCACCGTCAGAGACAGAGAGCACGCTCAGAGACAGAGAGCACGCCCACAGAGACAGAGAGCACGCCCACAGAGACAGAGAGCACGCACAGAGACAGAGAGCACGCCCACAGAGACAGAGAGCACGCTCAGAGACAGACAGCACGCTCAGAGACAGAGAGCACGCTCAGAGACAGAGAGCACGCTCAGAGACAGAGAGCACGATCAGAGACAGAGAGCACGCTCAGAGACGGAGAGCACGCTCACAGAGACGGAGAGCACGCTCAGAGAGACGGAGAGCACGCTCACAGACACGGAGAGCTCGCTCAGAGATACAGAGAGCACGCTCACAGAAACAGAAAGCACGCTCAGAGAGACAGAGAGCACGCTCACAGAGACGGAGAGCACGCTCAGAGACGGAGAGCACGCTCAGAGACGGAGAGCACGCTCAGAGACAGAAAGCACGCTCACAGAGACAGAGAGCACGCTTACAGAGACAGAGAGCAGGCCCACAGAGACAGAGAGCACGCTCAGAGACAGAAAGCAAGCTCAGAGACAGAGAGCACGCTGAGAGACAGAGAGCACGCTCAGAGACAGAGAGCACGCTCAGAAAGACAGAGAGCACGCCCACAGAGACAGAGAGCACGCCCACAGAGACAGAGAGCACGCCCAGAGACAGAGAGCACGCCCACAGAGACAGAGAGCACGCTCAGAGACAGAAAGCACGATCAGAGACAGAGCACGCTCAGAGACAGAGAGCACGCTCAGAGACAGAGAGCACGCTCAGAGACGGAGAGCACGCTCAGAGACGGAGAGCACGCTCACAGTGAGAGAAAGCACGCTCAGAGAGACAGAGAGCACGCTCACAGAGACAGAGAGCACGCTCACAGAGACAGAGAGCACGCTCACAGAGACAGAGAGCACGCTCACAGAGACAGAGAGCACGCTCAGAGAGACAGACAGCACGCTCACAGAGACAGAGAGCACCCTCAGAGATACAGAGAGCACGCTCACAGAGACAGAGAGCACGCTCAGAGAGACAGAGAGCACGCTCACAGAGACAGAGAGCACGCTCACAGGGACAGAGAGCACGCTCACAGAGTCAGAGAGCTCGCTCAGAGAGACAGAGAGCACGCTCACAGGGACAGAGAGCACGCTCTCAGAGACAGAGAGCACGCTCAGAGACAGAGAGCACGCTCACAGAGACAGAGAGCACGCTCACAGAGACAGAGAGCACGCTCACAGAGACAGAGAGCACGCTCACAGACAGAGAGCACGCTCACAGACAGAGAGCACGCTCACAGACAGAGAGCACGCTCACAGAGACAGAGAGCACGCTCACAGAGACAGAGAGCACGCTCTGAGAGACAGAGAGCAGGCTCACAGAGACAGAGAGCACGCTCACAGAGACAGAGAGCACGCTCAGAGATACAGAGAGCACGCTCACAGAGACGGAGAGCACGCTCACAGAGACGGAGAGCACGCTCACAGAGACGGAGAGCACGCTTAGAGACGGAGAGCACGCTCAGAGACGGAGAGCACGCTCACAGAGATGGAGAGCACGCTCACAGAGACGGAGAGCACGCTCACAGAGACGGAGAGCACGCTCAGAGACGGAGAGCACGCTCAGAGACAGAGAGCACGCTCAGAGGGACAGAGAGCACGCTCAGAGACAGAGAGCACGCTCAGAGACAGAAAGCACACTCAGAGACAGAGAGCACGCTCAGAGACAGAGAGCACGCTCAGAGAGACAGAGAGCACGCCCACAGAGACAGAGAGCACGCCCACAGAGACAGAGAGCACGCACAGAGACAGAGAACACGCCCACAGAGACAGAGAGCACGCTCAGAGACAGACAGCACGCTCAGAGACAGAGATCACGCTCAGAGACAGAGAGCACGCTCAGAGACAGAGAGCACGCTCAGAGACAGAGAGCACGCTCAGAGACAGAGAGCACGCTCAGAGACGGAGAGCACGCTCAGAGACGGAGAGCACGCTCACAGAGACGGAGAGCACGCTCACAGAGACGGAGAGCACGCTCACAGAGACGGAGAGCACGCTCACAGAGTCGGAGAGAACGCTCAGAGAGACAGAGAGCACGCTCACAGAGACAGAGAGCACGCTCTCAGAGACAGAGAGCACGCCCAGAGACAGAGAGCACGCTCACAGAGACAGAGAGCACGCTCACAGAGACAGAGAGCACGCTCACAGAGACAGAGAGCACGCTCACAGACAGAGAGCACGCTCACAGACAGAGAGCACGCTCACAGACAGAGAGCACGCTCACAGAGACAGAGAGCACGCTCTGAGAGACAGAGAGCAGGCTCACAGAGACAGAGAGCACGCTCACAGAGACAGAGAGCACGCTCAGAGATACAGAGAGCACGCTCAGAGATACAGAGAGCACGCTCACAGAGACAGAGAGCACGCTCACAGAGACGGAGAGCACGCTCAGAGACGGAGAGCACGCTCAGAGACGGAGAGCACGCTCACAGAGACGGAGAGCACGCTCACAGAGACGGAGAGCACGCTTACAGAGACGGAGAGCACGCTCAGAGACGGAGAGCACGCTCAGAGACAGAGAGCACGCTCAGAGACAGAGAGCACACTCACAGAGACAGAAAGCACGCCGACAGAGACAGAAAGCACGCCCACAGAGACAGAAAGCACGCCCAGAGAGACAGAGAGCACGCTCAGAGGGACAGAGAGCACGCTCAGAGAGACAGAGCACGCTCAGAGACAGAGAGCACGCTCAGAGGGACAGAGAGCACGCTCAGAGACAGAAAGCACGCTCAGAGACAGAAAGCACCGTCAGAGACAGAGAGCACGCTCAGAGACAGAGAGCACGCTCAGAGAGACAGAGAGCACGCCCACAGAGACAGAGAGCACGCCCACAGAGACAGAGAGCACGCACAGAGACAGAGAGCACGCCCACAGAGACAGAGAGCACGCTCAGAGACAGACAGCACGCTCAGAGACAGAGATCACGCTCAGAGACAGAGAGCACGCTCAGAGACGGAGAGCACGCTCAGAGACGGAGAGCACGCTCACAGAGACGGAGAGCACGCTCAGAGAGACGGAGAGCACACTCACAGAGACAGAGAGCTCGCTCAGAGATACAGAGAGCACGCTCACAGAAACAGAAAGCACGCTCAGAGAGACAGAGAGCACGCTCACAGAGACGGAGAGCACGCTCAGAGACGGAGAGCACGCTCAGAGACGGAGAGCACGCTCAGAGACAGAAAGCACGCTCACAGAGACAGAGAGCACGCTTACAGAGACAGAGAGAACGCTCAGAGACAGACAGCACGCTCAGAGACAGAGAGCACGCTCAGAGACAGAGAGCACGCTCAGAGAGACAGAGAGCACGCCCACAGAGACAGAGAGCACTCCCACAGAGACAGAGAGCACGCTCAGAGACAGAAAGCACGCTCAGAGACAGAGAGCACGCTCAGAGACAGAGAGCACGCTCAGAGACAGAGAGCACGCTCAGAGAGACAGAGAGCACGCCCAAAGAGACAGAAAGCACGCTCAGAGACAGAGAGCACGCTCAGAGACGGAGAGCTCGCTCACAGTGACAGAAAGCACGCTCAGAGAGACAGAGAGCACGCTCACAGAGACAGAGAGCACGCTCAGAGACAGAGAGCACGCACAGAGACAGAGAGCACGCCCACAGAGACAGAAAGCACGCTCAGAGACAGAGAGCACGCTCAGAGATAGAGAGCACGCTCAGAGACGGAGAGCACGCTCACAGTGACAGAAAGCACGCTCAGAGAGACAGAGAGCACGCCCACAGAGACAGAAAGCACGCTCAGAGACAGAGAGCACGCACAGAGACAGAGACCACGCCCACAGAGACAGAAAGCACGCTCAGAGACAGAGAGCACGCTCAGAGACAGAGAGCACGCTCAGAGACGGAGAGCACGCTCACAGTGACAGAAAGCACGCTCAGAGAGACAGAGAGCACGCTCACAGAGACAGAGAGCACGCTCACAGACACAGAGAGCACGCTCACAGAGACAGAGAGCACGCTCACAGAGACAGAGAGCACGCTCACAGTGACAGAGAGCACGCTCAGAGAGACAGAGAGCACGCTCAGAGAGACAGAGCACGCTCAGAGAGACAGAGAGCACGCTCACAGAGACAGAGAGCACGCTCACAGAGACAGAAAGCACGCTCAGAGAGACAGAGAGCACGCTCACAGAGACGGAGAGCACGCTCAGAGAGACAGAGAGCACGCTCACAGAGACAGAGAGCTCGCTCAGAGATACAGAGAGCACGCTCACAGAAACAGAAAGCACGCTCAGAGAGACAGAAAGCACGCTCACAGAGACGGAGAGCACGCTCAGAGACGGAGAGCACGCTCAGAGACGGAGAGCACGCTCAGAGACGGAAAGCACGCTCACAGAGACAGAGAGCACGCTCACAGAGACAGAGAGCACGCTCACAGAGACAGAGAGCACGCTTACAGAGACAGAGAGCACGCTCACAGAGACAGAAAGCACGCTTACAGAGACAGAGAGCACGCTCAGAGACCGAGAGCACGCTCAGAGACAGAGAGCACGCTCACAGTGACAGAAAGCACGCTCAGAGAGACAGAGAGCACGCCCACAGAGACAGAAAGCACGCTTACAGAGACAGAGAGCACGCTCAGAGACCGAGAGCACGCTCAGAGACGGAGAGCACGCTCACAGTGACAGAAAGCACGCTCAGAGAGACAGAGAGCACGCCCACAGAGACAGAAAGCACGCTCAGAGACAGAGAGCACGCACAGAGACAGAGACCACGCCCACAGAGACAGAAAGCACGCTCAGAGACAGAGAGCACGCTCAGAGACAGAGAGCACGCTCAGAGACGGAGAGCACGCTCACAGTGACAGAAAGCACGCTCAGAGAGACAGAGAGCACGCTCACAGAGACAGAGAGCACGCTCACAGACACAGAGAGCACGCTCACAGAGACAGAGAGCACGCTCACAGAGACAGAGAGCACGCTCACAGTGACAGAGAGCACGCTCAGAGAGACAGAGAGCACGCTCAGAGAGACAGAGCACGCTCAGAGAGACAGAGAGCACGCTCACAGAGACAGAGAGCACGCTCACAGAGACAGAAAGCACGCTCAGAGAGACAGAGAGCACGCTCACAGAGACGGAGAGCACACTCAGAGAGACAGAGAGCACGCTCACAGAGACAGAGAGCTCGCTCAGAGATACAGAGAGCACGCTCACAGAAACAGAAAGCACGCTCAGAGAGACAGAAAGCACGCTCACAGAGACGGAGAGCACGCTCAGAGACGGAGAGCACGCTCAGAGACGGAGAGCACGCTCAGAGACGGAAAGCACGCTCACAGAGACAGAGAGCACGCTCACAGAGACAGAGAGCACGCTCACAGAGACAGAGAGCACGCTTACAGAGACAGAGAGCACGCTCGAGAGCACGCTCAGAGACAGAGAGCACGCTCAGAGACAGAGAGCACGCTCAGAGACAGAGAGCACGCTCAGAGAGACAGAGAGCACGCTCAGAGACAGAGAGCACGCTCAGAGAGACAGAGAGCACGCTCAGAGACAGAAAGCACGCCCACAGAGACAGAGAGCACGCTCAGAGACAGAGAGCACGCTCAGAGACAGAGAGCACGCTCAGAGACAGAGAGCACGCTCAGAGACAGAGAGCACGCTCAGAGAGACAGAGAGCACGCCCACAGAGACAGAGAGCACGCCCACAGAGACAGAGAGCACGCTCAGAGACAGAGAGCACGCCCACAGAGACAGAGAGCACGCCCACAGAGACAGAAAGCACACTCAGAGACAGAAAGCACGCTCAGAGACAGAGAGCACGCTCAGAGACAGAGAGCACGATCAGAGACAGAGCACGCTCAGAGAAAGAGAGCACGCTCAGAGACAGAGAGCACGCTCAGAGACGGAGAGCACGCTCAGAGACGGAGAGCACGCTCACAGTGACAGAAAGCATGCTCAGAGAGACAGAGAGCACTCTCAAAGAGACAGAGAGCACGCTCACAGAGACAGAGAGCACGCACAGAGACAGAGAGCACGCTCACAGAGACAGAGAGCACGCTCACAGAGACAGAGAGCACGCTCACAGAGACAGAGAGCACGCTCACAGAGACAGAGAGCACGCTCAGAGATACAGAGAGCACGCTCACAGAGACAGAGAGCACGCTCACAGAGACAGAGAGCACGCTCACAGAGACAGAGAGCACGCTCACAGAGACAGAGAGCACGCTCACAGAGACAGAGAGCACGCCCACAGAGACAGAGAGCACGCCCACAGAGACAGAGAGCACGCACAGAGACAGAGAGCACGCCCACAGAGACAGAAAGCATGCTCAGAGACATAAAGCACGCTCAGAGACAGAGAGCACGCTCAGAGACAGAGAGCACGCTCAGAGACAGAGAGCACGCTCAGAGACAGAGAGCACGCTCAGAGACGGAGAGCACGCTCACAGTGACAGAAAGCACGCTCAGAGAGACAGAGAGCACCCTCACAGAGACAGAGAGCACGCCCACAGAGACAGAGAGCACGCCCACAGAGACAGAGAGCACGCCCACAGAGACAGAGAGCACGCCCACAGAGACAGAGAGCACGCACAGAGACAGAGAGCACGCCCACAGAGACAGAGAGCACGCCCACAGAGACAGAGAGCACGCCCACAGAGTCAGAGAGCACGCTCAGAGACAGAGAGCACGCTCAGAGACAGAGAGCACGCTCAGAGACAGAGAGCACGCTCAAAGAGACAGAGAGCACTCTCACAGACAGAGAGCACGCTCAGTGACAGAGAGCACACTCACAGAGACAGAAAGCACGCCCACAGAGACAGAAAGCACGCCCACAGAGACAGAAAGCACGCTCACAGAGACAGAGAGCACGCTCAGAGAGACAGAGAGCACGCTCAGAGGGACAGAGAGCACGCTCCGAGACAGAGAGCACGCTCCGAGAGACAGAGAGCAAGCTCAGAGAGACAGAGAGCACGCTCAGAGAGACAGAGAGCAAGCTCAGAGAGACAGAGAGCACGCTCAGAGAGACAGAGAGCACGCTCAGAGAGACAGAGAGCACGCTCAGAGACAGAGAGCACGCTCAGAGACAGAGAGCACGCTCACAGAGACAGAGAGCACGCTCAGAGACAGAGAGCACGCTCACAGAGACAGAGAGCATGCTCAGAGACAAAGAGCACGCTCAGAGAGACAGAGAGCACGCTCAGAGAGACAGAGAGCACGCTCAGAGACAGAGAGCACGCTCAGAGACAGAGAGCACGCTCACAGAGACAGAGAGCACGCTCAGAGACAGAGAGCACGCCCACAGAGACAGAAAGCACGCCCACAGAGACAGAAAGCACGCCCACAGAGACAGAAAGCACGCTCAGAGAGACAGAGAGCACGCTCAGAGAGTCAGAAAGCACGCTCACAGAGACAGAGAGCACGGTCAGAGAGACAGAAAGCACGCCCACAGAGACAGAAAGCACGCTTAGAGAGACAGAGAGCACGCTCAGAGAGACAGAGAGCATGCTCAGAGAGACAGAGAGCACGCTCAGAGAGACAGAAAGCACGCTCACAGAGACAGAGAGCACGCTCAGACACAGAGAGCACACTCACAGAGACAGAAAGCACGCCCACAGAGACAGGAAGCACGCCCACAGAGACAGAAAGCATGCTCAGAGACAGAGAGCACGCTCACAGAGACAGAAAGCACGCCCACAGAGACAGAAAGCACGCCCACAGAGACAGAAAGCACGCCCACAGAGACAGGAAGCACGCCCACAGAGACAGAAAGCACGCTCAGAGACAGAGAGCACGCCCACAGAGACAGAAAGCACGCCCACAGAGACAGAAAGCACGCCCAGAGAGACAGAAAGCACGCTCAGAGGGACAGAGAGCACGCTCAGAGGGACAGGAAGCACGCTCAGAGGAACAGAAAGCACGCTCAGAGACAGAGAGCACGCTCAGAGACAGAGAGCACGCTCAGAGACAGAAAGCACGCTCAGAGACAGAGAGCACGCTCAGAGACAGAGAGCACGCCCACAGAGACAGAGAGCACGCTCAGAGACAGAGAGCACGCCCACAGAGACAGAGAGCACGCTCACAAGGACAGAGAGCACGCTCAGAGACAGAGAGCACGCTCAGAGAGACAGAGAGCACGCTCACAGAGACAGAGAGCACGCTCACAGAGTCAGAGAGCACGCTCAGAGAGACAGAGAGCACGCTCAGAGACAGAGAGCACGCTCAGAGACAGAGAGCACGCTCAGAGACAGAGAGCACGCTCAGAGAGACAGAGAGCACGCCCACAGAGACAGAAAGCACGCTCAGAGACAGAGAGCCCGCTCAGAGACGGAGAGCACGCTCAGAGACGGAGAGCACGCTCACAGTGACAGAAAGCACGCTCAGAGAGACAGAGAGCACGCTCACAGAGACAGAGAGCACGCTCAGAGACAGAGAGCACGCCCACAGAGACAGAAAGCACGCTCAGAGACAGAGAGCACGCTCAGAGACAGAGAGCACGCTCAGAGACGGAGAGCACGCTCACAGTGACAGAAAGCACGCTCAGAGAGACAGAGAGCACGCCCACAGAGACAGAAAGCATGCTCAGAGACAGAGAGCACGCACAGAGACAGAGACCACGCCCACAGAGACAGAAAGCACGCTCAGAGACAGAGAGCACGCTCAGAGACAGAGAGCACGCTCAGAGACGGAGAGCACGCTCACAGTGACAGAAAGCACGCTCAGAGAGACAGAGAGCACGCTCACAGAGACAGAGAGCACGCTCACAGAGACAGAGAGCACGCCCACAGAGACAGAGAGCACGCTCAGAGACAGAGAGCACGATCAGAGACAGAGAGCACGCCCACAGAGACAGAGAGCACGCCCACAGAGACAGAGAGCACGCTCACAGAGACAGAGAGCACGCTCAGAGACAGAGAGCACGCTCAGAGAGACAGAGAGCACGCTCACAGAGACAGAGAGCACGCTCACAGAGTCAGAGAGCACGCTCAGAGAGACAGAGAGCACGCTCACAGAGACAGAGAGCACGCTCTCAGAGACAGAGAGCACGCTCAGAGACAGAGAGCACGCTCACAGAGACAGAGAGCACGCTCAGAGAGACAGAGAGCACGCTCACAGAGACAGAGAGCACGCTCACAGACAGAGAGCACGCTCACAGACAGAGAGCACGCTCACAGACAGAGAGCACGCTCACAGAGACAGAGAGCATGCTCACAGAGACAGAGAGCACGCTCACAGAGTCAGAGAGCACGCTCAGAGAGACAGAGAGCACGCTCAGAGACAGAGAGCACGCTCAGAGACAGAGAGCACGCTCAGAGAGACAGAGAGCACGCCCACAGAGACAGAAAGCACGCGCTCAGAGACAGAGAGCCCGCTCAGAGACGGAGAGCACGCTCAGAGACGGAGAGCACGCTCAGAGACGGAGAGCACGCTCACAGTGACAGAAAGCACGCTCAGAGAGACAGAGAGCACGCTCACAGAGACAGAGAGCACGCTCAGAGACAGAGAGCACGCCCACAGAGACAGAAAGCACGCTCAGAGACAGAGAGCACGCTCAGAGACAGAGAGCACGCTCAGAGACGGAGAGCACGCTCACAGTGACAGAAAGCACGCTCAGAGAGACAGAGAGCACGCCCACAGAGACAGAAAGCATGCTCAGAGACAGAGAGCACGCACAGAGACAGAGACCACGCCCACAGAGACAGAAAGCACGCTCAGAGACAGAGAGCACGCTCAGAGACAGAGAGCACGCTCAGAGACGGAGAGCACGCTCACAGTGACAGAAAGCACGCTCAGAGAGACAGAGAGCACGCTCACAGAGACAGAGAGCACGCTCAGAGACAGAGAGCACGCCCACAGAGACAGAAAGCACGCTCAGAGACAGAGAGCACGCTCAGAGACAGAGAGCACGCTCAGAGACGGAGAGCACGCTCACAGTGACAGAAAGCACGCTCAGAGAGACAGAGAGCACGCCCACAGAGACAGAAAGCATGCTCAGAGACAGAGAGCACGCACAGAGACAGAGACCACGCCCACAGAGACAGAAAGCACGCTCAGAGACAGAGAGCACGCTCAGAGACGGAGAGCACGCTCAGAGACGGAGAGCACGCTCAGAGACGGAGAGCACGCTCACAGTGAGAGAAAGCACGCTCAGAGAGACAGAGAGCACGCTCACAGAGACAGAGAGCACGCTCACAGAGACAGAGAGCACGCTCACAGAGACAGAGAGCACGCTCACAGAGACAGAGAGCACGCTCAGAGAGACAGACAGCACGCTCACAGAGACAGAGAGCACCCTCAGAGATACAGAGAGCACGCTCACAGAGACAGAGAGCACGCTCAGAGAGACAGAGAGCACGCTCACAGAGACAGAGAGCACGCTCACAGAGACAGAGAGCACGCTCACAGAGTCAGAGAGCACGCTCAGAGAGACAGAGAGCACGCTCACAGGGACAGAGAGCACGCTCTCAGAGACAGAGAGCACGCTCAGAGACAGAGAGCACGCTCACAGAGACAGAGAGCACGCTCACAGAGACAGAGAGCACGCTCACAGAGACAGAGAGCACGCTCACAGACAGAGAGCACGCTCACAGACAGAGAGCACGCTCACAGACAGAGAGCACGCTCACAGAGACAGAGAGCACGCTCACAGAGACAGAGAGCACGCTCTGAGAAACAGAGAGCAGGCTCACAGAGACAGAGAGCACGCTCACAGAGACAGAGAGCACGCTCAGAGATACAGAGAGGACGCTCACAGAGACGGAGAGCACGCTCACAGAGACGGAGAGCACGCTCACAGAGACGGAGAGCACGCTCAGAAACGGAGAGCACGCTCAGAGACGGAGAGCATGCTCACAGAGACGGAGAGCACGCTCACAGAGACGGAGAGCACGCTCACAGAGACGGAGAGCACGCTCAGAGACGGAGAGCACGCTCAGAGACGGAGAGCACGCTCAGAGACAGAGAGCACACTCACAGAGACAGAAAGCACGCCGACAGAGACAGAAAGCATGCCCGCAGAGACAGAAAGCACGCCCAGAGAGACGGAGAGCACGCTCAGAGGGACAGAGAGCACGCTCAGAGAGACAGAGCACCCTCAGAGACAGAGAGCACGCTCAGAGACAGAGAGCACGCTCAGAGGGACAGAGAGCACGCTCAGAGACAGAAAGCACGCTCAGAGACAGAAAGCACAGTCAGAGACAGAGAGCACGCTCAGAGACAGAGAGCACGCTCAGAGAGACAGAGAGCACGCCCACAGAGACAGAGAGCACGCCCACAGAGACAGAGAGCACGCACAGAGACAGAGAACACGCCCACAGAGACAGAGAGCACGCTCAGAGACAGACAGCACGCTCAGAGACAGAGATCACGCTCAGAGACAGAGAGCACGCTCAGAGACAGAGAGCACGCTCAGAGACAGAGAGCACGCTCAGAGACAGAGAGCACGCTCAGAGACGGAGAGCACGCTCACAGAGACGGAGAGCACGCTCACAGAGACGGAGAGCACGCTCACAGAGACGGAGAGCACGCTTACAGAGAAGGAGAGCACGCTCAGAGACGGAGAGCACGCTCAGAGACGGAGAGCACGCTCAGAGACAGAGAGCACACTCACAGAGACAGAAAGCACGACGACAGAGACAGAAAGCACGCCCACAGAGACAGAGAGCACGCCCAGAGAGACAGAGAGCACGCTCAGAGGGACAGAGAGCACGCTCAGAGAGACAGAGCACGCTCAGAGACAGAGAGCACGCTCAGAGACAGAGAGCACGCTCTGAGACAGAGAGCACGCTCAGAGACAGAGAGCACGCTCAGAGACAGAGAGCACGCTCAGAGACGGACAGCACGCTCACAGAGACGGAGAGCACGCTCAGAGAGACGGAGAGCACGCTCACAGAGACGGAGAGCTCGCTCAGAGATACAGAGAGCACGCTCACAGAAACAGAGAGCACGCTCACAGAGACAGAGAGCACGCTCACAGAGACAGAGAGCACGCTCACAGACAGAGAGCACGCTCTGAGAGACAGAGAGCACGCTCACAGAGACAGAGAGCACGCTCTCAGAGACAGAGAGCACGCTCTGAGAGACAGAGAGCAGGCTCACAGAGACAGAGAGCACGCTCACAGAGACAGAGAGCACGCTCAGAGATACAGAGAGCACGCTCACAGAGACGGAGAGCACGCTCAGATTCGGAGAGTACGCTCAGAGACGGAGAGCACGCTCACAGAGACGGAGAGCACGCTCACAGAGACGGAGAGCACGCTTACAGAGACGGAGAGAACGCTCAGAGACGGAGAGCACGCTCAGAGACAGAGAGCACGCTCAGAGACAGAGAGCACACTCACAGAGACAGAGAGCACGCCGACAGAGACAGAAAGCACGCCCACAGAGACAGAAAGCACGCCCAGAGAGACAGAGAGCACGCTCAGAGGGACAGAGAGCACGCTCAGAGAGACAGAGCACGCTCAGAGACAGAGAGCACGCTCAGAGACAGAGAGCACGCTCAGAGGGACAGAGAGCACGCTCAGAGACAGAGAGCATGCTCAGAGACAGAAAGCACCGTCAGAGACAGAGAGCACGCTCAGAGACAGAGAGCACGCTCAGAGAGACAGAGAGCACGCCCACAGAGACAGAGAGCACGCCCACAGAGACAGAGAGCACGCACAGAGACAGAGAGCACGCCCACAGAGACAGAGAGCACGCTCAGAGACAGACAGCACGCTCAGAGACAGAGATCACGCTCAGAGACAGAGAGCACGCTCAGAGACAGAGAGCACGCTCAGAGACAGAGAGCACGCTCAGAGACAGATAGCACGCTCAGAGACGGAGAGCACGCTCACAGAGACGGAGAGCACGCTCACAGAGACGGAGAGCACGCTCACAGAGTCAGAGAGCACGCTCAGAGAGACAGAGAGCACGCTCACAGAGACAGAGAGCACGCTCTCAGAGACAGAGAGCACGCTCAGAGACAGAGAGCACGCTCACAGAGACAGAGAGCACGCTCACAGAGACAGAGAGCACGCTCACAGACAGAGAGCACGCTCACAGACAGAGAGCACGCTCACAGACAGAGAGCACGCTCACAGAGACAGAGAGCACGCTATGAGAGACAGAGAGCAGGCTCACAGAGACAGAGAGCACGCTCACAGAGACAGAGAGCACGCTCAGAGATACAGAGAGCACGCTCACAGAGACAGAGAGCACGCTCACAGAGACGGAGAGCACGCTCAGAGACGGAGAGCACGCTCAGAGACTGAGAGCACGCTCAGAGTCGGAGAGCACGCTCACAGAGACGGAGAGCACGCTCACAGAGACGGAGAGCACGCTCACAGAGACGGAGAGCACGCTTACAGAGACGGAGAGCACGCTCAGAGACGGAGAGCACGCTCAGAGACAGAGAGCACACTCACAGAGACGGAGAGCACACTCACAGAGACAGAAAGCACGACGACAGAGACAGAAAGCACGCCCAGAGAGACAGAGAGCACGCTCAGAGGGACAGAGAGCACGCTCAGAGACAGAGAGCACGCTCAGAGACAGAGAGCACGCTCAGAGGGACAGAGAGCACGCTCAGAGACAGAGAGCACGCTCAGAGACAGAAAGCACCGTCAGAGACAGAGAGCACGCTCAGAGACAGAGAGCACGCCCACAGAGACAGAGAGCACGCCCACAGAGACAGAGAGCACGCACAGAGACAGAGAGCACGCCCACAGAGACAGAGAGCACGCTCAGAGACAGACAGCACGCTCAGAGACAGAGAGCACGCTCAGAGACAGAGAGCACGCTCAGAGACAGAGAGCACGATCAGAGACAGAGAGCACGCTCAGAGACGGAGAGCACGCTCACAGAGACGGAGAGCACGCTCAGAGAGACGGAGAGCACGCTCACAGAGACAGAGAGCACGCTCACAGAGACAGAGAGCACGCTCACAGAGACAGAGAGCACGCTCACAGAGACAGAGAGCACGCTCAGAGAGACAGACAGCACGCTCACAGAGACAGAGAGCACCCTCAGAGATACAGAGAGCACGCTCACAGAGACAGAGAGCACGCTCAGAGAGACAGAGAGCACGCTCACAGAGACAGAGAGCACGCTCACAGAGACAGAGAGCACGCTCACAGAGTCAGAGAGCACGCTCAGAGAGACAGAGAGCACGCTCACAGGGACAGAGAGCACGCTCTCAGAGACAGAGAGCACGCTCAGAGACAGAGAGCACGCTCACAGAGACAGAGAGCACGCTCACAGAGACAGAGAGCACGCTCACAGAGACAGAGAGCACGCTCACAGACAGAGAGCACGCTCACAGACAGAGAGCACGCTCACAGACAGAGAGCACGCTCACAGAGACAGAGAGCACGCTCACAGAGACAGAGAGCACGCTCTGAGAAACAGAGAGCAGGCTCACAGAGACAGAGAGCACGCTCACAGAGACAGAGAGCACGCTCAGAGATACAGAGAGCACGCTCACAGAGACGGAGAGCACGCTCACAGAGACGGAGAGCACGCTCACAGAGACGGAGAGCACGCTCAGAGACGGAGAGCACGCTCAGAGACGGAGAGCACGCTCACAGAGACGGAGAGCACGCTCACAGAGACGGAGAGCACGCTCACAGAGACGGAGAGCACGCTCAGAGACGGAGAGCACGCTCAGAGACGGAGAGCACGCTCAGAGACAGAGAGCACACTCACAGAGACAGAAAGCACGCCGACAGAGACAGAAAGCATGCCCGCAGAGACAGAAAGCACGCCCAGAGAGACGGAGAGCACGCTCAGAGGGACAGAGAGCACGCTCAGAGAGACAGAGCACCCTCAGAGACAGAGAGCACGCTCAGAGACAGAGAGCACGCTCAGAGGGACAGAGAGCACGCTCAGAGACAGAAAGCACGCTCAGAGACAGAAAGCACAGTCAGAGACAGAGAGCACGCTCAGAGACAGAGAGCACGCTCAGAGAGACAGAGAGCACGCCCACAGAGACAGAGAGCACGCCCACAGAGACAGAGAGCACGCACAGAGACAGAGAACACGCCCACAGAGACAGAGAGCACGCTCAGAGACAGACAGCACGCTCAGAGACAGAGATCACGCTCAGAGACAGAGAGCACGCTCAGAGACAGAGAGCACGCTCAGAGACAGAGAGCACGCTCAGAGACAGAGAGCACGCTCAGAGACGGAGAGCACGCTCACAGAGACGGAGAGCACGCTCACAGAGACGGAGAGCACGCTTACAGAGAAGGAGAGCACGCTCAGAGACGGAGAGCACGCTCAGAGACGGAGAGCACGCTCAGAGACAGAGAGCACACTCACAGAGACAGAAAGCACGACGACAGAGACAGAAAGCACGCCCACAGAGACAGAAAGCACGCCCAGAGAGACAGAGAGCACGCTCAGAGGGACAGAGAGCACGCTCAGAGAGACAGAGCACGCTCAGAGACAGAGAGCACGCTCAGAGACAGAGAGCACACTCTGAGACAGAGAGCACGCTCAGAGACAGAGAGCACGCTCAGAGACAGAGAGCACGATCAGAGACAGAGAGCACGCTCAGAGACGGACAGCACGCTCACAGAGACGGAGAGCACGCTCAGAGAGACGGAGAGCACGCTCACAGAGACGGAGAGCTCGCTCAGAGATACAGAGAGCACGCTCACAGAAACAGAGAGCACGCTCACAGAGACAGAGAGCACGCTCACAGAGACAGAGAGCACGCTCACAGACAGAGAGCACGCTCTGAGAGACAGAGAGCACGCTCACAGAGACAGAGAGCACGCTCTCAGAGACAGAGAGCACGCTCTGAGAGACAGAGAGCAGGCTCACAGAGACAGAGAGCACGCTCACAGAGACAGAGAGCACGCTCAGAGATACAGAGAGCACGCTCACAGAGACGGAGAGCACGCTCAGATTCGGAGAGCACGCTCAGAGACGGAGAGCACGCTCACAGAGACGGAGAGCACGCTCACAGAGACGGAGAGCACGCTTACAGAGACGGAGAGAACGCTCAGAGACGGAGAGCACGCTCAGAGACAGAGAGCACGCTCAGAGACAGAGAGCACACTCACAGAGACAGAGAGCACGCCGACAGAGACAGAAAGCACGCCCACAGAGACAGAAAGCACGCCCAGAGAGACAGAGAGCACGCTCAGAGGGACAGAGAGCACGCTCAGAGAGACAGAGCACGCTCAGAGACAGAGAGCACGCTCAGAGACAGAGAGCACGCTCAGAGGGACAGAGAGCACGCTCAGAGACAGAGAGCATGCTCAGAGACAGAAAGCACCGTCAGAGACAGAGAGCACGCTCAGAGACAGAGAGCACGCTCAGAGAGACAGAGAGCACGCCCACAGAGACAGAGAGCACGCCCACAGAGACAGAGAGCACGCACAGAGACAGAGAGCACGCCCACAGAGACAGAGAGCACGCTCAGAGACAGACAGCACGCTCAGAGACAGAGATCACGCTCAGAGACAGAGAGCACGCTCAGAGACAGAGAGCACGCTCAGAGACAGAGAGCACGCTCAGAGACAGATAGCACGCTCAGAGACGGAGAGCACGCTCACAGAGACGGAGAGCACGCTCACAGAGACGGAGAGCACGCTCACAGAGTCAGAGAGCACGCTCAGAGAGACAGAGAGCACGCTCACAGAGACAGAGAGCACGCTCTCAGAGACAGAGAGCACGCTCAGAGACAGAGAGCACGCTCACAGAGACAGAGAGCACGCTCACAGAGACAGAGAGCACGCTCACAGAGACAGAGAGCACGCTCACAGACAGAGAGCACGCTCACAGACAGAGAGCACGCTCACAGACAGAGAGCACGCTCACAGAGACAAAGAGCACGCTATGAGAGACAGAGAGCAGGCTCACAGAGACAGAGAGCACGCTCACAGAGACAGAGAGCACGCTCAGAGATACAGAGAGCACGCTCACAGAGACAGAGAGCACGCTCACAGAGACGGATAGCACGCTCAGAGACGGAGAGCACGCTCAGAGACTGAGAGCACGCTCAGAGTCGGAGAGCACGCTCACAGAGACGGAGAGCACGCTCACAGAGACGGAGAGCACGCTCACAGAGACGGAGAGCACGCTTACAGAGACGGAGAGCACGCTCAGAGACGGAGAGCACGCTCAGAGACAGAGAGCACACTCACAGAGACGGAGAGCACACTCACAGAGACAGAAAGCACGACGACAGAGACAGAAAGCACGCCCAGAGAGACAGAGAGCACGCTCAGAGGGACAGAGAGCACGCTCAGAGAGACAGAGCACGCTCAGAGACAGAGAGCACGCTCAGAGACAGAGAGCACGCTCAGAGGGACAGAGAGCACGCTCAGAGACAGAGAGCACGCTCAGAGACAGAAAGCACCGTCAGAGACAGAGAGCACGCTCAGAGACAGAGAGCACGCCCACAGAGACAGAGAGCACGCCCACAGAGACAGAGAGCACGCACAGAGACAGAGAGCACGCCCACAGAGACAGAGAGCACGCTCAGAGACAGACAGCACGCTCAGAGACAGAGAGCACGCTCAGAGACAGAGAGCACGCTCAGAGACAGAGAGCACGATCAGAGACAGAGAGCACGCTCAGAGACGGAGAGCACGCTCACAGAGACGGAGAGCACGCTCAGAGAGACGGAGAGCACGCTCACAGAGACGGAGAGCTCGCTCAGAGATACAGAGAGCACGCTCACAGAAACAGAAAGCACGCTCAGAGAGACAGAGAGCACGCTCACAGAGACGGAGAGCACGCTCAGAGACGGAGAGCACGCTCAGAGACGGAGAGCACGCTCAGAGACAGAAAGCACGCTCACAGAGACAGAGAGCACGCTTACAGAGACAGAGAGCAGGCCCACAGAGACAGAGAGCACGCTCAGAGACAGAAAGCAAGCTCAGAGACAGAGAGCACGCTGAGAGACAGAGAGCACGCTCAGAGACAGAGAGCACGCTCAGAAAGACAGAGAGCACGCCCACAGAGACAGAGAGCACGCCCACAGAGACAGAGAGCACGCCCAGAGACAGAGAGCACGCCCACAGAGACAGAGAGCACGCTCAGAGACAGAAAGCACGATCAGAGACAGAGCACGCTCAGAGACAGAGAGCACGCTCAGAGACAGAGAGCACGCTCAGAGACGGAGAGCACGCTCAGAGACGGAGAGCACGCTCACAGTGAGAGAAAGCACGCTCAGAGAGACAGAGAGCACGCTCACAGAGACAGAGAGCACGCTCACAGAGACAGAGAGCACGCTCACAGAGACAGAGAGCACGCTCACAGAGACAGAGAGCACGCTCAGAGAGACAGACAGCACGCTCACAGAGACAGAGAGCACCCTCAGAGATACAGAGAGCACGCTCACAGAGACAGAGAGCACGCTCAGAGAGACAGAGAGCACGCTCACAGAGACAGAGAGCACGCTCACAGGGACAGAGAGCACGCTCACAGAGTCAGAGAGCTCGCTCAGAGAGACAGAGAGCACGCTCACAGGGACAGAGAGCACGCTCTCAGAGACAGAGAGCACGCTCAGAGACAGAGAGCACGCTCACAGAGACAGAGAGCACGCTCACAGAGACAGAGAGCACGCTCACAGAGACAGAGAGCACGCTCACAGACAGAGAGCACGCTCACAGACAGAGAGCACGCTCACAGACAGAGAGCACGCTCACAGAGACAGAGAGCACGCTCACAGAGACAGAGAGCACGCTCTGAGAGACAGAGAGCAGGCTCACAGAGACAGAGAGCACGCTCACAGAGACAGAGAGCACGCTCAGAGATACAGAGAGCACGCTCACAGAGACGGAGAGCACGCTCACAGAGACGGAGAGCACGCTCACATAGACGGAGAGCACGCTTAGAGACGGAGAGCACGCTCAGAGACGGAGAGCACGCTCACAGAGATGGAGAGCACGCTCACAGAGACGGAGAGCACGCTCACAGAGACGGAGAGCACGCTCAGAGACGGAGAGCACGCTCAGAGACAGAGAGCACGCTCAGAGGGACAGAGAGCACGCTCAGAGACAGAGAGCACACTCAGAGACAGAAAGCACACTCAGAGACAGAGAGCACGCTCAGAGACAGAGAGCACGCTCAGAGAGACAGAGAGCACGCCCACAGAGACAGAGAGCACGCCCACAGAGACAGAGAGCACGCACAGAGACAGAGAACACGCCCACAGAGACAGAGAGCACGCTCAGAGACAGACAGCACGCTCAGAGACAGAGATCACGCTCAGAGACAGAGAGCACGCTCAGAGACAGAGAGCACGCTCAGAGACAGAGAGCACGCTCAGAGACGGAGAGCACGCTCAGAGACGGAGAGCACGCTCAGAGACGGAGAGCACGCTCAGAGACGGAGAGCACGCTCACAGAGACGGAGAGCACGCTCACAGAGACGGAGAGCACGCTCACAGAGACGGAGAGCACGCTCACAGAGTCGGAGAGAACGCTCAGAGAGACAGAGAGCACGCTCACAGAGACAGAGAGCACGCTCTCAGAGACAGAGAGCACGCCCAGAGACAGAGAGCACGCTCACAGAGACAGAGAGCACGCTCACAGAGACAGAGAGCACGCTCACAGAGACAGAGAGCACGCTCACAGACAGAGAGCACGCTCACAGACAGAGAGCACGCTCACAGACAGAGAGCACGCTCACAGAGACAGAGAGCACGCTCTGAGAGACAGAGAGCAGGCTCACAGAGACAGAGAGCACGCTCACAGAGACAGAGAGCACGCTCAGAGATACAGAGAGCACGCTCAGAGATACAGAGAGCACGCTCACAGAGACAGAGAGCACGCTCACAGAGACGGAGAGCACGCTCAGAGACGGAGAGCACGCTCAGAGACGGAGAGCACGCTCACAGAGACGGAGAGCACGCTCACAGAGACGGAGAGCACGCTTACAGAGACGGAGAGCACGCTCAGAGACGGAGAGCACGCTCAGAGACAGAGAGCACGCTCAGAGACAGAGAGCACACTCACAGAGACAGAAAGCACGCCGACAGAGACAGAAAGCACGCCCACAGAGACAGAAAGCACGCCCAGAGAGACAGAGAGCACGCTCAGAGGGACAGAGAGCACGCTCAGAGAGACAGAGCACGCTCAGAGACAGAGAGCACGCTCAGAGGGACAGAGAGCACGCTCAGAGACAGAAAGCACGCTCAGAGACAGAAAGCACCGTCAGAGACAGAGAGCACGCTCAGAGACAGAGAGCACGCTCAGAGAGACAGAGAGCACGCCCACAGAGACAGAGAGCACGCCCACAGAGACAGAGAGCACGCACAGAGACAGAGAGCACGCCCACAGAGACAGAGAGCACGCTCAGAGACAGACAGCACGCTCAGAGACAGAGATCACGCTCAGAGACAGAGAGCACGCTCAGAGACGGAGAGCACGCTCAGAGACGGAGAGCACGCTCACAGAGACGGAGAGCACGCTCAGAGAGACGGAGAGCACACTCACAGAGACAGAGAGCTCGCTCAGAGATACAGAGAGCACGCTCACAGAAACAGAAAGCACGCTCAGAGAGACAGAGAGCACGCTCACAGAGACGGAGAGCACGCTCAGAGACGGAGAGCACGCTCAGAGACGGAGAGCACGCTCAGAGACAGAAAGCACGCTCACAGAGACAGAGAGCACGCTTACAGAGACAGAGAGAACGCTCAGAGACAGACAGCACGCTCAGAGACAGAGAGCACGCTCAGAGACAGAGAGCACGCTCAGAGAGACAGAGAGCACGCCCACAGAGACAGAGAGCACTCCCACAGAGACAGAGAGCACGCTCAGAGACAGAAAGCACGCTCAGAGACAGAGAGCACGCTCAGAGACAGAGAGCACGCTCAGAGACAGAGAGCACGCTCAGAGAGACAGAGAGCACGCCCAAAGAGACAGAAAGCACGCTCAGAGACAGAGAGCACGCTCAGAGACGGAGAGCTCGCTCACAGTGACAGAAAGCACGCTCAGAGAGACAGAGAGCACGCTCACAGAGACAGAGAGCACGCTCAGAGACAGAGAGCACGCACAGAGACAGAGAGCACGCCCACAGAGACAGAAAGCACGCTCAGAGACAGAGAGCACGCTCAGAGATAGAGAGCACGCTCAGAGACGGAGAGCACGCTCACAGTGACAGAAAGCACGCTCAGAGAGACAGAGAGCACGCCCACAGAGACAGAAAGCACGCTCAGAGACAGAGAGCACGCACAGAGACAGAGACCACGCCCACAGAGACAGAAAGCACGCTCAGAGACAGAGAGCACGCTCAGAGACAGAGAGCACGCTCAGAGACGGAGAGCACGCTCACAGTGACAGAAAGCACGCTCAGAGAGACAGAGAGCACGCTCACAGAGACAGAGAGCACGCTCACAGACACAGAGAGCACGCTCACAGAGACAGAGAGCACGCTCACAGAGACAGAGAGCACGCTCACAGTGACAGAGAGCACGCTCAGAGAGACAGAGAGCACGCTCAGAGAGACAGAGCACGCTCAGAGAGACAGAGAGCACGCTCACAGAGACAGAGAGCACGCTCACAGAGACAGAAAGCACGCTCAGAGAGACAGAGAGCACGCTCACAGAGACGGAGAGCACACTCAGAGAGACAGAGAGCACGCTCACAGAGACAGAGAGCTCGCTCAGAGATACAGAGAGCACGCTCACAGAAACAGAAAGCACACTCAGAGAGACAGAAAGCACGCTCACAGAGACGGAGAGCACGCTCAGAGACGGAGAGCACGCTCAGAGACGGAGAGCACGCTCAGAGACGGAAAGCACGCTCACAGAGACAGAGAGCACGCTCACAGAGACAGAGAGCACGCTCACAGAGACAGAGAGCACGCTTACAGAGACAGAGAGCACGCTCACAGAGACAGAAAGCACGCTTACAGAGACAGAGAGCACGCTCAGAGACCGAGAGCACGCTCAGAGACAGAGAGCACGCTCACAGTGACAGAAAGCACGCTCAGAGAGACAGAGAGCACGCCCACAGAGACAGAAAGCACGCTTACAGAGACAGAGAGCACGCTCAGAGACCGAGAGCACGCTCAGAGACGGAGAGCACGCTCACAGTGACAGAAAGCACGCTCAGAGAGACAGAGAGCACGCCCACAGAGACAGAAAGCACGCTCAGAGACAGAGAGCACGCACAGAGACAGAGACCACGCCCACAGAGACAGAAAGCACGCTCAGAGACAGAGAGCACGCTCAGAGACAGAGAGCACGCTCAGAGACGGAGAGCACGCTCACAGTGAGAGAAAGCACGCTCAGAGAGACAGAGAGCACGCTTACAGAGACAGAGAGCACGCTCACAGAGACAGAGAGCACGCTCACAGAGACAGAGAGCACGCTCACAGAGACAGAGAGCACGCTCACAGAGACAGAGAGCACGCTCAGAGAGACAGACAGCACGCTCACAGAGACAGAGAGCACGCTCAGAGATACAGAGAGCACGCTCACAGAGACAGAGAGCACGCTCAGAGAGACAGAGAGCACGCTCACAGAGACAGAGAGCACGCTCACAGAGACAGAGAGCACGCTCACAGAGTCAGAGAGCACGCTCAGAGAGACAGAGAGCACGCTCACAGAGACAGAGAGCACGCTCTCAGAGACAGAGAGCACGCTCAGAGACAGAGAGCACGCTCACAGAGACAGAGAGCACGCTCACAGAGACAGAGAGCACGCTCACAGAGACAGAGAGCACGCTCACAGACAGAGAGCACGCTCACAGACAGAGAGCACGCTCACAGACAGAGAGCACGCTCACAGAGACAGAGAGCACGCTCACAGAGACAGAGAGCACGCTCTGAGAGACAGAGAGCAGGCTCACAGAGACAGAGAGCACGCTCACAGAGACAGAGAGCACGCTCAGAGATACAGAGAGCACGCTCACAGAGACAGAGAGCACGCTCACAGAGACGGAGAGCACGCTCAGAGACGGAGAGCACGCTCAGAGTCGGAGAGCACGCTCACAGAGACGGAGAGCACGCTCACAGAGACGGAGAGCACGCTTACAGAGACGGAGAGCACGCTCAGAGACGGAGAGCACACTCACAGAGACAGAAAGCACGACGACAGAGACAGAAAGCACGCCCACAGAGACAGAAAGCACGCCCAGAGAGACAGAGAGCACGCTCAGAGGGACAGAGAGCACGCTCAGAGGGACAGAGAGCACGCTCAGAGAGACAGAGCACGCTCAGAGACAGAGAGCACGCTCAGAGACAGAGAGCACGCTCAGAGGGACAGAGAGCACGCTCAGAGACAGAAAGCACGCTCAGAGACAGAAAGCACCGTCAGAGACAGAGAGCACGCTGAGAGACAGAGAGCACGCCCACAGAGACAGAGAGCACGCCCACAGAGACAGAGAGCACGCACAGAGACAGAGAGCACGCCCACAGAGACAGAGAGCACGCTCAGAGACAGACAGCACGCTCAGAGACAGAGAGCACGCTCAGAGACAGAGAGCACGCTCAGAGACAGAGAGCACGCTCAGAGACAGAGAGCACGATCAGAGACGGAGAGCACGCTCAGAGACGGAGAGCACGCTCACAGAGACGGAGAGCACGCTCAGAGAGACGGAGAGCACGCTCACAGAGACGGAGAGCTCGCTCAGAGATACAGAGAGCACGCTCACAGAAACAGAAAGCACGCTCAGAGAGACAGAGAGCACGCTCACAGAGACGCAGAGCACGCTCAGACACGGAAAGCACGCTCAGAGACGGAAAGCACGCTCAGAGACAGAAAGCACGCTCACAGAGACAGAGAGCACGCTTACAGAGACAGAGAGCACGCTCAGAGACAGACAGCACGCTCAGAGACAGAGAGCACGCTCAGAGACAGAGAGCACGCCCAGAGAGACAGAGAGCACGCCCACAGAGACAGAAAGCACGCCCACAGAGACAGAGAGCACGCTCAGAGACAGAAAGCACGCTCAGAGACAGAGAGCACGCTCAGAGACAGAGAGCACGCTCAGAGACAGAGAGCACGCTCAGAGAGACAGAGAGCACGCCCACAGAGACAGAAAGCACGCTCAGAGACAGAGAGCCCGCTCAGAGACGGAGAGCACGCTCAGAGACGGAGAGCACGCTCACAGTGACAGAAAGCACGCTCAGAGAGACAGAGAGCACACTCACAGAGACAGAGAGCACGCTCAGAGACAGAGAGCACGCACAGAGACAGAGAGCACGCCCACAGAGACAGAAAGCACGCTCAGAGACAGAGAGCACGCTCAGAGACAGAGAGCACGCTCAGAGACGGAGAGCACGCTCACAGTGACAGAAAGCACGCTCAGAGAGACGGAGAGCACGCCCACAGAGACAGAAAGCATGCTCAGAGACAGAGAGCACGCACAGAGACAGAGACCACGCCCACAGAGACAGAAAGCACGCTCAGAGACAGAGAGCACGCTCAGAGACAGAGAGCACGCTCAGAGACGGAGAGCACGCTCACAGTGACAGAAAGCACGCTCAGAGAGACAGAGAGCACGCTCACAGAGACAGAGAGCACGCTCACAGAGACAGAGAGCACGCCCACAGAGACAGAGAGCACGCTCAGAGACAGAGAGCACGATCAGAGACAGAGAGCACGCCCACAGAGACAGAGAGCACGCCCACAGAGACAGAGAGCACGCTCACAGAGACAGAGAGCACACTCAGAGACAGAGAGCACGCTCAGAGAGACAGAGAGCACGCTCACAGAGACAGAGAGCACGCTCACAGAGTCAGAGAGCACGCTCAGAGAGACAGAGAGCACGCTCACAGAGACAGAGAGCACGCTCTCAGAGACAGAGAGCACGCTCAGAGACAGAGAGCACGCTCACAGAGACAGAGAGCACGCTCACAGAGACAGAGAGCACGCTCACAGACAGAGAGCACGCTCACAGACAGAGAGCACGCTCACAGACAGAGAGCACGCTCACAGACAGAGAGCACGCTCACAGAGACAGAGAGCACGCTCACAGAGACAGAGAGCACGCTCACAGAGTCAGAGAGCACGCTCAGAGAGACAGAGAGCACGCTCACAGAGACAGAGAGCAAGCTCTCAGAGACAGAGAGCACGCTCAGAGACAGAGAGCACGCTCACAGAGACAGAGAGCACGCTCACAGAGACAGAGAGCACGCTCACAGAGACAGAGAGCACGCTCACAGACAGAGAGCACGCTCACAGACAGAGAGCACGCTCACAGACAGAGAGCACGCTCACAGAGACAGAGAGCACGCTCACAGAGACAGAGAGCACGCTCTGAGAGACAGAGAGCAGGCTCACAGAGACAGAGAGCACGCTCACAGAGACAGAGAGCACGCTCAGAGATACAGAGAGCACGCTCACAGAGACAGAGAGCACGCTCACAGAGACGGAGAGCACGCTCAGAGACGGAGAGCACGCTCAGAGTCGGAGAGCACCCTCACAGAGACGGAGAGCACGCTCACAGAGACGGAGAGCACGCTTACAGAGAAGGAGAGCACGCTCAGAGACGGAGAGCACGCTCAGAGACGGAGAGCACGCTCAGAGACAGAGAGCACACTCACAGAGACAGAAAGCACGACGACAGAGACAGAAAGCACGCCCACAGAGACAGAAAGCACGCCCAGAGAGACAGAGAGCACGCTCAGAGGGACAGAGAGCACGCTCAGAGAGACAGAGCACGCTCAGAGACAGAGAGCACGCTCAGAGACAGAGAGCACGCTCAGAGGGACAGAGAGCACGCTCAGAGACAGAAAGCACGCTCAGAGACAGAAAGCACCGTCAGAGACAGAGAGCACGCTCAGAGACAGAGAGCACGCCCACAGAGACAGAGAGCACGCCCACAGAGACAGAGAGCACGCACAGAGACAGAGAGCACGCCCACAGAGACAGAGAGCACGCTCAGAGACAGACAGCACGCTCAGAGACAGAGAGCACGCTCAGAGACAGAGAGCACGCTCAGAGACAGAGAGCACGCTCAGAGACAGAGAGCACGATCAGAGACAGAGAGCACGCTCAGAGACGGACAGCACGCTCACAGAGACGGAGAGCACGCTCAGAGAGACGGAGAGCACGCTCACAGAGACGGAGAGCTCGCTCAGAGATACAGAGAGCACGCTCACAGAAACAGAGAGCACGCTCACAGAGACAGAGAGCACGCTCACAGAGACAGAGAGCACGCTCACAGACAGAGAGCACGCTCTGAGAGACAGAGAGCACGCTCACAGAGACAGAGAGCACGCTCTCAGAGACAGAGAGCACGCTCTGAGAGACAGAGAGCAGGCTCACAGAGACAGAGAGCACGCTCACAGAGACAGAGAGCACGCTCAGAGATACAGAGAGCACGCTCACAGAGACGGAGAGCACGCTCAGATTCGGAGAGCACGCTCAGAGACGGAGAGCACGCTCACAGAGACGGAGAGCACGCTCACAGAGACGGAGAGCACGCTTACAGAGACGGAGAGCACGCTCAGAGACGGAGAGCACGCTCAGAGACAGAGAGCACGCTCAGTGACAGAGAGCACACTCACAGAGACAGAAAGCACGCCCACAGAGACAGAAAGCACGCCCAGAGAGACAGAGAGCACGCTCAGAGGGACAGAGAGCACGCTCAGAGAGACAGAGCACGCTCAGAGACAGAGAGCACGCTCAGAGACAGAGAGCACGCTCAGAGGGACAGAGAGCACGCTCAGAGACAGAGAGCACGCTCAGAGACAGAAAGCACCGTCAGAGACAGAGAGCACGCTCAGAGACAGAGAGCACGCTCAGAGAGACAGAGAGCACGCCCACAGAGACAGAGAGCACGCCCACAGAGACAGAGAGCACGCACAGAGACAGAGAGCACGCCCACAGAGACAGAGAGCACGCTCAGAGACAGACAGCACGCTCAGAGACAGAGATCACGCTCAGAGACAGAGAGCACGCTCAGAGACAGAGAGCACGCTCAGAGACAGAGAGCACGCTCAGAGACAGATAGCACGCTCAGAGACGGAGAGCACGCTCACAGAGACGGAGAGCACGCTCACAGAGACAGAGAGCACGCTCACAGAGACAGAGAGCACGCTCACAGACAGAGAGCACGCTCTGAGAGACAGAGAGCACGCTCACAGAGACAGAGAGCACGCTCTCAGAGACAGAGAGCACGCTCTGAGAGACAGAGAGCAGGCTCACAGAGACAGAGAGCACGCTCACAGAGACAGAGAGCACGCTCAGAGATACAGAGAGCACGCTCACAGAGACGGAGAGCACGCTCAGATTCGGAGAGCACGCTCAGAGACGGAGAGCACGCTCACAGAGACGGAGAGCACGCTCACAGAGACGGAGAGCACGCTTACAGAGACGGAGAGCACGCTCAGAGACGGAGAGCACGCTCAGAGACAGAGAGCACGCTCAGAGACAGAGAGCACACTCACAGAGACAGAAAGCACGACGACAGAGACAGAAAGCACGCCCACAGAGACAGAAAGCACGCCCAGAGAGACAGAGAGCACGCTCAGAGGGACAGAGAGCACGCTCAGAGAGACAGAGCACGCTCAGAGACAGAGAGCACGCTCAGAGACAGAGAGCACGCACAGAGACAGAGAGCACGCCCACAGAGACAGAGAGCACGCTCAGAGACAGACAGCACGCTCAGAGACAGAGATCACGCTCAGAGACAGAGAGCACGCTCAGAGACAGAGAGCACGCTCAGAGACAGAGAGCACGCTCAGAGACAGATAGCACGCTCAGAGACGGAGAGCACGCTCTCAGAGACAGAGAGCACGCTCAGAGACAGAGAGCACGCTCACAGAGACAGAGAGCACGCTCACAGAGACAGAGAGCACGCTCACAGAGACAGAGAGCACGCTCACAGAGACAGAGAGCACGCTCACAGACAGAGAGCACGCTCACAGACAGAGAGCACACTCACAGAGACAGAGAGCACGCTCTGAGAGACAGAGAGCAGGCTCACAGAGACAGAGAGCACGCTCACAGAGACAGAGAGCACGCTCAGAGACGGAGAGCACGCTCAGAGACTGAGAGCACGCTCAGAGTCGGAGAGCACGCTCACAGAGACGGAGAGCACGCTCACAGAGACGGAGAGCACGCTCACAGAGACGGAGAGCACGCTTACAGAGACGGAGAGCACGCTCAGAGACGGAGAGCACGCTCAGAGACGGAGAGCACACTCACAGAGACGGAGAGCACACTCACAGAGACAGAAAGCACGACGACAGAGACAGAAAGCACGCCCAGAGAGACAGAGAGCACGCTCAGAGGGACAGAGAGCACGCTCAGAGAGACAGAGCACGCTCAGAGACAGAGAGCACGCTCAGAGACAGAGAGCACGCTCAGAGGGACAGAGAGCACGCTCAGAGACAGAAAGCACGCTCAGAGACAGAAAGCACCGTCAGAGACAGAGAGCACGCTCAGAGACAGAGAGCACGCCCACAGAGACAGAGAGCACGCCCACAGAGACAGAGAGCACGCACAGAGACAGAGAGCACGCCCACAGAGACAGAGAGCACGCTCAGAGACAGACAGCACGCTCAGAGACAGAGAGCACGCTCAGAGACAGAGAGCACGCTCAGAGACAGAGAGCACGCTCAGAGACGGAGAGCACGCTCACAGAGACGGAGAGCACGCTCAGAGAGACGGAGAGCACGCTCACAGAGACAGAGAGCTCGCTCAGAGATACAGAGCGCACGCTCACAGAAACAGAAAGCACGCTCAGAGAGACAGAGAGCACGCTCACAGAGACGGAGAGCACGCTCAGAGACGGAGAGCACGCTCAGAGACGGAAAGCACGCTCAGAGACAGAAAGCACGCTCACAGAGACAGAGAGCACGCTTACAGAGACAGACAGCACGCTCAGAGACAGACAGCACGCTCAGAGACAGACAGCACGCTCAGAGACAGAGAGCACGCTCAGAGACAGAAAGCACGCTCACAGAGACAGAGAGCACGCTTACAGAGACAGAGAGCACGCTCAGAGACAGACAGCACGCTCAGAGACAGAGAGCACGCTCAGAGACAGAGAGCACGCTCAGAGAGACAGAGAGCACGCCCACAGAGACAGAAAGCACGCCCACAGAGACAGAGAGCACGCTCAGAGACAGAAAGCACGCTCAGAGACAGAGAGCACGCTCAGAGACAGAGAGCACGCTCAGAGACAGAGAGCACGCTCAGAGAGACAGAGAGCACGCCCACAGAGACAGAAAGCACGCTCAGAGACAGAGAGCCCGCTCAGAGACGGAGAGCACGCTCAGAGACGGAGAGCACGCTCACAGTGACAGAAAGCACGCTCAGAGAGACAGAGAGCACGCTCACAGAGACAGAGAGCACGCTCAGAGACAGAGAGCACGCAAGAGACAGAGAGCACGCCCACAGAGACAGAAAGCACGCTCAGAGACAGAGAGCACGCTCAGAGACAGAGAGCACGCTCAGAGACGGAGAGCACGCTCACAGTGACAGAAAGCACACTCAGAGAGACAGAGAGCACGCCCACAGAGACAGAAAGCATGCTCAGAGACAGAGAGCACGCACAGAGACAGAGACCACGCCCACAGAGACAGAAAGCATGCTCAGAGACAGAGAGCACGCTCAGAGACAGAGAGCACGCTCAGAGACGGAGAGCACGCTCACAGTGACAGAAAGCACGCTCAGAGAGACAGAGAGCACGCTCACAGAGACAGAGAGCACGCTCACAGAGACAGAGAGCACGCCCACAGAGAAAGAGAGCACGCTCAGAGACAGAGAGCACGATCAGAGACAGAGAGCACGCCCACAGAGACAGAGAGCACGCCCACAGAGACAGAGAGCACGCTCACAGAGACAGAGAGCACGCTCAGAGACAGAGAGCACGCTCAGAGAGACAGAGAGCACGCTCACAGAGACAGAGAGCACGCTCACAGAGTCAGAGAGCACGCTCAGAGAGACAGAGAGCACGCTCACAGAGACAGAGAGCACGCTCTCAGAGACAGAGAGCACGCTCAGAGACAGAGAGCACGCTCACAGAGACAGAGAGCACGCTCACAGAGACAGAGAGCACGCTCACAGAGACAGAGAGCACGCTCACAGACAGAGAGCACGCTCACAGACAGAGAGCACGCTCACAGACAGAGAGCACGCTCACAGAGACAGAGAGCACGCTCACAGAGACAGAGAGCACGCTCACAGAGTCAGAGAGCACGCTCAGAGAGACAGAGAGCACGCTCAGAGACAGAGAGCACGCTCAGAGACAGAGAGCACGCTCAGAGACAGAGAGCACGCTCAGAGAGACAGAGAGCACGCCCACAGAGACAGAAAGCACGCTCAGAGACAGAGAGCCCGCTCAGAGACGGAGAGCACGCTCAGAGACGGAGAGCACGCTCACAGTGACAGAAAGCACGCTCAGAGAGACAGAGAGCACGCTCACAGAGACAGAGAGCACGCTCAGAGACAGAGAGCACGCCCACAGAGACAGAAAGCACGCTCAGAGACAGAGAGCACGCTCAGAGACAGAGAGCACGCTCAGAGACGGAGAGCACGCTCACAGTGACAGAAAGCACGCTCAGAGAGACAGAGAGCACGCCCACAGAGACAGAAAGCATGCTCAGAGACAGAGAGCACGCACAGAGACAGAGACCACGCCCACAGAGACAGAAAGCACGCTCAGAGACAGAGAGCACGCTCAGAGACAGAGAGCACGCTCAGAGACGGAGAGCACGCTCACAGTGACAGAAAGCACGCTCAGAGAGACAGAGAGCACGCTCACAGAGACAGAGAGCACGCTCACAGAGACAGAGAGCACGCCCACAGAGACAGAGAGCACGCTCAGAGACAGAGAGCACGATCAGAGACAGAGAGCACGCCCACAGAGACAGAGAGCACGCCCACAGAGACAGAGAGCACGCTCACAGAGACAGAGAGCACGCTCAGAGACAGAGAGCACGCTCAGAGAGACAGAGAGCACGCTCACAGAGACAGAGAGCACGCTCACAGAGTCAGAGAGCACGCTCAGAGAGACAGAGAGCACGCTCACAGAGACAGAGAGCACGCTCTCAGAGACAGAGAGCACGCTCAGAGACAGAGAGCACGCTCACAGAGACAGAGAGCACGCTCACAGAGACAGAGAGCACGCTCACAGAGACAGAGAGCACGCTCACAGACAGAGAGCACGCTCACAGACAGAGAGCACGCTCACAGACAGAGAGCACGCTCACAGAGACAGAGAGCACTCTCACAGAGACAGAGAGCACGCTCACAGAGTCAGAGAGCACGCTCAGAGAGACAGAGAGCACGCTCAGAGACAGAGAGCACGCTCAGAGACAGAGAGCACGCTCAGAGACAGAGAGCACGCTCAGAGAGACAGAGAGCACGCCCACAGAGACAGAAAGCACGCTCAGAGACAGAGAGCCCGCTCAGAGACGGAGAGCACGCTCAGAGACGGAGAGCACGCTCACAGTGACAGAAAGCACGCTCAGAGAGACAGAGAGCACGCTCACAGAGACAGAGAGCACGCTCAGAGACAGAGAGCACGCCCACAGAGACAGAAAGCACGCTCAGAGACAGAGAGCACGCTCAGAGACAGAGAGCACGCTCAGAGACGGAGAGCACGCTCACAGTGACAGAAAGCACGCTCAGAGAGACAGAGAGCACGCCCACAGAGACAGAAAGCATGCTCAGAGACAGAGAGCACGCACAGAGACAGAGACCACGCCCACAGAGACAGAAAGCACGCTCAGAGACAGAGAGCACGCTCAGAGACAGAGAGCACGCTCAGAGACGGAGAGCACGCTCACAGTGACAGAAAGCACGCTCAGAGAGACAGAGAGCACGCTCACAGAGACAGAGAGCACGCTCAGAGACAGAGAGCACGCCCACAGAGACAGAAAGCACGCTCAGAGACAGAGAGCACGCTCAGAGACAGAGAGCACGCTCAGAGACGGAGAGCACGCTCACAGTGACAGAAAGCACGCTCAGAGAGACAGAGAGCACGCCCACAGAGACAGAAAGCATGCTCAGATACAGAGAGCACGCACAGAGACAGAGACCACGCCCACAGAGACAGAAAGCACGCTCAGAGACAGAGAGCACGCTCAGAGACGGAGAGCACGCTCAGAGACGGAGAGCACGCTCAGAGACGGAGAGCACGCTCACAGTGAGAGAAAGCACGCTCAGAGAGACAGAGAGCACGCTCACAGAGACAGAGAGCACGCTCACAGAGACAGAGAGCACGCTCACAGAGACAGAGAGCACGCTCACAGAGACAGAGAGCACGCTCAGAGAGACAGACAGCACGCTCACAGAGACAGAGAGCACCCTCAGAGATACAGAGAGCACGCTCACAGAGACAGAGAGCACGCTCAGAGAGACAGAGAGCACGCTCACAGAGACAGAGAGCACGCTCACAGAGACAGAGAGCACGCTCACAGAGTCAGAGAGCACGCTCAGAGAGACAGAGAGCACGCTCACAGGGACAGAGAGCACGCTCTCAGAGACAGAGAGCACGCTCAGAGACAGAGAGCACGCTCACAGAGACAGAGAGCACGCTCACAGAGACAGAGAGCACGCTCACAGAGACAGAGAGCACGCTCACAGACAGAGAGCACGCTCACAGACAGAGAGCACGCTCACAGACAGAGAGCACGCTCACAGAGACAGAGAGCACGCTCACAGAGACAGAGAGCACGCTCTGAGAAACAGAGAGCAGGCTCACAGAGACAGAGAGCACGCTCACAGAGACAGAGAGCACGCTCAGAGATACAGAGAGCACGCTCACAGAGACGGAGAGCACGCTCACAGAGACGGAGAGCACGCTCACAGAGACGGAGAGCACGCTCAGAGACGGAGAGCACGCTCAGAGACGGAGAGCACGCTCACAGAGACGGAGAGCACGCTCACAGAGACGGAGAGCACGCTCACAGAGACGGAGAGCACGCTCAGAGACGGAGAGCACGCTCAGAGACGGAGAGCACGCTCAGAGACAGAGAGCACACTCACAGAGACAGAAAGCACGCCGACAGAGACAGAAAGCATGCCCGCAGAGACAGAAAGCACGCCCAGAGAGACGGAGAGCACGCTCAGAGGGACAGAGAGCACGCTCAGAGAGACAGAGCACCCTCAGAGACAGAGAGCACGCTCAGAGACAGAGAGCACGCTCAGAGGGACAGAGAGCACGCTCAGAGACAGAAAGCACGCTCAGAGACAGAAAGCACAGTCAGAGACAGAGAGCACGCTCAGAGACAGAGAGCACGCTCAGAGAGACAGAGAGCACGCCCACAGAGACAGAGAGCACGCCCACAGAGACAGAGAGCACGCACAGAGACAGAGAACACGCCCACAGAGACAGAGAGCACGCTCAGAGACAGACAGCACGCTCAGAGACAGAGATCACGCTCAGAGACAGAGAGCACGCTCAGAGACAGAGAGCACGCTCAGAGACAGAGAGCACGCTCAGAGACAGAGAGCACGCTCAGAGACGGAGAGCACGCTCACAGAGACGGAGAGCACGCTCACAGAGACGGAGAGCACGCTTACAGAGAAGGAGAGCACGCTCAGAGACGGAGAGCACGCTCAGAGACGGAGAGCACGCTCAGAGACAGAGAGCACACTCACAGAGACAGAAAGCACGACGACAGAGACAGAAAGCACGCCCACAGAGACAGAAAGCACGCCCAGAGAGACAGAGAGCACGCTCAGAGGGACAGAGAGCACGCTCAGAGAGACAGAGCACGCTCAGAGACAGAGAGCACGCTCAGAGACAGAGAGCACACTCTGAGACAGAGAGCACGCTCAGAGACAGAGAGCACGCTCAGAGACAGAGAGCACGATCAGAGACAGAGAGCACGCTCAGAGACGGACAGCACGCTCACAGAGACGGAGAGCACGCTCAGAGAGACGGAGAGCACGCTCACAGAGACGGAGAGCTCGCTCAGAGATACAGAGAGCACGCTCACAGAAACAGAGAGCACGCTCACAGAGACAGAGAGCACGCTCACAGAGACAGAGAGCACGCTCACAGACAGAGAGCACGCTCTGAGAGACAGAGAGCACGCTCACAGAGACAGAGAGCACGCTCTCAGAGACAGAGAGCACGCTCTGAGAGACAGAGAGCAGGCTCACAGAGACAGAGAGCACGCTCACAGAGACAGAGAGCACGCTCAGAGATACAGAGAGCACGCTCACAGAGACGGAGAGCACGCTCAGATTCGGAGAGCACGCTCAGAGACGGAGAGCACGCTCACAGAGACGGAGAGCACGCTCACAGAGACGGAGAGCACGCTTACAGAGACGGAGAGCACGCTCAGAGACGGAGAGCACGCTCAGAGACAGAGAGCACGCTCAGAGACAGAGAGCACACTCACAGAGACAGAGAGCACGCCGACAGAGACAGAAAGCACGCCCACAGAGACAGAAAGCACGCCCAGAGAGACAGAGAGCACGCTCAGAGGGACAGAGAGCACGCTCAGAGAGACAGAGCACGCTCAGAGACAGAGAGCACGCTCAGAGACAGAGAGCACGCTCAGAGGGACAGAGAGCACGCTCAGAGACAGAGAGCATGCTCAGAGACAGAAAGCACCGTCAGAGACAGAGAGCACGCTCAGAGACAGAGAGCACGCTCAGAGAGACAGAGAGCACGCCCACAGAGACAGAGAGCACGCCCACAGAGACAGAGAGCACGCACAGAGACAGAGAGCACGCCCACAGAGACAGAGAGCACGCTCAGAGACAGACAGCACGCTCAGAGACAGAGATCACGCTCAGAGACAGAGAGCACGCTCAGAGACAGAGAGCACGCTCAGAGACAGAGAGCACGCTCAGAGACAGATAGCACGCTCAGAGACGGAGAGCACGCTCACAGAGACGGAGAGCACGCTCACAGAGACGGAGAGCACGCTCACAGAGTCAGAGAGCACGCTCAGAGAGACAGAGAGCACGCTCACAGAGACAGAGAGCACGCTCTCAGAGACAGAGAGCACGCTCAGAGACAGAGAGCACGCTCACAGAGACAGAGAGCACGCTCACAGAGACAGAGAGCACGCTCACAGAGACAGAGAGCACGCTCACAGACAGAGAGCACGCTCACAGACAGAGAGCACGCTCACAGACAGAGAGCACGCTCACAGAGACAAAGAGCACGCTATGAGAGACAGAGAGCAGGCTCACAGAGACAGAGAGCACGCTCACAGAGACAGAGAGCACGCTCAGAGATACAGAGAGCACGCTCACAGAGACAGAGAGCACGCTCACAGAGACGGATAGCACGCTCAGAGACGGAGAGCACGCTCAGAGACTGAGAGCACGCTCAGAGTCGGAGAGCACGCTCACAGAGACGGAGAGCACGCTCACAGAGACGGAGAGCACGCTCACAGAGACGGAGAGCACGCTTACAGAGACGGAGAGCACGCTCAGAGACGGAGAGCACGCTCAGAGACAGAGAGCACACTCACAGAGACGGAGAGCACACTCACAGAGACAGAAAGCACGACGACAGAGACAGAAAGCACGCCCAGAGAGACAGAGAGCACGCTCAGAGGGACAGAGAGCACGCTCAGAGAGACAGAGCACGCTCAGAGACAGAGAGCACGCTCAGAGACAGAGAGCACGCTCAGAGGGACAGAGAGCACGCTCAGAGACAGAGAGCACGCTCAGAGACAGAAAGCACCGTCAGAGACAGAGAGCACGCTCAGAGACAGAGAGCACGCCCACAGAGACAGAGAGCACGCCCACAGAGACAGAGAGCACGCACAGAGACAGAGAGCACGCCCACAGAGACAGAGAGCACGCTCAGAGACAGACAGCACGCTCAGAGACAGAGAGCACGCTCAGAGACAGAGAGCACGCTCAGAGACAGAGAGCACGATCAGAGACAGAGAGCACGCTCAGAGACGGAGAGCACGCTCACAGAGACGGAGAGCACGCTCAGAGAGACGGAGAGCACGCTCACAGAGACGGAGAGCTCGCTCAGAGATACAGAGAGCACGCTCACAGAAACAGAAAGCACGCTCAGAGAGACAGAGAGCACGCTCACAGAGACGGAGAGCACGCTCAGAGACGGAGAGCACGCTCAGAGACGGAGAGCACGCTCAGAGACAGAAAGCACGCTCACAGAGACAGAGAGCACGTTTACAGAGACAGAGAGCAGGCCCACAGAGACAGAGAGCACGCTCAGAGACAGAAAGCAAGCTCAGAGACAGAGAGCACGCTGAGAGACAGAGAGCACGCTCAGAGACAGAGAGCACGCTCAGAAAGACAGAGAGCACGCCCACAGAGACAGAGAGCACGCCCACAGAGACAGAGAGCACGCCCAGAGACAGAGAGCACGCCCACAGAGACAGAGAGCACGCTCAGAGACAGAAAGCACGATCAGAGACAGAGCACGCTCAGAGACAGAGAGCACGCTCAGAGACAGAGAGCACGCTCAGAGACGGAGAGCACGCTCAGAGACGGAGAGCACGCTCACAGTGAGAGAAAGCACGCTCAGAGAGACAGAGAGCACGCTCACAGAGACAGAGAGCACGCTCACAGAGACAGAGAGCACGCTCACAGAGACAGAGAGCACGCTCACAGAGACAGAGAGCACGCTCAGAGAGACAGACAGCACGCTCACAGAGACAGAGAGCACCCTCAGAGATACAGAGAGCACGCTCACAGAGACAGAGAGCACGCTCAGAGAGACAGAGAGCACGCTCACAGAGACAGAGAGCACGCTCACAGGGACAGAGAGCACGCTCACAGAGTCAGAGAGCTCGCTCAGAGAGACAGAGAGCACGCTCACAGGGACAGAGAGCACGCTCTCAGAGACAGAGAGCACGCTCAGAGACAGAGAGCACGCTCACAGAGACAGAGAGCACGCTCACAGAGACAGAGAGCACGCTCACAGAGACAGAGAGCACGCTCACAGACAGAGAGCACGCTCACAGACAGAGAGCACGCTCACAGACAGAGAGCACGCTCACAGAGACAGAGAGCACGCTCACAGAGACAGAGAGCACGCTCTGAGAGACAGAGAGCAGGCTCACAGAGACAGAGAGCACGCTCACAGAGACAGAGAGCACGCTCAGAGATACAGAGAGCACGCTCACAGAGACGGAGAGCACGCTCACAGAGACGGAGAGCACGCTCACAGAGACGGAGAGCACGCTTAGAGACGGAGAGCACGCTCAGAGACGGAGAGCACGCTCACAGAGATGGAGAGCACGCTCACAGAGACGGAGAGCACGCTCACAGAGACGGAGAGCACGCTCAGAGACGGAGAGCACGCTCAGAGACAGAGAGCACGCTCAGAGGGACAGAGAGCACGCTCAGAGACAGAGAGCACGCTCAGAGACAGAAAGCACACTCAGAGACAGAGAGCACGCTCAGAGACAGAGAGCACGCTCAGAGAGACAGAGAGCACGCCCACAGAGACAGAGAGCACGCCCACAGAGACAGAGAGCACGCACAGAGACAGAGAACACGCCCACAGAGACAGAGAGCACGCTCAGAGACAGACAGCACGCTCAGAGACAGAGATCACGCTCAGAGACAGAGAGCACGCTCAGAGACAGAGAGCACGCTCAGAGACAGAGAGCACGCTCAGAGACAGAGAGCACGCTCAGAGACGGAGAGCACGCTCAGAGACGGAGAGCACGCTCACAGAGACGGAGAGCACGCTCACAGAGACGGAGAGCACGCTCACAGAGACGGAGAGCACGCTCACAGAGTCGGAGAGAACGCTCAGAGAGACAGAGAGCACGCTCACAGAGACAGAGAGCACGCTCTCAGAGACAGAGAGCACGCCCAGAGACAGAGAGCACGCTCACAGAGACAGAGAGCACGCTCACAGAGACAGAGAGCACGCTCACAGAGACAGAGAGCACGCTCACAGACAGAGAGCACGCTCACAGACAGAGAGCACGCTCACAGACAGAGAGCACGCTCACAGAGACAGAGAGCACGCTCTGAGAGACAGAGAGCAGGCTCACAGAGACAGAGAGCACGCTCACAGAGACAGAGAGCACGCTCAGAGATACAGAGAGCACGCTCAGAGATACAGAGAGCACGCTCACAGAGACAGAGAGCACGCTCACAGAGACGGAGAGCACGCTCAGAGACGGAGAGCACGCTCAGAGACGGAGAGCACGCTCACAGAGACGGAGAGCACGCTCACAGAGACGGAGAGCACGCTTACAGAGACGGAGAGCACGCTCAGAGACGGAGAGCACGCTCAGAGACAGAGAGCACGCTCAGAGACAGAGAGCACACTCACAGAGACAGAAAGCACGCCGACAGAGACAGAAAGCACGCCCACAGAGACAGAAAGCACGCCCAGAGAGACAGAGAGCACGCTCAGAGGGACAGAGAGCACGCTCAGAGAGACAGAGCACGCTCAGAGACAGAGAGCACGCTCAGAGGGACAGAGAGCACGCTCAGAGACAGAAAGCACGCTCAGAGACAGAAAGCACCGTCAGAGACAGAGAGCACGCTCAGAGACAGAGAGCACGCTCAGAGAGACAGAGAGCACGCCCACAGAGACAGAGAGCACGCCCACAGAGACAGAGAGCACGCACAGAGACAGAGAGCACGCCCACAGAGACAGAGAGCACGCTCAGAGACAGACAGCACGCTCAGAGACAGAGATCACGCTCAGAGACAGAGAGCACGCTCAGAGACGGAGAGCACGCTCAGAGACGGAGAGCACGCTCACAGAGACGGAGAGCACGCTCAGAGAGACGGAGAGCACACTCACAGAGACAGAGAGCTCGCTCAGAGATACAGAGAGCACGCTCACAGAAACAGAAAGCATGCTCAGAGAGACAGAGAGCACGCTCACAGAGACGGAGAGCACGCTCAGAGACGGAGAGCACGCTCAGAGACGGAGAGCACGCTCAGAGACAGAAAGCACGCTCACAGAGACAGAGAGCACGCTTACAGAGACAGAGAGAACGCTCAGAGACAGACAGCACGCTCAGAGACAGAGAGCACGCTCAGAGACAGAGAGCACGCTCAGAGAGACAGAGAGCACGCCCACAGAGACAGAGAGCACTCCCACAGAGACAGAGAGCACGCTCAGAGACAGAAAGCACGCTCAGAGACAGAGAGCACGCTCAGAGACAGAGAGCACGCTCAGAGACAGAGAGCACGCTCAGAGAGACAGAGAGCACGCCCAAAGAGACAGAAAGCACGCTCAGAGACAGAGAGCACGCTCAGAGACGGAGAGCTCGCTCACAGTGACAGAAAGCACGCTCAGAGAGACAGAGAGCACGCTCACAGAGACAGAGAGCACGCTCAGAGACAGAGAGCACGCACAGAGACAGAGAGCACGCCCACAGAGACAGAAAGCACGCTCAGAGACAGAGAGCACGCTCAGAGATAGAGAGCACGCTCAGAGACGGAGAGCACGCTCACAGTGACAGAAAGCACGCTCAGAGAGACAGAGAGCACGCCCACAGAGACAGAAAGCACGCTCAGAGACAGAGAGCACGCACAGAGACAGAGACCACGCCCACAGAGACAGAAAGCACGCTCAGAGACAGAGAGCACGCTCAGAGACAGAGAGCACGCTCAGAGACGGAGAGCACGCTCACAGTGACAGAAAGCACGCTCAGAGAGACAGAGAGCACGCTCACAGAGACAGAGAGCACGCTCACAGACACAGAGAGCACGCTCACAGAGACAGAGAGCACGCTCACAGAGACAGAGAGCACGCTCACAGTGACAGAGAGCACGCTCAGAGAGACAGAGAGCACGCTCAGAGAGACAGAGCACGCTCAGAGAGACAGAGAGCACGCTCACAGAGACAGAGAGCACGCTCACAGAGACAGAAAGCACGCTCAGAGAGACAGAGAGCACGCTCACAGAGACGGAGAGCACGCTCAGAGAGACAGAGAGCACGCTCACAGAGACAGAGAGCTCGCTCAGAGATACAGAGAGCACGCTCACAGAAACAGAAAGCACGCTCAGAGAGACAGAAAGCACGCTCACAGAGACGGAGAGCACGCTCAGAGACGGAGAGCACGCTCAGAGACGGAGAGCACGCTCAGAGACGGAAAGCACGCTCACAGAGACAGAGAGCACGCTCACAGAGACAGAGAGCACGCTCACAGAGACAGAGAGCACGCTTACAGAGACAGAGAGCACGCTCACAGAGACAGAAAGCACGCTTACAGAGACAGAGAGCACGCTCAGAGACCGAGAGCACGCTCAGAGACAGAGAGCACGCTCACAGTGACAGAAAGCACGCTCAGAGAGACAGAGAGCACGCCCACAGAGACAGAAAGCACGCTTACAGAGACAGAGAGCACGCTCAGAGACCGAGAGCACGCTCAGAGACGGAGAGCACGCTCACAGTGACAGAAAGCACGCTCAGAGAGACAGAGAGCACGCCCACAGAGACAGAAAGCACGCTCAGAGACAGAGAGCACGCACAGAGACAGAGACCACGCCCACAGAGACAGAAAGCACGCTCAGAGACAGAGAGCACGCTCAGAGACAGAGAGCACGCTCAGAGACGGAGAGCACGCTCACAGTGACAGAAAGCACGCTCAGAGAGACAGAGAGCACGCTCACAGAGACAGAGAGCACGCTCACAGACACAGAGAGCACGCTCACAGAGACAGAGAGCACGCTCACAGAGACAGAGAGCACGCTCACAGTGACATAGAGCACGCTCAGAGAGACAGAGAGCACGCTCAGAGAGACAGAGCACGCTCAGAGAGACAGAGAGCACGCTCACAGAGACAGAGAGCACGCTCACAGAGACAGAAAGCACGCTCAGAGAGACAGAGAGCACGCTCACAGAGACGGAGAGCACACTCAGAGAGACAGAGAGCACGCTCACAGAGACAGAGAGCTCGCTCAGAGATACAGAGAGCACGCTCACAGAAACAGAAAGCACGCTCAGAGAGACAGAAAGCACGCTCACAGAGACGGAGAGCACGCTCAGAGACGGAGAGCACGCTCAGAGACGGAGAGCACGCTCAGAGACGGAAAGCACGCTCACAGAGACAGAGAGCACGCTCACAGAGACAGAGAGCACGCTCACAGAGACAGAGAGCACGCTTACAGAGACAGAGAGCACGCTCACAGAGACAGAAAGCACGCTTACAGAGACAGAGAGCACGCTCAGAGACCGAGAGCACGCTCAGAGACAGAGAGCACGCTCAGAGACAGAGAGCACGCTCAGAGACAGAGAGCACGCTCAGAGAGACAGAGAGCACGCTCAGAGACAGAGAGCACGCTCAGAGAGACAGAGAGCACGCTCAGAGACAGAAAGCACGCCCACAGAGACAGAGAGCACGCTCAGAGACAGAGAGCACGCTCAGAGACAGAGAGCACGCTCAGAGACAGAGAGCACGCTCAGAGACAGAGAGCACGCTCAGAGAGACAGAGAGCACGCCCACAGAGACAGAGAGCACGCCCACAGAGACAGAGAGCACGCTCAGAGACAGAGAGCACGCCCACAGAGACAGAGAGCACGCCCACAGAGACAGAAAGCACACTCAGAGACAGAAAGCACGCTCAGAGACAGAGAGCACGCTCAGAGACAGAGAGCACGATCAGAGACAGAGCACGCTCAGAGAAAGAGAGCACGCTCAGAGACAGAGAGCACGCTCAGAGACGGAGAGCACGCTCAGAGACGGAGAGCACGCTCACAGTGACAGAAAGCATGCTCAGAGAGACAGAGAGCACTCTCAAAGAGACAGAGAGCACGCTCACAGAGACAGAGAGCACGCACAGAGACAGAGAGCACGCTCACAGAGACAGAGAGCACGCTCACAGAGACAGAGAGCACGCTCACAGAGACAGAGAGCACGCTCACAGAGACAGAGAGCACGCTCAGAGATACAGAGAGCACGCTCACAGAGACAGAGAGCACGCTCACAGAGACAGAGAGCACGCTCACAGAGACAGAGAGCACGCTCACAGAGACAGAGAGCACGCTCACAGAGACAGAGAGCACGCCCACAGAGACAGAGAGCACGCCCACAGAGACAGAGAGCACGCACAGAGACAGAGAGCACGCCCACAGAGACAGAAAGCATGCTCAGAGACATAAAGCACGCTCAGAGACAGAGAGCACGCTCAGAGACAGAGAGCACGCTCAGAGACAGAGAGCACGCTCAGAGACAGAGAGCACGCTCAGAGACGGAGAGCACGCTCACAGTGACAGAAAGCACGCTCAGAGAGACAGAGAGCACCCTCACAGAGACAGAGAGCACGCCCACAGAGACAGAGAGCACGCCCACAGAGACAGAGAGCACGCCCACAGAGACAGAGAGCACGCCCACAGAGACAGAGAGCACGCACAGAGACAGAGAGCACGCCCACAGAGACAGAGAGCACGCCCACAGAGACAGAGAGCACGCCCACAGAGTCAGAGAGCACGCTCAGAGACAGAGAGCACGCTCAGAGACAGAGAGCACGCCCACAGAGACAGAGAGCACGCTCAGAGACAGAGAGTACGCTCAGAGACAGAGAGCACGCTCAGAGACAGAGAGCACGCTCAGAGACAGAGAGCACGCTCAAAGAGACAGAGAGCACTCTCACAGACAGAGAGCACGCTCAGTGACAGAGAGCACACTCACAGAGACAGAAAGCACGCCCACAGAGACAGAAAGCACGCCCACAGAGACAGAAAGCACGCTCACAGAGACAGAGAGCACGCTCAGAGAGACAGAGAGCACGCTCAGAGGGACAGAGAGCACGCTCCGAGACAGAGAGCACGCTCCGAGAGACAGAGAGCAAGCTCAGAGAGACAGAGAGCACGCTCAGAGAGACAGAGAGCAAGCTCAGAGAGACAGAGAGCACGCTCAGAGAGACAGAGAGCACGCTCAGAGAGCCAGAGAGCACGCTCAGAGACAGAGAGCACGCTCAGAGACAGAGAGCACGCTCACAGAGACAGAGAGCACGCTCAGAGACAGAGAGCACGCTCACAGAGACAGAGAGCATGCTCAGAGACAAAGAGCACGCTCAGAGAGACAGAGAGCACGCTCAGAGAGACAGAGAGCACGCTCAGAGACAGAGAGCACGCTCAGAGACAGAGAGCACGCTCACAGAGACAGAGAGCACGCTCAGAGACAGAGAGCACGCCCACAGAGACAGAAAGCACGCCCACAGAGACAGAAAGCACGCCCACAGAGACAGAAAGCACGCTCAGAGAGACAGAGAGCACGCTCAGAGAGTCAGAAAGCACGCTCACAGAGACAGAGAGCACGGTCAGAGAGACAGAAAGCACGCCCACAGAGACAGAAAGCACGCTTAGAGAGACAGAGAGCACGCTCAGAGAGACAGAGAGCATGCTCAGAGAGACAGAGAGCACGCTCAGAGAGACAGAAAGCACGCTCACAGAGACAGAGAGCACGCTCAGACACAGAGAGCACACTCACAGAGACAGAAAGCACGCCCACAGAGACAGGAAGCACGCCCACAGAGACAGAAAGCATGCTCAGAGACAGAGAGCACGCTCACAGAGACAGAAAGCACGCCCACAGAGACAGAAAGCACGCCCACAGAGACAGAAAGCACGCCCACAGAGACAGGAAGCACGCCCACAGAGACAGAAAGCACGCTCAGAGACAGAGAGCACGCCCACAGAGACAGAAAGCACGCCCACAGAGACAGAAAGCACGCCCAGAGAGACAGAAAGCACGCTCAGAGGGACAGAGAGCACGCTCAGAGGGACAGGAAGCACGCTCAGAGGAACAGAAAGCACGCTCAGAGACAGAGAGCACGCTCAGAGACAGAGAGCACGCTCAGAGACAGAAAGCACGCTCAGAGACAGAGAGCACGCTCAGAGACAGAGAGCACGCCCACAGAGACAGAGAGCACGCTCAGAGACAGAGAGCACGCCCACAGAGACAGAGAGCACGCTCACAAGGACAGAGAGCACGCTCAGAGACAGAGAGCACGCTCAGAGAGACAGAGAGCACGCTCACAGAGACAGAGAGCACGCTCACAGAGTCAGAGAGCACGCTCAGAGAGACAGAGAGCACGCTCAGAGACAGAGAGCACGCTCAGAGACAGAGAGCACGCTCAGAGACAGAGAGCACGCTCAGAGAGACAGAGAGCACGCCCACAGAGACAGAAAGCACGCTCAGAGACAGAGAGCCCGCTCAGAGACGGAGAGCACGCTCAGAGACGGAGAGCACGCTCACAGTGACAGAAAGCACGCTCAGAGAGACAGAGAGCACGCTCACAGAGACAGAGAGCACGCTCAGAGACAGAGAGCACGCCCACAGAGACAGAAAGCACGCTCAGAGACAGAGAGCACGCTCAGAGACAGAGAGCACGCTCAGAGACGGAGAGCACGCTCACAGTGACAGAAAGCACGCTCAGAGAGACAGAGAGCACGCCCACAGAGACAGAAAGCATGCTCAGAGACAGAGAGCACGCACAGAGACAGAGACCACGCCCACAGAGACAGAAAGCACGCTCAGAGACAGAGAGCACGCTCAGAGACAGAGAGCACGCTCAGAGACGGAGAGCACGCTCACAGTGACAGAAAGCACGCTCAGAGAGACAGAGAGCACGCTCACAGAGACAGAGAGCACGCTCACAGAGACAGAGAGCACGCCCACAGAGACAGAGAGCACGCTCAGAGACAGAGAGCACGATCAGAGACAGAGAGCACGCCCACAGAGACAGAGAGCACGCCCACAGAGACAGAGAGCACGCTCACAGAGACAGAGAGCACGCTCAGAGACAGAGAGCACGCTCAGAGAGACAGAGAGCACGCTCACAGAGACAGAGAGCACGCTCACAGAGTCAGAGAGCACGCTCAGAGAGACAGAGAGCACGCTCACAGAGACAGAGAGCACGCTCTCAGAGACAGAGAGCACGCTCAGAGACAGAGAGCACGCTCACAGAGACAGAGAGCACGCTCAGAGAGACAGAGAGCACGCTCACAGAGACAGAGAGCACGCTCACAGACAGAGAGCACGCTCACAGACAGAGAGCACGCTCACAGACAGAGAGCACGCTCACAGAGACAGAGAGCATGCTCACAGAGACAGAGAGCACGCTCACAGAGTCAGAGAGCACGCTCAGAGAGACAGAGAGCACGCTCAGAGACAGAGAGCACGCTCAGAGACAGAGAGCACGCTCAGAGACAGAGAGCACGCTCAGAGAGACAGAGAGCACGCCCACAGAGACAGAAAGCACGCTCAGAGACAGAGAGCCCGCTCAGAGACGGAGAGCACGCTCAGAGACGGAGAGCACGCTCACAGTGACAGAAAGCACGCTCAGAGAGACAGAGAGCACGCTCACAGAGACAGAGAGCACGCTCAGAGACAGAGAGCACGCCCACAGAGACAGAAAGCACGCTCAGAGACAGAGAGCACGCTCAGAGACAGAGAGCACGCTCAGAGACGGAGAGCACGCTCACAGTGACAGAAAGCACGCTCAGAGAGACAGAGAGCACGCCCACAGAGACAGAAAGCATGCTCAGAGACAGAGAGCACGCACAGAGACAGAGACCACGCCCACAGAGACAGAAAGCACGCTCAGAGACAGAGAGCACGCTCAGAGACAGAGAGCACGCTCAGAGACGGAGAGCACGCTCACAGTGACAGAAAGCACGCTCAGAGAGACAGAGAGCACGCTCACAGAGACAGAGAGCACGCTCAGAGACAGAGAGCACGCCCACAGAGACAGAAAGCACGCTCAGAGACAGAGAGCACGCTCAGAGACAGAGAGCACGCTCAGAGACGGAGAGCACGCTCACAGTGACAGAAAGCACGCTCAGAGAGACAGAGAGCACGCCCACAGAGACAGAAAGCATGCTCAGAGACAGAGAGCACGCACAGAGACAGAGACCACGCCCACAGAGACAGAAAGCACGCTCAGAGACAGAGAGCACGCTCAGAGACGGAGAGCACGCTCAGAGACGGAGAGCACGCTCAGAGACGGAGAGCACGCTCACAGTGAGAGAAAGCACGCTCAGAGAGACAGAGAGCACGCTCACAGAGACAGAGAGCACGCTCACAGAGACAGAGAGCACGCTCAGAGAGACAGACAGCACGCTCACAGAGACAGAGAGCACCCTCAGAGATACAGAGAGCACGCTCACAGAGACAGAGAGCACGCTCAGAGAGACAGAGAGCACGCTCACAGAGACAGAGAGCACGCTCACAGAGACAGAGAGCACGCTCACAGAGTCAGAGAGCACGCTCAGAGAGACAGAGAGCACGCTCACAGGGACAGAGAGCACGCTCTCAGAGACAGAGAGCACGCTCAGAGACAGAGAGCACGCTCACAGAGACAGAGAGCACGCTCACAGAGACAGAGAGCACGCTCACAGAGACAGAGAGCACGCTCACAGACAGAGAGCACGCTCACAGACAGAGAGCACGCTCACAGACAGAGAGCACGCTCACAGAGACAGAGAGCACGCTCACAGAGACAGAGAGCACGCTCTGAGAAACAGAGAGCAGGCTCACAGAGACAGAGAGCACGCTCACAGAGACAGAGAGCACGCTCAGAGATACAGAGAGGACGCTCACAGAGACGGAGAGCACGCTCACAGAGACGGAGAGCACGCTCACAGAGACGGAGAGCACGCTCAGAAACGGAGAGCACGCTCAGAGACGGAGAGCATGCTCACAGAGACGGAGAGCACGCTCACAGAGACGGAGAGCACGCTCACAGAGACGGAGAGCACGCTCAGAGACGGAGAGCACGCTCAGAGACGGAGAGCACGCTCAGAGACAGAGAGCACACTCACAGAGACAGAAAGCACGCCGACAGAGACAGAAAGCATGCCCGCAGAGACAGAAAGCACGCCCAGAGAGACGGAGAGCACGCTCAGAGGGACAGAGAGCACGCTCAGAGAGACAGAGCACCCTCAGAGACAGAGAGCACGCTCAGAGACAGAGAGCACGCTCAGAGGGACAGAGAGCACGCTCAGAGACAGAAAGCACGCTCAGAGACAGAAAGCACAGTCAGAGACAGAGAGCACGCTCAGAGACAGAGAGCACGCTCAGAGAGACAGAGAGCACGCCCACAGAGACAGAGAGCACGCCCACAGAGACAGAGAGCACGCACAGAGACAGAGAACACGCCCACAGAGACAGAGAGCACGCTCAGAGACAGACAGCACGCTCAGAGACAGAGATCACGCTCAGAGACAGAGAGCACGCTCAGAGACAGAGAGCACGCTCAGAGACAGAGAGCACGCTCAGAGACAGAGAGCACGCTCAGAGACGGAGAGCACGCTCACAGAGACGGAGAGCACGCTCACAGAGACGGAGAGCACGCTCACAGAGACGGAGAGCACGCTTACAGAGAAGGAGAGCACGCTCAGAGACGGAGAGCACGCTCAGAGACGGAGAGCACGCTCAGAGACAGAGAGCACACTCACAGAGACAGAAAGCACGACGACAGAGACAGAAAGCACGCCCACAGAGACAGAGAGCACGCCCAGAGAGACAGAGAGCACGCTCAGAGGGACAGAGAGCACGCTCAGAGAGACAGAGCACGCTCAGAGACAGAGAGCACGCTCAGAGACAGAGAGCACGCTCTGAGACAGAGAGCACGCTCAGAGACAGAGAGCACGCTCAGAGACAGAGAGCACGCTCAGAGACGGACAGCACGCTCACAGAGACGGAGAGCACGCTCAGAGAGACGGAGAGCACGCTCACAGAGACGGAGAGCTCGCTCAGAGATACAGAGAGCACGCTCACAGAAACAGAGAGCACGCTCACAGAGACAGAGAGCACGCTCACAGAGACAGAGAGCACGCTCACAGACAGAGAGCACGCTCTGAGAGACAGAGAGCACGCTCACAGAGACAGAGAGCACGCTCTCAGAGACAGAGAGCACGCTCTGAGAGACAGAGAGCAGGCTCACAGAGACAGAGAGCACGCTCACAGAGACAGAGAGCACGCTCAGAGATACAGAGAGCACGCTCACAGAGACGGAGAGCACGCTCAGATTCGGAGAGTACGCTCAGAGACGGAGAGCACGCTCACAGAGACGGAGAGCACGCTCACAGAGACGGAGAGCACGCTTACAGAGACGGAGAGAACGCTCAGAGACGGAGAGCACGCTCAGAGACAGAGAGCACGCTCAGAGACAGAGAGCACACTCACAGAGACAGAGAGCACGCCGACAGAGACAGAAAGCACGCCCACAGAGACAGAAAGCACGCCCAGAGAGACAGAGAGCACGCTCAGAGGGACAGAGAGCACGCTCAGAGAGACAGAGCACGCTCAGAGACAGAGAGCACGCTCAGAGACAGAGAGCACGCTCAGAGGGACAGAGAGCACGCTCAGAGACAGAGAGCATGCTCAGAGACAGAAAGCACCGTCAGAGACAGAGAGCACGCTCAGAGACAGAGAGCACGCTCAGAGAGACAGAGAGCACGCCCACAGAGACAGAGAGCACGCCCACAGAGACAGAGAGCACGCACAGAGACAGAGAGCACGCCCACAGAGACAGAGAGCACGCTCAGAGACAGACAGCACGCTCAGAGACAGAGATCACGCTCAGAGACAGAGAGCACGCTCAGAGACAGAGAGCACGCTCAGAGACAGAGAGCACGCTCAGAGACAGATAGCACGCTCAGAGACGGAGAGCACGCTCACAGAGACGGAGAGCACGCTCACAGAGACGGAGAGCACGCTCACAGAGTCAGAGAGCACGCTCAGAGAGACAGAGAGCACGCTCACAGAGACAGAGAGCACGCTCTCAGAGACAGAGAGCACGCTCAGAGACAGAGAGCACGCTCACAGAGACAGAGAGCACGCTCACAGAGACAGAGAGCACGCTCACAGAGACAGAGAGCACGCTCACAGACAGAGAGCACGCTCACAGACAGAGAGCACGCTCACAGACAGAGAGCACGCTCACAGAGACAGAGAGCACGCTATGAGAGACAGAGAGCAGGCTCACAGAGACAGAGAGCACGCTCACAGAGACAGAGAGCACGCTCAGAGATACAGAGAGCACGCTCACAGAGACAGAGAGCACGCTCACAGAGACGGAGAGCACGCTCAGAGACGGAGAGCACGCTCAGAGACTGAGAGCACGCTCAGAGTCGGAGAGCACGCTCACAGAGACGGAGAGCACGCTCACAGAGACGGAGAGCACGCTCACAGAGACGGAGAGCACGCTTACAGAGACGGAGAGCACGCTCAGAGACGGAGAGCACGCTCAGAGACAGAGAGCACACTCACAGAGACGGAGAGCACACTCACAGAGACAGAAAGCACGACGACAGAGACAGAAAGCACGCCCAGAGAGACAGAGAGCACGCTCAGAGGGACAGAGAGCACGCTCAGAGACAGAGAGCACGCTCAGAGACAGAGAGCACGCTCAGAGGGACAGAGAGCACGCTCAGAGACAGAGAGCACGCTCAGAGACAGAAAGCACCGTCAGAGACAGAGAGCACGCTCAGAGACAGAGAGCACGCCCACAGAGACAGAGAGCACGCCCACAGAGACAGAGAGCACGCACAGAGACAGAGAGCACGCCCACAGAGACAGAGAGCACGCTCAGAGACAGACAGCACGCTCAGAGACAGAGAGCACGCTCAGAGACAGAGAGCACGCTCAGAGACAGAGAGCACGATCAGAGACAGAGAGCACGCTCAGAGACGGAGAGCACGCTCACAGAGACGGAGAGCACGCTCAGAGAGACGGAGAGCACGCTCACAGAGACAGAGAGCACGCTCACAGAGACAGAGAGCACGCTCACAGAGACAGAGAGCACGCTCACAGAGACAGAGAGCACGCTCAGAGAGACAGACAGCACGCTCACAGAGACAGAGAGCACCCTCAGAGATACAGAGAGCACGCTCACAGAGACAGAGAGCACGCTCAGAGAGACAGAGAGCACGCTCACAGAGACAGAGAGCACGCTCACAGAGACAGAGAGCACGCTCACAGAGTCAGAGAGCACGCTCAGAGAGACAGAGAGCACGCTCACAGGGACAGAGAGCACGCTCTCAGAGACAGAGAGCACGCTCAGAGACAGAGAGCACGCTCACAGAGACAGAGAGCACGCTCACAGAGACAGAGAGCACGCTCACAGAGACAGAGAGCACGCTCACAGACAGAGAGCCCGCTCACAGACAGAGAGCACGCTCACAGACAGAGAGCACGCTCACAGAGACAGAGAGCACGCTCACAGAGACAGAGAGCACGCTCTGAGAAACAGAGAGCAGGCTCACAGAGACAGAGAGCACGCTCACAGAGACAGAGAGCACGCTCAGAGATACAGAGAGCACGCTCACAGAGACGGAGAGCACGCTCACAGAGACGGAGAGCACGCTCACAGAGACGGAGAGCACGCTCAGAGACGGAGAGCACGCTCAGAGACGGAGAGCACGCTCACAGAGACGGAGAGCACGCTCACAGAGACGGAGAGCACGCTCACAGAGACGGAGAGCACGCTCAGAGACGGAGAGCACGCTCAGAGACGGAGAGCACGCTCAGAGACAGAGAGCACACTCACAGAGACAGAAAGCACGCCGACAGAGACAGAAAGCATGCCCGCAGAGACAGAAAGCACGCCCAGAGAGACGGAGAGCACGCTCAGAGGGACAGAGAGCACGCTCAGAGAGACAGAGCACCCTCAGAGACAGAGAGCACGCTCAGAGACAGAGAGCACGCTCAGAGGGACAGAGAGCACGCTCAGAGACAGAAAGCACGCTCAGAGACAGAAAGCACAGTCAGAGACAGAGAGCACGCTCAGAGACAGAGAGCACGCTCAGAGAGACAGAGAGCACGCCCACAGAGACAGAGAGCACGCCCACAGAGACAGAGAGCACGCACAGAGACAGAGAACACGCCCACAGAGACAGAGAGCACGCTCAGAGACAGACAGCACGCTCAGAGACAGAGATCACGCTCAGAGACAGAGAGCACGCTCAGAGACAGAGAGCACGCTCAGAGACAGAGAGCACGCTCAGAGACAGAGAGCACGCTCAGAGACGGAGAGCACGCTCACAGAGACGGAGAGCACGCTCACAGAGACGGAGAGCACGCTTACAGAGAAGGAGAGCACGCTCAGAGACGGAGAGCACGCTCAGAGACGGAGAGCACGCTCAGAGACAGAGAGCACACTCACAGAGACAGAAAGCACGACGACAGAGACAGAAAGCACGCCCACAGAGACAGAAAGCACGCCCAGAGAGACAGAGAGCACGCTCAGAGGGACAGAGAGCACGCTCAGAGAGACAGAGCACGCTCAGAGACAGAGAGCACGCTCAGAGACAGAGAGCACACTCTGAGACAGAGAGCACGCTCAGAGACAGAGAGCACGCTCAGAGACAGAGAGCACGATCAGAGACAGAGAGCACGCTCAGAGACGGACAGCACGCTCACAGAGACGGAGAGCACGCTCAGAGAGACGGAGAGCACGCTCACAGAGACGGAGAGCTCGCTCAGAGATACAGAGAGCACGCTCACAGAAACAGAGAGCACGCTCACAGAGACAGAGAGCACGCTCACAGAGACAGAGAGCACGCTCACAGACAGAGAGCACGCTCTGAGAGACAGAGAGCACGCTCACAGAGACAGAGAGCACGCTCTCAGAGACAGAGAGCACGCTCTGAGAGACAGAGAGCAGGCTCACAGAGACAGAGAGCACGCTCACAGAGACAGAGAGCACGCTCAGAGATACAGAGAGCACGCTCACAGAGACGGAGAGCACGCTCAGATTCGGAGAGCACGCTCAGAGACGGAGAGCACGCTCACAGAGACGGAGAGCACGCTCACAGAGACGGAGAGCACGCTTACAGAGACGGAGAGAACGCTCAGAGACGGAGAGCACGCTCAGAGACAGAGAGCACGCTCAGAGACAGAGAGCACACTCACAGAGACAGAGAGCACGCCGACAGAGACAGAAAGCACGCCCACAGAGACAGAAAGCACGCCCAGAGAGACAGAGAGCACGCTCAGAGGGACAGAGAGCACGCTCAGAGAGACAGAGCACGCTCAGAGACAGAGAGCACGCTCAGAGACAGAGAGCACGCTCAGAGGGACAGAGAGCACGCTCAGAGACAGAGAGCATGCTCAGAGACAGAAAGCACCGTCAGAGACAGAGAGCACGCTCAGAGACAGAGAGCACGCTCAGAGAGACAGAGAGCACGCCCACAGAGACAGAGAGCACGCCCACAGAGACAGAGAGCACGCACAGAGACAGAGAGCACGCCCACAGAGACAGAGAGCACGCTCAGAGACAGACAGCACGCTCAGAGACAGAGATCACGCTCAGAGACAGAGAGCACGCTCAGAGACAGAGAGCACGCTCAGAGACAGAGAGCACGCTCAGAGACAGATAGCACGCTCAGAGACGGAGAGCACGCTCACAGAGACGGAGAGCACGCTCACAGAGACGGAGAGCACGCTCACAGAGTCAGAGAGCACGCTCAGAGAGACAGAGAGCACGCTCACAGAGACAGAGAGCACGCTCTCAGAGACAGAGAGCACGCTCAGAGACAGAGAGCACGCTCACAGAGACAGAGAGCACGCTCACAGAGACAGAGAGCACGCTCACAGAGACAGAGAGCACGCTCACAGACAGAGAGCACGCTCACAGACAGAGAGCACGCTCACAGACAGAGAGCACGCTCACAGAGACAAAGAGCACGCTATGAGAGACAGAGAGCAGGCTCACAGAGACAGAGAGCACGCTCACAGAGACAGAGAGCACGCTCAGAGATACAGAGAGCACGCTCACAGAGACAGAGAGCACGCTCACAGAGACGGATAGCACGCTCAGAGACGGAGAGCACGCTCAGAGACTGAGAGCACGCTCAGAGTCGGAGAGCACGCTCACAGAGACGGAGAGCACGCTCACAGAGACGGAGAGCACGCTCACAGAGACGGAGAGCACGCTTACAGAGACGGAGAGCACGCTCAGAGACGGAGAGCACGCTCAGAGACAGAGAGCACACTCACAGAGACGGAGAGCACACTCACAGAGACAGAAAGCACGACGACAGAGACAGAAAGCACGCCCAGAGAGACAGAGAGCACGCTCAGAGGGACAGAGAGCACGCTCAGAGAGACAGAGCACGCTCAGAGACAGAGAGCACGCTCAGAGACAGAGAGCACGCTCAGAGGGACAGAGAGCACGCTCAGAGACAGAGAGCACGCTCAGAGACAGAAAGCACCGTCAGAGACAGAGAGCACGCTCAGAGACAGAGAGCACGCCCACAGAGACAGAGAGCACGCCCACAGAGACAGAGAGCACGCACAGAGACAGAGAGCACGCCCACAGAGACAGAGAGCACGCTCAGAGACAGACAGCACGCTCAGAGACAGAGAGCACGCTCAGAGACAGAGAGCACGCTCAGAGACAGAGAGCACGATCAGAGACAGAGAGCACGCTCAGAGACGGAGAGCACGCTCACAGAGACGGAGAGCACGCTCAGAGAGACGGAGAGCACGCTCACAGAGACGGAGAGCTCGCTCAGAGATACAGAGAGCACGCTCACAGAAACAGAAAGCACGCTCAGAGAGACAGAGAGCACGCTCAGAGACGGAGAGCACGCTCAGAGACGGAGAGCACGCTCAGAGACAGAAAGCACGCTCACAGAGACAGAGAGCACGCTTACAGAGACAGAGAGCAGGCCCACAGAGACAGAGAGCACGCTCAGAGACAGAAAGCAAGCTCAGAGACAGAGAGCACGCTGAGAGACAGAGAGCACGCTCAGAGACAGAGAGCACGCTCAGAAAGACAGAGAGCACGCCCACAGAGACAGAGAGCACGCCCACAGAGACAGAGAGCACGCCCAGAGACAGAGAGCACGCCCACAGAGACAGAGAGCACGCTCAGAGACAGAAAGCACGATCAGAGACAGAGCACGCTCAGAGACAGAGAGCACGCTCAGAGACAGAGAGCACGCTCAGAGACGGAGAGCACGCTCAGAGACGGAGAGCACGCTCACAGTGAGAGAAAGCACGCTCAGAGAGACAGAGAGCACGCTCACAGAGACAGAGAGCACGCTCACAGAGACAGAGAGCACGCTCACAGAGACAGAGAGCACGCTCACAGAGACAGAGAGCACGCTCAGAGAGACAGACAGCACGCTCACAGAGACAGAGAGCACCCTCAGAGATACAGAGAGCACGCTCACAGAGACAGAGAGCACGCTCAGAGAGACAGAGAGCACGCTCACAGAGACAGAGAGCACGCTCACAGGGACAGAGAGCACGCTCACAGAGTCAGAGAGCTCGCTCAGAGAGACAGAGAGCACGCTCACAGGGACAGAGAGCACGCTCTCAGAGACAGAGAGCACGCTCAGAGACAGAGAGCACGCTCACAGAGACAGAGAGCACGCTCACAGAGACAGAGAGCACGCTCACAGAGACAGAGAGCACGCTCACAGACAGAGAGCACGCTCACAGACAGAGAGCACGCTCACAGACAGAGAGCACGCTCACAGAGACAGAGAGCACGCTCACAGAGACAGAGAGCACGCTCTGAGAGACAGAGAGCAGGCTCACAGAGACAGAGAGCACGCTCACAGAGACAGAGAGCACGCTCAGAGATACAGAGAGCACGCTCACAGAGACGGAGAGCACGCTCACAGAGACGGAGAGCACGCTCACATAGACGGAGAGCACGCTTAGAGACGGAGAGCACGCTCAGAGACGGAGAGCACGCTCACAGAGATGGAGAGCACGCTCACAGAGACGGAGAGCACGCTCACAGAGACGGAGAGCACGCTCAGAGACGGAGAGCACGCTCAGAGACAGAGAGCACGCTCAGAGGGACAGAGAGCACGCTCAGAGACAGAGAGCACGCTCAGAGACAGAAAGCACACTCAGAGACAGAGAGCACGCTCAGAGACAGAGAGCACGCTCAGAGAGACAGAGAGCACGCCCACAGAGACAGAGAGCACGCCCACAGAGACAGAGAGCACGCACAGAGACAGAGAACACGCCCACAGAGACAGAGAGCACGCTCAGAGACAGACAGCACGCTCAGAGACAGAGATCACGCTCAGAGACAGAGAGCACGCTCAGAGACAGAGAGCACGCTCAGAGACAGAGAGCACGCTCAGAGACAGAGAGCACGCTCAGAGACGGAGAGCACGCTCAGAGACGGAGAGCACGCTCAGAGACGGAGAGCACGCTCACAGAGACGGAGAGCACGCTCACAGAGACGGAGAGCACGCTCACAGAGACGGAGAGCACGCTCACAGAGTCGGAGAGAACGCTCAGAGAGACAGAGAGCACGCTCACAGAGACAGAGAGCACGCTCTCAGAGACAGAGAGCACGCCCAGAGACAGAGAGCACGCTCACAGAGACAGAGAGCACGCTCACAGAGACAGAGAGCACGCTCACAGAGACAGAGAGCACGCTCACAGACAGAGAGCACGCTCACAGACAGAGAGCACGCTCACAGACAGAGAGCACGCTCACAGAGACAGAGAGCACGCTCTGAGAGACAGAGAGCAGGCTCACAGAGACAGAGAGCACGCTCACAGAGACAGAGAGCACGCTCAGAGATACAGAGAGCACGCTCAGAGATACAGAGAGCACGCTCACAGAGACAGAGAGCACGCTCACAGAGACGGAGAGCACGCTCAGAGACGGAGAGCACGCTCAGAGACGGAGAGCACGCTCACAGAGACGGAGAGCACGCTCACAGAGACGGAGAGCACGCTTACAGAGACGGAGAGCACGCTCAGAGACGGAGAGCACGCTCAGAGACAGAGAGCACGCTCAGAGACAGAGAGCACACTCACAGAGACAGAAAGCACGCCGACAGAGACAGAAAGCACGCCCACAGAGACAGAAAGCACGCCCAGAGAGACAGAGAGCACGCTCAGAGGGACAGAGAGCACGCTCAGAGAGACAGAGCACGCTCAGAGACAGAGAGCACGCTCAGAGGGACAGAGAGCACGCTCAGAGACAGAAAGCACGCTCAGAGACAGAAAGCACCGTCAGAGACAGAGAGCACGCTCAGAGACAGAGAGCACGCTCAGAGAGACAGAGAGCACGCCCACAGAGACAGAGAGCACGCCCACAGAGACAGAGAGCACGCACAGAGACAGAGAGCACGCCCACAGAGACAGAGAGCACGCTCAGAGACAGACAGCACGCTCAGAGACAGAGATCACGCTCAGAGACAGAGAGCACGCTCAGAGACGGAGAGCACGCTCAGAGACGGAGAGCACGCTCACAGAGACGGAGAGCACGCTCAGAGAGACGGAGAGCACACTCACAGAGACAGAGAGCTCGCTCAGAGATACAGAGAGCACGCTCACAGAAACAGAAAGCACGCTCAGAGAGACAGAGAGCACGCTCACAGAGACGGAGAGCACGCTCAGAGACGGAGAGCACGCTCAGAGACGGAGAGCACGCTCAGAGACAGAAAGCACGCTCACAGAGACAGAGAGCACGCTTACAGAGACAGAGAGAACGCTCAGAGACAGACAGCACGCTCAGAGACAGAGAGCACGCTCAGAGACAGAGAGCACGCTCAGAGAGACAGAGAGCACGCCCACAGAGACAGAGAGCACTCCCACAGAGACAGAAAGCACGCTCAGAGACAGAAAGCACGCTCAGAGACAGAGAGCACGCTCAGAGACAGAGAGCACGCTCAGAGAGACAGAGAGCACGCCCAAAGAGACAGAAAGCACGCTCAGAGACAGAGAGCACGCTCAGAGACAGAGAGCACGCTCAGAGACGGAGAGCTCGCTCACAGTGACAGAAAGCACGCTCAGAGAGACAGAGAGCACGCTCACAGAGACAGAGAGCACGCTCAGAGACAGAGAGCACGCACAGAGACAGAGAGCACGCCCACAGAGACAGAAAGCACGCTCAGAGACAGAGAGCACGCTCAGAGATAGAGAGCACGCTCAGAGACGGAGAGCACGCTCACAGTGACAGAAAGCACGCTCAGAGAGACAGAGAGCACGCCCACAGAGACAGAAAGCACGCTCAGAGACAGAGAGCACGCACAGAGACAGAGACCACGCCCACAGAGACAGAAAGCACGCTCAGAGACAGAGAGCACGCTCAGAGACAGAGAGCACGCTCAGAGACGGAGAGCACGCTCACAGTGACAGAAAGCACGCTCAGAGAGACAGAGAGCACGCTCACAGAGACAGAGAGCACGCTCACAGACACAGAGAGCACGCTCACAGAGACAGAGAGCACGCTCACAGAGACAGAGAGCACGCTCACAGTGACAGAGAGCACGCTCAGAGAGACAGAGAGCACGCTCAGAGAGACAGAGCACGCTCAGAGAGACAGAGAGCACGCTCACAGAGACAGAGAGCACGCTCACAGAGACAGAAAGCACGCTCAGAGAGACAGAGAGCACGCTCACAGAGACGGAGAGCACACTCAGAGAGACAGAGAGCACGCTCACAGAGACAGAGAGCTCGCTCAGAGATACAGAGAGCACGCTCACAGAAACAGAAAGCACGCTCAGAGAGACAGAAAGCACGCTCACAGAGACGGAGAGCACGCTCAGAGACGGAGAGCACGCTCAGAGACGGAGAGCACGCTCAGAGACGGAAAGCACGCTCACAGAGACAGAGAGCACGCTCACAGAGACAGAGAGCACGCTCACAGAGACAGAGAGCACGCTTACAGAGACAGAGAGCACGCTCACAGAGACAGAAAGCACGCTTACAGAGACAGAGAGCACGCTCAGAGACCGAGAGCACGCTCAGAGACAGAGAGCACGCTCACAGTGACAGAAAGCACGCTCAGAGAGACAGAGAGCACGCCCACAGAGACAGAAAGCACGCTTACAGAGACAGAGAGCACGCTCAGAGACCGAGAGCACGCTCAGAGACGGAGAGCACGCTCACAGTGACAGAAAGCACGCTCAGAGAGACAGAGAGCACGCCCACAGAGACAGAAAGCACGCCCAGAGACAGAGAGCACGCCCAGAGACAGAGACCACGCCCACAGAGACAGAAAGCACGCTCAGAGACAGAGAGCACGCTCAGAGACAGAGAGCACGCTCAGAGACGGAGAGCACGCTCACAGTGACAGAAAGCACGCTCAGAGAGACAGAGAGCACGCTCACAGAGACAGAGAGCACGCTCACAGACACAGAGAGCACGCTCACAGAGACAGAGAGCACGCTCACAGAGACAGAGAGCACGCTCACAGTGACAGAGAGCACGCTCAGAGAGACAGAGAGCACGCTCAGAGAGACAGAGCACGCTCAGAGAGACAGAGAGCACGCTCACAGAGACAGAGAGCACGCTCACAGAGACAGAAAGCACGCTCAGAGAGACAGAGAGCACGCTCACAGAGACGGAGAGCACACTCAGAGAGACAGAGAGCACGCTCACAGAGACAGAGAGCTCGCTCAGAGATACAGAGAGCACGCTCACAGAAACAGAAAGCACGCTCAGAGAGACAGAAAGCACGCTCACAGAGACGGAGAGCACGCTCAGAGACGGAGAGCACGCTCAGAGACGGAGAGCACGCTCAGAGACGGAAAGCACGCTCACAGAGACAGAGAGCACGCTCACAGAGACAGAGAGCACGCTCACAGAGACAGAGAGCACGCTTACAGAGACAGAGAGCACGCTCACAGAGACAGAAAGCACGCTTACAGAGACAGAGAGCACGCTCAGAGACCGAGAGCACGCTCAGAGACAGAGAGCACGCTCAGAGACAGAGAGCACGCTCAGAGACAGAGAGCACGCTCAGAGAGACAGAGAGCACGCTCAGAGAGACAGAGAGCACGCTCAGAGAGACAGAAAGCACGCTCAGAGACAGAAAGCACGCCCACAGAGACAGAGAGCACGCTCAGAGACAGAGAGCACGCTCAGAGACAGAGAGCACGCTCAGAGACAGAGAGCACGCTCAGAGAGACAGAGAGCACGCCCACAGAGACAGAGAGCACGCCCACAGAGACAGAGAGCACGCTCAGAGACAGAGAGCACGCCCACAGAGACAGAGAGCACGCCCACAGAGACAGAAAGCACACTCAGAGACAGAAAGCACGCTCAGAGACAGAGAGCACGCTCAGAGACAGAGAGCACGATCAGAGACAGAGCACGCTCAGAGAAAGAGAGCACGCTCAGAGACAGAGAGCACGCTCAGAGACGGAGAGCACGCTCAGAGACGGAGAGCACGCTCACAGTGACAGAAAGCATGCTCAGAGAGACAGAGAGCACTCTCAAAGAGACAGAGAGCACGCTCACAGAGACAGAGAGCACGCACAGAGACAGAGAGCACGCTCACAGAGACAGAGAGCACGCTCACAGAGACAGAGAGCACGCTCACAGAGACAGAGAGCACGCTCACAGAGACAGAGAGCACGCTCAGAGATACAGAGAGCACGCTCACAGAGACAGAGAGCACGCTCACAGAGACAGAGAGCACGCTCACAGAGACAGAGAGCACGCTCACAGAGACAGAGAGCACGCCCACAGAGACAGAGAGCACGCCCACAGAGACGGAGAGCACGCACAGAGACAGAGAGCACGCCCACAGAGACAGAAAGCATGCTCAGAGACATAAAGCACGCTCAGAGAAAGAGAGCACGCTCAGAGACAGAGAGCACGCTCAGAGACAGAGAGCACGCTCAGAGACAGAGAGCACGCTCAGAGACGGAGAGCACGCTCACAGTGACAGAAAGCACGCTCAGAGAGACAGAGAGCACCCTCACAGAGACAGAGAGCACGCCCACAGAGACAGAGAGCACGCCCACAGAGACAGAGAGCACGCCCACAGAGACAGAGAGCACGCCCACAGAGACAGAGAGCACGCACAGAGACAGAGAGCACGCCCACAGAGACAGAGAGCACGCCCACAGAGACAGAGAGCACGCCCACAGAGTCAGAGAGCACGCTCAGAGACAGAGAGCACGCTCAGAGACAGAGAGCACGCCCACAGAGACAGAGAGCACGCTCAGAGACAGAGAGCACGCTCAGAGACAGAGAGCACGCTCAGAGACAGAGAGCACGCTCAGAGACAGAGAGCACGCTCAAAGAGACAGAGAGCACTCTCACAGACAGAGAGCACGCTCAGTGACAGAGAGCACACTCACAGAGACAGAAAGCACGCCCACAGAGACAGAAAGCACGCCCACAGAGACAGAAAGCACGCTCACAGACACAGAGAGCACGCTCAGAGAGACAGAGAGCACGCTCAGAGGGACAGAGAGCACGCTCCGAGACAGAGAGCACGCTCCGAGAGACAGAGAGCAAGCTCAGAGAGACAGAGAGCACGCTCAGAGAGACAGAGAGCAAGCTCAGAGAGACAGAGAGCACGCTCAGAGAGACAGAGAGCACGCTCAGAGAGACAGAGAGCACGCTCAGAGACAGAGAGCACGCTCAGAGACAGAGAGCACGCTCACAGAGACAGAGAGCACGCTCAGAGACAGAGAGCACGCTCACAGAGACAGAGAGCATGCTCAGAGACAAAGAGCACGCTCAGAGAGACAGAGAGCACGCTCAGAGAGACAGAGAGCACGCTCAGAGACAGAGAGCACGCTCAGAGACAGAGAGCACGCTCACAGAGACAGAGAGCACGCTCAGAGACAGAGAGCACGCCCACAGAGACAGAAAGCACGCCCACAGAGACAGAAAGCACGCCCACAGAGACAGAAAGCACGCTCAGAGAGACAGAGAGCACGCTCAGAGAGTCAGAAAGCACGCTCACAGAGACAGAGAGCACGGTCAGAGAGACAGAAAGCACGCCCACAGAGACAGAAAGCACGCTTAGAGAGACAGAGAGCACGCTCAGAGAGACAGAGAGCATGCTCAGAGAGACAGAGAGCACGCTCAGAGAGACAGAAAGCACGCTCACAGAGACAGAGAGCACGCTCAGACACAGAGAGCACACTCACAGAGACAGAAAGCACGCCCACAGAGACAGGAAGCACGCCCACAGAGACAGAAAGCATGCTCAGAGACAGAGAGCACGCTCACAGAGACAGAAAGCACGCCCACAGAGACAGAAAGCACGCCCACAGAGACAGAAAGCACGCCCACAGAGACAGGAAGCACGCCCACAGAGACAGAAAGCACGCTCAGAGACAGAGAGCACGCCCACAGAGACAGAAAGCACGCCCACAGAGACAGAAAGCACGCCCAGAGAGACAGAAAGCACGCTCAGAGGGACAGAGAGCACGCTCAGAGGGACAGGAAGCACGCTCAGAGGAACAGAAAGCACGCTCAGAGACAGAGAGCACGCTCAGAGACAGAGAGCACGCTCAGAGACAGAAAGCACGCTCAGAGACAGAGAGCACGCTCAGAGACAGAGAGCACGCTCAGAGACGGAGAGCACGCTCACAGTGACAGAAAGCACGCTCAGAGAGACAGAGAGCACCCTCACAGAGACAGAGAGCACGCCCACAGAGACAGAGAGCACGCCCACAGAGACAGAGAGCACGCCCACAGAGACAGAGAGCACGCCCACAGAGACAGAGAGCACGCACAGAGACAGAGAGCACGCCCACAGAGACAGAAAGCACGCTCAGAGTCAGAGAGCACGCTCAGAGACAGAGAGCACGCTCAGAGACAGAGAGCACGCTCAGAGACAGAGAGCACGCCCACAGAGACAGAGAGCACGCTCAGAGACAGAGAGCACGCTCAGAGACAGAGAGCACGCTCAGAGACAGAGAGCACGCTCAAAGAGAGAGAGAGCACTCTCACAGACAGAGAGCACGCTCAGTGACAGAGAGCACACTCACAGAGACAGAAAGCACGCCCACAGAGACAGAAAGCACGCCCACAGAGACAGAAAGCACGCTCACAGAGACAGAGAGCACGCTCAGAGAGACAGAGAGCACGCTCAGAGGGACAGAGAGCACGCTCAGAGACAGAGAGCACGCTCCGAGAGACAGAGAGCACGCTCAGAGATACAGAGAGCACGCTCAGAGAGACAGAGAGCAAGCTCAGAGAGACAGAGAGCACGCTCAGAGAGACAGAGAGCACGCTCAGAGAGACAGAGAGCACGCTCAGAGACAGAGAGCACGCTCAGAGACAGAGAGCACGCTCACAGAGACAGAGAGCACGCTCAGAGACAGAGAGCACGCTCACAGAGACAGAGAGCATGCTCAGAGACAGAGAGCACGCTCAGAGAGACAGAGAACACGCTCAGAGAGACAGAGAGCACGCTCAGAGACAGAGAGCACGCTCAGAGACAGAGAGCACGCTCACAGAGACAGAGAGCACGCTCAGAGACAGAGAGCACGCCCACAGAGACAGAAAGCACGCCCACAGAGACAGAAAGCACGCCCACAGAGACAGAAAGCGCGCCCACAGAGACAGAAAGCACGCTCAGAGAGACAGAGAGCACGCTCAGAGAGACAGAAAGCACGCTCACAGAGACAGAGAGCACGCTCAGAGAGACAGAAAGCACGCCCACAGAGACAGAAAGCACGCTTAGAGAGACAGAGAGCACGCTCAGAGACGGAGAGCACGCTCACAGAGACGGAGAGCACGCTCAGAGACGGAGAGCACGCTCAGAGACGGAGAGCACGCTCTTAGACGGAGAGCACGCTCAGAGACAGAGAGCACGCTCAGAGACAGAGAGCACGCTCAGAGACAGAGAGCACGCTCAGAGAGACAGAGAGCACGCTTAGAGACAGAGAGGACGCTCAGAGAGACAGAGAGCACGCTCAGAGACAGAAAGCACGCTCAGAGACAGAGAGCACGCTCAGAGACAGAGAGCACGCTCAGAGACAGAGAGCACGCTCACAGAGACAGAAAGCACGCTCACAGAGACAGAAAGCACGCTCAGAGAGACAGAGAGCACGCTCAGAGAGACAGAGAGCACGCCCACAGAGACAGAGAGCACGCTCAGAGACAGAGAGCACGCTCAGAGACAGAAAGCACGCTCAGAGACAGAGAGCACGCTCAGAGACAGAGAGCACGCTCAGAGACAGAGAGCACGCTCACAGAGACAGAAAGCACGCTCACAGAGACAGAAAGCACGCTCAGAGACAGAGAGCACGCCCACAGAGACAGAGAGCACGCTCAGAGACAGAGAGCACGCTCAGAGACAGATAGCACGCTCAGAGACAGAGAGCACGCACAGAGACAGAGAGCACGCCCAGAGAGACAGAGAGCACGCCCACAGAGACAGAGAGCACGCCCACAGAGACAGAGAGCACGCTCAGAGACAGAGAGCACGCCCACAGAGACAGAGAGCACGCTCAGAGAGACAGAGAGCACGCTCAGAGACAGAGAGCACGCTCACAGAGACAGAGAGCACGCTCACAGAGACAGAGAGCACGCTCACAGAGACGGAGAACACGCTCACAGAGACGGAGAGCACGCTCAGAGACGGAGAGCACGCTCACAGAGACAGAGAGCACGCTCACAGAGACGGAGAGCACGCTCACAGAGACGGAGAGCACGCTCAGAGACGTAGAGCACGCTCAGAGACGGAAAGCAGGCTCAGAGACGGAAAGCACGCTCACAGAGACGGAGAGCACGCTCACAGAGACGGAGAGCACGCTCAGAGACGGAGAGCACGCTCAGAGACGGAGAGCACGCTCTTAGACGGAGAGCACGCTCAGAGACGGAGAGCACGCTCAGAGACGGAGAGCACGCTCAGAGACAGAGAGCACGCTCAGAGACAGAGAGCACGCTCAGAGAGACAGAGAGCACGCTCAGAGACAGAGAGGACGCTCAGAGAGACAGAGAGCACGCTCAGAGACAGAGAGCACGCTCAGAGACGGAGAGCACGCTCAGAGACAGAGAGCACGCTCAGAGACAGAGAGCACGCTCAGAGAGACAGAGAGCACCCTCAGAGACAGAGAGCACGCTCACAGAGACAGAGAGCACGCTCAGAGATAGAGAGCACGCCCACAGAGACAGAGAGCACGCTCAGAGACAGAGAGCACGCTCAGAGACAGAAAGCACGCTCAGAGACAGAGAGCACGCTCAGAGACAGAGAGCACGCTCAGAGACAGAGAGCACGCTCACAGAGACAGAAAGCACGCTCACAGAGACAGAAAGCACGCTCAGAGAGACAGAGAGCACGCTCAGAGAGACAGAGAGCACGCTCAGAGACAGAGAGCACGCCCACAGAGACAGAGAGCACGCTCAGAGACAGAGAGCACGCTCAGAGACAGATAGCACGCTCAGAGACAGAGAGCACGCACAGAGACAGAGAGCACGCCCAGAGAGACAGAGAGCACGCCCACAGAGACAGAGAGCACGCCCACAGAGACAGAGAGCACGCTCAGAGACAGAGAGCACGCCCACAGAGACAGAGAGCACGCTCAGAGAGACAGAGAGCACGCTCAGAGACAGAGAGCACGCTCACAGAGACAGAGAGCACGCTCACAGAGACGGAGAGCACGCTCACAGAGACGGAGAGCACGCTCACAGAGACGGAGAGCACGCTCAGAGACGGAGAGCACGCTCACAGAGACGGAGAGCACGCTCACAGAGACGGAGAGCACGCTCACAGAGACGGAGAGCACGCTCAGAGACGTAGAGCACGCTCAGAGACGGAAAGCAGGCTCAGAGACGGAAAGCACGCTCACAGAGACGGAGAGCACGCTCACAGAGACGGAGAGCACGCTCAGAGACGGAGAGCACGCTCTTAGACGGAGAGCACGCTCAGAGACGGAGAGCACGCTCTTAGACGGAGAGCACGCTCAGAGACGGAGAGCACGCTCAGAGACGGAGAGCACGCTCAGAGACAGAAAGCGCGCTCAGAGACAGAGAGCACGCTCAGAGAGACAGAGAGCACGCTCAGAGACAGAGAGGACGCTCAGAGAGACAGAGAGCACGCTCAGAGAAAGAAAGCACGCCCACAGAGACAGAGAGCACGCTCAGAGACAGAGAGCACGCTCAGAGACAGAAAGCACGCTCAGAGACAGAGAGCACGCTCAGAGAGACAGAGAGCACGCCCAGAGAGACAGAGAGCACGCCCATAGAGACGGAGAGCACGCTCAGAGACGGAAAGCACGCTCAGAGACAGAGAGCACGCTCAGAGACAGAGAGCACGCTCAGAGACAGAGAGCACGCTCACAGTGACGGAGAGCACGCTCAGAGAGACAGAGAGCACGCTCAGAGAGACAGAGAGCACGCTCAGAGACAGAGAGCACGCTCAGAAACGGAGAGCACGCTCACAGTGACGGAAAGCATGCTCAGAGAGACAGAGAGCACGCTCAGAGAGACAGAGAGCACGCTCACAGAGACAGAGAGCACGCTCAGAGACAGAGAGCACGCTCAGAGACAGAGAGCACGCTCAGAGAGACAGAGAGCACGCTCAGAGACAGAGAGCACGCTCAGAGAGACAGAGAGCACGCGCAGAGAAAGAAAGCACGCCCACAGAGACAGAGAGCACGCCCACAGAGACAGAGAGCACGCTCAGAGACAGAAAGCACGCACAGAGACAGAGAGCACGCCCAGAGAGACAGAGAGCACGCTCAGAGACAAAGAGCACGCTCAGAGACAGAAAGCACGCTCACAGAGACAGAGAGCACGCTCAGAGACAGAGAGCATGCTCAGAGACAGAGAGCACGCTCAGAGACAGAGAGCACGCTCAGAGACAGAAAGCACGCTCACAGAGACAGAGAGCACGCTCAGAGACAGAGAGCACGCTCAGAGACAGAGAGCACGCCCACAGAGACAGAGAGCACGCTCAGAGACAGAAAGCACGCTCAGAGACAGAAAGCACGCTCAGAGACAGAGAGCACGCTCAGAGACAGAGAGCACGCCCAGAGAGACAGAGAGCACGCCCACAGAGACAGAGAGCACGCTCAGAGACAGAAAGCACGCTCAGAGACAGAAAGCACGCTCAGAGACAGAGAGCACGGTCAGAGACAGAGAGCACGCCCAGAGAGACAGAGAGCACGCCCACAGAGACAGAGAGCACGGTCAGAGACAGAGAGCACCCTCACAGAGACGGAGAGCACGCTCACAGAGACGGAGAGCACGCTCACAGAGACGGAGAGCACGCTCACAGAGACGGAGAGCACGCTCACAGAGACGGAGAGCACGCTCAGAGACGGAGAGCACGCTCAGAGACGGAGAGCACGCTCAGAGACGGAGAGCACGCTCAGAGTCGGAGAGCACGCTCAGAGACAGAAAGCACGCTCAGAGACAGAAAGCACGCTCAGAGACAGAGAGCACGCTCAGAGACAGAGAGCACGCTCAGAGAAAGAGAGCACGCCCACAGAGACAGAGAGCACGCTCAGAGACAGAGAGCACGCCCACAGAGACAGAGAGCACGCTCAGAGACAGAGAGCACGCTCAGAGAGACAGAGAGCACGCTCACAGAGACAGAGAGCACGCTCAGAGACAGAGAGCACGCTCACAGAGACAGAAAGCACGCTAACAGAGACAGAAAGCACGCTCAGAGACAGAGAGCACGCTCAGAGACAGAGAGCACGCTCACAGAGACAGAAAGCACGCTCACAGAGACAGAAAGCACGCTCACAGAGACAGAGAGCACGCTCAGAGAGAGAGAGCACGCTCAGAGACAGAGAGCACGCTCAGAGACAGAGAGCACGCTCAGAGACAGAGAGCACGCTCACAGAGACAGAAAGCACGCTCAGAGACAGAAAGCACGCTCAGAGACAGAGAGCACGCTCAGAGACAGAGAGCACGCTCCGAGACCGAGAGCACGCTCAGAGAGACAGAGAGCACGCTCAGAGAAAGAAAGCACGCCCACAGAGACAGAGAGCACGCTCAGAGACAGAGAGCACGCTCAGAGACAGAGAGCACGCTGAGAGACAGAGAGCACGCCCAGAGAGACAGAGAGCACGCCCACAGAGACAGAGAGCATGCCCATAGAGACAGAGAGCACGCTCAGAGACAGAGAGCACGCCCACAGAGACGGAAAGCACGCTCAGAGACAGAAAGCACGCTCAGAGAGAGAGAGCACGCTCAGAGACAGAGAGCACGCTCAGAGACAGAGAGCACGCTCAGAGACAGAGAGCACGCTCTTAGACGGAGAGCACGCTCAGAGACGGAGAGCACGCTCAGAGACGGAGAGCACGCTCAGAGACAGAAAGCGCGCTCAGAGACAGAGAGCACGCTCAGAGAGACAGAGAGCACGCTCAGAGACAGAGAGGACGCTCAGAGAGACAGAGAGCACGCTCAGAGACAGAGAGCACGCTCAGAGAAAGAAAGCACGCCCACAGAGACAGAGAGCACGCTCAGAGACAGAGAGCACGCTCAGAGACAGAAAGCACGCTCAGAGACAGAGAGCACGCTCAGAGAGACAGAGAGCACGCCCAGAGAGACAGAGAGCACGCCCATAGAGACGGAGAGCACGCTCAGAGACGGAAAGCACGCTCAGAGACAGAGAGCACGCTCAGAGACAGAGAGCACGCTCAGAGACAGAGAGCACGCTCACAGTGACGGAGAGCACGCTCAGAGAGACAGAGAGCACGCCCAGAGAGACAGAGAGCACGCCCATAGAGACGGAGAGCACGCTCAGAGACGGAAAGCACGCTCAGAGACGGAAAGCACGCTCAGAGACAGAGAGCACGCTCAGAGAGACAGAGAGCACGCCCAGAGAGACAGAGAGCACGCCCATAGAGACGGAGAGCACGCTCAGAGACGGAAAGCACGCTCAGAGACGGAGAGCACGCTCAGAGACAGAGAGCACGCTCAGAGACAGAGAGCACGCTCAGAGACAGAGAGCACGCTCACTGTGACGGAGAGCACGCTCAGAGAGACAGAGAGCACGCTCAGAGAGACAGAGAGCACGCTCAGAGACAGAGAGCACGCTCAGAGACAGAAAGCACGCTCAGAGACAGAAAGCACGCTCAGAGACAGAGAGCACTCTCACAGAGACAGAGAGCACGCTCAAAGACAGAGAGCACGCTCACAGAGACAGACAGCACGCTCACAGAGACAGAAAGCACGCTCACAGAGACAGAAAGCACGCTCAGAGACAGAGAGCACGCTCAGAGACAGAGAGCACGCTCACAGAGACAGAGAGCACGCTCACAGAGACAGAGAGCACGCTCAGAGACAGAGAGCACGCCCATAGAGACGGAGAGCACGCTCAGAGACAGAAAGCACGCTCAGAGACAGAGAGCACGCTCAGAGACAGAGAGCACGCTCACAGAGACAGACAGCACGCTCACAGAGACAGAAAGCACGCTCACAGAGACAGAAAGCACGCTCAGAGACAGAGAGCACGCTCAGAGACAGAGAGCACGCTCACAGAGACAGAGAGCACGCTCACAGAGACAGAGAGCACGCTCAGAGACAGAGAGCACGCTCAGAGACAGAAAGCACGCTCACAGAGACAGAGAGCACGCTCAGAGACAGAAAGCACGCTCAGAGACAGAGAGCACGCTCAGAGACAGAGAGCACGCTCAGAGACAGAAAGCACGCTCACAGAGACAGAGAGCACGCTCAGAGACAGAGAGCACGCTCAGAGACAGAGAGCACGCCCACAGAGACAGAGAGCACGCCCACAGAGACAGAGAGCACGCTCAGAGACAGAAAGCACGCTCAGAGACAGAGAGCACGCTCAGAGACAGAGAGCACTCCCAGAGAGACAGAGAGCAGGCCCACAGAGACAGAGAGCACGCCCACAGAGACAGAGAGCACGCTCAGAGACAGAGAGCACGCCCACAGAGACAGAGAGCACGCTCAGAGAGACAGAGAGCACGCTCAGAGACAGAGAGCACGCTCACAGAGACGGAGAGCACGCTCACAGAGACGGAGAGCACGCTCACAGAGACGGAGAGCACGCTCAGAGACGGAGAGCACGGTCACAGAGACGGAGAGCACGCTCACAGAGACGGAGAGCACGCTCACAGAGACGAAGAGCACGCTCACAGAGACGGAGAGCACGCTCACAGAGACGGAGAGCACGCTCAGAGACGGAGAGCACGCTCAGAGACGGAGAGCACGGTCAGAGACGGAGAGCACGCTCAGAGTCGGAGAGCACGCTCAGAGACGGAGAGCACGCTCAGAGACAGAGAGCACGCTCAGAGACAGAAAGCACGCTCAGAGACAGAGAGCACGCTCAGAGACAGAGAGCACGCTCAGAGACAGAGAGCACGCTCACAGAGACAGAAAGCACGCTCACAGAGACAGAAAGCACGCTCAGAGACAGAGAGCACGCCCACAGAGACAGAGAGCACGCTCAGAGACAGAGAGCACGCTCAGAGACAGATAGCACGCTCAGAGACAGAGAGCACGCACAGAGACAGAGAGCACGCCCAGAGAGACAGAGAGCACGCCCACAGAGACAGAGAGCACGCCCACAGAGACAGAGAGCACGCTCAGAGACAGAGAGCACGCCCACAGAGACAGAGAGCACGCTCAGAGAGACAGAGAGCACGCTCAGAGACAGAGAGCACGCTCACAGAGACAGAGAGCACGCTCACAGAGACAGAGAGCACGCTCACAGAGACGGAGAACACGCTCACAGAGACGGAGAGCACGCTCAGAGACGGAGAGCACGCTCACAGAGACAGAGAGCACGCTCACAGAGACGGAGAGCACGCTCACAGAGACGGAGAGCACGCTCAGAGACGTAGAGCACGCTCAGAGACGGAAAGCAGGCTCAGAGACGGAAAGCACGCTCACAGAGACGGAGAGCACGCTCACAGAGACGGAGAGCACGCTCAGAGACGGAGAGCACGCTCAGAGACGGAGAGCACGCTCTTAGACGGAGAGCACGCTCAGAGACGGAGAGCACGCTCAGAGACGGAGAGCACGCTCAGAGACGGAGAGCACGCTCAGAGACAGAGAGCACGCTCAGAGAGACAGAGAGCACGCTCAGAGACAGAGAGGACGCTCAGAGAGACAGAGAGCACGCTCAGAGACAGAGAGCACGCTCAGAGACGGAGAGCACGCTCAGAGACAGAGAGCACGCTCAGAGACAGAGAGCACGCTCAGAGAGACAGAGAGCACCCTCAGAGACAGAGAGCACGCTCACAGAGACAGAGAGCACGCTCAGAGACAGAGAGCACGCCCACAGAGACAGAGAGCACGCTCAGAGACAGAGAGCACGCTCAGAGACAGAAAGCACGCTCAGAGACAGAGAGCACGCTCAGAGACAGAGAGCACGCTCAGAGACAGAGAGCACGCTCACAGAGACAGAAAGCACGCTCACAGAGACAGAAAGCACGCTCAGAGAGACAGAGAGCACGCTCAGAGAGACAGAGAGCATGCTCAGAGACAGAGAGCACGCCCACAGAGACAGAGAGCACGCTCAGAGACAGAGAGCACGCTCAGAGACAGATAGCACGCTCAGAGACAGAGAGCACGCACAGAGACAGAGAGCACGCCCAGAGAGACAGAGAGCACGCCCACAGAGACAGAGAGCACGCCCACAGAGACAGAGAGCACGCTCAGAGACAGAGAGCACGCCCACAGAGACAGAGAGCACGCTCAGAGAGACAGAGAGCACGCTCAGAGACAGAGAGCACGCTCACAGAGACAGAGAGCACGCTCACAGAGACGGAGAGCACGCTCACAGAGAAGGAGAGCACGCTCACAGAGACGGAGAGCACGCTCAGAGACGGAGAGCACGCTCACAGAGACGGAGAGCACGCTCACAGAGACGGAGAGCACGCTCACAGAGACGGAGAGCACGCTCAGAGACGTAGAGCACGCTCAGAGACGGAAAGCAGGCTCAGAGACGGAAAGCACGCTCACAGAGACGGAGAGCACGCTCACAGAGACGGAGAGCACGCTCAGAGACGGAGAGCACGCTCTTAGACGGAGAGCACGCTCAGAGACGGAGAGCACGCTCTTAGACGGAGAGCACGCTCAGAGACGGAGAGCACGCTCAGAGACGGAGAGCACGCTCAGAGACAGAAAGCGCGCTCAGAGACAGAGAGCACGCTCAGAGAGACAGAGAGCATGCTCAGAGACAGAGAGGACGCTCAGAGAGACAGAGAGCACGCTCAGAGAAAGAAAGCACGCCCACAGAGACAGAGAGCACGCTCAGAGACAGAGAGCACGCTCAGAGACAGAAAGCACGCTCAGAGACAGAGAGCACGCTCAGAGAGACAGAGAGCACGCCCAGAGAGACAGAGAGCACGCCCATAGAGACGGAGAGCACGCTCAGAGACGGAAAGCACGCTCAGAGACAGAGAGCACGCTCAGAGACAGAGAGCACGCTCAGAGACAGAGAGCACGCTCACAGTGACGGAGAGCACGCTCAGAGAGACAGAGAGCACGCTCAGAGAGACAGAGAGCACGCTCAGAGACAGAGAGCACGCTCAGAAACGGAGAGCACGCTCACAGTGACGGAAAGCATGCTCAGAGAGACAGAGAGCACGCTCAGAGAGACAGAGAGCACGCTCACAGAGACAGAGAGCACGCTCAGAGACAGAGAGCACGCTCAGAGACAGAGAGCACGCTCAGAGAGACAGAGAGCACGCTCAGAGACAGAGAGCACGCTCAGAGAGACAGAGAGCACGCGCAGAGAAAGAAAGCACGCCCACAGAGACAGAGAGCACGCCCACAGAGACAGAGAGCACGCTCAGAGACAGAAAGCACGCACAGAGACAGAGAGCACGCCCAGAGAGACAGAGAGCACGCTCAGAGACAAAGAGCACGCTCAGAGACAGAAAGCACGCTCACAGAGACAGAGAGCACGCTCAGAGACAGAGAGCACGCTCAGAGACAGAGAGCACGCTCAGAGACAGAGAGCACGCTCAGAGACAGAAAGCACGCTCACAGAGACAGAGAGCACGCTCAGAGACAGAGAGCACGCTCAGAGACAGAGAGCACGCCCACAGAGACAGAGAGCACGCTCAGAGACAGAAAGCACGCTCAGAGACAGAAAGCACGCTCAGAGACAGAGAGCACGCTCAGAGACAGAGAGCACGCCCAGAGAGACAGAGAGCACGCCCACAGAGACAGAGAGCACGCTCAGAGACAGAAAGCACGCTCAGAGACAGAAAGCACGCTCAGAGACAGAGAGCACGGTCAGAGACAGAGAGCACGCCCAGAGAGACAGAGAGCACGCCCACAGAGACAGAGAGCACGGTCAGAGACAGAGAGCACCCTCACAGAGACGGAGAGCACGCTCACAGAGACGGAGAGCACGCTCACAGAGACGGAGAGCACGCTCACAGAGACGGAGAGCACGCTCACAGAGACGGAGAGCACGCTCAGAGACGGAGAGCACGCTCAGAGACGGAGAGCACGCTCAGAGACGAAGAGCACGCTCAGAGTCGGAGAGCACGCTCAGAGACAGAAAGCACGCTCAGAGACAGAAAGCACGCTCAGAGACAGAGAGCACGCTCAGAGACAGAGAGCACGCTCAGAGAAAGAGAGCACGCCCACAGAGACAGAGAGCACGCTCAGAGACAGAGAGCACGCCCACAGAGACAGAGAGCACGCTCAGAGACAGAGAGCACGCTCAGAGAGACAGAGAGCACGCTCACAGAGACAGAGAGCACGCTCAGAGACAGAGAGCACGCTCACAGAGACAGAAAGCACGCTAACAGAGACAGAAAGCACGCTCAGAGACAGAGAGCACGCTCAGAGACAGAGAGCACGCTCACAGAGACAGAAAGCACGCTCACAGAGACAGAAAGCACGCTCACAGAGACAGAGAGCACGCTCAGAGAGAGAGAGCACGCTCAGAGACAGAGAGCACGCTCAGAGACAGAGAGCACGCTCAGAGACAGAGAGCACGCTCACAGAGACAGAAAGCACGCTCAGAGACAGAAAGCACGCTCAGAGACAGAGAGCACGCTCAGAGACAGAGAGCACGCTCCGAGACAGAGAGCACGCTCAGAGAGACAGAGAGCACGCTCAGAGAAAGAAAGCACGCCCACAGAGACAGAGAGCACGCTCAGAGACAGAGAGCACGCTCAGAGACAGAGAGCACGCTGAGAGACAGAGAGCACGCCCAGAGAGACAGAGAGCACGCCCACAGAGACAGAGAGCATGCCCATAGAGACAGAGAGCACGCTCAGAGACAGAGAGCACGCCCACAGAGACGGAAAGCACGCTCAGAGACAGAAAGCACGCTCAGAGAGAGAGAGCACGCTCAGAGACAGAGAGCACGCTCAGAGACAGAGAGCACGCTCAGAGACAGAGAGCACGCTCTTAGACGGAGAGCACGCTCAGAGACGGAGAGCACGCTCAGAGACGGAGAGCACGCTCAGAGACAGAAAGCGCGCTCAGAGACAGAGAGCACGCTCAGAGAGACAGAGAGCACGCTCAGAGACAGAGAGGACGCTCAGAGAGACAGAGAGCACGCTCAGAGACAGAGAGCACGCTCAGAGAAAGAAAGCACGCCCACAGAGACAGAGAGCACGCTCAGAGACAGAGAGCACGCTCAGAGACAGAAAGCACGCTCAGAGACAGAGAGCACGCTCAGAGAGACAGAGAGCACGCCCAGAGAGACAGAGAGCACGCCCATAGAGACGGAGAGCACGCTCAGAGACGGAAAGCACGCTCAGAGACAGAGAGCACGCTCAGAGACAGAGAGCACGCTCAGAGACAGAGAGCACGCTCACAGTGACGGAGAGCACGCTCAGAGAGACAGAGAGCACGCCCAGAGAGACAGAGAGCACGCCCATAGAGACGGAGAGCACGCTCAGAGACGGAAAGCACGCTCAGAGACGGAAAGCACGCTCAGAGACAGAGAGCACGCTCAGAGAGACAGAGAGCACGCCCAGAGAGACAGAGAGCACGCCCATAGAGACGGAGAGCACGCTCAGAGACGGAAAGCACGCTCAGAGACGGAGAGCACGCTCAGAGACAGAGAGCACGCTCAGAGACAGAGAGCACGCTCAGAGACAGAGAGCACGCTCACTGTGACGGAGAGCACGCTCAGAGAGACAGAGAGCACGCTCAGAGAGACAGAGAGCACGCTCAGAGACAGAGAGCACGCTCAGAGACAGAAAGCACGCTCAGAGACAGAAAGCACGCTCAGAGACAGAGAGCACTCTCACAGAGACAGAGAGCACGCTCAAAGACAGAGAGCACGCTCACAGAGACAGACAGCACGCTCACAGAGACAGAAAGCACGCTCACAGAGACAGAAAGCACGCTCAGAGACAGAGAGCACGCTCAGAGACAGAGAGCACGCTCACAGAGACAGAGAGCACGCTCACAGAGACAGAGAGCACGCTCAGAGACAGAGAGCATGCCCATAGAGACGGAGAGCACGCTCAGAGACAGAAAGCACGCTCAGAGACAGAGAGCACGCTCAGAGACAGAGAGCACGCTCACAGAGACAGACAGCACGCTCACAGAGACAGAAAGCACGCTCACAGAGACAGAAAGCACGCTCAGAGACAGAGAGCACGCTCAGAGACAGAGAGCACGCTCACAGAGACAGAGAGCACGCTCACAGAGACAGAGAGCACGCTCAGAGACAGAGAGCACGCTCAGAGACAGAAAGCACGCTCACAGAGACAGAGAGCACGCTCAGAGACAGAAAGCACGCTCAGAGACAGAGAGCACGCTCAGAGACAGAGAGCACGCTCAGAGACAGAAAGCACGCTCACAGAGACAGAGAGCACGCTCAGAGACAGAGAGCACGCTCAGAGACAGAGAGCACGCCCACAGAGACAGAGAGCACGCCCACAGAGACAGAGAGCACGCTCAGAGACAGAAAGCACGCTCAGAGACAGAGAGCACGCTCAGAGACAGAGAGCACTCCCAGAGAGACAGAGAGCAGGCCCACAGAGACAGAGAGCACGCCCACAGAGACAGAGAGCACGCTCAGAGACAGAGAGCACGCCCACAGAGACAGAGAGCACGCTCAGAGAGACAGAGAGCACGCTCAGAGACAGAGAGCACGCTCACAGAGACGGAGAGCACGCTCACAGAGACGGAGAGCACGCTCACAGAGACGGAGAGCACGCTCAGAGACGGAGAGCACGGTCACAGAGACGGAGAGCACGCTCACAGAGACGGAGAGCACGCTCACAGAGACGAAGAGCACGCTCACAGAGACGGAGAGCACGCTCACAGAGACGGAGAGCACGCTCAGAGACGGAGAGCACGCTCAGAGACGGAGAGCACGCTCAGAGACAGAGAGCACGCTCAGAGTCGGAGAGCACGCTCAGAGACGGAGAGCACGCTCAGAGACGGAAAGCACGCTCAGAGACGGAGAGCACGCTCAGAGAGACAGAGAGCACGCTCAGAGACAAAGAGCACGCTCAGAGAGACAGAGAGCACGCTCAGAGAAAGAAAGCACGCCCACAGAGACAGAGAGCACGCTCAGAGACAGAGAGCACGCTCAGAGACAGAAAGCACGCTCAGAGAGACAGAGAGCACGCCCAGAGAGACAGAGAGCACGCCCACAGAGACAGAGAGCACGCTCAGAGACAGAGAGCACGCCCACAGAGACAGAGAGCACGCCCACAGAGACGGAAAGCACGCTCAGAGAGAGAGAGCACGCTCAGAGAGAGAGAGCACGCTCAGAGACAGAGAGCACGCTCAGAGACAGAGAGCACGCTCTGAGACGGAGAGCACGCTCACAGTGACGGAAAGCACGCTCACAGTGACGGAAAGCACGCTCAGAGAGACAGAGAGCACGCTCACAGAGACAGAGAGCACGCTCACAGAGACAGAGAGCACGCTCACAGAGACAGAGAGCACGCTCAGAGAGACAGAGAGCACGCTCAGAGAGACAGAGAGCACGCTCAGAGAGATAGAGAGCACGCTCAGGGAGACAGAGAGCACGCTCAGAGAGACAGAGAGCACGCTCACAGAGACAGAGAGCACGCTCAGAGACAGAGAGCACGCTCAGAGACAGAGAGCACGCTCAGAGACAGAGAGCACGCTAAGAGAGACAGAGAGCACGCTCAGAGACAGAGAGCACGCTCAGAGACAGAGAGCACGCTCAGAGACAGAGAGCACGCCCACACAGACAGAGAGCACGCTCAGAGACAGAGAGCACGCCCACAGAGACAGAGAGCACGCTCACAGGGACAGAGAGCACGCTCAGAGACAGAGAGCACGCTCAGAGACAGAGAGCACGCCCACAGAGACAGAGAGCACGCTCAGAGACAGAGAGCACGCCCACAGAGACAGAGAGCACGCTCACAAGGACAGAGAGCACGCTCAGAGACAGAGAGCACGCTCAGAGAGACAGAGAGCACGCTCACAGAGACAGAGAGCACGCTCAGAGACAGAGAGCACGCTCACAGAGACAGAAAGCACGCTAACAGAGACAGAAAGCACGCTCAGAGACAGAGAGCACGCTCAGAGACAGAGAGCACGCTCACAGAGACAGAAAGCACGCTCACAGAGACAGAAAGCACGCTCACAGAGACAGAGAGCACGCTCAGAGACAGAGAGCACGCTCAGAGACAGAGAGCACGCTCACAGAGACAGAAAGCACGCTCACAGAGACAGAAAGCACGCTCAGAGAGACAGAGAGCACGCTCAGAGAGACAGAGGGCACGCTCAGAGACAGAGAGCACGCCCACAGAGACAGAGAGCACGCTCAGAGACAGAAAGCACGCTCAGAGACAGAAAGCACGCTCAGAGACAGAGAGCACGCACAGAGACAGAGAGCACGCCCAGAGAGACAGAGAGCACGCCCACAGAGACAGAGAGCACGCCCACAGAGACAGAGAGCATGCTCAGAGACAGAGAGCACGCCCACAGAGACAGAGAGCACGCTCAGAGAGACAGAGAGCACGCTCAGAGACAGAGAGCACGCTCACAGAGACAGAGAGCACGCTCACAGAGACGGAGAGCACGCTCACAGAGACGGAGAGCACGCTCACAGAGACGGAGAGCACGCTCAGAGACGGAGAGCACGCTCACAGAGACGGAGAGCACGCTCACAGAGACGGAGAGCACGCTCACAGAGACGGACAGCACGCTCAGAGACGTAGAGCACGCTCAGAGACGGAAAGCAGGCTCAGAGACGGAAAGCACGCTCACAGAGACGGAGAGCACGCTCACAGAGACGGAGAGCACGCTCAGAGACGGAGAGCACGCTCAGAGACGGAGAGCACGCTCTTAGACGGAGAGCACGCTCAGAGACGGAGAGCACGCTCAGAGACGGAGAGCACGCTCAGAGACAGAAAGCGCGCTCAGAGACAGAGAGCACGCTCAGAGAGACAGAGAGCACGCTCAGAGACAGAGAGGACGCTCAGAGAGACAGAGAGCACGCTCAGAGAAAGAAAGCACGCCCACAGAGACAGAGAGCACGCTCAGAGACAGAGAGCACGCTCAGAGACAGAGAGCACGCTCAGAGACAGAGAGCACGCTCAGAGAGACAGAGAGCACGCCCAGAGAGACAGAGAGCACGCCCATAGAGACGGAGAGCACGCTCAGAGACGGAAAGCACGCTCAGAGACAGAGAGCACGCTCAGAGACAGAGAGCACGCCCACAGAGACAGAGAGCACGCTCAGAGACAGAGAGCACGCCCACAGAGACAGAGAGCACGCCCACAGAGACAGAGAGCACGCTCACAAGGACAGAGAGCACGCTCAGAGACAGAGAGCACGCTCAGAGAGACAGAGAGCACGCTCACAGAGACAGAGAGCACGCTCAGAGACAGAGAGCACGCTCACAGAGACAGAAAGCACGCTAACAGAGACAGAAAGCACGCTCAGAGACAGAGAGCACGCTCAGTGACAGAGAGCACGCTCACAGAGACAGAGAGCACGCTCACAGAGACAGAAAGCACGCTCACAGAGACAGAGAGCACGCTCAGAGACAGAGAGCACGCTCAGAGACAGAGAGCACGCTCAGAGACAGAGAACACGCTCAGAGACAGACAGCACGCTCACAGAGACAGAAAGCACGCTCAGAGACAGAAAGCACGCTCAGAGACAGAGAGCACGCTCACAGAGACGGAGAGCACGCTCACAGAGACGGAGAGCACGCTCACAGAGACGGAGAGCACGCTCACAGAGACGGAGAGCACGCTCACAGAGACGGAGAGCACGCTCAGAGACGGAGAGCACGCTCAGAGACGGAGAGCACGCTCAGAGTCGGAGAGCACGCTCAGAGACGGAGAGCACGCTCTTAGACGGAGAGCACGCTCAGAGACGGAGAGCACGCTCAGAGACGGAGAGCACGCTCAGAGACAGAAAGCGCGCTCAGAGACAGAGAGCACGCTCAGAGAGACAGAGAGCACGCTCAGAGAAAGAAAGCACGCCCACAGAGACAGAGAGCACGCTCAGAGACAGAGAGCACGCTCAGAGACAGAGAGCACGCTCAGAGACAGAGAGCACGCTCAGAGAGACAGAGAGCACGCCCAGAGAGACAGAGAGCACGCCCATAGAGACGGAGAGCACGCTCAGAGACGGAAAGCACGCTCAGAGACAGAGAGCACGCTCAGAGACAGAGAGCACGCCCACAGAGACAGAGAGCACGCTCAGAGACAGAGAGCACGCCCACAGAGACAGAGAGCACGCCCACAGAGACAGAGAGCACGCTCACAAGGACAGAGAGCACGCTCAGAGACAGAGAGCACGCTCAGAGAGACAGAGAGCACGCTCACAGAGACAGAGAGCACGCTCAGAGACAGAGAGCACGCTCACAGAGACAGAAAGCACGCTAACAGAGACAGAAAGCACGCTCAGAGACAGAGAGCACGCTCAGAGACAGAGAGCACGCTCACAGAGACAGAAAGCACGCTCACAGAGACAGAAAGCACGCTCACAGAGACAGAGAGCACGCTCAGAGACAGAGAGCACGCTCAGAGACAGAGAGCACGCTCAGAGACAGAGAACACGCTCAGAGACAGAGAGCACGCTCACAGAGACAGAAAGCACGCTCAGAGACAGAAAGCACGCTCAGAGACAGAGAGCACGCTCACAGAGACGGAGAGCACGCTCACAGAGACGGAGAGCACGCTCACAGAGACGGAGAGCACGCTCACAGAGACGGAGAGCACGCTCACAGAGACGGAGAGCACGCTCAGAGACGGAGAGCACGCTCAGAGACGGAGAGCACGCTCAGAGTCGGAGAGCACGCTCAGAGACGGAGAGCACACTCAGAGACGGAGAGCACGCTCAGAGACGGAGAGCACGCTCAGAGAGACAGAGAGCACGCTCAGAGACAGAGAGCACGCTCAGAGAGACAGAGAGCACGCTCAGAGAAAGAAAGCACGCCCACAGAGACAGAGAGCACGCTCAGAGACAGAGAGCACGCTCAGAGACAGAGAGCACGCTCAGAGACAGAGAGCACGCCCAGAGAGACAGAGAGCACGCCCACAGAGACAGAGAGCAAGCCCATAGAGACAGAGAGCACGCTCAGAGACAGAGAGCACGCCCACAGAGACGGAAAGCACGCTCAGAGACAGAAAGCACGCTCAGAGAGAGAGAGCACGCTCAGAGACAGAGAGCACGCTCAGAGACAGAGAGCACGCTCAGAGACAGAGAGCACGCTCAGAGACAGAGAGCACGCTCTGAGACGGAGAGCACGCTCACAGTGACGGAAAGCACGCTCACAGTGACGGAAAGCACGCTCAGAGAGACAGAGAGCACGCTCACAGAGACAGAGAGCACGCTCACAGAGACAGAGAGCACGCTCAGAGAGACAGAGAGCACGCTCCGAGAGACAGAGAGCACGCTCAGGGAGACAGAGAGCACGCTCAGAGAGACAGAGAGCACGCTCACAGAGACAGAGAGCACGCTCAGAGACAGAGAGCACGCTCAGAGACAGAGAGCACGCTCAGAGACAGAGAGCACGCTCAGAGACAGAGAGCACGCTCAGAGACAGAGAGCACGCCCACACAGACAGAGAGCACGCCCACAGAGACAGAGAGCACGCCCACAGAGACAGAGAGCACGCTCACAGGGACAGAGAGCACGCTCAGAGACAGAGAGCACGCTCAGAGACAGAGAGCACGCCCACAGAGACAGAGAGCACGCTCAGAGACAGAGAGCACGCCCACAGAGACAGAGAGCACGCTCACAAGGACAGAGAGCACGCTCAGAGACAGAGAGCACGCTCAGAGAGACAGAGAGCACGCTCACAGAGACAGAGAGCGCGCTCAGAGACAGAGAGCACGCTCACAGAGACGGAGAGCACGCTCACAGAGACGGAGAGCACGCTCAGAGACGGAGAGCACGCTCACAGAGACGGAGAGCACGCTCACAGAGACGGAGAGCACGCTCACAGAGACGGAGAGCACGCTCAGAGACGTAGAGCACGCTCAGAGACGGAAAGCAGGCTCAGAGACGGAAAGCACGCTCACAGAGACGGAGAGCACGCTCACAGAGACGGAGAGCACGCTCAGAGACGGAGAGCACGCTCAGAGACGGAGAGCACGCTCTTAGACGGAGAGCACGCTCAGAGACGGAGAGCACGCTCAGAGACGGAGAGCACGCTCAGAGACGGAAAGCGCGCTCAGAGACAGAGAGCACGCTCAGAGAGACAGAGAGCACGCTCAGAGACAGAGAGGACGCTCAGAGAGACAGAGAGCACGCTCAGAGAAAGAAAGCACGCCCACAGAGACAGAGAGCACGCTCAGAGACAGAGAGCACGCTCAGAGACAGAAAGCACGCTCAGAGACAGAGAGCACGCTCAGAGAGACAGAGAGCATGCCCAGAGAGACAGAGAGCACGCCCATAGAGACGGAGAGCACGCTCAGAGACGGAAAGCACCCTCAGAGACAGAGAGCACGCTCAGAGACAGAGAGCATGCTCAGAGACAGAGAGCACGCTCACAGTGACGGAGAGCACGCTCAGAGAGACAGAGAGCACGCTCAGAGAGACAGAGAGCATGCTCAGAGACAGAGAGCACGCTCACAGTGACGGAGAGCACGCTCAGAGAGACAGAGAGCACGCTCAGAGAGACAGAGAGCACGCTCACAGAGACAGAGAGCACGCTCAGAGACAGAGAGCACGCTCAGAGACAGAAAGCACGCTCACAGAGACAAACAGCACGCTCACAGAGACAGAGAGCACGCTCAGAGACAGAGAGCACGCTCAGAGAGACAGAGAGCACGCTCAGAGACAGAGAGGACGCTCAGAGAGACAGAGAGCACGCTCAGAGAAAGAAAGCACGCCCACAGAGACAGAGAGCACGCTCAGAGACAGAGAGCACGCTCAGAGACAGAAAGCACGCTCAGAGACAGAGAGCACGCTCAGAGAGACAGAGAGCACGCCCAGAGAGACAGAGAGCACGCCCATAGAGACGGAGAGCACGCTCAGAGATGGAAAGCACGCTCAGAGACAGAGAGCACGTTCAGAGACAGAGAGCACGCTCAGAGACAGAGAGCACGCTCAGAGAGACAGAGAGCACGCTCAGAGACAGAGAGCACGCTCATAGTGACGGAAAGCACGCTCAGAGAGACAGAGAGCACGCTCACAGAGACAGAGAGCACGCTCACAGAGACAGAGAGCACGCTCACAGACACAGAGAGCACGCTCACAGAGACAGAGAGCACGCTCACAAGGACAGAGAGCACGCTCACAGAGACAGAGAGCACGCTCAGAGACAGAGAGCACGCTCACAGAGACAGAGAGCAAGCTCAGAGACAGAGAGCACGCTGACAGAGACAGAGAGCACGCTCAGAGACAGAGAGCACGCTCACAGAGACAGAGAGCACGCTCAGAGACAGAGAGCACGCTCACAGAGACAGAGAGCACGCTCACAGAGACAGAGAGCACGCTCACAGAGACAGAGAGCACGCTCAGAGACAGAGAGCACGCTCACAGAGACAGAGAGCACGCTCACAGAGACAGAGAGCACGCTCACAGAGACAGAGAGCACGCTCAGAGACAGAGAGCACGCTCACAGAGACAGAGAGCACGCTCAGAGACAGAAAGCACGCTGAGAGACAGAAAGCACGCTCAGAGACAGAGAGCACGCTCACAGAGACAGAGAGCACGCTCAAAGACAGAGAGCACGCTCACAGAGACAGACAGCACGCTCACAGAGACAGAAAGCACGCTCACAGAGACAGAAAGCACGCTCAGAGACAGAGAGCACGCTCAGAGACAGAGAGCACGCTCACAGAGACAGAAAGCACGCTCACAGAGACAGAGAGCACGCTCAGAGACAGAGAGCACGCTCACAGAGACAAACAGCACGCTCACAGAGACAGAGAGCACGCTCAGAGACAGAGAGCACGCTCAGAGACAGAGAGCACGCTCAGAGACAGAGAGCACGCTCAGAGACAGAGAGCACGCTCACAGAGACAGAAAGCACGCTCAGAGACAGAGAGCACACTCAGAGACAGAGAGCACGCTCAGAGACAGAGAGCACGCTCACAGAGAAAGAAAGCACGCTCACAGAGACAGAAAGCACGCTCACAGAGACAGAGAGCACGCTCAGAGAGACAGAGAGCACGCTCAGAGACAGAGAGCACGCCCACAGAGACAGAGAGCACGCTCAGAGTCAGAAAGCACGCTCAGAGACAGAAAGCACGCTCAGAGACAGAGAGCACGCTCAGAGACAGAGAGCACGCCCAGAGAGACAGAGAGCACGCCCACAGAGACAGAGAGCACGCCCACAGAGACAGAGAGCACGCTTAGAGACAGAGAGCACGCCCACAGAGACAGAGAGCACGCTCAGAGAGACAGAGAGCACGCTCAGAGACAGAGAGCACGCTCACAGAGACGGAGAGCACGCTCACAGAGACAGAGAGCACGCTCACAAAGACGGAGAGCACGCTCAGAGACGGAGAGCACGCTCACAGAGACGGAGAGCACGCTCACAGAGACAAAGAGCACGCTCACAGAGACGGAGAGCACGCTCACAGAGACGGAGAGCACGCTCACAGAGACGGAGAGCACGCTCAGAGACGGAGAGCACGCTCAGAGACGGAGAGCACGCTCAGAGACGGATAGCATGCTCAGAGTCGGAGAGCACGCTCAGAGACGGAGAGCACGCTCAGAGATACAGAGAGCACGCTCAGAGATACAGAGAGCACGCTCAGAGAGACAGAGAGCACGCTCAGAGACAGAGAGCACGCTCAGAGAGACAGAGAGCACGCTCAGAGAAAGAAAGCACGCCCACAGACAGAGAGCACGCTCACAGACAGAGAGCACGCTCACAGAGACAGAGAGCACGCTCACAGAGACAGAGAGCACGCTCTGAGAGACAGAGAGCAGGCTCACAGAGACAGAGAGCACGCTCACAGAGACAGAGAGCACGCTCAGAGATACAGAGAGCACGCTCACAGAGACAGAGAGCACGCTCACAGAGACGGAGAGCACGCTCAGAGACGGAGAGCACGCTCAGAGTCGGAGAGCACGCTCACAGAGACGGAGAGCACGCTCACAGAGACGGAGAGCACGCTTACAGAGACGGAGAGCACGCTCAGAGACGGAGAGCACGCTCAGAGACGGAGAGCACGCTCAGAGACGGAGAGCACGATCACAGAGACAGAAAGCACGACGACAGAGACAGAAAGCACGCCCACAGAGACAGAAAGCACGCCCAGAGAGACAGAGAGCACGCTCAGAGGGACAGAGAGCACGCTCAGAGGGACAGAGAGCACGCTCAGAGAGACAGAGCACGCTCAGAGACAGAGAGCACGCTCAGAGACAGAGAGCACGCTCAGAGACAGAGAGCACGCTCAGAGACAGAGAGCACGATCAGAGACGGAGAGCACGCTCAGAGACGGAGAGCACGCTCACAGAGATGGAGAGCACGCTCAGAGAGACGGAGAGCACGCTCACAGAGACAGAGAGCTCGCTCAGAGATACAGAGAGCACGCTCACAGAAACAGAAAGCACGCTCAGAGAGACAGAGAGCACGCTCACAGAGACGGAGAGCACGCTCAGACACGGAGAGCACGCTCAGAGACGGAAAGCACGCTCAGAGACAGAAAGCACGCTCACAGAGACAGAGAGCACGCTTACAGAGACAGAGAGCACGCTCAGAGACAGACAGCACGCTCAGAGACAGAGAGCACGCTCAGAGACAGAGAGCACGCTCAGAGAGACAGAGAGCACGCCCACAGAGACAGAAAGCACGCCCACAGAGACAGAGAGCACGCTCAGAGACAGAAAGCACGCTCAGAGACAGAGAGCACGCTCAGAGACAGAGAGCACGCTCAGAGACAGAGAGCACGCTCAGAGAGACAGAGAGCACGCCCACAGAGACAGAAAGCACGCTCAGAGACAGAGAGCCCGCTCAGAGACAGAGAGCACGCTCAGAGACGGAGAGCACGCTCACAGTGACAGAAAGCACGCTCAGAGAGACAGAGAGCACGCTCACAGAGACAGAGAGCACGCTCAGAGACAGAGAGCACGCACAGAGACAGAGAGCACGCCCACAGAGACAGAAAGCACGCTCAGAGACAGAGAGCACGCTCAGAGACAGAGAGCACGCTCAGAGACGGAGAGCACGCTCACAGTGACAGAAAGCACGCTCAGAGAGACAGAGAGCACGCCCACAGAGACAGAAAGCATGCTCAGAGACAGAGAGCAAGCACAGAGACAGAGACCACGCCCACAGAGACAGAAAGCACGCTCAGAGACAGAGAGCACGCTCAGAGACAGAGAGCACGCTCACAGAGACAGAGAGCACGCTCACAGAGACAGAGAGCACGCTCACAGAGACAGAGAGCACGCTCACAGAGACAGAGAGCACGCTCACAGAGACAGAGAGCACGCTCAGAGAGACAGACAGCACGCTCACAGAGACAGAGAGCACCCTCAGAGATACAGAGAGCACGCTCACAGAGACAGAGAGCACGCTCAGAGAGACAGAGAGCACGCTCACAGAGACAGAGAGCACGCTCACAGAGACAGAGAGCACGCTCACAGAGTCAGAGAGCACGCTCACAGAGACAGAGAGCACGCTCACAGAGACAGAGAGCACGCTCTCAGAGACAGAGAGCACGCTCAGAGACAGAGAGCACGCTCACAGAGACAGAGAGCACGCTCACAGAGACAGAGAGCACGCTCACAGAGACAGAGAGCACGCTCACAGACAGAGAGCACGCTCACAGACAGAGAGCACGCTCACAGACAGAGAGCACGCTCACAGAGACAGAGAGCACGCTCACAGAGACAGAGAGCACGCTCACAGAGACAGAGAGCACGCTCTGAGAGACAGAGAGCAGGCTCACAGAGACAGAGAGCACGCTCACAGAGACAGAGAGCACGCTCAGAGATACAGAGAGCACGCTCACAGAGACAGAGAGCACGCTCACAGAGACAGAGAGCACGCTCAGAGATACAGAGAGCACGCTCACAGAGACAGAGAGCACGCTCACAGAGACGGAGAGCACGCTCAGAGACGGAGAGCACGCTCAGAGACGGAGAGCACGCTCACAGAGACGGAGAGCACGCTCACAGAGACGGAGAGCACGCTTACAGAGACGGAGAGCACGCTCAGAGACGGAGAGCACGCTCAGAGACAGAGAGCACGCTCAGAGACAGAGAGCACACTCACAGAGACAGAAAGCACGCCGACAGAGACAGAAAGCACGCCCACAGAGACAGAAAGCACGCCCAGAGAGACAGAGAGCACGCTCAGAGGGACAGAGAGCACGCTCAGAGAGACAGAGCACGCTCAGAGACAGAGAGCACGCTCAGAGACAGAGAGCACGCTCAGAGGGACAGAGAGCACGCCCACAGAGACAGAGAGCACGCCCACAGAGACAGAGAGCACGCCCACAGAGACAGAGAACACGCACAGAGACAGAGAGCACGCTTACAGAGACAGAGACCACGCTCAGAGACCGAGAGCACGCTGAGAGACAGAGAGCACGCTCAGAGACAGAGAGCACGCTCAGAGAGACAGAGAGCACGCCCACAGAGACAGAGAGCACGCCCACAGAGACAGAGAGCACGCTCAGAGACAGAGAGCACGCCCACAGAGACAGAGAGCACGCTCAGAGACAGAAAGCACGCTCAGAGACAGAGAGCACGCCAGAGACAGAGAGCACGCTCAGAGACAGAGCACGCTCAGAGACAGAGAGCACGCTCAGAGACAGAGAGCACGCTCAGAGACAGAGAGCACGCTCAGAGACGGAGAGCACGCTCACAGTGAGAGAAAGCACGCTCAGAGAGACAGAGAGCACGCTTACAGAGACAGAGAGCACGCTCACAGAGACAGAGAGCACGCTCACAGAGACAGAGAGCACGCTCACAGAGACAGAGAGCACGCTCACAGAGACAGAGAGCACGCTCAGAGAGACAGACAGCACGCTCACAGAGACAGAGAGCACGCTCAGAGATACAGAGAGCACGCTCACAGAGACAGAGAGCACGCTCAGAGAGACAGAGAGCACGCTCACAGAGACAGAGAGCACGCTCACAGAGACAGAGAGCACGCTCACAGAGTCAGAGAGCACGCTCAGAGAGACAGAGAGCACGCTCACAGAGACAGAGAGCACGCTCTCAGAGACAGAGAGCACGCTCAGAGACAGAGAGCACGCTCACAGAGACAGAGAGCACGCTCACAGAGACAGAGAGCACGCTCACAGAGACAGAGAGCACGCTCACAGACAGAGAGCACGCTCACAGACAGAGAGCACGCTCACAGACAGAGAGCACGCTCACAGAGACAGAGAGCACGCTCACAGAGACAGAGAGCACGCTCTGAGAGACAGAGAGCAGGCTCACAGAGACAGAGAGCACGCTCACAGAGACAGAGAGCACGCTCAGAGATACAGAGAGCACGCTCACAGAGACAGAGAGCACGCTCACAGAGACGGAGAGCACGCTCAGAGACGGAGAGCACGCTCAGAGTCGGAGAGCACGCTCACAGAGACGGAGAGCACGCTCACAGAGACGGAGAGCACGCTTACAGAGACGGAGAGCACGCTCAGAGACGGAGAGCACACTCACAGAGACAGAAAGCACGACGACAGAGACAGAAAGCACGCCCACAGAGACAGAAAGCACGCCCAGAGAGACAGAGAGCACGCTCAGAGGGACAGAGAGCACGCTCAGAGGGACAGAGAGCACGCTCAGAGAGACAGAGCACGCTCAGAGACAGAGAGCACGCTCAGAGACAGAGAGCACACTCACAGAGACAGAAAGCACGACGACAGAGACAGAAAGCACGCCCACAGAGACAGAAAGCACGCCCAGAGAGACAGAGAGCACGCTCAGAGGGACAGAGAGCACGCTCAGAGAGACAGAGCACGCTCAGAGACAGAGAGCACGCTCAGAGACAGAGAGCACGCTCAGAGGGACAGAGAGCACGCTCAGAGACAGAAAGCACGCTCAGAGACAGAAAGCACCGTCAGAGACAGAGAGCACGCTCAGAGACAGAGAGCACGCCCACAGAGACAGAGAGCACGCCCACAGAGACAGAGAGCACGCACAGAGACAGAGAGCACGCCCACAGAGACAGAGAGCACGCTCAGAGACAGACAGCACGCTCAGAGACAGAGAGCACGCTCAGAGACAGAGAGCACGCTCAGAGACAGAGAGCACGCTCAGAGACAGAGAGCACGATCAGAGACAGAGAGCACGCTCAGAGACGGACAGCACGCTCACAGAGACGGAGAGCACGCTCAGAGAGACGGAGAGCACGCTCACAGAGACGGAGAGCTCGCTCAGAGATACGGAGAGCACGCTCACAGAAACAGAGAGCACGCTCACAGAGACAGAGAGCACGCTCACAGAGACAGAGAGCACGCTCACAGACAGAGAGCACGCTCTGAGAGACAGAGAGCACGCTCACAGAGACAGAGAGCACGCTCTCAGAGACAGAGAGCACGCTCTGAGAGACAGAGAGCAGGCTCACAGAGACAGAGAGCACGCTCACAGAGACAGAGAGCACGCTCAGAGATACAGAGAGCACGCTCACAGAGACGGAGAGCACGCTCAGATTCGGAGAGCACGCTCAGAGACGGAGAGCACGCTCACAGAGACGGAGAGCACGCTCACAGAGACGGAGAGCACGCTTACAGAGACGGAGAGCACGCTCAGAGACGGAGAGCACGCTCAGAGACAGAGAGCACGCTCAGAGACAGAGAGCACACTCACAGAGACAGAAAGCACGACGACAGAGACAGAAAGCACGCCCACAGAGACAGAAAGCACGCCCAGAGAGACAGAGAGCACGCTCAGAGGGACAGAGAGCACGCTCAGAGAGACAGAGCACGCTCAGAGACAGAGAGCACGCTCAGAGACAGAGAGCACGCTCAGAGGGACAGAGAGCACGCTCAGAGACAGAGAGCACGCTCAGAGACAGAAAGCACCGTCAGAGACAGAGAGCACGCTCAGAGACAGAGAGCACGCTCAGAGAGACAGAGAGCACGCCCACAGAGACAGAGAGCACGCCCACAGAGACAGAGAGCACGCACAGAGACAGAGAGCACGCCCACAGAGACAGAGAGCACGCTCAGAGACAGACAGCACGCTCAGAGACAGAGATCACGCTCAGAGACAGAGAGCACGCTCAGAGACAGAGAGCACGCTCAGAGACAGAGAGCACGCTCAGAGACAGATAGCACGCTCAGAGACGGAGAGCACGCTCACAGAGACGGAGAGCACGCTCACAGAGACAGAGAGCACGCTCACAGAGACAGAGAGCACGCTCACAGACAGAGAGCACGCTCTGAGAGACAGAGAGCACGCTCACAGAGACAGAGAGCACGCTCTCAGAGACAGAGAGCACGCTCTGAGAGACAGAGAGCAGGCTCACAGAGACAGAGAGCACGCTCACAGAGACAGAGAGCACGCTCAGAGATACAGAGAGCACGCTCACAGAGACGGAGAGCACGCTCAGATTCGGAGAGCACGCTCAGAGACGGAGAGCACGCTCACAGAGACGGAGAGCACGCTCACAGAGACGGAGAGCACGCTTACAGAGACGGAGAGCACGCTCAGAGACGGAGAGCACGCTCAGAGACGGAGAGCACGCTCAGAGACAGAGAGCACACTCACAGAGACAGAAAGCACGACGACAGAGACAGAAAGCACGCCCACAGAGACAGAAAGCACGCCCAGAGAGACAGAGAGCACGCTCAGAGGGACAGAGAGCACGCTCAGAGAGACAGAGCACGCTCAGAGACAGAGAGCACGCTCAGAGACAGAGAGCACGCTCAGAGGGACAGAGAGCACGCTCAGAGACAGAGAGCACGCTCAGAGACAGAAAGCACCGTCAGAGACAGAGAGCACGCTCAGAGACAGAGAGCACGCTCAGAGAGACAGAGAGCACGCCCACAGAGACAGAGAGCACGCCCACAGAGACAGAGAGCACGCCCACAGAGACAGAGAGCACGCCCACAGAGACAGAGAGCACGCTCAGAGACAGACAGCACGCTCAGAGACAGAGATCACGCTCAGAGACAGAGAGCACGCTCAGAGACAGAGAGCACGCTCAGAGGGACAGAGAGCACGCTCAGAGACAGAGAGCACGCTCAGAGACAGAAAGCACCGTCAGAGACAGAGAGCACGCTCAGAGACAGAGAGCACGCTCAGAGAGACAGAGAGCACGCCCACAGAGACAGAGAGCACGCCCACAGAGACAGAGAGCACGCCCACAGAGACAGAGAGCACGCCCACAGAGACAGAGAGCACGCTCACAGAGACAGAGAGCACGCTCTGAGAGACAGAGAGCAGGCTCACAGAGACAGAGAGCACGCTCACAGAGACAGAGAGCACGCTCAGAGATACAGAGAGCACGCTCACAGAGACAGAGAGCACGCTCACAGAGACGGAGAGCACGCTCAGAGACGGAGAGCACGCTCAGAGTCGGAGAGCACGCTCACAGAGACGGAGAGCACGCTCACAGAGACGGAGAGCACGCTTACAGAGACGGAGAGCACGCTCAGAGACGGAGAGCACGCTCAGAGACGGAGAGCACGCTCAGAGACGGAGAGCACGATCACAGAGACAGAAAGCACGACGACAGAGACAGAAAGCACGCCCACAGAGACAGAAAGCACGCCCAGAGAGACAGAGAGCACGCTCAGAGGGACAGAGAGCACGCTCAGAGGGACAGAGAGCACGCTCAGAGAGACAGAGCACGCTCAGAGACAGAGAGCACGCTCAGAGACAGAGAGCACGCTCAGAGACAGAGAGCACGCTCAGAGACAGAGAGCACGCTCAGAGACAGAGAGCACGATCAGAGACGGAGAGCACGCTCAGAGACGGAGAGCACGCTCACAGAGATGGAGAGCACGCTCAGAGAGACGGAGAGCACGCTCACAGAGACAGAGAGCTCGCTCAGAGATACAGAGAGCACGCTCACAGAAACAGAAAGCACGCTCAGAGAGACAGAGAGCACGCTCACAGAGACGGAGAGCACGCTCAGACACGGAGAGCACGCTCAGAGACGGAAAGCACGCTCAGAGACAGAAAGCACGCTCACAGAGACAGAGAGCACGCTTACAGAGACAGAGAGCACGCTCAGAGACAGACAGCACGCTCAGAGACAGAGAGCACGCTCAGAGACAGAGAGCACGCTCAGAGAGACAGAGAGCACGCCCACAGAGACAGAAAGCACGCCCACAGAGACAGAGAGCACGCTCAGAGACAGAAAGCACGCTCAGAGACAGAGAGCACGCTCAGAGACAGAGAGCACGCTCAGAGACAGAGAGCACGCTCAGAGAGACAGAGAGCACGCCCACAGAGACAGAAAGCACGCTCAGAGACAGAGAGCCCGCTCAGAGACAGAGAGCACGCTCAGAGACGGAGAGCACGCTCACAGTGACAGAAAGCACGCTCAGAGAGACAGAGAGCACGCTCACAGAGACAGAGAGCACGCTCAGAGACAGAGAGCACGCACAGAGACAGAGAGCACGCCCACAGAGACAGAAAGCACGCTCAGAGACAGAGAGCACGCTCAGAGACAGAGAGCACGCTCAGAGACGGAGAGCACGCTCACAGTGACAGAAAGCACGCTCAGAGAGACAGAGAGCACGCCCACAGAGACAGAAAGCATGCTCAGAGACAGAGAGCAAGCACAGAGACAGAGACCACGCCCACAGAGACAGAAAGCACGCTCAGAGACAGAGAGCACGCTCAGAGACAGAGAGCACGCTCACAGAGACAGAGAGCACGCTCACAGAGACAGAGAGCACGCTCACAGAGACAGAGAGCACGCTCACAGAGACAGAGAGCACGCTCACAGAGACAGAGAGCACGCTCAGAGAGACAGACAGCACGCTCACAGAGACAGAGAGCACCCTCAGAGATACAGAGAGCACGCTCACAGAGACAGAGAGCACGCTCAGAGAGACAGAGAGCACGCTCACAGAGACAGAGAGCACGCTCACAGAGACAGAGAGCACGCTCACAGAGTCAGAGAGCACGCTCACAGAGACAGAGAGCACGCTCACAGAGACAGAGAGCACGCTCTCAGAGACAGAGAGCACGCTCAGAGACAGAGAGCACGCTCACAGAGACAGAGAGCACGCTCACAGAGACAGAGAGCACGCTCACAGAGACAGAGAGCACGCTCACAGACAGAGAGCACGCTCACAGACAGAGAGCACGCTCACAGACAGAGAGCACGCTCACAGAGACAGAGAGCACGCTCACAGAGACAGAGAGCACGCTCACAGAGACAGAGAGCACGCTCTGAGAGACAGAGAGCAGGCTCACAGAGACAGAGAGCACGCTCACAGAGACAGAGAGCACGCTCAGAGATACAGAGAGCACGCTCACAGAGACAGAGAGCACGCTCACAGAGACAGAGAGCACGCTCAGAGATACAGAGAGCACGCTCACAGAGACAGAGAGCACGCTCACAGAGACGGAGAGCACGCTCAGAGACGGAGAGCACGCTCAGAGACGGAGAGCACGCTCACAGAGACGGAGAGCACGCTCACAGAGACGGAGAGCACGCTTACAGAGACGGAGAGCACGCTCAGAGACGGAGAGCACGCTCAGAGACAGAGAGCACGCTCAGAGACAGAGAGCACACTCACAGAGACAGAAAGCACGCCGACAGAGACAGAAAGCACGCCCACAGAGACAGAAAGCACGCCCAGAGAGACAGAGAGCACGCTCAGAGGGACAGAGAGCACGCTCAGAGAGACAGAGCACGCTCAGAGACAGAGAGCACGCTCAGAGACAGAGAGCACGCTCAGAGGGACAGAGAGCACGCCCACAGAGACAGAGAGCACGCCCACAGAGACAGAGAGCACGCCCACAGAGACAGAGAACACGCACAGAGACAGAGAGCACGCTTACAGAGACAGAGACCACGCTCAGAGACCGAGAGCACGCTGAGAGACAGAGAGCACGCTCAGAGACAGAGAGCACGCTCAGAGAGACAGAGAGCACGCCCACAGAGACAGAGAGCACGCCCACAGAGACAGAGAGCACGCTCAGAGACAGAGAGCACGCCCACAGAGACAGAGAGCACGCTCAGAGACAGAAAGCACGCTCAGAGACAGAGAGCACGCCAGAGACAGAGAGCACGCTCAGAGACAGAGCACGCTCAGAGACAGAGAGCACGCTCAGAGACAGAGAGCACGCTCAGAGACAGAGAGCACGCTCAGAGACGGAGAGCACGCTCACAGTGAGAGAAAGCACGCTCAGAGAGACAGAGAGCACGCTTACAGAGACAGAGAGCACGCTCACAGAGACAGAGAGCACGCTCACAGAGACAGAGAGCACGCTCACAGAGACAGAGAGCACGCTCACAGAGACAGAGAGCACGCTCAGAGAGACAGACAGCACGCTCACAGAGACAGAGAGCACGCTCAGAGATACAGAGAGCACGCTCACAGAGACAGAGAGCACGCTCAGAGAGACAGAGAGCACGCTCACAGAGACAGAGAGCACGCTCACAGAGACAGAGAGCACGCTCACAGAGTCAGAGAGCACGCTCAGAGAGACAGAGAGCACGCTCACAGAGACAGAGAGCACGCTCTCAGAGACAGAGAGCACGCTCAGAGACAGAGAGCACGCTCACAGAGACAGAGAGCACGCTCACAGAGACAGAGAGCACGCTCACAGAGACAGAGAGCACGCTCACAGACAGAGAGCACGCTCACAGACAGAGAGCACGCTCACAGACAGAGAGCACGCTCACAGAGACAGAGAGCACGCTCACAGAGACAGAGAGCACGCTCTGAGAGACAGAGAGCAGGCTCACAGAGACAGAGAGCACGCTCACAGAGACAGAGAGCACGCTCAGAGATACAGAGAGCACGCTCACAGAGACAGAGAGCACGCTCACAGAGACGGAGAGCACGCTCAGAGACGGAGAGCACGCTCAGAGTCGGAGAGCACGCTCACAGAGACGGAGAGCACGCTCACAGAGACGGAGAGCACGCTTACAGAGACGGAGAGCACGCTCAGAGACGGAGAGCACACTCACAGAGACAGAAAGCACGACGACAGAGACAGAAAGCACGCCCACAGAGACAGAAAGCACGCCCAGAGAGACAGAGAGCACGCTCAGAGGGACAGAGAGCACGCTCAGAGGGACAGAGAGCACGCTCAGAGAGACAGAGCACGCTCAGAGACAGAGAGCACGCTCAGAGACAGAGAGCACACTCACAGAGACAGAAAGCACGACGACAGAGACAGAAAGCACGCCCACAGAGACAGAAAGCACGCCCAGAGAGACAGAGAGCACGCTCAGAGGGACAGAGAGCACGCTCAGAGAGACAGAGCACGCTCAGAGACAGAGAGCACGCTCAGAGACAGAGAGCACGCTCAGAGGGACAGAGAGCACGCTCAGAGACAGAAAGCACGCTCAGAGACAGAAAGCACCGTCAGAGACAGAGAGCACGCTCAGAGACAGAGAGCACGCCCACAGAGACAGAGAGCACGCCCACAGAGACAGAGAGCACGCACAGAGACAGAGAGCACGCCCACAGAGACAGAGAGCACGCTCAGAGACAGACAGCACGCTCAGAGACAGAGAGCACGCTCAGAGACAGAGAGCACGCTCAGAGACAGAGAGCACGCTCAGAGACAGAGAGCACGATCAGAGACAGAGAGCACGCTCAGAGACGGACAGCACGCTCACAGAGACGGAGAGCACGCTCAGAGAGACGGAGAGCACGCTCACAGAGACGGAGAGCTCGCTCAGAGATACGGAGAGCACGCTCACAGAAACAGAGAGCACGCTCACAGAGACAGAGAGCACGCTCACAGAGACAGAGAGCACGCTCACAGACAGAGAGCACGCTCTGAGAGACAGAGAGCACGCTCACAGAGACAGAGAGCACGCTCTCAGAGACAGAGAGCACGCTCTGAGAGACAGAGAGCAGGCTCACAGAGACAGAGAGCACGCTCACAGAGACAGAGAGCACGCTCAGAGATACAGAGAGCACGCTCACAGAGACGGAGAGCACGCTCAGATTCGGAGAGCACGCTCAGAGACGGAGAGCACGCTCACAGAGACGGAGAGCACGCTCACAGAGACGGAGAGCACGCTTACAGAGACGGAGAGCACGCTCAGAGACGGAGAGCACGCTCAGAGACAGAGAGCACGCTCAGAGACAGAGAGCACACTCACAGAGACAGAAAGCACGACGACAGAGACAGAAAGCACGCCCACAGAGACAGAAAGCACGCCCAGAGAGACAGAGAGCACGCTCAGAGGGACAGAGAGCACGCTCAGAGAGACAGAGCACGCTCAGAGACAGAGAGCACGCTCAGAGACAGAGAGCACGCTCAGAGGGACAGAGAGCACGCTCAGAGACAGAGAGCACGCTCAGAGACAGAAAGCACCGTCAGAGACAGAGAGCACGCTCAGAGACAGAGAGCACGCTCAGAGAGACAGAGAGCACGCCCACAGAGACAGAGAGCACGCCCACAGAGACAGAGAGCACGCACAGAGACAGAGAGCACGCCCACAGAGACAGAGAGCACGCTCAGAGACAGACAGCACGCTCAGAGACAGAGATCACGCTCAGAGACAGAGAGCACGCTCAGAGACAGAGAGCACGCTCAGAGACAGAGAGCACGCTCAGAGACAGATAGCACGCTCAGAGACGGAGAGCACGCTCACAGAGACGGAGAGCACGCTCACAGAGACAGAGAGCACGCTCACAGAGACAGAGAGCACGCTCACAGACAGAGAGCACGCTCTGAGAGACAGAGAGCACGCTCACAGAGACAGAGAGCACGCTCTCAGAGACAGAGAGCACGCTCTGAGAGACAGAGAGCAGGCTCACAGAGACAGAGAGCACGCTCACAGAGACAGAGAGCACGCTCAGAGATACAGAGAGCACGCTCACAGAGACGGAGAGCACGCTCAGATTCGGAGAGCACGCTCAGAGACGGAGAGCACGCTCACAGAGACGGAGAGCACGCTCACAGAGACGGAGAGCACGCTTACAGAGACGGAGAGCACGCTCAGAGACGGAGAGCACGCTCAGAGACAGAGAGCACGCTCAGAGACAGAGAGCACACTCACAGAGACAGAAAGCACGACGACAGAGACAGAAAGCACGCCCACAGAGACAGAAAGCACGCCCAGAGAGACAGAGAGCACGCTCAGAGGGACAGAGAGCACGCTCAGAGAGACAGAGCACGCTCAGAGACAGAGAGCACGCTCAGAGACAGAGAGCACGCTCAGAGGGACAGAGAGCACGCTCAGAGACAGAGAGCACGCTCAGAGACAGAAAGCACCGTCAGAGACAGAGAGCACGCTCAGAGACAGAGAGCACGCTCAGAGAGACAGAGAGCACGCCCACAGAGACAGAGAGCACGCCCACAGAGACAGAGAGCACGCCCACAGAGACAGAGAGCACGCCCACAGAGACAGAGAGCACGCTCAGAGACAGACAGCACGCTCAGAGACAGAGATCACGCTCAGAGACAGAGAGCACGCTCAGAGACAGAGAGCACGCTCAGAGACAGAGAGCACGCTCAGAGACAGATAGCACGCTCAGAGACGGAGAGCACGCTCACAGAGACGGAGAGCACGCTCACAGAGACGGAGAGCACGCTCACAGAGTCGGAGAGCACGCTCAGAGAGACAGAGAGCACGCTCACAGAGACAGAGAGCACGCTCTCAGAGACAGAGAGCACGCTCAGAGACAGAGAGCACGCTCACAGAGACAGAGAGCACGCTCACAGAGACAGAGAGCACGCTCACAGAGACAGAGAGCACGCTCACAGAGACAGAGAGCACGCTCACAGACAGAGAGCACGCTCACAGACAGAGAGCACACTCACAGAGACAGAGAGCACGCTCTGAGAGACAGAGAGCAGGCTCACAGAGACAGAGAGCACGCTCACAGAGACAGAGAGCACGCTCAGAGACAGAGAGCACGCTCAGAGACAGAAAGCACGCTCACAGAGACAGAGAGCACGCTCAGAGACAGAAAGCACGCTCAGAGACAGAGAGCACGCTCAGAGACAGAGAGCACGCTCAGAGACAGAAAGCACGCTCACAGAGACAGAGAGCACGCTCAGAGACAGAGAGCACGCTCAGAGACAGAGAGCACGCCCACAGAGACAGAGAGCACGCCCACAGAGACAGAGAGCACGCTCAGAGACAGAAAGCACGCTCAGAGACAGAGAGCACGCTCAGAGACAGAGAGCACTCCCAGAGAGACAGAGAGCAGGCCCACAGAGACAGAGAGCACGCCCACAGAGACAGAGAGCACGCTCAGAGACAGAGAGCACGCCCACAGAGACAGAGAGCACGCTCAGAGAGACAGAGAGCACGCTCAGAGACAGAGAGCACGCTCACAGAGACGGAGAGCACGCTCACAGAGACGGAGAGCACGCTCACAGAGACGGAGAGCACGCTCAGAGACGGAGAGCACGGTCACAGAGACGGAGAGCACGCTCACAGAGACGGAGAGCACGCTCACAGAGACGAAGAGCACGCTCACAGAGACGGAGAGCACGCTCACAGAGACGGAGAGCACGCTCAGAGACGGAGAGCACGCTCAGAGACGGAGAGCACGCTCAGAGACGGAGAGCACGCTCAGAGTCGGAGAGCATGCTCAGAGACGGAGAGCACGCTCAGAGACGGAAAGCACGCTCAGAGACGGAGAGCACGCTCAGAGAGACAGAGAGCACGCTCAGAGACAAAGAGCACGCTCAGAGAGACAGAGAGCACGCTCAGAGAAAGAAAGCACGCCCACAGAGACAGAGAGCACGCTCAGAGACAGAGAGCACGCTCAGAGACAGAAAGCACGCTCAGAGACAGAGAGCACGCCCAGAGAGACAGAGAGCACGCCCACAGAGACAGAGAGCACGCCCATAGAGACAGAGAGCACGCTCAGAGACAGAGAGCACGCCCACAGAGACGGAAAGCACGCTCAGAGACAGAAAGCACGCTCAGAGAGAGAGAGCACGCTCAGAGACAGAGAGCACGCTCAGAGACAGAGAGCACGCTCAGAGACAGAGAGCACGCTCTGAGACGGAGAGCACGCTCACAGTGACGGAAAGCACGCTCACAGTGACGGAAAGCACGCTCAGAGAGACAGAGAGCACGCTCACAGAGACAGAGAGCACGCTCACAGAGACAGAGAGCACGCTCAGAGAGACAGAGAGCACGCTCAGAGAGACAGAGAGCACGCTCAGAGAGATAGAGAGCACGCTCAGGGAGACAGAGAGCACGCTCAGAGAGACAGAGAGCACGCTCACAGAGACAGAGAGCACGCTCAGAGACAGAGAGCACGCTCAGAGACAGAGAGCACGCTCAGAGACAGAGAGCACGCTAAGAGAGACAGAGAGCACGCTCAGAGACAGAGAGCACGCTCAGAGACAGAGAGCACGCTCAGAGACAGAGAGCACGCCCACACAGACAGAGAGCACGCTCAGAGACAGAGAGCACGCCCACAGAGACAGAGAGCACGCTCACAGGGACAGAGAGCACGCTCAGAGACAGAGAGCACGCTCAGAGACAGAGAGCACGCCCACAGAGACAGAGAGCACGCTCAGAGACAGAGAGCACGCCCACAGAGACAGAGAGCACGCTCACAAGGACAGAGAGCACGCTCAGAGACAGAGAGCACGCTCAGAGAGACAGAGAGCACGCTCACAGAGACAGAGAGCACGCTCAGAGACAGAGAGCACGCTCACAGAGACAGAAAGCACGCTAACAGAGACAGAAAGCACGCTCAGAGACAGAGAGCACGCTCAGAGACAGAGAGCACGCTCACAGAGACAGAAAGCACGCTCACAGAGACAGAAAGCACGCTCACAGAGACAGAGAGCACGCTCAGAGACAGAGAGCACGCTCAGAGACCGAGAGCACGCTCAGAGACAGAGAGCACGCTCACAGAGACAGAGAGCACGCTCAGAGACAGAAAGCACGCTCAGAGACAGAGAGCACGCTCAGAGACAGAGAGCACGCTCAGAGACAGAGAGCACGCTCACAGAGACAGAAAGCACGCTCACAGAGACAGAAAGCACGCTCAGAGAGACAGAGAGCACGCTCAGAGAGACAGAGGGCACGCTCAGAGACAGAGAGCACGCCCACAGAGACAGAGAGCACGCTCAGAGACAGAAAGCACGCTCAGAGACAGAAAGCACGCTCAGAGACAGAGAGCACGCACAGAGACAGAGAGCACGCCCAGAGAGACAGAGAGCACGCCCACAGAGACAGAGAGCACGCCCACAGAGACAGAGAGCATGCTCAGAGACAGAGAGCACGCCCACAGAGACAGAGAGCACGCTCAGAGAGACAGAGAGCACGCTCAGAGACAGAGAGCACGCTCACAGAGACAGAGAGCACGCTCACAGAGACGGAGAGCACGCTCACAGAGACGGAGAGCACGCTCACAGAGACGGAGAGCACGCTCAGAGACGGAGAGCACGCTCACAGAGACGGAGAGCACGCTCACAGAGACGGAGAGCACGCTCACAGAGACGGACAGCACGCTCAGAGACGTAGAGCACGCTCAGAGACGGAAAGCAGGCTCAGAGACGGAAAGCACGCTCACAGAGACGGAGAGCACGCTCACAGAGACGGAGAGCACGCTCAGAGACGGAGAGCACGCTCAGAGACGGAGAGCACGCTCTTAGACGGAGAGCACGCTCAGAGACGGAGAGCACGCTCAGAGACGGAGAGCACGCTCAGAGACAGAAAGCGCGCTCAGAGACAGAGAGCACGCTCAGAGAGACAGAGAGCACGCTCAGAGACAGAGAGGACGCTCAGAGAGACAGAGAGCACGCTCAGAGAAAGAAAGCACGCCCACAGAGACAGAGAGCACGCTCAGAGACAGAGAGCACGCTCAGAGACAGAGAGCACGCTCAGAGACAGAGAGCACGCCCACAGAGACAGAGAGCACGCTCACAGGGACAGAGAGCATGCTCAGAGACAGAGAGCACGCTCAGAGACAGAGAGCACGCCCACAGAGACAGAGAGCACGCTCAGAGACAGAGAGCACGCCCACAGAGACAGAGAGCACGCTCACAAGGACAGAGAGCACGCTCAGAGACAGAGAGCACGCTCAGAGAGACAGAGAGCACGCTCACAGAGACAGAGAGCACGCTCAGAGACAGAGAGCACGCTCACAGAGACAGAAAGCACGCTAACAGAGACAGAAAGCACGCTCAGAGACAGAGAGCACGCTCAGAGACAGAGAGCACGCTCACAGAGACAGAAAGCACGCTCACAGAGACAGAAAGCACGCTCACAGAGACAGAGAGCACGCTCAGAGACAGAGAGCACGCTCAGAGACCGAGAGCACGCTCAGAGACAGAGAGCACGCTCACAGAGACAGAGAGCACGCTCAGAGACAGAAAGCACGCTCAGAGACAGAGAGCACGCTCAGAGACAGAGAGCACGCTCAGAGACAGAGAGCACGCTCACAGAGACAGAAAGCACGCTCACAGAGACAGAAAGCACGCTCAGAGAGACAGAGAGCACGCTCAGAGAGACAGAGGGCACGCTCAGAGACAGAGAGCACGCCCACAGAGACAGAGAGCACGCTCAGAGACAGAAAGCACGCTCAGAGACAGAAAGCACGCTCAGAGACAGAGAGCACGCACAGAGACAGAGAGCACGCCCAGAGAGACAGAGAGCACGCCCACAGAGACAGAGAGCACGCCCACAGAGACAGAGAGCATGCTCAGAGACAGAGAGCACGCCCACAGAGACAGAGAGCACGCTCAGAGAGACAGAGAGCACGCTCAGAGACAGAGAGCACGCTCACAGAGACAGAGAGCACGCTCACAGAGACGGAGAGCACGCTCACAGAGACGGAGAGCACGCTCACAGAGACGGAGAGCACGCTCAGAGACGGAGAGCACGCTCACAGAGACGGAGAGCACGCTCACAGAGACGGAGAGCACGCTCACAGAGACGGACAGCACGCTCAGAGACGTAGAGCACGCTCAGAGACGGAAAGCAGGCTCAGAGACGGAAAGCACGCTCACAGAGACGGAGAGCACGCTCACAGAGACGGAGAGCACGCTCAGAGACGGAGAGCACGCTCAGAGACGGAGAGCACGCTCTTAGACGGAGAGCACGCTCAGAGACGGAGAGCACGCTCAGAGACGGAGAGCACGCTCAGAGACAGAAAGCGCGCTCAGAGACAGAGAGCACGCTCAGAGAGACAGAGAGCACGCTCAGAGACAGAGAGGACGCTCAGAGAGACAGAGAGCACGCTCAGAGAAAGAAAGCACGCCCACAGAGACAGAGAGCACGCTCAGAGACAGAGAGCACGCTCAGAGACAGAGAGCACGCTCAGAGACAGAGAGCACGCTCAGAGAGACAGAGAGCACGCCCAGAGAGACAGAGAGCACGCCCATAGAGACGGAGAGCACGCTCAGAGACGGAAAGCACGCTCAGAGACAGAGAGCACGCTCAGAGACAGAGAGCACGCCCACAGAGACAGAGAGCACGCTCAGAGACAGAGAGCACGCCCACAGAGACAGAGAGCACGCCCACAGAGACAGAGAGCACGCTCACAAGGACAGAGAGCACGCTCAGAGACAGAGAGCACGCTCAGAGAGACAGAGAGCACGCTCACAGAGACAGAGAGCACGCTCAGAGACAGAGAGCACGCTCACAGAGACAGAAAGCACGCTAACAGAGACAGAAAGCACGCTCAGAGACAGAGAGCACGCTCAGTGACAGAGAGCACGCTCACAGAGACAGAGAGCACGCTCACAGAGACAGAAAGCACGCTCACAGAGACAGAGAGCACGCTCAGAGACAGAGAGCACGCTCAGAGACAGAGAGCACGCTCAGAGACAGAGAACACGCTCAGAGACAGACAGCACGCTCACAGAGACAGAAAGCACGCTCAGAGACAGAAAGCACGCTCAGAGACAGAGAGCACGCTCACAGAGACGGAGAGCACGCTCACAGAGACGGAGAGCACGCTCACAGAGACGGAGAGCACGCTCACAGAGACGGAGAGCACGCTCACAGAGACGGAGAGCACGCTCAGAGACGGAGAGCACGCTCAGAGACGGAGAGCACGCTCAGAGTCGGAGAGCACGCTCAGAGACGGAGAGCACGCTCTTAGACGGAGAGCACGCTCAGAGACGGAGAGCACGCTCAGAGACGGAGAGCACGCTCAGAGACAGAAAGCGCGCTCAGAGACAGAGAGCACGCTCAGAGAGACAGAGAGCACGCTCAGAGAAAGAAAGCACGCCCACAGAGACAGAGAGCACGCTCAGAGACAGAGAGCACGCTCAGAGACAGAGAGCACGCTCAGAGACAGAGAGCACGCTCAGAGAGACAGAGAGCACGCCCAGAGAGACAGAGAGCACGCCCATAGAGACGGAGAGCACGCTCAGAGACGGAAAGCACGCTCAGAGACAGAGAGCACGCTCAGAGACAGAGAGCACGCCCACAGAGACAGAGAGCACGCTCAGAGACAGAGAGCACGCCCACAGAGACAGAGAGCACGCCCACAGAGACAGAGAGCACGCTCACAAGGGCAGAGAGCACGCTCAGAGACAGAGAGCACGCTCAGAGAGACAGAGAGCACGCTCACAGAGACAGAGAGCACGCTCAGAGACAGAGAGCACGCTCACAGAGACAGAAAGCACGCTAACAGAGACAGAAAGCACGCTCAGAGACAGAGAGCACGCTCAGAGACAGAGAGCACGCTCACAGAGACAGAAAGCTCGCTCACAGAGACAGAAAGCACGCTCACAGAGACAGAGAGCACGCTCAGAGACAGAGAGCACGCTCAGAGACAGAGAGCACGCTCAGAGACAGAGAACACGCTCAGAGACAGAGAGCACGCTCACAGAGACAGAAAGCACGCTCAGAGACAGAAAGCACGCTCAGAGACAGAGAGCACGCTCACAGAGACGGAGAGCACGCTCACAGAGACGGAGAGCACGCTCACAGAGACGGAGAGCACGCTCACAGAGACGGAGAGCACGCTCACAGAGACGGAGAGCACGCTCAGAGACGGAGAGCACGCTCAGAGACGGAGAGCACGCTCAGAGTCGGAGAGCACGCTCAGAGACGGAGAGCACACTCAGAGACGGAGAGCACGCTCAGAGACGGAGAGCACGCTCAGAGAGACAGAGAGCACGCTCAGAGACAGAGAGCACGCTCAGAGAGACAGAGAGCACGCTCAGAGAAAGAAAGCACGCCCACAGAGACAGAGAGCACGCTCAGAGACAGAGAGCACGCTCAGAGACAGAGAGCACGCTCAGAGACAGAGAGCACGCCCAGAGAGACAGAGAGCACGCCCACAGAGACAGAGAGCAAGCCCATAGAGACAGAGAGCACGCTCAGAGACAGAGAGCACGCCCACAGAGACGGAAAGCACGCTCAGAGACAGAAAGCACGCTCAGAGAGAGAGAGCACGCTCAGAGACAGAGAGCACGCTCAGAGACAGAGAGCACGCTCAGAGACAGAGAGCACGCTCAGAGACAGAGAGCACGCTCTGAGACGGAGAGCACGCTCACAGTGACGGAAAGCACGCTCACAGTGACGGAAAGCACGCTCAGAGAGACAGAGAGCACGCTCACAGAGACAGAGAGCACGCTCACAGAGACAGAGAGCACGCTCAGAGAGACAGAGAGCACGCTCCGAGAGACAGAGAGCACGCTCAGGGAGACAGAGAGCACGCTCAGAGAGACAGAGAGCACGCTCACAGAGACAGAGAGCACGCTCAGAGACAGAGAGCACGCTCAGAGACAGAGAGCACGCTCAGAGACAGAGAGCACGCTCAGAGACAGAGAGCACGCTCAGAGACAGAGAGCACGCCCACACAGACAGAGAGCACGCCCACAGAGACAGAGAGCACGCCCACAGAGACAGAGAGCACGCTCACAGGGACAGAGAGCACGCTCAGAGACAGAGAGCACGCTCAGAGACAGAGAGCACGCCCACAGAGACAGAGAGCACGCTCAGAGACAGAGAGCACGCCCACAGAGACAGAGAGCACGCTCACAAGGACAGAGAGCACGCTCAGAGACAGAGAGCACGCTCAGAGAGACAGAGAGCACGCTCACAGAGACAGAGAGCGCGCTCAGAGACAGAGAGCACGCTCACAGAGACGGAGAGCACGCTCACAGAGACGGAGAGCACGCTCAGAGACGGAGAGCACGCTCACAGAGACGGAGAGCACGCTCACAGAGACGGAGAGCACGCTCACAGAGACGGAGAGCACGCTCAGAGACGTAGAGCACGCTCAGAGACGGAAAGCAGGCTCAGAGACGGAAAGCACGCTCACAGAGACGGAGAGCACGCTCACAGAGACGGAGAGCACGCTCAGAGACGGAGAGCACGCTCAGAGACGGAGAGCACGCTCTTAGACGGAGAGCACGCTCAGAGACGGAGAGCACGCTCAGAGACGGAGAGCACGCTCAGAGACAGAAAGCGCGCTCAGAGACAGAGAGCACGCTCAGAGAGACAGAGAGCACGCTCAGAGACAGAGAGGACGCTCAGAGAGACAGAGAGCACGCTCAGAGAAAGAAAGCACGCCCACAGAGACAGAGAGCACGCTCAGAGACAGAGAGCACGCTCAGAGACAGAAAGCACGCTCAGAGACAGAGAGCACGCTCAGAGAGACAGAGAGCATGCCCAGAGAGACAGAGAGCACGCCCATAGAGACGGAGAGCACGCTCAGAGACGGAAAGCACCCTCAGAGACAGAGAGCACGCTCAGAGACAGAGAGCATGCTCAGAGACAGAGAGCACGCTCACAGTGACGGAGAGCACGCTCAGAGAGACAGAGAGCACGCTCAGAGAGACAGAGAGCACGCTCAGAGACAGAGAGCACGCTCAGAAACGGAGAGCACGCTCACAGTGACGGAAAGCACGCTCAGAGAGACAGAGAGCACGCTCAGAGAGACAGAGAGCACGCTCACAGAGACAGAGAGCACGCTCAGAGACAGAGAGCACGCTCAGAGACAGAAAGCACGCTCACAGAGACAAACAGCACGCTCACAGAGACAGAGAGCACGCTCAGAGACAGAGAGCACGCTCAGAGAGACAGAGAGCACGCTCAGAGACAGAGAGGACGCTCAGAGAGACAGAGAGCACGCTCAGAGAAAGAAAGCACGCCCACAGAGACAGAGAGCACGCTCAGAGACAGAGAGCACGCTCAGAGACAGAAAGCACGCTCAGAGACAGAGAGCACGCTCAGAGAGACAGAGAGCACGCCCAGAGAGACAGAGAGCACGCCCATAGAGACGGAGAGCACGCTCAGAGATGGAAAGCACGCTCAGAGACAGAGAGCACGTTCAGAGACAGAGAGCACGCTCAGAGACAGAGAGCACGCTCAGAGAGACAGAGAGCACGCTCAGAGACAGAGAGCACGCTCATAGTGACGGAAAGCACGCTCAGAGAGACAGAGAGCACGCTCACAGAGACAGAGAGCACGCTCACAGAGACAGAGAGCACGCTCACAGACACAGAGAGCACGCTCACAGAGACAGAGAGCACGCTCACAAGGACAGAGAGCACGCTCACAGAGACAGAGAGCACGCTCAGAGACAGAGAGCACGCTCACAGAGACAGAGAGCAAGCTCAGAGACAGAGAGCACGCTGACAGAGACAGAGAGCACGCTCAGAGACAGAGAGCACGCTCACAGAGACAGAGAGCACGCTCAGAGACAGAGAGCACGCTCACAGAGACAGAGAGCACGCTCACAGAGACAGAGAGCACGCTCACAGAGACAGAGAGCACGCTCAGAGACAGAGAGCACGCTCACAGAGACAGAGAGCACGCTCACAGAGACAGAGAGCACGCTCACAGAGACAGAGAGCACGCTCAGAGACAGAGAGCACGCTCACAGAGACAGAGAGCACGCTCAGAGACAGAAAGCACGCTGAGAGACAGAAAGCACGCTCAGAGACAGAGAGCACGCTCACAGAGACAGAGAGCACGCTCAAAGACAGAGAGCACGCTCACAGAGACAGACAGCACGCTCACAGAGACAGAAAGCACGCTCACAGAGACAGAAAGCACGCTCAGAGACAGAGAGCACGCTCAGAGACAGAGAGCACGCTCACAGAGACAGAAAGCACGCTCACAGAGACAGAGAGCACGCTCAGAGACAGAGAGCACGCTCACAGAGACAAACAGCACGCTCACAGAGACAGAGAGCACGCTCAGAGACAGAAAGCACGCTCAGAGACAGAGAGCACGCTCAGAGACAGAGAGCACGCTCAGAGACAGAGAGCACGCTCACAGAGACAGAAAGCACGCTCAGAGACAGAGAGCACACTCAGAGACAGAGAGCACGCTCAGAGACAGAGAGCACGCTCACAGAGAAAGAAAGCACGCTCACAGAGACAGAAAGCACGCTCACAGAGACAGAGAGCACGCTCAGAGAGACAGAGAGCACGCTCAGAGACAGAGAGCACGCCCACAGAGACAGAGAGCACGCTCAGAGTCAGAAAGCACGCTCAGAGACAGAAAGCACGCTCAGAGACAGAGAGCACGCTCAGAGACAGAGAGCACGCCCAGAGAGACAGAGAGCACGCCCACAGAGACAGAGAGCACGCCCACAGAGACAGAGAGCACGCTTAGAGACAGAGAGCACGCCCACAGAGACAGAGAGCACGCTCAGAGAGACAGAGAGCACGCTCAGAGACAGAGAGCACGCTCACAGAGACGGAGAGCACGCTCACAGAGACAGAGAGCACGCTCACAGAGACGGAGAGCACGCTCAGAGACGGAGAGCACGCTCACAGAGACGGAGAGCACGCTCACAGAGACAAAGAGCACGCTCACAGAGACGGAGAGCACGCTCACAGAGACGGAGAGCACGCTCACAGAGACGGAGAGCACGCTCAGAGACGGAGAGCACGCTCAGAGACGGAGAGCACGCTCAGAGACGGATAGCATGCTCAGAGTCGGAGAGCACGCTCAGAGACGGAGAGCACGCTCAGAGATACAGAGAGCACGCTCAGAGATACAGAGAGCACGCTCAGAGAGACAGAGAGCACGCTCAGAGACAGAGAGCACGCTCAGAGAGACAGAGAGCACGCTCAGAGAAAGAAAGCACGCCCACAGACAGAGAGCACGCTCACAGACAGAGAGCACGCTCACAGAGACAGAGAGCACGCTCACAGAGACAGAGAGCACGCTCTGAGAGACAGAGAGCAGGCTCACAGAGACAGAGAGCACGCTCACAGAGACAGAGAGCACGCTCAGAGATACAGAGAGCACGCTCACAGAGACAGAGAGCACGCTCACAGAGACGGAGAGCACGCTCAGAGACGGAGAGCACGCTCAGAGTCGGAGAGCACGCTCACAGAGACGGAGAGCACGCTCACAGAGACGGAGAGCACGCTTACAGAGACGGAGAGCACGCTCAGAGACGGAGAGCACGCTCAGAGACGGAGAGCACGCTCAGAGACGGAGAGCACGATCACAGAGACAGAAAGCACGACGACAGAGACAGAAAGCACGCCCACAGAGACAGAAAGCACGCCCAGAGAGACAGAGAGCACGCCCAGAGGGACAGAGAGCACGCTCAGAGGGACAGAGAGCACGCTCAGAGAGACAGAGCACGCTCAGAGACAGAGAGCACGCTCAGAGACAGAGAGCACGCTCAGAGACAGAGAGCACGCTCAGAGACAGAGAGCACGCTCAGAGACAGAGAGCACGATCAGAGACGGAGAGCACGCTCAGAGACGGAGAGCACGCTCACAGAGATGGAGAGCACGCTCAGAGAGACGGAGAGCACGCTCACAGAGACAGAGAGCTCGCTCAGAGATACAGAGAGCACGCTCACAGAAACAGAAAGCACGCTCAGAGAGACAGAGAGCACGCTCACAGAGACGGAGAGCACGCTCAGACACGGAGAGCACGCTCAGAGACGGAAAGCACGCTCAGAGACAGAAAGCACGCTCACAGAGACAGAGAGCACGCTTACAGAGACAGAGAGCACGCTCAGAGACAGACAGCACGCTCAGAGACAGAGAGCACGCTCAGAGACAGAGAGCACGCTCAGAGAGACAGAGAGCACGCCCACAGAGACAGAAAGCACGCCCACAGAGACAGAGAGCACGCTCAGAGACAGAAAGCACGCTCAGAGACAGAGAGCACGCTCAGAGACAGAGAGCACGCTCAGAGACAGAGAGCACGCTCAGAGAGACAGAGAGCACGCCCACAGAGACAGAAAGCACGCTCAGAGACAGAGAGCCCGCTCAGAGACAGAGAGCACGCTCAGAGACGGAGAGCACGCTCACAGTGACAGAAAGCACGCTCAGAGAGACAGAGAGCACGCTCACAGAGACAGAGAGCACGCTCAGAGACAGAGAGCACGCACAGAGACAGAGAGCACGCCCACAGAGACAGAAAGCACGCTCAGAGACAGAGAGCACGCTCAGAGACAGAGAGCACGCTCAGAGACGGAGAGCACGCTCACAGTGACAGAAAGCACGCTCAGAGAGACAGAGAGCACGCCCACAGAGACAGAAAGCATGCTCAGAGACAGAGAGCAAGCACAGAGACAGAGACCACGCCCACAGAGACAGAAAGCACGCTCAGAGACAGAGAGCATGCTCAGAGATAGAGAGCACGCTCACAGAGACAGAGAGCACGCTCACAGAGACAGAGAGCACGCTCCCAGAGACAGAGAGCACGCTCACAGAGACAGAGAGCACGCTCACAGAGACAGAGAGCACGCTCAGAGAGACAGACAGCACGCTCACAGAGACAGAGAGCACCCTCAGAGATACAGAGAGCACGCTCACAGAGACAGAGAGCACGCTCAGAGAGACAGAGAGCACGCTCACAGAGACAGAGAGCACGCTCACAGAGACAGAGAGCACGCTCACAGAGTCAGAGAGCACGCTCACAGAGACAGAGAGCACGCTCACAGAGACAGAGAGCACGCTCTCAGAGACAGAGAGCACGCTCAGAGACAGAGAGCACGCTCACAGAGACAGAGAGCACGCTCACAGAGACAGAGAGCACGCTCACAGAGACAGAGAGCACGCTCACAGACAGAGAGCACGCTCACAGACAGAGAGCACGCTCACAGACAGAGAGCACGCTCACAGAGACAGAGAGCACGCTCACAGAGACAGAGAGCACGCTCACAGAGACAGAGAGCACGCTCTGAGAGACAGAGAGCAGGCTCACAGAGACAGAGAGCACGCTCACAGAGACAGAGAGCACGCTCAGAGATACAGAGAGCACGCTCACAGAGACAGAGAGCACGCTCACAGAGACAGAGAGCACGCTCAGAGATACAGAGAGCACGCTCACAGAGACAGAGAGCACGCTCACAGAGACGGAGAGCACGCTCAGAGACGGAGAGCACGCTCAGAGACGGAGAGCACGCTCACAGAGACGGAGAGCACGCTCACAGAGACGGAGAGCACGCTTACAGAGACGGAGAGCACGCTCAGAGACGGAGAGCACGCTCAGAGACAGAGAGCACGCTCAGAGACAGAGAGCACACTCACAGAGACAGAAAGCACGCCGACAGAGACAGAAAGCACGCCCACAGAGACAGAAAGCACGCCCAGAGAGACAGAGAGCACGCTCAGAGGGACAGAGAGCACGCTCAGAGAGACAGAGCACGCTCAGAGACAGAGAGCACGCTCAGAGACAGAGAGCACGCTCAGAGGGACAGAGAGCACGCCCACAGAGACAGAGAGCACGCCCACAGAGACAGAGAGCACGCCCACAGAGACAGAGAACACGCACAGAGACAGAGAGCACGCTTACAGAGACAGAGACCACGCTCAGAGACCGAGAGCACGCTGAGAGACAGAGAGCACGCTCAGAGACAGAGAGCACGCTCAGAGAGACAGAGAGCACGCCCACAGAGACAGAGAGCACGCCCACAGAGACAGAGAGCACGCTCAGAGACAGAGAGCACGCCCACAGAGACAGAGAGCACGCTCAGAGACAGAAAGCACGCTCAGAGACAGAGAGCACGCCAGAGACAGAGAGCACGCTCAGAGACAGAGCACGCTCAGAGACAGAGAGCACGCTCAGAGACAGAGAGCACGCTCAGAGACAGAGAGCACGCTCAGAGACGGAGAGCACGCTCACAGTGAGAGAAAGCACGCTCAGAGAGACAGAGAGCACGCTTACAGAGACAGAGAGCACGCTCACAGAGACAGAGAGCACGCTCACAGAGACAGAGAGCACGCTCACAGAGACAGAGAGCACGCTCACAGAGACAGAGAGCACGCTCAGAGAGACAGACAGCACGCTCACAGAGACAGAGAGCACGCTCAGAGATACAGAGAGCACGCTCACAGAGACAGAGAGCACGCTCAGAGAGACAGAGAGCACGCTCACAGAGACAGAGAGCACGCTCACAGAGACAGAGAGCACGCTCACAGAGTCAGAGAGCACGCTCAGAGAGACAGAGAGCACGCTCACAGAGACAGAGAGCACGCTCTCAGAGACAGAGAGCACGCTCAGAGACAGAGAGCACGCTCACAGAGACAGAGAGCACGCTCACAGAGACAGAGAGCACGCTCACAGAGACAGAGAGCACGCTCACAGACAGAGAGCACGCTCACAGACAGAGAGCACGCTCACAGACAGAGAGCACGCTCACAGAGACAGAGAGCACGCTCACAGAGACAGAGAGCACGCTCTGAGAGACAGAGAGCAGGCTCACAGAGACAGAGAGCACGCTCACAGAGACAGAGAGCACGCTCAGAGATACAGAGAGCACGCTCACAGAGACAGAGAGCACGCTCACAGAGACGGAGAGCACGCTCAGAGACGGAGAGCACGCTCAGAGTCGGAGAGCACGCTCACAGAGACGGAGAGCACGCTCACAGAGACGGAGAGCACGCTTACAGAGACGGAGAGCACGCTCAGAGACGGAGAGCACACTCACAGAGACAGAAAGCACGACGACAGAGACAGAAAGCACGCCCACAGAGACAGAAAGCACGCCCAGAGAGACAGAGAGCACGCTCAGAGGGACAGAGAGCACGCTCAGAGGGACAGAGAGCACGCTCAGAGAGACAGAGCACGCTCAGAGACAGAGAGCACGCTCAGAGACAGAGAGCACACTCACAGAGACAGAAAGCACGACGACAGAGACAGAAAGCACGCCCACAGAGACAGAAAGCACGCCCAGAGAGACAGAGAGCACGCTCAGAGGGACAGAGAGCACGCTCAGAGAGACAGAGCACGCTCAGAGACAGAGAGCACGCTCAGAGACAGAGAGCACGCTCAGAGGGACAGAGAGCACGCTCAGAGACAGAAAGCACGCTCAGAGACAGAAAGCACCGTCAGAGACAGAGAGCACGCTCAGAGACAGAGAGCACGCCCACAGAGACAGAGAGCACGCCCACAGAGACAGAGAGCACGCACAGAGACAGAGAGCACGCCCACAGAGACAGAGAGCACGCTCAGAGACAGACAGCACGCTCAGAGACAGAGAGCACGCTCAGAGACAGAGAGCACGCTCAGAGACAGAGAGCACGCTCAGAGACAGAGAGCACGATCAGAGACAGAGAGCACGCTCAGAGACGGACAGCACGCTCACAGAGACGGAGAGCACGCTCAGAGAGACGGAGAGCACGCTCACAGAGACGGAGAGCTCGCTCAGAGATACGGAGAGCACGCTCACAGAAACAGAGAGCACGCTCACAGAGACAGAGAGCACGCTCACAGAGACAGAGAGCACGCTCACAGACAGAGAGCACGCTCTGAGAGACAGAGAGCACGCTCACAGAGACAGAGAGCACGCTCTCAGAGACAGAGAGCACGCTCTGAGAGACAGAGAGCAGGCTCACAGAGACAGAGAGCACGCTCACAGAGACAGAGAGCACGCTCAGAGATACAGAGAGCACGCTCACAGAGACGGAGAGCACGCTCAGATTCGGAGAGCACGCTCAGAGACGGAGAGCACGCTCACAGAGACGGAGAGCACGCTCACAGAGACGGAGAGCACGCTTACAGAGACGGAGAGCACGCTCAGAGACGGAGAGCACGCTCAGAGACAGAGAGCACGCTCAGAGACAGAGAGCACACTCACAGAGACAGAAAGCACGACGACAGAGACAGAAAGCACGCCCACAGAGACAGAAAGCACGCCCAGAGAGACAGAGAGCACGCTCAGAGGGACAGAGAGCACGCTCAGAGACAGAGAGCACGCTCAGAGACAGAGAGCACGCTCAGAGGGACAGAGAGCACGCTCAGAGACAGAGAGCACGCTCAGAGACAGAAAGCACCGTCAGAGACAGAGAGCACGCTCAGAGACAGAGAGCACGCTCAGAGAGACAGAGAGCACGCCCACAGAGACAGAGAGCACGCCCACAGAGACAGAGAGCACGCACAGAGACAGAGAGCACGCCCACAGAGACAGAGAGCACGCTCAGAGACAGACAGCACGCTCAGAGACAGAGATCACGCTCAGAGACAGAGAGCACGCTCAGAGACAGAGAGCACGCTCAGAGACAGAGAGCACGCTCAGAGACAGATAGCACGCTCAGAGACGGAGAGCACGCTCACAGAGACGGAGAGCACGCTCACAGAGACAGAGAGCACGCTCACAGAGACAGAGAGCACGCTCACAGACAGAGAGCACGCTCTGAGAGACAGAGAGCACGCTCACAGAGACAGAGAGCACGCTCTCAGAGACAGAGAGCACGCTCTGAGAGACAGAGAGCAGGCTCACAGAGACAGAGAGCACGCTCACAGAGACAGAGAGCACGCTCAGAGATACAGAGAGCACGCTCACAGAGACGGAGAGCACGCTCAGATTCGGAGAGCACGCTCAGAGACGGAGAGCACGCTCACAGAGACGGAGAGCACGCTTACAGAGACGGAGAGCACGCTCAGAGACGGAGAGCACGCTCAGAGACAGAGAGCACGCTCAGAGACAGAGAGCACACTCACAGAGACAGAAAGCACGACGACAGAGACAGAAAGCACGCCCACAGAGACAGAAAGCACGCCCAGAGAGACAGAGAGCACGCTCAGAGGGACAGAGAGCACGCTCAGAGAGACAGAGCACGCTCAGAGACAGAGAGCACGCTCAGAGACAGAGAGCACGCTCAGAGGGACAGAGAGCACGCTCAGAGACAGAGAGCACGCTCAGAGACAGAAAGCACCGTCAGAGACAGAGAGCACGCTCAGAGACAGAGAGCACGCTCAGAGAGACAGAGAGCACGCCCACAGAGACAGAGAGCACGCCCACAGAGACAGAGAGCACGCCCACAGAGACAGAGAGCACGCCCACAGAGACAGAGAGCACGCTCAGAGACAGACAGCACGCTCAGAGACAGAGATCACGCTCAGAGACAGAGAGCACGCTCAGAGACAGAGAGCACGCTCAGAGACAGAGAGCACGCTCAGAGACAGATAGCACGCTCAGAGACGGAGAGCACGCTCACAGAGACGGAGAGCACGCTCACAGAGACGGAGAGCACGCTCACAGAGTCGGAGAGCACGCTCAGAGAGACAGAGAGCACGCTCACAGAGACAGAGAGCACGCTCTCAGAGACAGAGAGCACGCTCAGAGACAGAGAGCACGCTCACAGAGACAGAGAGCACGCTCACAGAGACAGAGAGCACGCTCACAGAGACAGAGAGCATGCTCACAGAGACAGAGAGCACGCTCACAGACAGAGAGCACGCTCACAGACAGAGAGCACACTCACAGAGACAGAGAGCACGCTCTGAGAGACAGAGAGCAGGCTCACAGAGACAGAGAGCACGCTCACAGAGACAGAGAGCACGCTCAGAGACGGAGAGCACGCTCAGAGACTGAGAGCACGCTCAGAGTCGGAGAGCACGCTCACAGAGACGGAGAGCACGCTCACAGAGACGGAGAGCACGCTCACAGAGACGGAGAGCACGCTTACAGAGACGGAGAGCACGCTCAGAGACGGAGAGCACGCTCAGAGACGGAGAGCACACTCACAGAGACGGAGAGCACACTCACAGAGACAGAAAGCACGACGACAGAGACAGAAAGCACGCCCAGAGAGACAGAGAGCACGCTCAGAGGGACAGAGAGCACGCTCAGAGAGACAGAGCACGCTCAGAGACAGAGAGCACGCTCAGAGACAGAGAGCACGCTCAGAGGGACAGAGAGCACGCTCAGAGACAGAAAGCACGCTCAGAGACAGAAAGCACCGTCAGAGACAGAGAGCACGCTCAGAGACAGAGAGCACGCCCACAGAGACAGAGAGCACGCCCACAGAGACAGAGAGCACGCACAGAGACAGAGAGCACGCCCACAGAGACAGAGAGCACGCTCAGAGACAGACAGCACGCTCAGAGACAGAGAGCACGCTCAGAGACAGAGAGCACGCTCAGAGACAGAGAGCACGCTCAGAGACGGAGAGCACGCTCACAGAGACGGAGAGCACGCTCAGAGAGACGGAGAGCACGCTCACAGAGACAGAGAGCTCGCTCAGAGATACAGAGCGCACGCTCACAGAAACAGAAAGCACGCTCAGAGAGACAGAGAGCACGCTCACAGAGACGGAGAGCACGCTCAGAGACGGAGAGCACGCTCAGAGACGGAAAGCACGCTCAGAGACAGAAAGCACGCTCACAGAGACAGAGAGCACGCTTACAGAGACAGACAGCACGCTCAGAGACAGACAGCACGCTCAGAGACAGACAGCACGCTCAGAGACAGAGAGCACGCTCAGAGACAGAAAGCACGCTCACAGAGACAGAGAGCACGCTTACAGAGACAGAGAGCACGCTCAGAGACAGACAGCACGCTCAGAGACAGAGAGCACGCTCAGAGACAGAGAGCACGCTCAGAGAGACAGAGAGCACGCCCACAGAGACAGAAAGCACGCCCACAGAGACAGAGAGCACGCTCAGAGACAGAAAGCACGCTCAGAGACAGAGAGCACGCTCAGAGACAGAGAGCACGCTCAGAGACAGAGAGCACGCTCAGAGAGACAGAGAGCACGCCCACAGAGACAGAAAGCACGCTCAGAGACAGAGAGCCCGCTCAGAGACGGAGAGCACGCTCAGAGACGGAGAGCACGCTCACAGTGACAGAAAGCACGCTCAGAGAGACAGAGAGCACGCTCACAGAGACAGAGAGCACGCTCAGAGACAGAGGCACGCACAGAGACAGAGAGCACGCCCACAGAGACAGAAAGCACGCTCAGAGACAGAGAGCACGCTCAGAGACAGAGAGCACGCTCAGAGACGGAGAGCACGCTCACAGTGACAGAAAGCACACTCAGAGAGACAGAGAGCACGCCCACAGAGACAGAAAGCATGCTCAGAGACAGAGAGCACGCACAGAGACAGAGACCACGCCCACAGAGACAGAAAGCACGCTCAGAGACAGAGAGCACGCTCAGAGACAGAGAGCACGCTCAGAGACGGAGAGCACGCTCACAGTGACAGAAAGCACGCTCAGAGAGACAGAGAGCACGCTCACAGAGACAGAGAGCACGCTCACAGAGACAGAGAGCACGCCCACAGAGAAAGAGAGCACGCTCAGAGACAGAGAGCACGATCAGAGACAGAGAGCACGCCCACAGAGACAGAGAGCACGCCCACAGAGACAGAGAGCACGCTCACAGAGACAGAGAGCACACTCAGAGACAGAGAGCACGCTCAGAGAGACAGAGAGCACGCTCACAGAGACAGAGAGCACGCTCACAGAGTCAGAGAGCACGCTCAGAGAGACAGAGAGCACGCTCACAGAGACAGAGAGCACGCTCTCAGAGACAGAGAGCACGCTCAGAGACAGAGAGCACGCTCACAGAGACAGAGAGCACGCTCACAGAGACAGAGAGCACGCTCACAGAGACAGAGAGCACGCTCACAGACAGAGAGCACGCTCACAGACAGAGAGCACGCTCACAGACAGAGAGCACGCTCACAGAGACAGAGAGCACGCTCACAGAGACAGAGAGCACGCTCACAGAGTCAGAGAGCACGCTCAGAGAGACAGAGAGCACGCTCAGAGACAGAGAGCACGCTCAGAGACAGAGAGCACGCTCAGAGACAGAGAGCACGCTCAGAGAGACAGAGAGCACGCCCACAGAGACAGAAAGCACGCTCAGAGACAGAGAGCCCGCTCAGAGACGGAGAGCACGCTCAGAGACGGAGAGCACGCTCACAGTGACAGAAAGCACGCTCAGAGAGACAGAGAGCACGCTCACAGAGACAGAGAGCACGCTCAGAGACAGAGAGCACGCCCACAGAGACAGAAAGCACGCTCAGAGACAGAGAGCACGCTCAGAGACAGAGAGCACGCTCAGAGACGGAGAGCACGCTCACAGTGACAGAAAGCACGCTCAGAGAGACAGAGAGCACGCCCACAGAGACAGAAAGCATGCTCAGAGACAGAGAGCACGCACAGAGACAGAGACCACGCCCACAGAGACAGAAAGCACGCTCAGAGACAGAGAGCACGCTCAGAGACAGAGAGCACGCTCAGAGACGGAGAGCACGCTCACAGTGACAGAAAGCACGCTCAGAGAGACAGAGAGCACGCTCACAGAGACAGAGAGCACGCTCACAGAGAAAGAGAGCACGCCCACAGAGACAGAGAGCACGCTCAGAGACAGAGAGCACGATCAGAGACAGAGAGCACGCCCACAGAGACAGAGAGCACGCCCACAGAGACAGAGAGCACGCTCACAGAGACAGAGAGCACGCTCAGAGACAGAGAGCACGCTCAGAGAGACAGAGAGCACGCTCACAGAGACAGAGAGCACGCTCACAGAGTCAGAGAGCACGCTCAGAGAGACAGAGAGCACGCTCACAGAGACAGAGAGCACGCTCTCAGAGACAGAGAGCACGCTCAGAGACAGAGAGCACGCTCACAGAGACAGAGAGCACGCTCACAGAGACAGAGAGCACGCTCACAGAGACAGAGAGCACGCTCACAGACAGAGAGCACGCTCACAGACAGAGAGCACGCTCACAGACAGAGAGCACGCTCACAGAGACAGAGAGCACGCTCACAGAGACAGAGAGCACGCTCACAGAGTCAGAGAGCACGCTCAGAGAGACAGAGAGCACGCTCAGAGACAGAGAGCACGCTCAGAGACAGAGAGCACGCTCAGAGACAGAGAGCACGCTCAGAGAGACAGAGAGCACGCCCACAGAGACAGAAAGCACGCTCAGAGACAGAGAGCCCGCTCAGAGACGGAGAGCACGCTCAGAGACGGAGAGCACGCTCACAGTGACAGAAAGCACGCTCAGAGAGACAGAGAGCACGCTCACAGAGACAGAGAGCACGCTCAGAGACAGAGAGCACGCCCACAGAGACAGAAAGCACGCTCAGAGACAGAGAGCACGCTCAGAGACAGAGAGCACGCTCAGAGACGGAGAGCACGCTCACAGTGACAGAAAGCACGCTCAGAGAGACAGAGAGCACGCCCACAGAGACAGAAAGCATGCTCAGAGACAGAGAGCACGCACAGAGACAGAGACCACGCCCACAGAGACAGAAAGCACGCTCAGAGACAGAGAGCACGCTCAGAGACAGAGAGCACGCTCAGAGACGGAGAGCACGCTCACAGTGACAGAAAGCACGCTCAGAGAGACAGAGAGCACGCTCACAGAGACAGAGAGCACGCTCAGAGACAGAGAGCACGCCCACAGAGACAGAAAGCACGCTCAGAGACAGAGAGCACGCTCAGAGACAGAGAGCACGCTCAGAGACGGAGAGCACGCTCACAGTGACAGAAAGCACGCTCAGAGAGACAGAGAGCACGCCCACAGAGACAGAAAGCATGCTCAGAGACAGAGAGCACGCACAGAGACAGAGACCACGCCCACAGAGACAGAAAGCACGCTCAGAGACAGAGAGCACGCTCAGAGACGGAGAGCACGCTCAGAGACGGAGAGCACGCTCAGAGACGGAGAGCACGCTCACAGTGAGAGAAAGCACGCTCAGAGAGACAGAGAGCACGCTCACAGAGACAGAGAGCACGCTCACAGAGACAGAGAGCACGCTCACAGAGACAGAGAGCACGCTCACAGAGACAGAGAGCACGCTCAGAGAGACAGACAGCACGCTCACAGAGACAGAGAGCACCCTCAGAGATACAGAGAGCACGCTCACAGAGACAGAGAGCACGCTCAGAGAGACAGAGAGCACGCTCACAGAGACAGAGAGCACGCTCACAGAGACAGAGAGCACGCTCACAGAGTCAGAGAGCACGCTCAGAGAGACAGAGAGCACGCTCACAGGGACAGAGAGCACGCTCTCAGAGACAGAGAGCACGCTCAGAGACAGAGAGCACGCTCACAGAGACAGAGAGCACGCTCACAGAGACAGAGAGCACGCTCACAGAGACAGAGAGCACGCTCACAGACAGAGAGCACGCTCACAGACAGAGAGCACGCTCACAGACAGAGAGCACGCTCACAGAGACAGAGAGCACGCTCACAGAGACAGAGAGCACGCTCTGAGAAACAGAGAGCAGGCTCACAGAGACAGAGAGCACGCTCACAGAGACAGAGAGCACGCTCAGAGATACAGAGAGCACGCTCACAGAGACGGAGAGCACGCTCACAGAGACGGAGAGCACGCTCACAGAGACGGAGAGCACGCTCAGAGACGGAGAGCACGCTCAGAGACGGAGAGCACGCTCACAGAGACGGAGAGCACGCTCACAGAGACGGAGAGCACGCTCACAGAGACGGAGAGCACGCTCAGAGACGGAGAGCACGCTCAGAGACGGAGAGCACGCTCAGAGACAGAGAGCACACTCACAGAGACAGAAAGCACGCCGACAGAGACAGAAAGCATGCCCGCAGAGACAGAAAGCACGCCCAGAGAGACGGAGAGCACGCTCAGAGGGACAGAGAGCACGCTCAGAGAGACAGAGCACCCTCAGAGACAGAGAGCACGCTCAGAGACAGAGAGCACGCTCAGAGGGACAGAGAGCACGCTCAGAGACAGAAAGCACGCTCAGAGACAGAAAGCACAGTCAGAGACAGAGAGCACGCTCAGAGACAGAGAGCACGCTCAGAGAGACAGAGAGCACGCCCACAGAGACAGAGAGCACGCCCACAGAGACAGAGAGCACGCACAGAGACAGAGAACACGCCCACAGAGACAGAGAGCACGCTCAGAGACAGACAGCACGCTCAGAGACAGAGATCACGCTCAGAGACAGAGAGCACGCTCAGAGACAGAGAGCACGCTCAGAGACAGAGAGCACGCTCAGAGACAGAGAGCACGCTCAGAGACGGAGAGCACGCTCACAGAGACAGAGAGCACGCTCACAGAGACGGAGAGCACGCTTACAGAGAAGGAGAGCACGCTCAGAGACGGAGAGCACGCTCAGAGACGGAGAGCACGCTCAGAGACAGAGAGCACACTCACAGAGACAGAAAGCACGACGACAGAGACAGAAAGCACGCCCACAGAGACAGAAAGCACGCCCAGAGAGACAGAGAGCACGCTCAGAGGGACAGAGAGCACGCTCAGAGAGACAGAGCACGCTCAGAGACAGAGAGCACGCTCAGAGACAGAGAGCACACTCTGAGACAGAGAGCACGCTCAGAGACAGAGAGCACGCTCAGAGACAGAGAGCACGATCAGAGACAGAGAGCACGCTCAGAGACGGACAGCACGCTCACAGAGACGGAGAGCACGCTCAGAGAGACGGAGAGCACGCTCACAGAGACGGAGAGCTCGCTCAGAGATACAGAGAGCACGCTCACAGAAACAGAGAGCACGCTCACAGAGACAGAGAGCACGCTCACAGAGACAGAGAGCACGCTCACAGACAGAGAGCACGCTCTGAGAGACAGAGAGCACGCTCACAGAGACAGAGAGCACGCTCTCAGAGACAGAGAGCACGCTCTGAGAGACAGAGAGCAGGCTCACAGAGACAGAGAGCACGCTCACAGAGACAGAGAGCACGCTCAGAGATACAGAGAGCACGCTCACAGAGACGGAGAGCACGCTCAGATTCGGAGAGCACGCTCAGAGACGGAGAGCACGCTCACAGAGACGGAGACCACGCTCACAGAGACGGAGAGCACGCTTACAGAGACGGAGAGAACGCTCAGAGACGGAGAGCACGCTCAGAGACAGAGAGCACGCTCAGAGACAGAGAGCACACTCACAGAGACAGAAAGCACGCCGACAGAGACAGAAAGCACGCCCACAGAGACAGAAAGCACGCCCAGAGAGACAGAGAGCACGCTCAGAGGGACAGAGAGCACGCTCAGAGAGACAGAGCACGCTCAGAGACAGAGAGCACGCTCAGAGACAGAGAGCACGCTCAGAGGGACAGAGAGCACGCTCAGAGACAGAGAGCATGCTCAGAGACAGAAAGCACCGTCAGAGACAGAGAGCACGCTCAGAGACAGAGAGCACGCTCAGAGAGACAGAGAGCACGCCCACAGAGACAGAGAGCACGCCCACAGAGACAGAGAGCACGCACACAGACAGAGAGCACGCCCACAGAGACAGAGAGCACGCTCAGAGACAGACAGCACGCTCAGAGACAGAGATCACGCTCAGAGACAGAGAGCACGCTCAGAGACAGAGAGCACGCTCAGAGACAGAGAGCACGCTCAGAGACAGATAGCACGCTCAGAGACGGAGAGCACGCTCACAGAGACGGAGAGCACGCTCACAGAGACGGAGAGCACGCTCACAGAGTCAGAGAGCACGCTCAGAGAGACAGAGAGCACGCTCACAGAGACAGAGAGCACGCTCTCAGAGACAGAGAGCACGCTCAGAGACAGAGAGCACGCTCACAGAGACAGAGAGCACGCTCACAGAGACAGAGAGCACGCTCACAGAGACAGAGAGCACGCTCACAGACAGAGAGCACGCTCACAGACAGAGAGCACGCTCACAGACAGAGAGCACGCTCACAGAGACAAAGAGCACGCTATGAGAGACAGAGAGCAGGCTCACAGAGACAGAGAGCACGCTCACAGAGACAGAGAGCACGCTCAGAGATACAGAGAGCACGCTCACAGAGACAGAGAGCACGCTCACAGAGACGGAGAGCACGCTCAGAGACGGAGAGCACGCTCAGAGACTGAGAGCACGCTCAGAGTCGGAGAGCACGCTCACAGAGACGGAGAGCACGCTCACAGAGACGGAGAGCACGCTCACAGAGACGGAGAGCACGCTTACAGAGACGGAGAGCACGCTCAGAGACGGAGAGCACGCTCAGAGACAGAGAGCACACTCACAGAGACGGAGAGCACACTCACAGAGACAGAAAGCACGACGACAGAGACAGAAAGCACGCCCAGAGAGACAGAGAGCACGCTCAGAGGGACAGAGAGCACGCTCAGAGAGACAGAGCACGCTCAGAGACAGAGAGCACGCTCAGAGACAGAGAGCACGCTCAGAGGGACAGAGAGCACGCTCAGAGACAGAGAGCACGCTCAGAGACAGAAAGCACCGTCAGAGACAGAGAGCACGCTCAGAGACAGAGAGCACGCCCACAGAGACAGAGAGCACGCCCACAGAGACAGAGAGCACGCACAGAGACAGAGAGCACGCCCACAGAGACAGAGAGCACGCTCAGAGACAGACAGCACGCTCAGAGACAGAGAGCACGCTCAGAGACAGAGAGCACGCTCAGAGACAGAGAGCACGATCAGAGACAGAGAGCACGCTCAGAGACGGAGAGCACGCTCACAGAGACGGAGAGCACGCTCAGAGAGACGGAGAGCACGCTCACAGAGACGGAGAGCTCGCTCAGAGATACAGAGAGCACGCTCACAGAAACAGAAAGCACGCTCAGAGAGACAGAGAGCACGCTCACAGAGACGGAGAGCACGCTCAGAGACGGAGAGCACGCTCAGAGACGGAGAGCACGCTCAGAGACAGAAAGCACGCTCACAGAGACAGAGAGCACGCTTACAGAGACAGAGAGAACGCTCAGAGACAGACAGCACGCTCAGAGACAGAGAGCACGCTCAGAGACAGAGAGCACGCTCAGAGAGACAGAGAGCACGCCCACAGAGACAGAGAGCACTCCCACAGAGACAGAGAGCACGCTCAGAGACAGAAAGCACGCTCAGAGACAGAGAGCACGCTCAGAGACAGAGAGCACGCTCAGAGACAGAGAGCACGCTCAGAGAGACAGAGAGCACGCCCAAAGAGACAGAAAGCACGCTCAGAGACAGAGAGCACGCTCAGAGACAGAGAGCACGCTCAGAGACGGAGAGCTCGCTCACAGTGACAGAAAGCACGCTCAGAGAGACAGAGAGCACGCTCACAGAGACAGAGAGCACGCTCAGAGACAGAGAGCACGCTCACAGAGACGGAGAGCACACTCAGAGAGACAGAGAGCACGCTCACAGAGACAGAGAGCTCGCTCAGAGATACAGAGAGCACGCTCACAGAAACAGAAAGCACGCTCAGAGAGACAGAAAGCACGCTCACAGAGACGGAGAGCACGCTCAGAGACGGAGAGCACGCTCAGAGACGGAGAGCACGCTCAGAGACGGAAAGCACGCTCACAGAGACAGAGAGCACGCTCACAGAGACAGAGAGCACGCTCACAGAGACAGAGAGCACGCTTACAGAGACAGAGAGCACGCTCACAGAGACAGAAAGCACGCTTACAGAGACAGAGAGCACGCTCAGAGACCGAGAGCACGCTCAGAGACAGAGAGCACGCTCACAGTGACAGAAAGCACGCTCAGAGAGACAGAGAGCACGCCCACAGAGACAGAAAGCACGCTCAGAGACAGAGAGCACGCACAGAGACAGAGACCACGCCCACAGAGACAGAAAGCACGCTCAGAGACAGAGAGCACGCTCAGAGACAGAGAGCACGCTCAGAGACGGAGAGCACGCTCACAGTGACAGAAAGCACGCTCAGAGAGACAGAGAGCACGCTCACAGAGACAGAGAGCACGCTCACAGACACAGAGAGCACGCTCACAGAGACAGAGAGCACGCTCACAGAGACAGAGAGCACGCTCACAGTGACAGAGAGCACGCTCAGAGAGACAGAGAGCACGCTCAGAGAGACAGAGCACGCTCAGAGAGACAGAGAGCACGCTCACAGAGACAGAGAGCACGCTCACAGAGACAGAGAGCACGCTCAGAGAGACAGAGAGCACGCTCACAGAGACGGAGAGCACACTCAGAGAGACAGAGAGCACGCTCACAGAGACAGAGAGCTCGCTCAGAGATACAGAGAGCACGCTCACAGAAACAGAAAGCACGCTCAGAGAGACAGAAAGCACGCTCACAGAGACGGAGAGCACGCTCAGAGACGGAGAGCACGCTCAGAGACGGAGAGCACGCTCAGAGACGGAAAGCACGCTCACAGAGACAGAGAGCACGCTCACAGAGACAGAGAGCACGCTCACAGAGACAGAGAGCACGCTTACAGAGACAGAGAGCACGCTCACAGAGACAGAAAGCACGCTTACAGAGACAGAGAGCACGCTCAGAGACCGAGAGCACGCTCAGAGACAGAGAGCACGCTCAGAGACAGAGAGCACGCTCAGAGACAGAGAGCACGCTCAGAGAGACAGAGAGCACGCTCAGAGACAGAGAGCACGCTCAGAGAGACAGAGAGCACGCTCAGAGACAGAAAGCACGCCCACAGAGACAGAGAGCACGCTCAGAGACAGAGAGCACGCTCAGAGACAGAGAGCACGCTCAGAGACAGAGAGCACGCTCAGAGACAGAGAGCACGCTCAGAGAGACAGAGAGCACGCCCACAGAGACAGAGAGCACGCCCACAGAGACAGAGAGCACGCTCAGAGACAGAGAGCACGCCCACAGAGACAGAGAGCACGCCCACAGAGACAGAAAGCACACTCAGAGACAGAAAGCACGCTCAGAGACAGAGAGCACGCTCAGAGACAGAGAGCACGATCAGAGACAGAGCACGCTCAGAGAAAGAGAGCACGCTCAGAGACAGAGAGCACGCTCAGAGACGGAGAGCACGCTCAGAGACGGAGAGCACGCTCACAGTGACAGAAAGCATGCTCAGAGAGACAGAGAGCACTCTCAAAGAGACAGAGAGCACGCTCACAGAGACAGAGAGCACGCACAGAGACAGAGAGCACGCTCACAGAGACAGAGAGCACGCTCACAGAGACAGAGAGCACGCTCACAGAGACAGAGAGCACGCTCACAGAGACAGAGAGCACGCTCAGAGATACAGAGAGCACGCTCACAGAGACAGAGAGCACGCTCACAGAGACAGAGAGCACGCTCACAGAGACAGAGAGCACGCTCACAGAGACAGAGAGCACGCTCACAGAGACAGAGAGCACGCCCACAGAGACAGAGAGCACGCCCACAGAGACAGAGAGCACGCACAGAGACAGAGAGCACGCCCACAGAGACAGAAAGCATGCTCAGAGACATAAAGCACGCTCAGAGACAGAGAGCACGCTCAGAGACAGAGAGCACGCTCAGAGACAGAGAGCACGCTCAGAGACAGAGAGCACGCTCAGAGACGGAGAGCACGCTCACAGTGACAGAAAGCACGCTCAGAGAGACAGAGAGCACCCTCACAGAGACAGAGAGCACGCCCACAGAGACAGAGAGCACGCCCACAGAGACAGAGAGCACGCCCACAGAGACAGAGAGCACGCCCACAGAGACAGAGAGCACGCACAGAGACAGAGAGCACGCCCACAGAGACAGAGAGCACGCCCACAGAGACAGAGAGCACGCCCACAGAGTCAGAGAGCACGCTCAGAGACAGAGAGCACGCTCAGAGACAGAGAGCACGCCCACAGAGACAGAGAGCACGCTCAGAGACAGAGAGTACGCTCAGAGACAGAGAGCACGCTCAGAGACAGAGAGCACGCTCAGAGACAGAGAGCACGCTCAAAGAGACAGAGAGCACTCTCACAGACAGAGAGCACGCTCAGTGACAGAGAGCACACTCACAGAGACAGAAAGCACGCCCACAGAGACAGAAAGCACGCCCACAGAGACAGAAAGCACGCTCACAGAGACAGAGAGCACGCTCAGAGAGACAGAGAGCACGCTCAGAGGGACAGAGAGCACGCTCCGAGACAGAGAGCACGCTCCGAGAGACAGAGAGCAAGCTCAGAGAGACAGAGAGCACGCTCAGAGAGACAGAGAGCAAGCTCAGAGAGACAGAGAGCACGCTCAGAGAGACAGAGAGCACGCTCAGAGAGACAGAGAGCACGCTCAGAGACAGAGAGCACGCTCAGAGACAGAGAGCACGCTCACAGAGACAGAGAGCACGCTCAGAGACAGAGAGCACGCTCACAGAGACAGAGAGCATGCTCAGAGACAAAGAGCACGCTCAGAGAGACAGAGAGCACGCTCAGAGAGACAGAGAGCACGCTCAGAGACAGAGAGCACGCTCAGAGACAGAGAGCACGCTCACAGAGACAGAGAGCACGCTCAGAGACAGAGAGCACGCCCACAGAGACAGAAAGCACGCCCACAGAGACAGAAAGCACGCCCACAGAGACAGAAAGCACGCTCAGAGAGACAGAGAGCACGCTCAGAGAGTCAGAAAGCACGCTCACAGAGACAGAGAGCACGGTCAGAGAGACAGAAAGCACGCCCACAGAGACAGAAAGCACGCTTAGAGAGACAGAGAGCACGCTCAGAGAGACAGAGAGCATGCTCAGAGAGACAGAGAGCACGCTCAGAGAGACAGAAAGCACGCTCACAGAGACAGAGAGCACGCTCAGACACAGAGAGCACACTCACAGAGACAGAAAGCACGCCCACAGAGACAGGAAGCACGCCCACAGAGACAGAAAGCATGCTCAGAGACAGAGAGCACGCTCACAGAGACAGAAAGCACGCCCACAGAGACAGAAAGCACGCCCACAGAGACAGAAAGCACGCCCACAGAGACAGGAAGCACGCCCACAGAGACAGAAAGCACGCTCAGAGACAGAGAGCACGCCCACAGAGACAGAAAGCACGCCCACAGAGACAGAAAGCACGCCCAGAGAGACAGAAAGCACGCTCAGAGGGACAGAGAGCACGCTCAGAGGGACAGGAAGCACGCTCAGAGGAACAGAAAGCACGCTCAGAGACAGAGAGCACGCTCAGAGACAGAGAGCACGCTCAGAGACAGAAAGCACGCTCAGAGACAGAGAGCACGCTCAGAGACAGAGAGCACGCTCAGAGACGGAGAGCACGCTCACAGTGACAGAAAGCACGCTCAGAGAGACAGAGAGCACCCTCACAGAGACAGAGAGCACGCCCACAGAGACAGAGAGCACGCCCACAGAGACAGAGAGCACGCCCACAGAGACAGAGAGCACGCCCACAGAGACAGAGAGCACGCACAGAGACAGAGAGCACGCCCACAGAGACAGAAAGCACGCTCAGAGTCAGAGAGCACGCTCAGAGACAGAGAGCACGCTCAGAGACAGAGAGCACGCTCAGAGACAGAGAGCACGCCCACAGAGACAGAGAGCACGCTCAGAGACAGAGAGCACGCTCAGAGACAGAGAGCACGCTCAGAGACAGAGAGCACGCTCAAAGAGAGAGAGAGCACTCTCACAGACAGAGAGCACGCTCAGTGACAGAGAGCACACTCACAGAGACAGAAAGCACGCCCACAGAGACAGAAAGCACGCCCACAGAGACAGAAAGCACGCTCACAGAGACAGAGAGCACGCTCAGAGAGACAGAGAGCACGCTCAGAGGGACAGAGAGCACGCTCAGAGACAGAGAGCACGCTCCGAGAGACAGAGAGCAAGCTCAGAGATACAGAGAGCACGCTCAGAGAGACAGAGAGCAAGCTCAGAGAGACAGAGAGCACGCTCAGAGAGACAGAGAGCACGCTCAGAGAGACAGAGAGCACGCTCAGAGACAGAGAGCACGCTCAGAGACAGAGAGCACGCTCACAGAGACAGAGAGCACGCTCAGAGACAGAGAGCACGCTCACAGAGACAGAGAGCATGCTCAGAGACAGAGAGCACGCTCAGAGAGACAGAGAACACGCTCAGAGAGACAGAGAGCACGCTCAGAGACAGAGAGCACGCTCAGAGACAGAGAGCACGCTCACAGAGACAGAGAGCACGCTCAGAGACAGAGAGCACGCCCACAGAGACAGAAAGCACGCCCACAGAGACAGAAAGCACGCCCACAGAGACAGAAAGCACGCCCACAGAGACAGAAAGCACGCTCAGAGAGACAGAGAGCACGCTCAGAGAGACAGAAAGCACGCTCACAGAGACAGAGAGCACGCTCAGAGAGACAGAAAGCACGCCCACAGAGACAGAAAGCACGCTTAGAGAGACAGAGAGCACGCTCAGAGAGACAGAGAGCATGCTCAGAGAGACAGAGAGCACGCTCAGAGAGACAGAAAGCACGCTCACAGAGACAGAGAGCACGCTCAGACACAGAGAGCACACTCACAGAGACAGAAAGCACGCCCACAGAGACAGGAAGCACGCCCACAGAGACAGAAAGCATGCTCAGAGACAGAGAGCACGCTCACAGAGACAGAAAGCACGCCCACAGAGACAGAAAGCACGCCCACAGAGACAGAAAGCACGCCCACAGAGACAGGAAGCAAGCCCACAGAGACAGAAAGCACGCTCAGAGACAGAGAGCACGCTCACAGAGACAGAAAGCACGCCCACAGAGACAGAAAGCACGCCCACAGAGACAGAAAGCACGCTCAGAGGGACAGAGAGCACGCTCAGAGGGACAGGAAGCACGCTCAGAGGAACAGAAAGCACGCTCAGAGACAGAGAGCACGCTCAGAGACAGAGAGCACGCTCAGAGACAGAAAGCACGCTCAGAGACAGAGAGCACGCTCACAGAGACAGAAAGCACGCTCAGAGACAGAGAGCACGCTCACAGAGACAGAGCACGCTCAGAGACAGAGAGCATGCTCACAGAGACAGAGAGCACGCTCACAGAGACAGAGAGCACGCTCAGAGACAGAGAGCACGCTCACAGAGACAGAGAGCACGCTCACAGAGACAGAGAGCACGCTCAGAGACAGAGAGCTCGCTCACAGAGACAGAGAGCACGCTCACAGAGACAGAAAGCACGCTCAGAGACAGAAAGCACGCTCAGAGAGACAGAAAGCACCTTTACAGAGACAGAGCACCCTCAGAGACAGAAGCTGAGTTGCGGGCCAGGGCTGGGAGAGGGCCTGGGAGGAGGAGCTCAGGGGGCACAGGGATTTAGCCTCAGGAGAGAAATCCTAGGGCGGACGGTGGTGATGGTTGCACAGTAATAAGAATGTATCTCATCCCTCTGCACTGCACTCTTATAAATGGCCTTGACGCTAAATCTTCTGTGTACTTTACTCCAGAGGAAAAAGAAAAGGAAAATCAACAACCCTGGAAAACCCATGTAAGCTTATGCTCACAGTGAGTGCCGTGCTAGAAGAGAAAGTTTGTTTGCAGGTGACAGGGCCCTAGCTCAAGCCAGCACTTCCTAGCTCCCCCTCCCAGGTCTCCTCACTGGTCCTGGGGCTGTTCGCCATGCTGACAGTTGCGCCTCTGTCACTGACTGACAGGTCTCTGCAGGGGGCAGCTCAGGCCTCAAGGGGAAGAGCTGCAGGGAGCGGGGCGGTGGCAGGGCGCAGGGCGGTGGCAGGGCACTGGGCGGTGGCGGGGCGCGGGGCGGTGGCGGGGCGCGGGGCCGTGGCGGGGCGCGGGGCCGTGGCGGGGCGCGGGGCCGTGGCGGGGCGCTGGGCGGTGGCGGGGCGCGGGGCGGTGCATGGAGCGGGGCGGTGGCAGGGCGCGGGGCGGTGTATGGAGCGGGGCGGTGGCAGGGCGCGGGGCGGTGCAGGGCGCGGGGCGGTGCAGGGAGAGGGGCGGTGGCAGGGCGCTGGGCGGTGGCGGGGCGCGGGGCGGTGCATGGAGCGGGGCGGTGGCAGGGCGCGGGGCGGTGCATGGAGCGGGGCGGTGGCGGGGCGCGGGGCGGTGCATGGAGCGGGGCGGTGGCAGGGCGCGGGGCGGTGCAGGGCGCGGGGCGGTGCAGGGAGAGAGGCAGTGCAGGGAGCGGGGCGGTGGCAGGGCGCGGGGCGGTGGCAGGGCGCGGGGCGGTGCAGGGCGCGGGGCGGTGCAGGGAGAGAGGCAGTGCAGGGAGCGGGGCGGTGGCAGGGCGCGGGGCGGTGCAGGGCGCGGGGCGGTGCAGGGAGCGGGGCGGTGCAGGGCGCGGGGCGGTGCAGGGCGCGGGGCGGTGCAGGGAGAGAGGCGGTGCAGGGCGCGGGGCGGTGCAGGGCGCGGGGCGGTGCAGGACGCGGGGCGGTGCAGGGAGCGGGGCGGTGCAGGGCGCGGGGCGGTGCAGGGAGAGGGTGCTGCCATCGTCCGGCATGTGACAGCCAGACGCCCCGGCAGCACTTCGCCCTTAGCTGTCAGTCACTCTCCTCTGCAGTTTAAATGAGTGAAATGTTGTAGCTTAACTGATGGTAACTTAAACCAGATTCCCCGGGAGAATATGGAAAGACACAGAAACATCCAGGGTGGGCAGCCCAGGCCCAGGTGATGGTCTGCCCAGGGGCTTCACACACCCTGTGCCCCCGCCTGGAGGTCACACTGCTGACTGGCCACCCTCCGCTTCCAGAGACAGGACCGCCCGGCTCTGCCCTGGGGCAGTCGAGCTGTCAGCAAAGCAGCGGGCTCTGTCTGTGCCTGTGCCCGCAGCGGTGAGGGTGCCCGCAGCCGTGGGGGTGACGGCGGCGATGAGGGTGCCCGCAGCCGTGGGGGTGACGGCGGCGACGAGGGTGCCCGCAGCCGTGGGGGTGACGGCGGTGACGCAGACAGTGATGGGGGTGCCCGCAGCCGTGGGAGGGTGACGGCAGCTGTCTGCTGAGGGGCCTGGGGCGCAGGCTCTCTGCGAGGCCGTGGAAGGAGTGGAACGGTGGCAGGTTTCCAGGCGGTGGCCCGATGCTTAACCCTCCCGTTGAGACTCCGTGTGAAACGGGCCCTCCCGGGAAGACGGGGGTGAAAGCACGAAGTTGGTGTCGATCGCGTTGAGAACTAACATTGCTGTTTCTCCTTCTCTTTGAAGGTCTCTTTGGCTCCCTCGTCCCGGCCGCCCTCTCCAGACCAGACCTCCTCCGGGCCCCCGGGCGACGTCCCGGCCCGCCCCCGGACCGCGGCCAGCAGCGGGGCGCCCGTGGCTGACTTCAGCTGCCCCCCCGAGTCCTCCTCCTGCCTGGACAACTCCGCGGCCAAGCACAAGCTCCTGGTGAAGCCCCGCAACCAGCGCTCCAGCAAGATGAGGCGCCTGTCCTCGGTAATCCTTCTCTCCCCGCCTCTCCCCGCCTCTCCCCGCCCAGGGTCAGCTGCCCCCCCCCCCCCGGGTCCCATCCACAGCATCAATTACTATGTCTCTCCCGCACAGAAACACTTCCTTCGTTCATCCTTCATTCATCCACTCATTCACTCATTCACTCTTCCCTCTTTCATTCATCCTTCATTCATTCATCCTTCACTCATTCATTCACTCTTCCTTCACTCATCCTTCATTCATTCACTCACTCTGCAGCCCCTTATCAAGAGCCTGCTGGCTGTGTGCCGCCTCTCCTTGCCTTCCCTCTGCACTCAGCGAAGTCCACACTCCAGCACGCACACTCCCCCCGCCGCCCCCTCCAGCTGCCTCAGACTTCCTCTTCTCTGCCTCCTCCTGCTCCTGAGCTCTCGGAGCCGCCCTGCCTCCGGGCACAGGCCTTGTCCCCCTGGGTCTCCTGGCAGCGCCTCCTCAGCCTCGGGGTCTCAGCTCAGAGGTCCTGTCCCCACAGGTGAGCCTGTGGGAGCGCCCCTCCCCCGCAGCACTCACCCCCTCACAGCACAGGCCACCAGCGTGGCCTTTGGAAAGCGTGCTCCCTGTTTCCTGCCGGTCTGCTCCGAGGCCTGGTCCCAGCCGGACTCCAGCCCCGGGCCCGGTCCGCCCAGGGCTGGCCCAGCAAACCGCTGTAGAATGCACGAATGAACGAGCACACAGGGAAGGGGTGATGGCAGAAGCAGCCACCAGATGGACACCGCCCGGCGAGCCTGCGTGGTCGCAGAGGGAGGGTGCCCTGCGAGGACAGGCCCCTGGGGCTGCGGCCGGGGCAGGGGCAGTCACGGCTGGGGGAGGTGAGAACTCACTCAGGGCCCCAGGGAGTCACCGCCCCTGTAGGGAAGGTGCCTTCTCCCAGCTGGGTGGTACGGACACCGCCGCATCCCAGAGGCTGAGCCGGGCAGCGCCCGGTGCTGAGAGAGACCTCACTGACAGTGTTCGCCATTGCCTCCCTCCGCCCCTCAGGAAAGATGGGGCTGACAGGCCCCCGGGACCAGCTGGAGACGGTGGCAGGGGGCCACTGAGGATGTCGGGGAGCCCCCGAGACAGGGCTCCCCTCTGGGCATGTGCTCTGAAGCTCGTGCTGGAAGGCTTGGCGTGGTGTGAAAGGCTGGTTGTGAGAGGACCAGTGCTGCAGGAGGAGGCGAGCTGTGTCACCTCCAGTGCATGTGGCTCCCGGAGCCGGGACCAGGGCGTGTGCAGGAGCATTTCCAGTGGGAGCTCTGAGGGGGCCGGTGGGGAGGGGTGGAGCCAAGGCCCAGTCGCTCTGGCCTGCGTCCTCGGCCGCGCGGAGCCGGGCAGGGACGGAGGCAGCTCCCGCTGATCCTCAGTGTGCGCTATTCCCATGGGGTCTGTGGCCCACAGGGGCGCGTGTCACCAGCCCAGCGGCTCCTGCTTCACGGGAAGGGAGGGCAGCACCCCTTTCTGCTCCGGGAAGAAGAGCTGTGCCTCTTTCTTCGCTCTTGAACTTGACTTAGCTCTTAACCACATTTCAGAACAGCAAGAGCCTGCTCTTCCCAGTCTGGGCAAACAGTCTACCCTTAACTTAAACTGCCGTGTCCGCCCCTCGCCTCCTTTTCCTTGGAGGGAGCAGCCGCGGGTGTTAAGTTTGGGAGGTCTGCGCGTTTTCCCGATGGGGCAGAGGCATCTGCCCGGTCCCCGGTGTCCTGGCTCGGTCCTCAGCTGGAGGCTGTCTTCTGTGTCCTCCGCCCACGAGGTCCCTCTTCCCAGCCACGAGGACCTTCCTGGTGCCGTGGCCCCTGGGACTCAGCTGCTTTCTGATGCTCCATCCTGCTCTGCGGGTGGGGCGGAGCCGCCACGCTGCCCTCTGCTGCCCTCCTGGCCCTGCGTGTCCGTGGGTTCACGCCCCCTCTGGGCTTCGCTGGCCAGTGAGGTCCAAGCCGCCCGGCTTTTCTAACAGCCGGGATCTGTCTCCCCACCCCCCACCTCCCCACCCGGCTCAGGCACCTGCAGAGCCTCCACTTTACTCCTTCCTCCTGCTGCCAGGCGCCTTCCCTGCCAGCTGGGCACCCCGCCCTGTCCACGTGGGGCAAACTGCCCTGCCCGTCGCCGAGGTCTGCCTCTGCCGTGCTCTGGGAGAAAGCAGAAGGGCTTTCTTGCCTCCAGAGCCCAGTCTTCCGTGGTCGAGTGAAATCATTAGGCCTCAAATCGTGTTTCTTTCACGTTTGAGAAACACGTCCCATCCCGGTGTGCGTTTGGCTGCGCCTGTCAGCCTCTGAGGCAGAGGGCAGGGGACAGGCGCAGGCTGTGACCTCGCTGTTCCCGTCTGCACGGGGCCGGCCTGCGGGCTCCAGCACAGACAGGGACACCGGTAAACGTCGGCGTGCCCCTCCCCACCCGTCCGTCCGCCTCCCCCCGCAGTGCCAGGAGCGGGATGCCATGAGCTCCCCGGATCCGCAGGATGGCAGGCTGGATCAAGGGGGCGCCCAGGGCTCTGACAGAGCTGGCCCCTCCTCACCCCACGCTGCTCATCGGCGGTGGCTTCCGCCTGCAGAGGAGCAGGTGCTGCCCTCGGACTCGTGCTGGGGGGCTGGTGAGGGCATGGGGATCAGGGAGCCATGGAGACGGGGCACACACGCATGCTGTGCCTGACCCTCTGCTCCACGTCCAAGCTCACCCTCTTGTTACAGAATTTACCAGGTGACGGAAAACAGGCAGGAGCACGCAGAGATAAGGCGTTTCACATGTCCCGGTACCGTGGCCAGGGGTCAGGTCTCCAGGTCCTGAGGAGGCTTTCCCTTGAGAGCCCTTCGCTTTCTTTGTCCCCAGATGAGGATCAGCCTCTGGCCCTTTCACAGGCTCTGCACAGAGCCTCATGTGCTGGGCGGGAGGCTGTGAGAGCACACCTGAAGGCTGGCCTGGCGCCAGCGCTGATAACCCTCTGGGTGTGTATTGTTCATGGTTATGGCCTCTGGAATGGGAGGAGGACTTGGTGGACTGGTCCTGCAGGACCAGATAATAAGGAAGGGCCGTGAGGAGACCATAGGCTAACAGGAATGTGCTTAGGGATAAAGTCAGGCTGCCAGCACCGCCCACCCCCTGCCCACACACACACCAACACACACACAGACCCACACACACACACACACACACACACACACCCCACACACACACCCCCCCACACACACACACACCCACACACACACACACTCACACACACACACACACCCCACACACACACACACCCACACACACACACACCCCCCCCCACACACATACCCACACACACATCCACACACACACACACACACACCCCACACACACACACCCACACACACACACACACACCCACACACCCACACACACCCACACACCCACACCCACACACACACACACACACACCCACACACACCCACACACCCCACACACACACACACACACACACATACCCAGACACTCACACACACACACACACACACACACAGACACTCACACACACACACACACACACACAGACACTCACACACACACACACACACACACACAGACACTCACACACACACACACACATACCCAGACACTCACACACACACACACACACACACAGACACTCACACACACACACACACACACACACACACACAAATGTCTCATTTTCCTCACACTCCGGGGTCCGTGCTCCACGCCAGCCTTCGCCCCGCGGCCTCCCTGGGCCTCGGGCTGGCGGTGGCTCCGCCGGGGGCCGTGGAGCTGCCCCGCTCCGTGCTGACAGCGGGGCCTCCGGGCCTTTTAAAGGGGCTCCAACGGCACCATTTCCTGTACCAGCAGAAGGCCCTGATGCCTTTGTACCTGCAGCTTTTGAAAATCCTGCTGTAGCTTTCCTTACACGCCTTCCTCTTTCCATGCCCGGAGGAGTGGAATTGTGCGTCTTGGCGAGGGCTGGCTGAGGTATTGTTCGGACATGCCAGTGGTCCCGTGTCCCTTCGGCAAGGAGGCGCTGGCTGGAAACGGTTAAAAATAACATGGACGGACGCCGGGACCTATGGCTGGCCCCGGAGTGCCGCCCGAGGGGGGGAGCGAGCTCGCTGGCCTGGTGACTCCCGGCCGGTCAGCTCTCACAGACCGTCCAGGCCACAGCCGCTGGTCACGGTCACGTCCCGCTTCTGAGTGCGAAGCGATTGCCTTCCTCTCCTCTCTCCGGAGAGCGGGGCCGGCTGTGCTCCGCAGGAGGGCCAGGCCCAGGTCCAGGCCTCGGAGGAAGAGGCCCCCGCAGCCGGTGTGCGGGGAGAGGGAGGCGGAGCGGGGGAGGCGGGCTTTCTGTCGCAGTGGGGTTTGCGCCCTGGGGTGAGGTGCGGTGCCCTGGCGGACCCACAGTCGGCCAGACAGCAGGGGGCTTGGCTGGGCCTGAGGAGGGAGCTGGAGGATACCATGAGCAGAGACAGTAAGGCTAAGTTTAGCCGAAAGTGTGGCCTTCACCCTGAGAGCTGTGGTCACTGTGGATCCTGTCTGACATGCAGGGAATCGTGTTTTAGGCAAACAGCCTGCCCTCGCCAGGAGCAAGTGCTGAGGGGAGGCTGGCTCCACAGAGCCCTGTTTCACGGCCCGGCTCCCCTTTGAGGTCACCCGCCCGGCTCCCCTTTGAGGTCACCGGCCCGGCTCCCCTCCGAGGTCACACGGCCCGGCTCCCCTCTGAGGTCACACGGCCCGACTCTCCTCCGAGGTCACACGGCCCGGCTCCCCTCTGAGGTCACACACCCAGCTCCCCTCCGAGGTCACACGGCCCGGCTCCCCTCTGAGGTCACACGGCCCGACTCTCCTCCGAGGTCACACGGCCCGGCTCCCCTCTGAGGTCACACACCCAGCTCCCCTCCGAGGTCACACGGCCCGGCTCCCCTCTGAGGTCACAGGCCCGACTCTCCTCCGAGGTCACCCGCCCGGCTCCCCTCTGAGGTCACAGGCTCGGCTCCCCTCCGAGGTCACCCGCCCGGCTCCCCTCCGAGGTCACCGGGCCCGGCTCCCTCCGAGGTCACAGGCTCGGCTCCCCTCCGAGGTCACACGGCCCGGCTCCCCTCTGAGGTCACACGCCTGGCTCCCCTCCGAGGTCACACGGCCCGGCTCCCCTCTGAGGTCACACGCCCGGCTCCCCTCCGAGGTCACAGGCCCGGCTCCCTCCGAGGTCACAGGCCCGGCTCCCCTCCGAGGTCACCCGCCCGGCTCCCCTCCGAGGTCACAGGCCAGGCTCCCGTCCGAGGTCACAGGCCCGGCTCCCCTCCGAGGTCACAGGCCCGGCTCCCCTCCGAGGTCACCCGCCCGGCTCCCGTCCGAGGTCACCCGACCCGGCTCCCCTCCGAGGTCACCCGGCCCGGCTCCCCTCCGAGGTCACAGGCCCGGCTCCCCTCCGAGGTCACAGGCCCGGCTCCCCTCCGAGGTCACCCGCCCGGCTCCCCTCCGAGGTCACACGGCCGGCTCCCTTCCGAGGTCACAGGCCCGGCTCCCCTCCGAGGTCACAGGCCCGGCTCCCCTCCGAGGTCACACGGCCCGGCTCCCTTCCGAGGTCACCCGCCCGGCTCCCCTCTGAGGTCACACGGCCCGACTCTCCTCCGAGGTCACACGGCCCGGCTCCCCTCTGAGGTCACACGCCTGGCTCCCCTCCGAGGTCACACGGCCCGGCTCCCCTCTGAGGTCACACGCCCGGCTCCCCTCCGAGGTCACAGGCCCGGCTCCCCTCCGAGGTCACAGGCCCGGCTCCCCTCCGAGGTCACAGGCCCGGCTCCCTCCGAGGTCACCCGGCCCGGTTCCCCTCCGAGGTCACACGGCCCGGCTCCCCTCCGAGGTCACAGGCCCGGCTCCCCTCCGAGGTCACACACCTGGCTCCCCTCTGAGGTCACAGGCCCGGCTCCCTCCGAGGTCACCCGGCCCGGCTCCCCTCTGAGGTCACCCGGCCCGGTTCCCCTCCGAGGTCACACGGCCCGGCTCCCCTCCGAGGTCACAGGCCCGGCTCCCCTCCGAGGTCACACACCTGGCTCCCCTCTGAGGTCACAGGCCCGGCTCCCTCCGAGGTCACACAGCCCGGCTCCCCTCCGAGGTCACAGGCCCGGTTCCCCTCCGAGGTCACCCGCCTGGCTCCCATCCGAGGTCACAGGCCCGGCTCCCCTCCGAGGTCACAGGCCCGGCTCCCCTCCGAGGTCACACACCCGGCTCCCCTCTGAGGTCACAGGCCCGGCTCCCCTCCAAGGTCACACAGCCCGGCTCCCCTCCGAGGTCACATGGCCTGGCTCTCCTCGGAGCTCGGAGGGACTGGCGATCCTTCCCGCCCCGGGAGGACCCAGGAGGAGAGCAGCAGCAGCACAGAGCGCACGTGGTGGACCTCCATGGTCACGCCCCTCTCCGTGGCCTTGCTGTGTGAGCACCCTCCACCAGTTCTCGGCCTGGCCATGGGGGCCTCGGGCGACATTTGTTTGAAAAGTGAGGCCGGCCTCCGGACAGAGCAGGAGGGGGAGTAGGAGAGGCTCCCAGACGTGGATGCCTACGTGGCAGCTGGCACACGCGGGCAGCAGGCACACGCGGGCAGCTGGCACACGCGGGCAGCTGGCACACGCGGGCAGCAGGCACACGCGGGCAGCTGGCACACGCGGGCAGCTGGCACACGCGGGCAGCAGGCACACGCGGGCAGCTGGCACACGCGGGCAGCTGACACACGCGGGCAGCTGGCACACGCGGGCAGCTGGCACACGCGGGCAGGGCGGGCTGCTGCTCCCCTCAGTGACGCTGTGTCCTCTTCCTCTCCTAGCGGGCGCAGTCCGAGTCCCTGGGCGACCTGACCTGCACGCCGGAGGAGGAGGAGGCCGCCGAGGGGCCGGTGCCCGCAGCCGGCGCAGAGGAGACCCCCGGTGCCGAGCGGCAGGCGGAGCCCCGGGGACCGGCCCCTGCGCTGCCGCCTGGGGGGCCCCGTGCCCGGCGGGCGCGCCTGCAGCACTGCCCCGCGCTCAGCGCCAGCGCCGAGGAGGTGGAGAGCCCCCCTGGGGACAGCCCCTCCGGCCGCCAGGCCACCCCGGAGGTCACGGAGGTCATGGAAGTCACCGAGGTCATGGAGGTCACAGAGGTCACGGAGGCCACAGAGATCACCAAGGTCACCGAGGTCACGGAGCCCGTGCCAGGCCCCGCCCCCTGCTTGGAGTGCCCACTTTTGCCTGAAGACTCCCCGCACCCTGATCCCGGCGGCAGACATCACAAGCAGGAGCCATCCCTGGAAAGCCCATGTCCCCGCTCTGAGGATGCAGCTGGAGACGCTGGGAGTTCGTCTCCCCATGTTCCCGAGGAGGACAGGGCACCTCCTGGCACCCGCCCCGCCGCCCCCGTGGAGACTCCGTCAGGTCCAGGCGGGCCAGGCCACGGTGGGCAGGAGGAGGCGGAGCTGACGCTGGCAGTGCCTGGTCCCGAGGGCGCAGAGGCAGAGTGCTCGGAGGACCTCGCCCCACGCCCCCCGGCCTCCAGGAGCTGCCTGAAGCACCAGGTCCCCGCGAGCAGGAGCCTCAGTGTGTCCCCCACACCGCCCGCCGTCCAGTCACCCCCACAGGAGCCCGCCCCCCAGACACCCCCACAGGAGCCCGCCCCCGAGGCACCCCCACAGGAGCCCGCCTCCCAGACACCCCCACAGGAGCCCGCCCCCCAGACACCCCCACAGGAGCCCGCCCCCCAGACACCCCCACAGGAGCCCGCCCCCCAGACACCCCCACAGGAGCCCGCCCCCCAGACACCCCCACAGGAGCCCGCCCCCTGTGCCCCGGACAAGGAGGCCGCTCCCCCGAAGCCCCCCAGCACGGAGCAGGGCGAGTCCCCGCAGCCGGGAGCGGAGCGGGAGGCGCCGGAGCAGAAAGCCGGGAGGGGGGCCGGCAGGCCCCGGGGCGGGAGGAAGTTCTCCGTGTCCTCGGGCCGGGCCTGGCCGCACGGGGCCCACAGGGAGCGGCCGGCGCGCCCGGGCCCCCCGGCCCCCGCCGCCGCCCGGCTGCCCCTGGCGCGGAGCCGGCCAGCCTGGAGGAGCGAGGCCGCCCTGGATGACCCCCCGGCGCCCCCAGAGCGCCAGAACCCCGCTGGGCACGGCCCTCAGGACTCGGGGGGCAGGGGGGCTGGCCCGGCCCGGCCCAGGCAGAGGCCCCCGGAGGCGGCGGCCACGCCGGCCACGGGCGAGCCCCGCCCCGCCGCCCAGGAGCCGCCCCCGAGCGGGGACAGGAGCCCCTTCCCCGTCAAGCTCCGGGCCACGTCCCTCTCCTTCCGACACAGAGACGCGCCCGCGCCCGAGGGGAAAGCGGCCAAGAGGTACAGCGCCGAGGTCAGGCTGGAGAAGGGAGGACTGACGCTGCTCATCAAAGACGACAAGTGTCCCGCGGGGGCACCCCCCACGATCCGGGGAGCCAGGTCCCCCAACGGCCAGGGCCGGGGGAAGGCCCAGGCGTCCGAGCAGACGGGCTTCAAGCCACCCCTGCCCCGGAAGCCGCTTCTGCAAGCCCTCACCCTCCCATGCCCGCCCGCGGACCCCACCGGCAGCCCCGGAGAGCCGGCCCCCGCGCCCCGGAAGGAGAGCCGGCCGGCGGAGAAGCGGCCGCCCCGCCGGGGAGCCGGTAAGAGCCGGCCCTGGGCGTGGGGGGGGGGGTCGGCGGCAGTCAGTGGGCGGGAATGGTCTGCTGGACCTCCACCGGGGAGGAGCCACGGGGAAAACCTGCCCGCAGGAGACTGGCAGGGAGTCAGCATCCCTCCCGGTGCCCCTCGCATGTCAGAGTCAGGCGTGGAGACAGAGGGGAGGCACGTGCCAGGAGGTCCTGCCAGCTCAGAGCAGTCAGGAATGGTCCACACTCGCTCGGCAAGGCCTTGTTTCCTGGCAGGCGGCCCCGCGGGCTCAGGCCACGCCCGCCGCTGAGCTGGGAGCTCGGGAGGCCCTCTGGCTGTGCTGGGGCGGGTCTCCGCAGCACCTGCCTTCTTGGTTTTAAGGGAAGCATCGGCCCCTGTCCCTTACTGTCCCGGCCTTCACCCCCAAGAAGGTGGTTCCTCCGTCTAATGCTCGGGCTCCCGGGCTGAGTGTCCGGCAGGACGCCCCCCGCATACAGCCTCTGTCCGGTGTGAGCCCTCCGGGGGGTGTGGCTCCCGGTCCCACAGGGAGCCGTGTGAGGATGGGGCGGAGAGACGGCATATCCTTCAGCTCCGCCTTCTGAACCGGGAGAGGCCGGCAGGTTTCCGGCGGAGACGTGGTCACCGTGGACTCGTGGAGTTTCAGGCGAGACGGCCTTCTGCTGGGCGGGGCTCTCTGACCCGGGTGACCGGGGCCCTGGGAGAAACTTCATGGCAAATGTTTAAAAATATATTTTATTGATTTTTCACAGAGAGGAAGGAAGAGGGATAGAGAGCTAGAAACATCGATGAGAGAGAATCATTGACCAGCTGCCTCTTGCACACCCCCTACCGGGGATGTGCCCGCAACCAAGGTACAAACAAAACACACATACAAAAGCTTCCAGGATATTTTAAGTGGCTGCTCTGAGTCCAGGCTCTACTAAAGTACCACATTGGGGGACAAAAGAAATCAGAGCCCAGCTGTTCCCCTGGGGCCGTGGTCGGCAAACTCATTGGTCCACAGAGCCAAATAGCAACAGGACAACGATTGGAATTTCTCTTGCGAGCCAAATTTTTTAAACTTAAACTTCTAACGCCACTTCTTCAAAATAGCCTCGCCCAGGCCGTGGTATTTTGTGGAAGAGCCACACGCAAGGGGCCAAAGAGCCGCATGTGGCTGGCGAGCTGCAGTTTGCCCACCACGGTCCTAGGGACCTCGCATCCTGAGCGCCAGATCAGGGCACTCACTCTCAGGAGGAAGACGTGAGCTCACACACAGCAACCCGGACAGAGGCGAGGCTCCCATCCTCTCTGTCCCCTCTTCGCGAGGGAGCAAGAGGGTGTGCAGTGCCTCAGGCCCTAAGGGGCCCTCCGGGTGCAGACGGTCCGGGGAGAAGAGCCAGGGAAAGGCTCGCCCGTCCTGGCCCCTGGCTCCACCTGATTTCCTGCTGCTGCTGCCGCCGCGTCAGGACCGTCAGTGGGGAGCTTCAGGGCGGCCGGAGCTGAGGCTGCCCTGCGCCCGGTCCCAGCGCGGTCGCTGAAGCTGCCGTAGAGGGACCCAATGCCTTCGGCTGAACCAGGGAGGTGGGAGGGGGCTTGGTCTTCCAGGTAAACCCCTGACCTCAGCTCCGTCCCTTCGTGGCCTGGGATTGGAAATGTCCCTCCAGGGCTCGCTGAGAAGGGCTGAGAGCTGGGAGCGACGCCTCGGGGAGCGGAGCGGCTCACCGATGACCCTGGCTTCTCCGCCCACAGAAGGCTTCCCTCAATGCCCTGTGCCTGTGCTGGGCTTTTTTCTTTTATTTATAAATACAGCATAGTATGTATTCACCAGGGGCTTCCTTCCACAGCAGAGAGAATTGTGTTCACAGCCTCTGAGCACAGAATAGCCCCGGGGGATGGATTCCAGGGCGGAAGAAACTGGGTGAGGGGGCACTGGCCGGAGTTCGCTTCTGGGAGTTTCATTTCCTCGCAGAGACCAAGGGGAAGAATGACCGGGGCTCTCAGGAGCTGGCCCTCCCGAGGGGGAGGTGTCTGAGGGGGGAGCGCCGCCGGGAGAGGCGGTGGCTGCTGCCGGGGGCCCGGGCTCGGGCGCAGGCCGGCCTCGTGCAGGGCCGAGCAGGATCTCAGCGAAGAGCCTCTGAGGTTCGCAGATGCTGGATCTGCTGGTGGTTTGGTTCATTATTGCTTCTGCCGTCCTCCTCCTCCTCGCTCCCACAGGACAGCCGCTGAAGGCAGTTCCGTTTATATAAAACGTACAGGTTATAGAAGTTTTAGTAACAGTATTGCTCAGAAAGTCCTGGTTACTGCTGTCGATTATCTCGGTGGTAGGCCCTTTGCCCCAGGCCCGGGGGCTCCACCTCCCTGTCCCCACTTCAGGCACAGGCCAGGCCAGGAGCTGAGGCCTCCCGACGGGTGCCCTCTGCCTTCCCAGCGCTCCTGCTAGCCGTGCTCGCCGCTCACACTCCCTCTTCCTTCCTCAGAGGCCTCGAGGAGCTGCCACAGGGAAGCTGGGAGAGTTCCATGTTGTTGCCATAAACCCAGGATCCTGGCTGGCCGAGCGGGCGGGCCTGGCAGGGCCACCTCGGGGAGGTGGCGGCAAGCCCGGGCCGCGCTTGTGCGCAGCCACCACAGAGCGCCCGGTGTCTGTGACGGCCGGAGCAGGCGGATGGCCGGGGCGTCAGGACACTCAGCCAGAGTCTAAACCACAGGACTAGAATTAGCAGAAAGCAGTCAGTGGCTCTCGTGTAGAAAACTGATAAAATACAAGGTGTCCATAGAAAGAGCAGTCACCTATGAGGCCACTGTCTAGGTGTTAAATCTGTTGGACTTTCCTTCTAATCTTTCTGCGCGCGTGTATGCACGTGTGCGTGTGTACATGTCTGTGTGTGTGCATGTGTATATATGTGTGTGTGTGCGTGTATGTGTGTGTGTGTGCATGTGTGTGTGTGTGGTTTGTTTTCTGTAGGGTTGTGGTCACATGGCAGATATTGGGACAGTAGCTGGGGCCTCATTTGGTAACCGGCCTCAGCCTCTAATCCAGCTCATTCCACCCGGCCTGGCCTGGTGACAATGACAGTCAGGCTCTGGCCTCTTCCTGGATGCGCGGCCTCACCAGATCACACTTCACTCATTCGGCAAATAGTTCATGTGCTCCCGCCACACGCATGCACTGCGCTGGCCCAGCAGCAATGGGAAAGCACAGGACCTGGTCCCCCGGGAGGGGGGGGGGGGGCTGTGTGTCACAGGGAGTGAGGAGAGAGCCCATCTAACTGGGTATCAGGGAGAAAATGAACTCAGAGACTCACTGACCGACCTTTGTTTCAATGTACTTAGATTCATTTGGTAGAATACAAGGGGGATGGATGCTTTTGCTGGCACGCTAAAAGTATACTCATATGTCTTGAATTCTTGAAGGAAACCAACTTTGTCCACACCTACCTTTCCTTTTAGCCTATCCTTCCCTTCGCAAGTCTCTTCAGCTCCCCGCACAGCACACCTGTGTCCGTCCCGCACACCCACTTCCCACAGTTCAGTCTGCAGCCGATTTGCCCAGGACTTGCACACGGGCAGGGAGTGGATGGCTAATGACAACAGCAGCCGATGTTTACTTGGCCCTTACCAAGTGCCAGGGGTCATAGCAAATGCTCTACAGTTCAATCTCCAACAACAGTCTCCTTCACAAAGCGGGGAGCTGTGGGAACACACCCTGTGGCCGCCCGCACAGTGTGCTGTGCCAGCGGGGCTCCTGGTGGGGCGAGGGAGGTGCTGTCGGCATCCAGTGGTGGCAGTTAAACTACCACCGTGCCCGGGACTCACCCAGCCTGAAGCTCAGTAGTGCTGCGTCAGTGACAGGTGATGATGGGGAGGGAACGGTGTGTAGAAAAGTTGGGGGTCGTACCCCTTCATAGGAGATGGTATGTGACGAGGTGTGTGAGGACTGGGAATCAGGAAGCCCCTTTGCGATGCCCCTTCATTACGTGTTGGCCCTGGACCCTGAACAAGTCCTGTCCTGCAGAGACTCCATTCCTGTCTCTGAAATGGGGACTGGAAGTGCCCTGACATCACAGAGACGTGTGGGGCTCCTTGCGCATGTGAAGCTGCTCTGAGAGTCAAGGCCAAGTACACCTCAGCTGTTGGCATGCCTCTGGTCGGAGAACTGTCCCTCTCCATCTGGGAGGGGCGAGGGCCAGGCGTAATGAAGGACGGGAAGGCAGGACGTTTGTGTACATTTTGAATTGTAAGAGGTCGTATGTAATATAATAACGTCACTACTTTCTCTCCTTCCTCTGCTGTAGCTCACAATTATATTCAAACTAGAGCCCCAGTGCACAAAATCCATACACTGGGGGGCCCCTCAGCCCGGCCTGCACCCTCTCGCAGTCGGGAAGCCCTCGGGGGATGTCTGACTGAAGGCAGCGGGACGTCCTTAGCGCTGCCTCGGAGGTGGGAGAGGCTCCGGCCACCACCGCTGCACTCGCCAGCTTCTGGCTGAGCAGCGCTCCCTACAGGAGCACACTGACCACCAGGGGGCAGCTCCTGCACCCTCTCCAATCTGGGACCCCTTGAGGTATGTTTAATCGCCCGTTTAGATCGGGATTGGGTCTAAACCGGCAGTCTGACATCCCTCTCACAATCCAGGACTGCTGGCTCCCAATTGCTCGCCTGTCTGCCTTCCTGATTGCCCCTAACCGCTTCTGCCTGCCAGCCTGATCACCCCATAACCACTTCCATGCCAGCCTGATTGATGTCTAATTGCTCCCCTGCCAGTCTGTTTGCCCCCAACTTCCCTCCTCTGCCGGCCTGGTCACCCCTAACTGCCCTCCCCTGCAGGGTTGATTGCCTCCCTTGCAGACCTGGTCCTTCTCAACTGCCCTCTCTTGCAGGCCTGGTCCCTCCCAACTGCACTCCCTGCTGGCCATCTTATGTCCACATGGGGGCAGGATCTCTGACCACCTGGGGGCAGCCATGTTGTGTGTTGATGGTCAATCTGCATATTACTCTTTTATTAAATAGGATAGAGGCCTGGTGCATGGGTGGGGGCCAGCTGGTTTGCCCTGAAGGGTGTCCTGGATCAGGGTGGGGATTCCTTTGGGGCATGTGGCGGCATGAGCGAGGGGCCTGTGGAGGTTTGCAGGCCAGCCATGCTCCCTGGTCACCCAAGCAGAGGCCCTGGTATCTGGAATTTATTTACCTTCTACAATTGAAACTTTGTAGCCTGAAGCAGAGCCAAGCCTTCTGCTTGCTCTGTGGATGCTGCCATTTCTGTTTGGATTTCTTTACCTTCTATATTTGAAACTTTGTAGCCTGGAATGGAGGCCTAGGCCAGCCAAGGCTGCAGAAGCTTGGCTTCTTCCATTGCCAGGGAAACCCAAGCCTCCCTCCTGCTCTCTGTGGCTGCAGCCATCTTGTTTGGGATTAATTTGCATACACACTCTGGCTGGTGGGCGTGGCTGGTGGACGTGGCTTGTGGATGTAGCGAAGATGTGGTTAATTTGCATATTACTCTTCTATTAGGTAGGATTATTATCTAGGATACCAATGCCTTTCCATCCCAGATACTTAGAAGATCCGTGTATCACCTGGCAGGGAGTGGAGGCCAGTTGCCTGCTCTTAGAGGATGTGGGAACTGTGCCATCTCTCCCCCTCCCCCACCCCAGCTCTGAGCTGCGTGCATTGCGCACATGGTGGCTGAGCACGTACACAGGCTCCTCAGGCTCAACTCCGTGCCCTGGAGCCGTCGCTGGCTCCCAGGCTCCACCAGGAGCTGCGGCCTGGGGCTGGACAGCCCTGGATGTCTGCCAGCCTTGCTCCCCTGGGGTTGGGTTCTGCTTCTGTAGTTAAGCAACAGTCAGAGCATCTGACCCTGGGGCACCCAGTCACATGCCTGCATGGGACCAGCCCCACACGTCCACATCCAGGCGTGACGCACACGTTGGTGTTTCTTTATAAAGTGTTTTCCCACAAATTCTGCTACGAGAAGCAGAGCCTTGAGACAGTGAGTGCTGGTGCTGTAACAACAGACGGACCAGGGAGCCCCAGGTCCTCTTTTAGGAAAAGATCCCGTACATTCCTACCACGGAGTCCTGCACAAACCCCACCTGGCAGGCACCCTCCACCGTCCGGTGAACGTGCTCTGCTCTCAGGCGCGCCGGGAAGGCCGGCCCAGGGACGCTCTGGCTCCAGGGCTTTTCCCCAGAGCAGTTACAGACTGGGACGTGCTGATACTATTGGTGGGCTCTGACAGAGCGTCCCATGCGGGTGAGCAGTTTGTGTCACCTGGAATGACACAAACACGCTCTCAGGAGCGTTTAAAGCAACAGCATGAGTTTTTCCTGACGTGCATGTGCAGGTTGTGAGAGAGGAGAAGTGTCAGTTGGAAGGCGGTTTCCGAGGAGCCGGGTGGGGAGGTCACGGCAGGGCCTCTGACTTGGGGTAGGGAACAGGGTGGGACACTTGGCCCCGGAGGCCGCGTGCTGGTGGCTGAGACGAGGGATCGCCCTTGAGGCTGTGAAGTGAGTCTGTGACCAGAGAGGGAGGCGGTCTGCCCTGTGGTTCTGGGGTCTTTGTGGGGGAGGAGTGGATCCAGGGGAAGCGTCAGAGAACGGCAGGAAGGGGAGCCCAGGTGGGCAGGGGAGCGGCAGTAGGAAAGGCAGGTGGGCCCAGGACCCCAGGTGCCTTTGCGGGCAGGGAGGAGGAAGAGGATGGAAAGGGTCTGCCCCTGACGGAGGACGTCCTTCGGAGAGCCATCTCCCCCGACCCGCTCCGCGCAGCAGCCTTACCTACGCACCGTCTGGAAACAGCTCCACAGTGCGAATTCGCCTCATGTCTGTGTGCTGACAGTTAGAGCTGGTGCTGAAACAACAAACAAACCCAGCAGGCCTCCGGTCCCCAGGTGGGAAAAGACTCATACATTCCTCCAGTGGAGGCCTGCACAGCCGAGACTCCTTTCCTGGTGGCTCTCCATGCCCCGAGTGAGCCCTGACTGTCTCAGTGTTTGTTTGTTTTTTGTTTTGTTTATTTTTTAACTTTGTATTGAAGAGTGATACACAGGCAGAGAAGCACACAGACCCTGTGTGTGCATCTGAGTGGATTTTCACATACTTAACACCACCCAGAAGACAATGAGGCAGTAGCCAGAGGCCCCTCCCAGCCCCCCCTCTGGCAGCTCTGGAACTCATTTCCGGGCCTCGGACCCCTCCATCCACGGGCGCTCTTGCAGGAGAGCGTGTGTGGTGCCCTGGAGAGATGTGCTAATGGGAAGGAACTTCCTCTCTGTGGTCTCGGCGCGCACCACGGGCCTGGGCCTGGGGCACTCACCAGGCACAGACGGTTCTCGTTCCCCGCAGTAGTTACGCTCTGTGACGTCTGAATGAGCAGCTGCTGAGCCATTGCCCCGGGGAGAGACAGGCCGAGGTTCCCGGAGCCTCTGACCACACTTCCACCCGCTGGTCAGCGGGTGACCGTGCTGCTGTGCACGTGTCTGCAGGTGCCCCGGCGGGTCATTGGTATTGATCGGGCGTTTCAAGTACGTGTGAGCACTAGGAATGTTCTCACAGGTGGGATTCATAAACAGTGAGGACGGCTGTGTTTGTTGACTCCGTAAAGGAAGGAATGGTGCTACGGTTAATCTGAGGTGGAACTGGGACACAGCCGTGCGTGAGCTTAGGAGCAGGAGCTCGCTCTGGGAAAAGCCCTCGCGGAGCATGGAGATGAGGTAGGTGTGCGGGAGCGCGGCAGCTGCCAGCAGTGAGCACACAGCCGGGCCGGGACAGGGCGAGGGGCAGCTGCAGACGGCCAGCGTGTATCGATCAGGAGCTGTCTGTGTAAGCAGAGACTGACAACAGATCAATACGTGCTTTAAAAAACACAACTTTCAAACGGAAGTCGGACTAAACGCTCAGCACGGGTGAGCCTCCCCCTACACCCCAGCAATCGCTTTAGTGCCCGTGTGCTCGCGTTGCTCTCGGTGTGAGCGGTGGGCCTTGCGCACAGCCGCAGCCGTGGCCCACCGTGGCTGCAGCCTCGTACTCAGGCCTCCTCCAGAGCCATCCCAGGAGCACTGTGTGTGGCCTGTTTCATAGAACTCTCCCTAGTGAGTGTCAAGCACTCTTTTTGGCTCAAAGAGGATAATCCAATTGCACGGCATAGGCCCTCACCAAGGCCATGTCCTGTGGTAAGAGTGGCATGTCCAATGCCTCCCACTGCCCTGCACGGGGGCTGGAGAGGCAGCCAGAGTCCCCGGATGCTGGGCTGCCTTGGTGTTTCACAGCCGCCATTCTGCTGTTGGTTAAAACCGGGATGAAATTTTTTTCTCCAGGTACACTTTGTCTTGACCGAATTACTCAGAATGTTTTGTTGACTGAGGTAACGTGCTAGGCGCTGCTGAGAGGACAGCACAGCCTGACACCCTGGACCACACGGGAGCAGAGGGTACAACCAGCGACTTCACTGAGAGTGAAGAAGATACTGGAGAAGTGAATTAAGCCTTTAAAAAAAAGTCCAGGAGAACCAAGATGGCAGTGTAGGTAAATGCCTGAACTCACTGCCTCCCACCGACACATCAAAATTACAACTAAAACACAGAACAACCATCATTCAGAACCGCCTCAAATCTGGCTGAGTGGAAGTCCTGCAACTACACAAGTAAAGAACACAGCACACTGAGACTGGTAGGAGAGGTGGCGGCATGGAACAGGCTGGTCCGACACTCACGTGTGGCAGTCTTTTAATCAGGAGAGATATCTCCAAGGCCTTCTGTGAGAAACAGGGGGTCCCAGCTGCACACCAGACCCCCAGCCCAGGGTTTCAGAGCTGAGACTAGAAGTCCCCATAACTTGGAGCTGTAAAAACCAGCGGGGATTGAGGCTGAGTGACACAGAGGCTGCTGGAGTCCCAGGTGTTCCTCTTAAAGGGCCTGCACACGAATTTACACTGTCCCACTTCCTCTGAGCTCCAGTATCTAGCTTTTAGGAGAAATTCAGGGACATACAGGGAGAAAATAGACTGTCTAGCACCAAGGCAGGAACTCAGGGGAAACTTTCTCCCAAACAAGGGTGCTCACAAGGGCCATTATTCCTGTGCTGGGCCCTCCCTTGATGTAGAGATGACTGGCAGCCATATCTGAGGTTCCATCAACATGGCCCATACTGTTCACTCTGCCCTGGTGATTCCCTAAGACCCCACAACATCCAATTTACAGCCCCACCTAAACTGCTTGCAGTTGCTTTCCCACATGAATGGCCTGTCCTGGCTAAGACTTCAGACTTTGCTCAAATATCTCAAACAAGCACCCCTCCATGCCTATCAATAAGAGGCTCAAGACCCAGCACTAGAACCAGCCTGCCTTGCTTCACAGCTGGGCCTTGTCTGGGCATTTCCTAGCCCAATACAAGTAGCAGCCATCTGTAGAAATCTCTAACTTCTGCCAGGTGCTCCCAGGAAGTGGCTGACTTTGCACCTCCTAGGAGGCCCCCAGTGCACCCGGTGGACAGCTTCATACCGTAACAGATTACAATTCTACACATCCACCAGCAATACACTCAAGGAGCTGACTCAGTGAGCACCAAAGCCCCACTGTAGCAAGTCCTGTTCCATAGGGGTCTCCTGCACAGAAGCTCTTCCATTGTAGACACAGCTGGTTCTCATAGCCCATCTGCCTGGAGTTCATTTCCTCCCAGTGATGCCAACAGCAATCAAGGCTTAACTACAACAAGACTGCGCACACAGCCCACACGGGTGTACCTAGAGTGCCCAGCTCAGGTGACAGGGGACACTGAGCCACTGAGCACAGCAGGACACCTACTACACAAGGCCACTTTACCAACTCCAAGAGACATAGAAGCTCTACCTAATACATAGAAGCAAACAAGGGAAGCAGCCAAACTGTGGAGACAAAGAAACATGTTACAAATGAAAGAAATGGAAGTAGACAAACTAGTAGATACAGAGTTCAAACCAATGGTTATAAGGTTGCTCAAGGATCTTGATGAGAACTTCAGGGGACTTAGTGAGACTTTTACGGATCTTAGAGAGAATTTCAAAGACATGAAAAAGGACGAGTCAAAAATTAAGCATACACGATAACTGAAATAAAGAATAATTTATAGGGTTTCAACAGTAGAGGAGAGAATTCTAGTAATCAAATCAAAAATTTGAATATGGGAAAGTAAAAAAAAAACAAACAAACAAAAAAAAACAATTAGAAAAGCAAAAAGAAAAAAGAATCAAAAAATATGAAGCTAGTGTAAGGAGCCTCTGGGTCAACTTCAAGTATACCAGCATTCACATTATGGGGTTGCCAGGAGATGAGAGAGGACAAGATATTGAAACCTATTTGAAGAAAAAATGACAGAAAACTTCCTGATGAAAGAAATAGACTTACAAGTCCAGGAAGCACAGAAAGTCCCAAATAAGAGGAATCCAAAGAAGCCCACACTAAGACACATTATAATTAAAAGGCCAAGGGTTAAAGACAAAGAGAGAATCTTAAAAGCAGCATGAGAAAAATAGTTCATTACCCACAAGGGGACACCCATATTTTTGTCAGCTGATTTCTCAACAAAAACTTTGCAAGCCAGACGGGAATGACAAGAAATATTCAAAGTGATGAATAGTAAGGACCTATAACCAAGATTATTCTACCAGCAAAGCTATCATTTAGAATTGAAGGTCAGATAAAGAACTTCACAGACAAGAAAAAACTAAAGGAGTTCATCACCACCAAACCAGTATTATATGAAATGTTGAAGTGTATTCTTGAAGAGGAAGAAGAAGAAGAAGAAGAAGAAGAAGAAGAAGAAGAAGAAGAAGAAGAAGAAGAAGAAGAGATAAAAAATATGAACACTAAAATGGCAATTAATACATATCTTTCAACAATCGAGTCTAAAAACAATAATCAAGAAATCTAATAAATAAAATAGAATCAGAGGTTTGGAAACATGGAACAGATTGACCAATCTCAGAGGGAAGGAGGTGCAGGGGGCAGGAAGAGATTAACCAAAGATCTTATATGCAGACTAGAGGCCCGATGCACATGGTGCAAGGGGCTCGGTCCTCGCAGCCACGGCGGCTCGCCTTGGCCCTCGCAGCCTTGGCTTCATCCGGAAGGTCAGTCGTCTGTCTGGTCTAATTAGCATATTACACTTTTATTATAGACTTGAGGCCCGTTGCACGATGATTTGTGCAATAGGCCTTCCTTCTCCTGGCTGCCAGCACTGGTTTTCCTCTGGTAAACAGGACCCAGGCCTTTGCTTCAGCCGCAGCAGAGAAGCCAAGCCTCTTCAGTCTTCAGTCATCAGACTTCAGTCTTTAGTCTTCAGTTCATGCCTGCATATGCAAATTATCCCACCATCTTTGTTGGGTTAATTTGCATACCCACTCATGACTGGCTGGTGGCTATCATGAAGGTATGGTCAATTTGCATATTTATCTAGAGGCCCGGTGCACAGGATTCGTGCACTGGTGGGGGGGCATGGCCTGCCGCTCATCCTGGTCAGCCAAGTGGTGCTCCCACTGTGGGAGTGCACTGACCACCAGGAGCAGCTCCTGCATTGAGCATCTGCACCCTGGTGGTCAGTGCACATCACAGCGACTGGTCGACCAGTCATTCTGGTTGTTCCACCGTTCGGTCCCTGGACTTTTATTATATAGGCTATCCATTACCTGTGGACACAGACAATAGGGTGGTGAAGGCCTGGGGTGGTGCGGGGCGGGAACCAGGTGGAGGAGGCAATGGGGAGAAAAGAGGGGAACATCTGTAATACTATCTTCTATATATATAAAACCCTAATATGCAAATAGACTGAATAGCAGAACAACCAAACAACTGGGCACTATGATGTGCACTGACCACCAGGGGGTGCATGCAAAACATGCCAGATGTTGGCTGTGTCGGAATGGTGGAGCAGGTGAATGGGGGCACCAGACCAAGGTGGGGTTCCGGTTGCTGTCTTCAGGGAAACCACTGGTGGTAACTGAAAATTCTTTGCTCCCACACGCTGCAATTCTGCCTGGCACTCACACCTGCTGCTGGCACTGGCCCCACTTGCACCCTCTACTGGTGCCCAGCGCTGGTCCCAACGCTCAGAGCCATCAGCAGGTACGAGCGGTGGCTGCCGACCCTGGTCACCCCTGAGGTCTTCTCCACCTCCCCCTGCTCCTGAGGGGCGATTGGGGCAGTCAGCAGGTGCAAGCAGGGCCGGTGCCGGTAGCGCATGGGAGTGGTGGTGGCAGCAGGACTGCGGCTGACAGGGGACTGGGGCTACAGCGGGAGTGGCCTGGTTGGGGCAGAGGATGGACTGAGACCCGCTCCTGGGCCCACCACAGCCTTGTGGTCCATGGTTCCTTTCAAGATGCACAAATTTGTGCACTGGGCCTCTAGTCAACAAAGATTGAAAAAAAGAAAAAAAGACATTTCAGGAAGATAGCGTACAGACTCTGTGAATGAGGGATTAATAACCAGGAATGAGAAGTGTAGACTTTCTATAAAACAGACAACCACCCAGCTTACCTTTCATGTGCCAAGGTCTGGATAGATAAATAACATGTAAAATAAAATTACATCGTAAATGGGCTCTTTTATTATAGAACAGGACGAGGTATGTAGTCTGTGCCGTGTGTTTGTTAAATAAGTTCCAATGACCAGAAGCATGAACCAGTAGGGAACACGGTCAGCTAGCAGACATGTCTAGTACCAACCCTGGGGCCAAGGTCTCAGGGAGTTACAGAGAATTGGGAGAGGGACCAGAGCAGGCTGCATGGAGGAGGTGGCACCTGGGCATGGCCTTGTTGGACAAGAAGAGGTGGTTCTGGAATGGCATCCAATCCCTCATCCCCTCCCTGCACTGCGACGCAGCCTCCCTCCTCAGTCCCCCAGTCAGATGTTCTTCTCACACAGCCTCCAAGTGTGACCCTGGGTTGGCCCCTGGAGGCCCCCATGTGGACAGGGAGAGGCCAGAGGCCCTTTCCAGTTCCCCTCCGGCCCTGCACCTTTCCGGCCTCTGCCTTTCCTCCTGGGCGGCCTGCCTGCCCCCTGCTCGCCCAGAAGCTCTGCTCTCCTCCTCCAGGCCCCAGCCCCAGACAGCGCCCTCAGCTGCTGCCCCTCGCTCAGGCCCTGTCCACACAGCACTGTATGAATTGTAGCGTTTCCCAGTGTCCACCATGGTTACTTGTTGGTAGTCTCCCACACTAGACTTGAGTTTTGTAAGGAAGGGAGGGCGAGAAGAAGGGGAGGGGAAACGCGGGCTGTGTCTTAGAGGAGGAGCTAGGGCTGGATGGGAGGTAACAGGGCCAATGAGTGCTGAAATCAGGAGTGGAACAGAAGAAGCGATGAAGGCCGGTGTGGGAACCAGGAAGAGCCTGCGGGTTCCGGAGCGGGTCTGGCAGGGCCGAGAGCGGCCGCACAAGGAGGAAGGGCACCTAGAGCGGTCACGAGGTCAGGCCGGGCTCAGGGTGAGCAGGTGGGGGTGGGAGAGACACCCATCCTTCTGGTGCAGCGGGGGGCGGGGGGCAGCACTGCGGCTGGCTTAGGGATTGGCTGGAGGGACTCAGGCAGAGGCCACAAGTGGAGGGTGGGGGGAACCGAGAGCTGGGGCTTCACGGGGCCTCAAACCTCAATGGAGATGGTTCTCCTTTGAGCTTGGGAGACCCAAGCTTTATGCAAAGCAGCAGGGAGGATGGCTGTGGTCAGGAAGAGGTGAAGTTGCAGGAAGAGACCAGGGATGGATGAGACAGACAGACGGACAGGGCTCCTGGGGGATAGGGCTCCCGGGGAATGGGGTGGTGAAGGCCTCGGGGGCAGCCAGGAGTAGCGCAGGGGCCATCCCCAGGGGCCTGGCCCAAGGGGCCCCTCTCGGCTGGCCGGAGGCCGGTGCTCAGGGGCTCCTGTCCCTCATCCCTCCTTGGTGACCAGGCAACGGAGGGGAAAGGACTCCAGGTTGAACTGGAGGCAGAGACAAGAACAAACAGAGTGGCACCCAAACACAGCAGAGCAGAGCAGAGCGCAGAGAACAATGATGCCACCTGCCCTGGGGCATCGGCTGCAATGAGGCTGCCTCGCCTGCTGGCCAGGCGCTCGCTGGGAGGGACCCCGGAGGCCTGGATGGGCGTGTGGACACGAGGTCGGCTTGGTTCCTTGTGCTGGAGGCAGAGGTTCAGGGGGCAGCTGCTGCAATGTTTGGGTCTCGGGTACTTCAGAGAGAAAGTACTTTTGAACCTCTGAGAAGCCGCTTATTTCATCCTTGAAAAAAATAAATAAGATTGCTTTCCATTTCTCTTAATGAAGGTAATAACTTCCCATTGTAGAAAATATGAAAATACAGGAGAGTTAAAAAGGAGGAGGGGAATGGCCCACAGCCTTACCACCCAAAGATCACTGTGAATGTGGGAGAAAATTCAGCAAAACGTGATGGTTTTACAGGCACTGTTTCTCCACTCTCCGGAACACGGAGGGACACAGCTGCGGCTGTTTTGGGTGTCGTTCTTTACAAATGGAAGGGCATGCTTACAACTTTTAAAAGAAAAAACAGAAGAATGTGTCTACAATTCCCAAAGCAATCAGGAAGTGTGTAAAATGACGGTCTTGTGTTACAGAAATCTTATCTACTTGTGTACTTTCATGTCATTCCAGAAAATACCCCTTATGAGGAAGTTAGCTCTAAAATGTGTGTATAGGAGCGACTGCATTTAAGTGTTTGTGGCTCAGACCAGAGAAGCACAGTCTCCTTGGTGCACCCTTAAATGAGGAAGCAGAGTTCCCTAAAGAAAAGGAATAGTCCCCCCAGAGAGGCTCCCCGACGTCAGTCCCCCTCCTGCCACCCCCTGCGCCCCTCGCCCCCGGGGTCCTCGGTGTGGGAGCCACGACAGTGAGACTGCGGAGGGACCAGGCGTGTTTTGACAACCTTGTGTTTCCACCCACAGAGAAGGGCCTGCCTCCCGCAGCCCCGGGGCCTGGAGCCGAGGGCCAGTCTGGGCCACCCTGGATCACCATCACCCCACAGAAGCGGCGAGGGGCCCCGGAGCAGCCGCCCAACCAGGAGGACAAGCCTGGGGCCCAGACCCTGGAGCCCGAGATAGGAAAGCCAGCCAAGGCCCCCGAGAGGGCCCAGGTGGGTGCAGAGAGCAACGCCTTCCTGAGCCTGTGGGTGCGGGGGAGAGGCGGGCCGAGGCCCGCGGGCCACGCTTCCTGCCTGGTGGTGCAGAGCCCGTGGCCGGGCTGGGGCCGAGGCCCGCGGGCCACGCTTCCTGCCTGGTGGTGCAGAGCCCGTGGCCGGGCTGGGGCCGAGGCCCGCGGGAACCAGGCTTCCTGCCTGGTGGCGCAGAGCCCGTGGCCGGGCTGGGGCCGAGGCCCGCGGGCCACGCTTCCTGCCTGGTGGCGCAGAGCCCGTGGCCGGGCTGGGGCCGAGGCCCGCTGGCCATGCTTCCTGCCTGGTGATACAGAGCCCGTGGCCGGGCTGCGTGCTGCCAGCTGCCCTCGGCTGCAGGGCTGTCAGGGAGGCGGAGGAGCAGGTGGATCACTCGGGTGGGAGGGACAGCTTTGCTCCTGCCTCCTAGGCAACAAGCATCTGGAGAAGTGGAGCAGGTTAAAATAGCTCCTCAGTCAGACGGGGACCAGGTCAGAGCTGCCTCTTGGCTCGGGTGGACCAGCCCCGCCTCTGCTGCTGCCCAGTGCCTGCAGTGATGCCAGGGCAGGCAGGGTCCCCTCCTCCAACCCAGGGTCCCCTCCTCCCACCCAGGGTCCCCTCCTCCCACCCAGGGTCCCCTCCTCCCAGTCAGGGTCCCCTCCTCCCAGCCAGGGCTGCGGCTGCCCCAGGGTCCATTCGCAGTCTGGACTCAAAACAACTTTTTCATCCCCAACAGCTGTGCTTGGAAGCAGGCTGAGAATCATGACATTCGCATCCCCCCAAAGTAGCCACCACGGTGAAGCCATGGCTTGTTTCAGCCGTGGGGGCGGAGGAGGGGGAGGCAGAACCCGCAGGACCCGCTCCTCTTCATCTTAACCCAAATCTCATCGCCCCCATGCCTGCGTGCAGACAGCATTTATAAACAAGTGTGAGCCAGCGATCTGGTTTGGGGCTCTGTGAGCAGACCACGTGTCGTAAAAACCTCAAAACTACTTGCAAACACCATTCATTTACACTTTCCAATGGGATCCCTGCGGTCCAGTGTCCGGGCTGAGGCCGCGGTGGGGACAGGGCAGAACCCAGGACGCCTGTGTGTGTCCCAGGGCATCTGAGCTCCTGGTGCTGAAGGCTGGGCCAGTGAGAGCACAAAGCAGAGCCCGAGACAGCGCCAGCCACATGCTTCCTGTTACAGACCGCGTGGCTCCGCCTGGTTCTGCTCAGACCCACTGAGCTCGGGTGACGGGCAGAGTGTCCTCCTTGTGTCCTCACAGGGGCCCGTGAGGCAAGCCGACTTCATCCGCAGCAAGTCCTTCCTGATCACCCCAGCAAAGCCCGCGGACCGCCGGCAGGGGAGCAAGCTCTGCCTCCAGGAGGGGCTGCAAAGAGGGATCTCCTTGTCCCACCAGAACTTGGGTATGAAACCTGCCAACAGCCCCGAACACTCGGAAATCCCCTCCTGGGGTGGGCCCACTGGCTTTGTTTTTTTGTTTTGTTTGTTTGTTTGTTTTTTCTGAATTACTTGACACACGGATTTGTTAAAATAGCTTTTATTGAGATATTGCCATATCACGCACCTGTTTTAGGTACAGTCAGTGAGTACTAACGGACAGTGAGCACATGTTTCCTGAGTTGTCCAACCATCGCAGTCCAGTCTTAGAGCCTCACCCAGAAAGCAGCTTTGGGACCACCTACAGGCACTCACCATTCCCGCCCACTCCAGGCAACCACCAATGACAACTACTTTCAGTCTCTGCTGACCGACCGTCCTGCCTTTCTTAGTCATGTCCTATTCCCAGAATCACAAAACACGTACTCTTGGGTGTCTGGCTTCCTTCGCAGAGCATTCATCTCTGACATTCCATGCATTAGCACCTTTTAAAATTTTTTTAAATATATGTTATTGATTTTTTACAAAGAGCAAGGGAGATGGATGGAGAGTTAGAAACATCGATGAGAGAGGAACATCGATCAGCTGCCTCCTGCACACCCTCTACTGGGGATGTGCCCGCAACCAAGGTACATGCTTTTGACCAGAATCAATCCTGGGACCTTCCATTCCGCAGGCCGACGCTCTATACACTGAGCCAAACTGGTTTTGGCTTAAATTTCTTTTTAATTATGTAAAATACACATAACAAAACTTACCTCCTAACCCATTTTTAAGTGTGCAGGTCAGTCATGTTAAGAATATTCACACCTGTACACAGTCCCCCAGGCTGTAGTTTTCCTCTGGAAAATTCTCTCTCACCGCATGGGAGCCTCCTGACAGTCTGTTTGTCACAGCAGGTTTTCTGTGCCTAAACCTTCTCTACATTTTTGTACGTTAAGGATTTCACATTTGAGACCACAGTTAGACCTCGATGCGTGTCTTAAAGAAATGCAGAGGCGTGAGTGAAAATTCAAATGCGTTGCTGGTGTGTGTGTCTGTGTTGTCTTCACCCCAGCAGCCCAGTCGGCGGCGATGGCGGAGAGGGAGTTGCACCAGCTGAAGAGAGCCAGCTATGCCAGTGCCGAGCAGCCGTCCTGGATGGAGCTCGCCAGAAAGAAGGCTCAGGCGTGGAGTGACATGCCCCAGATCATAAAATAGGCTGACAGCGTGTGACAAAAATGCCCACCACCCTGACTGATGGGTCACGTTCGTGAAAAAACTGCCACTGAAGGCAAAGACGCTGAACCGTAGGAGTGGTTTTTATCATCCGGCTATGGGAGGGCGGGCCTGGGGAGGAGGGAGCCAGGCCAACAGGGAGGACAGACACACAGCCACGGGCCTGGCCAGCAGGGCCCGCAAACAAGAACACCATTGAGAAGGTGTTCGAGGAGCAAGGCCCGGTGCCCGGAGGTCTGAATGCCAGTCTTTCAGGATCGCCTTCATCAAAGGAGCTCCAACACGGAAGAAGCCGTGAAACACGGATGCAAAACCGGGACCCGGAGAGCGTGTGTCTGTGCCTCCCCCTGAGATCGGCTGTGTCTGCGGCCACAGCCCCGCCTGCGGGTCCTGCCTGCTCCTCTCCTTCCCTCGTGGGCGTGGTATTTGTGGTACGTAAGGATGCCGCGTCCAAGAACAGGGATAAAGCAGCCAGTTTTCCTGAAGACAGACGCTCTGTGAAGGGGCGGGAAGAGCACAGCAGGGCGCATCAACTCGCAGACCGTTTCCAACAATAATTTTTAAAATTTTCCACTAGGCATCTGTGTCCTTAGCCGTTGCACAACATATTCATTGCCTGTTCAATAAAAGCTTTCAAACATGCTCCTGTCAGATGTTGTTTCTGCTCACATTGAGAGAGCGTCCTCAGCCCTGAGTGAAAGGAAGTACAGTGCTTCATTTAACGCAGATCTCATTGTAAATCTCCGTTGGGTTGATTTTGGAGTTTGGGTTTTTCTTAGACTTTTTTCTCCCAATAAAATGTTGGTGTTTATTTTGGAAACCAGACGTTAATATAGGTGTTTTTCCTCTTCTCATCTATTTGTACAACATATAAGACTATGAGATTTCCCAAAATGTTACAATTCTTTACCTAACTTGCTTATTTCTATTAAAAACTAGATTTTCAATTATTAGCCAGGATGGTTCATGAATACACAATGTGGAAAAGCCAGCAGAGAAAGAGCATATATTTTGGGAATCTCAGAATCATGTCTCAGTTACATAATACCTCTATTTTTAAAAACATTTCCAATTTGTTCTTTTGAACAAGCGAATCTCCATGGGAATATGTATATAGCTGTGAGCATTGAGCCATTAGAGTTAGTAAGACCTCATACACTGAGTTTTGATACTTTGATTGCATTTTTTTCTTTATGAATAATTGTTTTTCTAACTGTTAGAACTACACAGTTGAATCAGGTCTGCCTTTATTGTTAAAAGTCCTGAGATAGTTTTCCCCCGAACCACGTTGATGTGTGAATTGCACTGTCTTAGCCTCAGTGCAGAATGACAGGGTGAATGCTCTGAACAAGAACTCCAGCCGTGCAGGCGCACTCTAAAAGCTGAGGCATGCATAGATTTAACTGGAAAAAATTTCCCGTTGGCTATTATTACCCCACACCGTCTTCCTCCCTAAGACTGTGGACTGTCTCCAGCTGGAGCCAGGCTGCCAATCTGAGGACAGCAGGCTCCCTCACCCACTCCAAGGAGACGGTACTCATCTCCTCACGGCAGAGAAATCATTGAGAAGAAAAACACTTGAGTTAATAGGGATGCCCCTGCGATTTTAAGAAAAATGCACTCCATGGGATGGGCCCTCGATCTGCATTGGCTTTCAGTGGAAGACCGAGGAGAAAAACAGGAAAGGCCGTACTCTTTGTACTGGGCCCTAAGAGAGACCACGGGGACATAGTCGAGGGCAGCCTGCAGTAGACAGACCTCCCTTCGTAAAGCGGAGCCTCGTTTGCCTTCCCTGGTTGTGAGCAGACTCCGTGCTCACGCGTAACAGCGGCAGGTAGCGGAGGGTACGTGTGACTTCGGACGTGAGGCGATGAAGGCCTTGCTGCCTCAGCCTGCGCTCCTCAGGGCTGTCCTCAGAGAGCAGTCCATCGCCAGGGCGGGAGGAAGCTTGGCAGCCTGTACAGGGGCCCAGGTGGAAGAGCCGAGACCTCCTGCTCTGGCCTAAGTTGTGCTCCCACCCCCAAATGCGAATTGTATGTTGGCCTAACGCAGTGTTCCAGAATGTGGCTGTATTTGGAGACAGGACCTTTCAAGAGGAAATTAAGTTAAATAGGTCCTTAGGATGGACCCTAATCCAATATGACTGGAGCTCTTACGAGAAGGAATTTGGCACAGATACTCACAAAGGGAAGATACGAGGAAAATGCAGCCCTGTACCAGCCAAGGACAGAGGCCTCAAGAAATCAATCCCGTCAATATCTTGAGCTCAGACTTTCCGCCTCCAGAACTGAGACAACACATCTCTGTTGTTTAAGCCCCACCTGTGGCACTTTGTTATGGCAGTGGGAGCACACTAACACATTCCTGCCAGTCACCAGCACCAGCTTGCCAGCCATGGGAATGAGCCCCTTGGAACTGGCTCCTCCAGCCCCAGGCAAGCCTTCAGATGAGTGCAGCCCGCCCAGCTGACACACTGACTGTGACCTCATGGCCAATCCCAGGCCAGACTGCCCAGCCAGGCCCCTCCGAAATCCTGACCCACTGAAAATATTAGGCAACAAGTGTTTGTTATTGCTTTAAGCCACTAAGTTTTGGAGTAATTTGTCACTTAGCAACAAGTATCTAACAGGGCAGTTTTATGTTCTTTTTCTGGGTCATAAAGTGAAAAGGCCTTACTTGTTTTCACATTAATATTTTAGTTGGGGTTAAGAGCATAACCATATGCACAGTCTGAGAGAAATGTATTTAATACCTCCCAAACAGCAATCTGTCTTAGGTTGTGGAGCAGATAGCTGGGGGAGGCGGGGGGAGAGAGACACCAAAGACCTGTCAACGCCTCGCCTAGTCTGGAAGAAGATGTCCAACCGGAGACGCTGTCTCCAGCTGCACCCACTCCCGCCAACCCGCACACCGTACACGCAGGACCCTGTGGCCGAGCTCTGGCTGATGGGCTGAGAGCAGGAGCGATGGGCATCCCGTATGCACAGTTCTGTCCAGGAGGGGCCCAGGGCGGCAGCCAGAGGACCAGGAAGTGTCCTGTGGAGGAGATTTCAGAGAGGGGGTGTTCGGCTCAGAGGCCATGGGGAGCGGGAGAGGGGCCTTCGGCGTCTGAAGGATGAGCAGAGAATTGACTTTCCCTGCGTAGCTCCACCGGGAACAGCCAGGACCAGAAGGGCCGCCCCCGGAGGACAGACAGGTTTCCCTGCCGGAGTTACCCAGCGTGGGCCAGACAGGATGCTGGCCCGGAGTGAGCTCCAGACGCTCACAGGGAGGATGGCTGGCCGGCCAGCCAGGAGCTGCGCTAGATCGGAAGGCAGGCCTTTCCCTTTCACTCTGTAATGTAATCACATTACACGGCTCTTAATGCTAATTATAACCGAGAAGTAACCAGCCAGAAAATGATCCAAATGGCCTTTTATGCGGGATGTGGCTGCTCAGAGTGCTTTGAAAGCTCCTTATACCAGAAGGGAGCCGGGCAGAAGCAGCCACTCAGCAGATGGGCCTGCCCAGCCCCCTCCGTCCTCGGCCGTGTCGGGGGAGGGGTGCCGTCCTGCTTCCTCCACCCCTGCATCTGCATCTCCTGGCACCCTCCGAGCTCCGCAGCGGGAACAGTGACTTATCCCCTGGGCGGTGCAAACAGCCTGCACTGAGTGGGTGTATCAGGATCAAATAGCAGAACCCCTGAGCCAGCCACCTGCCTTTTGGGAGGCGCACAGGTGTGGGGCAGCTGCTGGCTGGCTCTGTCGCTCCCTTCCTGCCGGCTCCGGGGGACTGACCGTGGGCGTGGGCCAGGGAGCCGGTGTTGTGACCCCGGATCATTAACCACAACAGCACCGGCTGGGTGTCAGCGCTCCAGTTTGGGTGTGAACCTCCCTCCCAACCCCCACACCACCCCCGCAGAGGCCCCTATAGGGTTTTCCCGCAGGAAAAGGGATCCTGGTGTTCAATGTCCGAACGAGCAGAACCGCTCCCGGGACAAAGGAAGGGAGGGGCAGTTCACGAGGGAGTCCTTTGGACAAACATAAACTCAGTCTTTCAAAAGCTGGAGCCGTTAAACTCGGGCTCTCCGTCTCCCTCCCCGAGGGAGGCCGGGGAGAGATGCCCAGATGGTTCCTTTCCCTGTGCCCACCCCACACTGTCAGGTCCTCTGGGAGGATGGGCCTGTCCCCTGGGGGCACTGCCCAGGCTCCCCAGCCAAGCAGGAGGCCCAGGGTGGCTACCACCACCCCTCATGGCAGGCAGCCCCCCCCCGCCCCCCCCCCGCCCCCCCAGAGCCCCAGCCGCACGCTGGCGGCCCCGTCTGGGGAGCACTGTCCTCCGTGCTGCACTCAGCACAGCACGTGTTGGTGACGGCTGTGGGCGAGGCACTGCATTAACTGTGGCCAACTTGGCAGCGGCTCTCCTGGCAGCGGCTGCAGCCAGACGTCCTGGGCACCTTGGCCGTCCCGGAAGCTCCTGCCCTCCTGCTGCGGTTCTGTGCGTCACCCCGGGGCGCTGGGCACAGCCGGTTCCCGCAGCTCTCTTCCACTTAGGGTCCTGTCCCCGGAGGCTGGGCCTTCAGGCGCTCACAGGCCACTGTCCCCCAGATTCACATGTTGAGGGCCTGACCCCAGGGCCTCAGAAGGTGGCTGTTTTGAGAGAGGGCCTTTGGGGGTGACGAAGGTAAATGAGGTCCCTGAGGTGGGTGGTGGTCTTGTGATGGCGCCCTCATAGGGGAGTGGGGCACAGACACACACAAGGGAAGACCCTGTGGGGACAGACGGAGAAGACGACTATCCACAGGCCAGGGAGAGAGGCCGGGAGGAACCAGCTGTGCCGGACCCTGATCTTGAGCTTCTCTCCTCCAGAGTGACAGAACGTAGGTTTCTGTTATTTCAGCCACGCAGGCCGCAGTGCTTGGGTACGGCAGCCGGAGCAAGCTGCCGGTGAGGCACAGGTCTGGTGTGGTCTCGGCAGGGCGGGGCTGCCTCTCATTCTGGCCCGGGAGAGATGGCCTCTGGGCCCCCCTAACGTGGAGCCCTGTGCTGAGACACAGGAAGGTCAGCTTCTTTTCTTGAACAAAAGCTTTGATACTTCCGGCCGGTAACTGTTTATTGAGGAAAAGAGAACAATCCCCAGTGCTTAACGCTCTCTCCGGCTTCTGGTAACTTCAGCCTCTGAACCCCTCACGGGGGTCAGGACAGGCCTTTGGCTCCGTGTGGAGAAGGCTGCAGGCTCCGCTGGCAGCTCCCGTCAGCCTGGCAGCCTGTCTTTCTCTGCTGCCTCGATGCCCGCGCCAGGCTCCAGCGCAGTGGCATCCCGGGACACAGTAGATGCTCAGTTAACATCTGCCGAACGGATGCTTAAATAAGGTGTTTAGATGTTTCCACACAGGAACAGTCTACAAGAAAACATCATTCCAGTCCCATACACCTCACCCTCCTTCATTCCCTGCTTGTCCCAGTCCAGCCCAGAGGTTTTCCTGGGGGGGGCGGAGGGGAAGGAGAGGGCGGGAAGCAGGGGGCGGGGAGGGGCAGAGGAAAACGAGGCAGCAGAAGGAAAAAGAAGCAGAAATGCCTGTGGAGCCTTTTCCAAGTTCCCCACCCCCGCTCTTCTCTGGTGTCTCAGACCGAGACCACGGGGACCTGGGGCAGCGTTGGCGTTGGCCGTCAGTGGCACGGAACGCGGCTTTATCCCAGATCAGTGTTCCGCGGCACTCGGGGACGCTGCTTAAATCAGGCGTGCCGAGCCCTCTGTGTCCTTTCAATCTGTGCCTCTTGTTCCGTCACTTACTGAAAGAGGGAGCCGGCCGCTCCGCCGCTGCCCGCGCCTCCTCTCGGGCCTGTGGGTCTGGCCTCGGATGCCCTCAGCTCTGTCCTCAGGTGCCAGCATGCAGAATTACGGCTTCCTGGGGACTTGCCCTCTTATCGGCCGCCCCTCTCCAGCCCTGTTAATCTCCCTGGTTCTGGGGTTTGCTTTAAGATTGACAGAGCTGCCCCACCTTCCGCTCGGTTAATGTTTGCCCGGGGTAGCTTTCCCGGCCTTTCACTTTAGACCCAGTGCACCCTCACCCTCGGAGCGGGCTCACTAGATAGCACCGAGCCGAGGCATGCTTTCTGCTCAAGTGCGTGCGATCGTGTTCCGGTAAAACTTGATTTACAGAGACAGGCAGCCAGCCTGTGGCCATACTTTGCTGACTTCTGAGCCGTAGAACAATATGAAATGAGAAATCAAAGCCTTGCACCCCCAGAGGCAGTCCGCTCTCCGGAGTAACAGTTTCTGTCCTGAGAGTTCCTGTACCCATCATTCTAGATACTATGCTTGTTTGGTTTATTCATTTCACCTGGCATCTACTGAGTCCCCCCGGTGAAACAGGAAAACCTGCCTGACTCATATTACCTCCTCTCCCCACCAGTCCCCAAGACTTGTCTTTTATAAACATCTTATTTACCGCTTTTCCTTTCGTTTACCTTATAACTTGGCTGTTTCCTTTTCCATTAGCAGGACCGTCCCTCCCGCCCCTCCCGCCCTGAGGTGAGGGTCTCATTATCCCGCCCACTGGCGGTGCCCCCTTCCCAGCCGGCCGCTGCCAGTCCCACCGCTGGTTCCCAGTCCCCACGTTCTGATGTTTACATTCCATTTTGTAAGCGAACTAGGCCTTTGGTGCTCTGCCAGAAGTTGGTCCTAAAAGCTGCAAACTAAGACATGGTATTTGCAGTGTTTTAATTATGTAAATATTATCACACAGAACCAAGTCACGTGATTGGAAAAATAAATACAAGCCCCTGGTACTAAATGCATCTCTCCACAGAGAGCATCCTACCCATCAAAGCCACCTGGATTGTCTCCTTCTTATTCTCCACCAAATCCTCAAAATCATGCTGCACTTTAGTTCACAGTCTTATCCTGGAAATCCTGTCATTAATCTTCAGGGATTCTTGTTCTCTGCCCCTTTTTCGGAGGAACCTGTTCATATTACATGGAGGTGAACCCTCACACCGAGCTCCGAGTCTTCTCTTTCTGCCCTTCTCTCTCCTTCCCCTGGGAGCCAGCCGTGGGCTGCCTTCTCGGTCCTTCTCTTTGAAGCTGTTGCTTTTCCTCGGGGCTCTATTGGTTGTCCGTCTGTACTGACAAAAGCCAGGCTGGTTGATTTGGGGAGTGCGCTGTGGGTCCAGTAGCCCTTTTCTCCCAAAAGTCCCATTCCGGAATGGGAGGCCCGAGTCCATGGATGGGAAGATCATCTGACAGGCTCAGCTTTAACGTGCATAGGCAGGCCTGGCCGGTATGGCTCGGTGGCTGAGCACCGACCTATGAGCCAAAAGGTCATGGTTCAATTCCTGGTCAGGGCACATGCCCAGGTTGCTGATTTAATCCCCAGTAGAGGGCATGCAGGAGGCAACTGATGAATGATTCTCTCTCATCATTGATGTTTCTCTCTCTCTCTCTCCTCCCTTCCTCTCTGAAATCAATAAAAATATATATTTTTAAAAACAAAGTGCATAGGCAGGAAACAGGGAGCTAACCACTCCTTCCCATCCCACAAGGCCCCAAATAAGGAGGACTTTCCTCTGGGATGGGGCACAAGCATTCACCCTGGGACCTAACCCAGCACCCGGCCTGCCCTTACCAGGCCATTTCATGAGAGGGCAGCCATCCTGGCTTATTTAGCGGGGAGCCTATTTGGAGTTGGCACTGTGAGGTAACTGCCCACGGGGACACAGTCCTTCAGATACCTAACCAGTCTAATCTTGGCCTCTCTCCCCACGGGCATGCTTTGTGCCTGTGGATTCTGAGCTAGGAGCTACGGGGAAGCCAGGCAGGGTTCTGTTTCCAGGCAGCTTTCTCTTCTGCATCTTCTGAGCTGCGGCTCACTTTGCTGTGCAGACTCAGCAATGCCATCACACCCACCTCTCACCTTCCAGGATCCTCTTGCTACCTGCTCTGCTGCTGGTTTCCCTTCTGTTCTCAGCTTTCTTGTGAAATTAGTCCACTTATCCTATACAATAAAAGGCTAGTATGTAAATCAACCGAACAGTGGAACTACTAGTTGCTATGATGCGCACTGACCACCAGGGGGCAGATGCTCAACACAGGAACTTCCCCCTGGTGGTCAGGGTGCTCCCACAGGGGGAGCGTTGCTCAGCCAGAAGCCGGGCTCCATGGCAGTCAGGCATTCCCTAAGGGCTCCCAGATTGCAAAAGAGCACAGGCCCGACTGAGGACCCAATGCCCCCAACTTCACAAATTTCGTGCACCAGGCCTCTAGTAGAGTATAAAATGGAGTAATGATGGGCAGGAGGCAAGGTAAATGTGTATGTCAGTCTTCTCTCGTATCCATTAGCTGGCAACCTAGAAAACATGAAGCCACGTGTACATTTCCCCTCGAGTGGAAATACACGAGGTAGAATTGCCTTTGTCAAAAGTCCAAACCAAATAATTCATGCAACATGGAAAGTTTTAGTTTCATATCAAACAATTGCTTATATTTTTCCATTGTTTGAATACAAGTAATAACCATTTTTAAAAGAGATTTACTAGCTTGTAAAATTCTCCAAAGCAGGGTTTTAACCTGAATTTACCCTTCTCCAAAGAGGTGATAGGCGCCAGTTCTTCATACGAGGGATATTTGAAAGAATATTATTAATCCGTTAAGTAGGGCTGTTTTCTCAGTCCTCCCTGTGTCTTCATATTATTTCTCGTTTCATCAGCCTGGAAGGCCAGGAGGGAGGCCAGCGGCCTAAGCTGCACTCAGTAAGGAATGCATGCGTCCTGGGGGCGGGGAGGGGGTGCGTTTACGCTCTGGCTCACAGGCTCCCGGCGGGCTCCGTGCTCCCAGCAAACGTTCCAGAAATGCTCTTTGAGGCCCGGTGGCACGCGGTGATTGGGTGGGTATTTTCTGAGCCAGGTCTGTCAGCTTGACGGGTTCTCCCTCGGCAGAAAAGTCCTTTTCGCACCTCAGTCCAGGTAGCGTCCCCTCGGAGGTGTGAAGGGTTAATCCCTGAGCTTCTGAAGTGGAAAAGGCTTGGTTCAGGGGCTGAACACCGTGCACAGAGGTGTGAGGTGTAAGATGTGAGTCATTGGTTCCAGGAACTGAGTGTTCTCAACGAAGGGCCTTCTAGAGCAGCCAGCACCGAATGAACGCATCTTTAAATGAGCTGGCTCCCTACCAAATCCAAAGGACAAATTAAATAAATGAACGGTCTGAGGCCAGTTGATTTGCAGTTCACATTTCTCCTGGAAAGCCTTGACTACAGATTTAGGGATGCGTTTCTGGCTGTGTGATTCAGCGCGGAGGCCCGGGGCCTTTGATGCCCTCCACGGGGACTGAGGCCCTGGAGGCTCGCAGATGTGCTTTCACAATATTTACTTACGGCCTCTGCACGGGAAGCGTAAGTGTGTTACCGAGAATGTTACTTAAAATAGGCGAGAATCAAAAAGCATTTTTTTTTCTTTCTTCTGTAACGCACCACTGAAATATCACCTGCAGACTGTAACCACTCAGCTTGCACGGTTAGGACAGCGTCGGACCGCGGCCTGGGCAGCACGGGGACACGCCACGGTGGCCTTGGTTTTGAAAACGCCGAAGCACGTAGGTGCCTTTCGTTTGCATTTGTGATGGTGCAAAGTGGACACGCTCTGACCTTATTTCAGACGCCTGGAGGGGACAGCCACCATGACTACCACGACGGCGGATGCTGTGTGTCACCGCTGCTGGACGCCTGGAGAGCTGGCCGAACGCTCTCTGGGTGGGCCTGTGAGGTGCATTGAGAAGGGCTTCGCATTGAAACAGGTAGACTAAGGGAAGCAGCTGGCCCTCCCCAGTGTGGGCGTCATCCCATCTGTTGAAGGCCCACATAGAACGCGGAGGCAGGGGAAGGCTGGGCTTGCTCTCTCTCTCTCTCTCTGTGGAGGCCCAGCTGGTTTGGCGGTCTCCTCTCACTCCAGCCCCCTGGTTCTCAGGCCTTCACACTCGGACTGGACTCTGTTCTGCAGCCTTCCAGCTCCACAGGCCTCCTGCGTCTCCCACTTACACATAGCAGATCATTGAGCGTTCAGCGTCCTGTCCGTGAGCCAATACCTTGTAATAAACCTCTTCATACGATTCCTATTGGTGATGTTGCTCTGGAGAACCCTGACTAATGCACCACCTGACAGTGATCTCTAATGTCATATTTCAAGGACAGTAACTGTTTCTGCTGCCCACACACATCTTAGTCTGGAGTGGCACTGGGACATGGTTGTCTAGACCAGTGGTCGGCAAACTCATTAGGCAACAGAGCCAAATATCAACAGAATAAAGATTCAAATTTCTTTTGAGAGCCAAATTTTTAAAACTTCTTCTAACGCCACTTCTTCAAAATAGACTGGCCCAGGGCGCGGTATTTTGTGGAAGAGCCACACTCAAGGGCCAAAGAGCCGCATGTGGCTCTCGAGCCGCAGTTTGCCAACCACGGGTCTAGACTGATGATCCACCTGCTGTGATTTCCCCCTTCACAAACAGGCTGGTGGAGGATAAAGTGCGTTCCCTGAGGGGGAAGCCAGCCGGGAGCGGGGCTGTGGGCAGGAGGAGGCTGGGGAGACTGTTGCCATGTTTTCCCCTACGAACCAGAGGCAGGAGCAAGGCCGTGTGCATTGGCTCTGTCCCAGCCAGCTCTGAGGACATGCACACCCGCCCATGCCAAAGAGACATCCTGATTGCTCCCTGCAGCCACTTCCAGGTGACTGCCCAGCGTGGGCCTGGCTGGGCAGGAGGGCGGGCAGGGTTCCTGGTCCTCTTCCTGCTTCCCAAGGCCATTCTCATCCGGGGTGCTCGGAGACACCCTGACTCTGAGGGGGGATCCAGTCTCATCAGACATTTCCTTTTTGGCTTGCACAGGTGATGCGTGGCTCCCGGAGCCTGCCAGGGCTCGTTGCTGTCCTCACTGCTGCAGCATCCCTGAGGGGCCCTTGGCTCACCCCAGGGAGCCTCATGCCACCCGTGATCCCAACCGGTGACCGTGGCCCCTTGCCAGAGCAGTGACACTCGGAAAGCTGGCACGCGTGTAAAGGGGGGTCAGCACCTTGCTGTGTGTGATGGCCGTAAGCAGAGGTCCAGTGTGGAAATACTGAGTCAGAGCTTGCACGCCGAGAACTTGCGAAGGGACTGCAGAGGGACAGACAGCATCGGCTGTGTACTTACCAGGGCGGGTCTGAGGAAGGTCTCTGGCGTGGCCAGGCTCAGAGACCGGGCTGAAATGTGGCCAGAAAAGGGGAGTCCGACACGAAAGGGGCAAACAGCACGTGCTCCTGGCACCCTGCGAGCCTGGCATCCCTGCCGGTGCTCCTGCCACTGGGGCCTCCCTCACAGCATCTGGGAGGGGCCTGATGCCATGACCCGGCACCAGCACCGCAGGGACCCGCGCTCTGGGGCTGCTCACGGGTCTCAGGAAGCTCACACCCCCCCCCACCTCCTTCTGACAAATATTGACTGACCTTCCACCGAGCCAGGCACCGGATGCGTGCTGGGACGCACAGGGAAGAGTGAGTCAGTGCGGGCAAGGACAGTGCGGCCTCGGGCACAATGACTCTGGGACGGCCTGTGGGAGACGGGCAGGGGCAGCCAGAGGCAGGGCAGCCAGAGGCAGGGGCAAGGGCAGCCAGAGGCAGGGGCAGGGGCAGCCAGAGGCAGGGGCAGGGGCAGCCAGAGGCAGGGGTAGGGGCAGCCAGAGGCAGGGCAGGGGAAGCGGGGTGCCCTGCCTGTGGTGTCTGCACTGCCACCTGAACGAGGAGGAGCAGTGGAGGGAGGAGGGAGCCCAGGGGAGAGTATGCAGGAGTTTAGAGTTGATGCTAAAATTCAGGAAAAATCACTGAAGTATTTAATCTGTGACATTCCTGTCATCCACATGCTAACAATTCCCAGCATAATGTCTCCATCCCGACCTTGGCTCTGAGCTCCCCCTGCCTGCCTGGCTTCTTCTCCACCTTCCTCTGCACAGAGCTGCTGTTCCCGTTGTGGTCCCTGTGCCACTGTGATGGAATAAAAAAGAAAAGAAAAAAAATATATATATATATATATTCACACAAGCATACATACATACACATACATATACATGTATATATATATACATATATGCATATATACATGTGTGTGATACATGTACACATATACATATATACATGTGTGTGTGTGTGTGTGTGTGTATATACACACACACACACACACACATATATATATTGAGTGGCCAGATTATTATGATCTCTGAATGCATAATAACCTGGCCACTCAGTTTGTGTGTGTGTGTGTGTGTGTGTGTGTGTGTATTAGAGGCCCAGTGCATGAATTCATGCATGGGTGGGGTCGGCCAGCCTGGCCAGGGGAGGGGACATGGGTGGTTGGCTGGCCTGCCTGCTGGTCAAACTCCTGGTTAAGGGAACAATTTGCATCTTAGGCTTTTATTATGAAGGATATACACTGAGTGGCCAGGTTATTATGCGTTCAGAGATCCTGGCACAAAGCCCTGCTGATTGCTTGTTGGGGGTGAGCGGAGCATCTTTTCTTACTCACAATGAGCCTCTTTCCACTCCAGCAGGGCTCGCCCTGCAGGTGACTTCGGGAGGACGGGAGCTGCTGCCCGAGAAATGGGCCTTCCAGAGGGATTGGAGGCTTCAGCCCCAGCGCCGGCAGCCAGGAGGCCCTCCTTTGCGGGCCTGTGGGAATCCTGGCCCATCTCAGTAGGGCTCGGGGGTCTGGAGAGTTCTGACGGCCTTTGGGGGATGCTGAGCCACTGCCCCTGAGGCCTCACTGGAGGAGGACAGTCCTAGACCCTGAGAGGCCCGTCCAGCCAGATGTCTTGAAAGAGGGGTGATTGTTCGAGATGGGGCTGGCGAGGTGCGGGGAGCAAGCTCGGTCCTGGCCTTGGGTGTTCATCTAAGCGCAGTGGACACCTGCTGAAGGGTGTGACGCAGACGGGGTGGAAGTGGCGTGGTGATCTAATTTTTGCTTCTAAATCCCTCTGGCTGCCGGGTGAGTGGGCAGAGTGTCAGTGGGGAGCCCCCTGGGAGGCTCCCCTGGAGATGGTGGTGACTGGACTGGTGTGGTGAGAGAGAAGATGGGTGGAAGTAGACAGACTCCAGGCATGTTTTGAAGGTAGAACTAAAAGAACTCTCTGAGGAGTTGGCCGTGGGGAGTGAAGGGAAGGGAGGGATCAAGGACTCCTCTTGGGATTATTTCTTGAGCAAGTGAATGGCTGGGTTGCCGCTGAGTAAGATGGAAGGAGGAGCAGTGAAGGGAGGGGATGCGCACCTCGAAGCGGAGATGCCGAGGAGATAGAGAGAGCTCAGTGAGTCTGGAGCTCAGGGGACCTCGGCCTGAGATGTGAATGTGGAGTTGTCAGCACCAACCTTTTTAAGGCTCTGAGAACGGTAAACCCCCTGGGAGAGGGGTGTGGACGGAGAAGACAAACCCCCAGGGACACCAGTGTTCAGAGACTGGGAGCAAAGAACGGCAACCGGACTGGAGAGCAGGACACTGCAGGCATCCACGTTCGCAATGGGAACGCTGGGCAGTCCCAGGAACTGAACCATTTGATTTCACCTTCTTTACCGCTGCCGTGCACGGCATCATTCTGAGGACACGTGGGAGCCCCTCCCCGGGGCTCTGAGGAGACCAACCCAGCATCTGTCTGAGAAGGCTAACCCCTGCTTTGTAAAACCACTGTTTGGAATTCTCTGCTATTTTTTAGATGACCTCTTATTCTAAAAAAAAATAACTTTGCTTTGTAGCCTGCTTTAGCCTGCTTGCATAATGAGGAAGATAAACTTAGCCATCTGACCTTGTAGGCCAGAGACTAGATCCACCCATGCTCTCACGGCCATGCCAGGTGTATTTTTTAATTGGATTGAACTGTGCTATTTTCAAGGCCAGCAGCCAGATAACCACTAAGCACACAGAGGGCTGGCTCTTTAATACAAAGGGAAGTTGCAGCTTTGCTTAGAATTTGAACTCATTTTCCCTAAGCCCGCCTCGGTGAATAAAGCATGACTCCAAACTCTCTGAGCATTGCTCGATTTATTCCGGTTCTCTGTAACATGTCAGATCATCGCTGCCAGTGGCGGATAAAGGCTGAACCTGCAGCCACATATCAGAGGCACCCCACGCCTTCCTGTCCCGTTCGTACTCTGTATGCGGGCCTGTTACTCCAACAACGCTGTCACTGCGTCCCCAGGGATCATTTCCTCATAGTTTGTTCATTGCTGTTTGTTTATTGATTTACATGATCACATTCTATTTTTACACATGGGAGCCTGCAGGGGACATCTTTGATGATTAGATTATAACTTAAAGATGAATATTTTATATACGGAAACATTTAAGGCAGAGGCAGGAAAACTCTTAACCCAGTTTTATCTTAATGCTGAAATTTTATTGCCACTAATTTTCCAGCCTCCAAGCACTATGCAAATAATCCTTGTGGGATGGTGTTATCAATTATTAATAACGATTAAATTAGCATGGAGCTTCAGCCTAAGTATGTTTCATAACCGAGGAGCAGGGAGAGGGCGTGCTCCCCCTTGGCTCTCCTGCTCAGAAAAGCGAAGCCTGTCCAGCTCCTGGGCTCCTGGCGGGCCAGTCCCTGAGCCCACAGCGACGGCCCCTGCTCTGCAGGCACCCGGGCCTAGGACAGCCTCTTGGAGGGAAGAATGAGCCCATATTCCAGGGAATTCCTGCAGGGACATGTGACCCCAATGTTCTCCACAAGCCGGAGACGGGGCTGTGTTTGGACTGTGTCTTCCTTGACTTCTGTTATCTGTTATGTATTGATGTGTGCCCCCCCCCCCATTCATATGTTGAGTCCTAGCCCTCCATACCCCAGACTATGACTGTGTGTGGAGACAGGCCCTTTAGAGAGGTAATGACGGTAAAATGGGTTCATTAGAGTGGCTCTAATCCAACCTGACTGATGTCCTTACAGAAGAAATTAGGAAACAGACTTCACAAACAGAAGGACAACCACCTGCAAGGCAAGGAGAGAGGCCCCAGGAGAGGCCTGCTGACACCTTCGTCTTGGACGTCCAGCCTCCAGTGCTGTGAGAAAATGAGTTTCTGTTGTGTAAGCGGCCTAGTCTGTGGTGTTTGTTGTAGCAGCCGAAGCAAACTAACACACCACCTGTGTCCCACCCTTCTGTCAGGCCTGGTGTCCTTATGAGTGTCCCTCTGTCCAACTCTGCCCCCAAGGCGGTCCCAGCCAGCCTCACCCTGGGTAGATTTCCCTCCTATCTCCCTTCTAAAACATGATCTGGGAAGCTGTGCTCTGATGACTCCTAAAGTGTAAAGAATTGGGAATAACTTAATATATCGCCCTGATCGTGATAGTGACCCACCCAGAAAATGAGAAACCAAGTTGAGAGAAACAACAATAAAAGACCCCGAATAGCCACAGCAATTCTGAGAAAGAAGAGTAAAGTAGGAGAGATCTCAATACCAGACTTCAAACTATACTACAAAGCCACTGTTCTCAAAACAGCCTGGTACTGGCACAAGAACAGACAAATAGATCAATGGAATAGAATTGAGAACCCAGATATCAACCCAAATCACTATGCTCAATTAATATTTGACAAAGGAGGCACGAATATACAATGGAGTCAAGACAGTCTCTTCAATAAATGGTGTTGGGAAAATTGGACAGACACATGCAAAAGAATGAAACTAGATCACCAACTTACACCATTCACAAGGATAAACTCAAAATGGATACAGGACTTAAACATCAGACGGGAAACCATAAAAATACTAGAAGCATCCACAGGTAGCAAAATCTCAGACGTATGCCAAAATAACTTCTTCACTGATACTGCCCCTAGGGCAATGGAAGCTAAAGAGAAAATAAACAAATGGGACTACTTCAAAATAAAAAGCTTTTTTACAGCAAAAGAAACCATCAATAAAACAACAAGAAAGCCCACGGTGTGGGAGATCATATTTGCAAATATTACCACTGATAAAGGTTTAATCTCCAACATTTACAGACAGCTTATACAACTAAATAAAAGGAAGATGAATGATCCAATTAAAAAATGGGCAATGGACCTAAACAGAATATTTTCAAAAGAAGACAGAAGGAAGGCCAAAAGGCACATGAAAACATGCTCAAAGTCACTAATTATCCGAGAGGTGCAAATCAAAACAACAATGTGGTACCATCTCACACCTGTCAGAATGGCCAACATCAACAAATCAACAAACGACAAGTGTTGGCGAGGTTGCGGAGAAAAAGGAACCCTCGTGCACTGCTGGTGGGAATGCAGACTGGTGCAACCACTGTGGAGAACAGTGTGGAGTTTCCTCAAAAAACTGAAAATGGAACTCCCATTTGACCCAGTAATCCCACTTCTAGGAATATATCCCAAGAAACTAGAAACACCAATCAGAAAGGATATATGCACCCCTATGTTCATAGCAGCACAATCTACAATAGCCAGAATTTGGAAACAGCCTAGGTGCCCGTCAGCAGATGATTGGATCAAAAAACTGTGGTACATCTACACAATGGAATACTATGCTGCCATAAAGAAGAAGAAATTCTCATCATTTGCAGCAACCTGGATGGAATTGGAGAGCATCATGCTGAGTGAAATAAGCCAATCAACGAAAGAGAAACACCACATGACCTCACACATCGGTGGATGATAAAGATCTTTATAAACTGATGAACCAAGAGACAGATATAGAGAAAGTAAAGCAACAGGCAGACTGTCAAATTACAGTGGGGAGGGTAGGGATATCAGGGGGAGATAATAGATCAACCGAAGGACTTGTATAAATGCATATAAGTACAACCAATGGACATAAAACTATGGGGAGGGAGGGGATGTGTGGGAGGGAGGGAGGGGGGCAATAAAATAAAAAAAATCAAGAAAATATGTAAAAAATAAATAAATAAATTAAAAAAAAAAAAAAAAGTTGAGAGAAACTTTGAACCTCATCAACGATCTTCCAACAGAGAGTGGGTTGTGGGAGCAGAAGAGCCCTTCCTTCCGCTCTGTCCCCACCCCTGCCTAAGGCCACACCTTGCACCGGCCTTGTTTCCGGGGCGTTTCCAACCGCCGTTCCCAGCCCCACCTGGACGCTGGTCCTCTCGGGAAGCCCTGGGATTTGGGCCTGTGATTAAGGAATCGAACATTAACGGGTGCCAGGCGCCCCCTCAGGCTTCCCCCAGCTGTTTCCCGTCCTCGTTAAAGAAACTGGGGTCTCCCCTTGCAGTGGGGATGCCTCTGGAGGAGGGTAGGAGACCAACCCCCCCACCTGGACTGGAATTGGCTGGGGAACTCTTTTCACCTGAGCAAGTATCGTGATTTTTTTTTTTTTTTAATAAAACATCCCACATCGGTGGTTGGAAAGAGCACAGGAAATGGAGCTCTGACAGTTTGTTGCTGTTTAGGTATTTCTTCCTCTCACTGGGGCCACTGAATTTCAACAAATCATTAGTTTGGTGGAGCAAACTAATCGGTTGTAGAGCCGTGTCAAAGGGGCCTGTTCTGGAGGCAGGGGGGAGTGAGGCTGAAGGAGCAGGAAGAAGGGACCCACGGTTTGCCCAGATTACTGGCTCTGCAGAGGGCGGGAACAGCTGGTTATTGTTCGCCTGAACACAGGGCGTCTGTGAGGAAGCTGGCTCCCCTGACCAGGTGTCCAGTTCCCAGGACGGGATTAGCCGAGTGGGGGAGGGGCACAGACGGAGGGCGGCTGCTTCCCCGTCAGGTCCGCCTTGGAGAGAAGGAGATGATTGGGTCTCGCCAGAGCATGGCCTCCCCCCAGGTGTTCTGCACGCAAACCTTTCGGAACCGCCTGGGTAGAAGGAAAAGGTGGGCGAGGCCCATGATTCTGAGCTCTCCAGCCCTCTCTCACAACCCCTGAGCCTTTGAGATCTTCTCCCTGCTCTGCTATCAATGATGTGAGAAAAGCCACTTCTGTGTCTATACATATAGAGATGTGTATACATAGATGTATGTATCAGAGAAAGTTATAGCTGTTTTGAAAAACACGAAACCACAAATAACCCTCCGCTACAGAGCGGCACTCTGTGTTCTCAGGCAGGACGGCTGAGAAGAACAGGATGAAGCCGTCTCAGTGCCCTCAGGCATCCCCAAAGAGCCGGCTCCCTGATGGCACCTCCCTGGCATTGGCCCAGCCTCGCACACTGTGCCGTTTGCAGCCTGTCTTTCTGTTGGACGTGGGGGCTGCTAGGACCCTCTGCTCTGTTCTCAGTGGACAGCATAGAAAATGCAAGAGAGACAGGCTTTGAAATCAGATTTGTATTTGTATCCCAGATCTGCAATTTAATATAGAGGGTGAGTTCATTACTTCTGTGCCTCAGTTTCCTTGTGTACAAAGTGGAATAATAATAATAATACCCCTTCTTTTGGTGTTCTGAGACCATTTTCAATGTGTGTGAGGGTGTGTTCCCCCACACCAACAACAGGTAATGCAGCAACACCAGCGGGGTGTCCTACAATTCAACTTAACTCTCACTGTCTCCCCACAGACAGCACCAGGTCCGAGGTTAAGGGCTCAGTTCTACAAGACTGCCCCCACCACCACCTTCAGAGGCCCGTCACAAGGCCAGGCTGTTACCTGAGCTTAGGACGGACACGCTGCAGATTGGAGGTTCGTTCCCACCCCCTCCTCCCTGGGTCCCACCGGCTGGCGCGGCTCCCAGAGCTCAGAGAAACGTTTACGTACCAGGTCACCTGTTTGTCGTAAAAGGCTGTATGTAATAGCTGGAGGGAAGAAGCGCATGGCAGGGGTCTTCAAACTACGGCCCGCGGGCCACATGCGGCCCGCAGAGGAGTCTGATCCGGCCCACCAGGTTTTTTGGGCAGTGAGCGCAGCCGAGGTGTTACAGTAGGAATTAGTAGTTCATATAGTCCGGCCCTCCAGCTCTCTGAGGGACCGTGATCTGGCCCCCACTTTAAAAAGTTTGAGGACCCCTGGGCTAGGGTATGGGGGGAAGGCAGGGAGCCTCCTGCCCATTCCAGACACGCCCCCTCCCTGCACTCCACGTTCAGCAGCCCAGGAGCTCCTCCAGCTCTCTCTTTGGGGTGTTAAGGAGGCCTCCTCACTTTACTTCTCACGACTGATTAAATCATTGGCCGTTGGAGATTGGTGGCGGGTCTGATCTTCAGCCCCTCTTCCCTCTAGGAGGTCAGGGGGTGGGACTAAAAGTTCCAACCCGAAAATCACATTTGGCTTTCTTGGTCACTGGGGTCCTTAATTGGGGTCCAAAAGCTGCCTCATTAACATAAAAGAGACACCTTTATCAGTCTCAACACTTGGGAAATTCCAGGGGTTGCTGGGAGCTGGGAGCCAGGAACTAGATGAAAACCAAGTTTCTATTTCTTTTTTTTTTTTTTTAATATATTTTATTGATTTTTTTACAGAGAGAAAGGGAGAGGAATAGAGAGCTAGAAATATCGATGAGAGAGAAACATCAATCAGCTGCCTCCTGCACACCCCCCACCGGGGATATGCCCGCAACCAAGGTGCATGCCCTGACTGGAATCAAACCCGGGACCTTTCAGTCCACAGGCCAACGCTCTATCCACTGAGCCAAACCGGTTTTGGCTAGTTTCTATTTCTTATAAATCACAATGTCACACTATCTCACAGGGTTATGAGGATTAAACACAGCACATTGCGGGAGTGTTTGGTGGTATTGTCATAGTGATTAGCTGGGTGAACCTCGGTTTCCTCATCTACAGCATGGGGCTGTTGTTAAAATAATTAAACGAGGTACTGAATGTCAGACTCCTGGCACACAGGAAATGCTCACCTAATGTTTTTCTCTTTTTCTTTCTACTATTTTAGGGAAGGCTAATAATGTAGTCACATGTTATCTGGCAGGAACATCCATTGACACTTGTCTTTATCCATCTGAACCAGCCGAAATAAATGCCACGCTCCGAGGACTCTGTGTTCTGCCCTTCCCAGACACAAAGTTCTTTTGAACACTTACTGTGAGTCATACAAAGTGAGCCAAGAGCTCCATCTCATTTAATCCTTATCACAACACTGTGAGGTCAATGGCATCATTCTGGTCTTACAGATGAGGAAACTGGGGCTTAGAGAGAGTAAGGAAGTTGCCCGAGGTCACAGTGGGTGTCTCAGCGTAGCCATCAAACCCAGGTGTCTACCGGAGTGGAGTGCTCAGCCTCTGACTCCATCTTGTCCGGGTCTGCATTGTGCCCATGGCCTCCAGGCCGATAGCTTCTGCGTGGCCTCACACAGAGGCCTGCTAACCACTGGAGGAATTCTAATGAGGCTTGAGTTTTACAAAAGCAGCCCCTTACCAGAGGTGCATTTCCTGAGGAGATAAGGGAAGTATGTACAAATAAAAATAATATCCAAGGATTGCAGGAACAAAACTCACATCAACCAGCACAATCTTCCTGGAACCCCTGCTTGTGCCCAGAGATCTCCTCTTGCCCCTCCTCTTTCCCCTCCCCTGGACATAGAAGCCTGAACTCTGGTACGATGGGTCTGAGGATTAGGTCCCTCATCCTCTTGGTTGGCACCTCGCGATGGATAAACCATGCCTCACTCCAGACTTGGACATTTTGATGTTTGGCCTTTCCGAGCAGCAGGAACGCAGACTTTGGAATAGTAAGGTCTATCTGACTCCTGAGCCTGACCTTGAACCTCTGGTTTCCAGAATCAGAGCTGATTGGAAGCAGCTGATGCTATAGAGCCTGGCACAGACAGGCCCCGGACGAGAGGGGGAGGATACGGCAGAGCGGCCAGGGTGAAGAGGAGCCGAGAATCCTTCAGGGACGAATCAGAGCTGCTCAGCTCCTCCCCAGGCCGCTGTGCCAAAACCGTCCTCACCCTTGTCCAGGAGTTCTTTCTCTTCTGCAACTCTGTGTTTTTTTTTTAAAAAAAATGTGGCTTTAGCACCTATGGATGAGGACAATGGGGGGTGGAGAGGGGGCGGAGGGTGGGGTGGGAACCTGGTGGAGGGGGCAAGAAAAGAGGAACCTTTGTAATAATATGAACAATAAAGATTGATTTTTTAAAAAATGTGGCTTTATCGAGATTTATTTCTCATTCCACAAAATCTACCCATTTAAAGTGTACAATCCAATGGCTTTTAATATAGTCAAAGAGTTGTGAATCCACCACCACAATTATTAGAACAATGTCATTCTCCTCCCTAGCCCCTCCCCCCAAAAAACAACAACAACAACAAAAAACCACACCCCTCAGCTTACCCTGGCCCAGTCCTAGGACAGCAGTCTACTTTCTGTCTTTACAGATTTCCCGTTCTGGACTGGCTTCTTTCACTTACCATCAAGACCTGGTTTTAAAGTCAATAAAAAACGGTTAAAGTTCAACGTACAACGCTTGGCGCGAAGTCGAGGTGCTCCATAAGTGCTCATTGAATTGCAATTAGTCCTTCCTGGTCGCCCTGAGCCGGCAGGAAGAGGCTACAGTCTTCTGCCCGGCACCTTCCTCAGGAAGGCAGGGAAATGGGTGACGCCTGTTTGAAAACTGTCCATTGGGAACAGATAAACACAGAACATAGTGCTTCAAGGTGTCTCAGTTGCTGGAAACTCGGCTCTCTGGAGGGACGCCTCTCGGGGACGCCAGGGGGTGCATGTTGCACTATACTGTGTTCACCCCATGTTTTTATTTGCACTATTCGTCTGTCAGTGAGGTGCCTGATGCCATCAGACTTCATTCTACAGATCCGTGACGACGGGTTCCTCAGTTTCCGTCTCCCGGCTCGGGGGTGAGTTAGTGTGCTAGGAAGTTCTAACTGCACGCTAGGTCATCTCTTTTGTTCACTATTCATGCAGCATCTTCCCTCGTTACTGAGAGAATGGCAGATACACCGGCCGGCCAGCCTCTGAGAGCACTCCCTGTTTTCTAACACTCACACTTTGACCACAGTTTTCTGGTTCGTTGGGTGACTTACGTGGAACAAGTTTAACCTTTCAACGCTAAGATACATCATGTATACCACATGTAAACAGCAGCCTTTGGCTTACCAAGCTTAGAACCAGTGACCAGTCTGACAGGGTTTGTTAGTGCCAAAGCCACATTAAGTAATACTTTGTATTTATTCCTGGGGAGGGTTGAGTAGGATTGGGTGTTTTCCTTTGTGATGATTTTGAGAATTATTTTCATTAGTTTCTTATAATTCCTCACATTGCTAATCTGCCAAAGTTACTAAAATCAATGGCAATTGTTTAGGTGCTGTCAATCTCCGGGGCTTTTGGTTTGTGCATATCTCTAATTTAAATACATGTATATTAATTCTCTTTTTAAAATATTTTTATTGATTTCAGAGAGGAAGGGGGAGAGAAAGAGAGATAGAAACATCAGTGATGAGAAAGAATCACTGATTGGCTGCCTCCTGCATGCCCCCTATTGGGGATCAAGCCTGCAACCTGGGCATGTGCCCTTGACCGGAATCGAACCTGGGACCCTTCAAGTCTGCAAGTTGAGGCTCTATCCACTGAGCCAAACCAGCAAGGGCTGAATATTAATTTTTTACTTCCAGACGATCTTCTCCAAATTCCTAATTGAATTGTAATGTTGAATTTTCACATGACCTAGAAGCTGGCCCAGGCCAACCTGAGGAGGGACTGCCTGCCTGTTTCTCCCCACACCCTCAGTGGTGCCCTCCAGACAGCTCTAGGGACTTGCAGGACTGTTCTCAGAGGCTCCACTTAGAACCTTGGCCTTTCTGGAAAGCTTGTGATTGGTTGTCTCCAGCAGCTGCAGCTGCAGCGGGATAGCTCACCCAGCATCGCAGACCCGGCCGCCTGCTGCAGCCTTTCCTGGGCTCTCAGTCCTGTCCTGGCTCCTTCCGCCACGTGCCTTCACCCACCCCCAATCTTAGGTCACTGCTGCTTCAGATCTGTTCTGTGTGTAGCTGATTACAATGGGCAGGCAGCCAGACGCCTCATCCTTCAAGGGCTCAATCAGGTTTCCCTGTGTGGGCTGACCAGCACCTGACACTTTCAGGGAATTTTCTAATTCTTGATCCTTCATTGTATCTGAGCCCCCGGGATGATGAATGGTTCCCGCTGTTGGTGCGCTTCTCGTCTCTGGAAACCACCCAGCCCACTCCCAATTTTCTGTAGCCCAGCATTCTAAATGCAAAAATTAGAAAATCACATAGAGTTTCATAAAAATATGTACCTAAAATCCATCCACTCTCAATCCATTACTTTCAAAATCGTAGGTGATCTTTTGGTTCTGAGACCAGATGGTACAAAAATTATTCACTATGGTAATAGAAGACATCATCAATTGTTATAATCTTTGAGAAGTATGGTTTCATATTATGTGTTAGGACCACTTCAAAGCTCTGGAAATTAGTCATCCCACTCCTAGGAATTTATTCTAAAGACATCAACAGATGTGTATGAAAATTTGTGTACAAGGATATCATGTGGCATATCTATATTGAGAAAACTTGGAAAGAGTCTAACTGCCCCAAAATAGGACTAAATAAAATATGGCACACCAATATAGCAAAATGTTCTACAACCACTCAGTCATGTTTTGGAACAATATTCTTAAAATAAGAGAAATTCCAAAACTTGAAGAATATTTAAAAAAAAAAAAATAAGAGTATGTAATTGAAAAGTGAGATATGATACTTTCTATAATACTACCCCAATTGTTTAAAGAAAAATGGTTGCAGGTGATTTCTAAAATATTTTTTTCTGTAATTTTCAAATCTTCTACAATATATATACTATTTCAGGAAACAATTAATGTTATTTACTGAAGAAATTAGGCCACACAAAAGAAGGCAAAAACATGCAAAAACACAGAGGACCTCTTACTTGTCTTTTTATCCTCAACTGTTGGATCCCATCCTTTCTTGTCCACATAGGAAAAGGGGAACTAAAAACTATGATGAGGGAACCTGTTTCCTTCTGATGGCTCTGAGATGCACATATTTGTCTCATTTTAAAGGAAAGGAAACAAATGACAGAGAAAGGGGTGGGAAAACCGCAGCGTGAACAGGGTCCATTGGTTCTTTCACTTCTATGTTGTCCCCGTTTGTGGTTTCTGTGGGTTTTTTTGAGTTATAATTGATATACAATGTTACATTAGTTTCAATTATATGACATAATGATTCAATATTTGTATATGTTGCAATATTTGTATAGTTGCAAAATGACCATCACAATTAGTCCAGTTAACATCCATCACAATTCATAGTTCCAATTATTTTCTCGTGTTGAGAACTTTTAAGATCAATCTTCCTAGCTACTTTCAAATATGCAATCCAGGATTAATCACGATAGCCACCGTGCTCTCCATTCCATCTCCATGACTTATGTATCTCATAGCTGGAGGTTTGTACCTTTGACCCCTTCACCCATGGTGGCCACACCGCATTCCCTGCCTCAAACAACCAACAATCTTCTCTGTATCTGTGCGCTCAGTTTTGTTTGTGTGTTTTTCTAGATTCCAAGTATAAGTGAGATCATATGGTATGTGAAGTTCTATGACTTATTTCATTAGCATAATGCCCTGGAGGTTTATCTGTCTTGTCACAAATGACAAGATTTCATTCTTTTTTGTGGTTGAATAATATTCCATTGTATTTTGTATCACACTTTCTTTATCCCATTCATTCATTGATGAATAGTTAGGCTGTTTCCATATTCTGGATGTTATAAATATGAACATGGGGGTGCATTTATCTTTTCAAGTTAGTGTTTTCATTTGCTTCCAATAAATACCCAGAACTAAAATTGCTGGCTCATGTGGTAGTTCTATATTTAATTTTTTGAAGAATCACTACACTGTTTTCTATGGTGGCTGCACCAATTTACAATCCCACCAGCAGGGCACAAAGGTTCCTTTTATCCCACATTCTCACCAACACTTATTATTTCTTATCTTTCTTACAATAGGCACTCGGACCAGAGTGAGGTAATTGAGGTTTTGATTTGCATTGCCATGATAATTAGTGATGTTGAGCACTTTTTCATGCACCTGTTGACCACCTGTCTGTCTTCTTTGGAAAAATATCTACTCAGGTCTTCTGCCCATTTTTTAGTTGAGTTGTTTGTTTTTTTGTTGCTGTTGAGCTGTACGAGTTCTTTATGTTTTGGATATTAACCCCTTACTGGATAGATGATTTGCAAATGCCTTTTCCCATTCCGTAGGTTGCCTTTTAACTTCGTTGATGATTTCCTTTGCCAGAAGCTTTTTTTTTTTAGTTTGACATAGTCCCACATGTTTACTTTTACTTCTGTTGTCTTTGCTTTTGGTATCAATTCAAATAATCATCTTCAGGACCTATGCCAAAGAACTTAACTTCTGTGTTTAACTTCTAGAAGTTTTATGGTTTCAGGCCTCAGATTCAAGTCTTTAACCCACTTTGAATTATTTTTTTGTACATGGTGTAAGGTAGTAGCCCAGTTTTATTATTTTCCAGTGGCTGTTGATTTTCCCAGCATCATTTATTGATGAGACTTTCTTCCCTTTGTCTATTCTTGGCACCTTTGTCATAGATTAACTGATTCTATTATATATATGTTACTTTATTTTTGGCTCTCTGTTCTGTTCCATGCATCTATGAGTCTATTTTTATGCTAATTCCATACTGTTTTGATTACTATGTACTTATAATATGGTTTGAAATCAGGAAGTGTGGTGACTCTGGCTTTATTCTTTTTTTTTTTTTTTCAAGATTACCTTGAATATTCAGGTGTGTTTTTTCCATACCTACTTGTAATATTTTTAAGTTGCATTTTACTCTGTTCCCAAGCTTCCTGATTTTATCATAATAAACTTCCCTTCGGTAAGAAAGATATTCTACTTTCTGTAAAAGTCTCATTTTAGCTAACTTTCTTTAGCTAAGATTTTAACCCAAAGAGTGTAAATTCTTTGAATTGTTATATTAAAAAGACACCCTAGTTGATCTGAATAAAATTGCACAACTAAATGGTCAAATGAGCTGGATACAGCATTTTCGCATGTGTCTTATTATTTCAGTACAATAAGAATAGTAAACAAATGTGCAACACATACTCTCACAGAAGTGAAGGCTGAAGAAACTGTCGTCTCCCTAGTTCCCAACAGAATATGCTTGGGGCTGGCAGCATGAGCATTCTGCCCTGACAGGTTGCAGGAAGCCCTACATGGGGACTATCAGGGTTCGAATACTCCTGCGTGTCACCCCAAAGTCCATATGGTTGTGAAAGGTGTCAATAATCACCCCTGTTCCCTGGAGTTGAGATACAACCTGTAATTATGTCACTTGTGTCATTTTGCCATTTGCCTTCCCCTGTAGTTACCCAGCCACCGTGTAGCAATGATCACTACGAATCTGTTACCGTCAGACCTAGGAGAGTGAGCAGGCATGCATAAGTTGGGCAAAGTCCCACTGCTATTCTTCACATTTTACAATAAGGACCTGGGGGACCAGAGAAGTGAAGCAGTGTGCCAAGGTCATGCAGCCCTGAGTGCATCAGTCTCTGAGCTGTGCTGTTCAGTAGGTGTGTGGCAGCTGCCCTATGTGGCTATTGAGCACCTGAAGTGTGGCTAGTTCAAATTCTAATGCATTATAAGTGTAAAGTTGACCTTGGACTTTGAAGACAATCTGGAAAAAAAGAATCCTATCTAATAAAAGGGTAATATGCAAATTGATTGTCACTTCAACATACAAGATGGCTGCCCCCATGTGGACACAATATGGCCACCACAAGATGGCCAGCAGGGGAGGGCAGGTGTGGGCAACCAGGCCTGTAATGGAGGGTAGTTGGGAGGGACAAGGCCTGCAGGGGAGGGCAGTTGTGAGTGACCAAGCCTGCAAGGGAGGTCAGTTGGGTAGGGGTGGGGGGGTGGGGAGAACCAGGCCTGTAGGGGAGGGCAGTTGGGAGGGACCAGGCCTGCAGGGGAGGGCAGTTGGGAGGGACCAGGCCTGCAGGGGAGGGCAGTTGGGAGGGACCAGGCCTGCAGGGGAGGGCAGTTGGGAGGGACCAGGCCTGCAAGGCAGGGCAGTTGGAGGGGAGCATACCTGCAGGGGAGTGCAGTTAGGAGTGACCAGGCTGGTAAGGAAAGGCTGTTAGGGGTGACCAGAACTGCATGGGAGGGCAGTTAGGGGTGACCAGGCCAGCAGGGGAGGGCAGTGAGGAGCAATTGGGCTGACAGGGGAGCAGTTAGGCATCGATCAGGCTGGCAGGGGAGTAGTTAGGGAGTGATCAGGCTGCCAGGCAGAAGCAGTTAGGAACAATCAGGCAGGCAGGCAGGTGAGTAGTTGGAAGCCAGCAGTCCTGAATTGTGAGAAGGATGTCTGTCTGCCTGTTTAGACCTGATTCTACCAGGATTGGGCCTAAACAGGCAGTTGGGCATCCTTCAAGTGGTCCCAGATTGGAGGGGGTGCAGGCTGGGCTGAGGGACACCCACACACACACGAATTTCGTGCACCAGGCCTCTAGTGTGAAATATCTCATATGTGACTCACAGTATGTTTGTATTGGACGGTGTTGTCACGGAGCCTGTTTCTTTACCTGCCCAACAAAGTTCACAAGGAGAACACAGGGGAGGTGCCTGAGTCAGTGCGCACTCCATCCCTGTGTGCGCCGCCCCCACCACTTTTTATGAAGAACGTCCAAGCCTCCTGACTTCCATGTGCAAGGATGTCCAGAGACTTCAAAAGAACTTTTGTTCCTCTATTTCCATCCAGATTCCTCTTTAGAAAGGGCATTTTTCTAGTCATGTGTTATTTGAAATCTTGTGATGTACAGTTTATAAATGGCGAGTCAGAAATTGCAAATTCGAGTCAGGATCCTGGAACTGCCTGGCTGGAACCAGAGGCGTCAGAGAATACACCGCTCCTACACTCCCCACAGCCCGGGTGAGACGGCAGACCAGCGTGAAGACACATCTGGGCTGGGGGCATACTCTGATTTTTCACAAGAAGCCAGATGCCCAGGTTTTAATGTGGAAATCTCCTGATTTTTAAATTTTGAAGCTGAATGAAGCCTTCCATTGGCCCAGGTCAACCAGGCTGCTCGCAGCCTCTGACCCTGGGTGCTGACCTCCATAGATGGCAGCTTCTGTGCGAAGGGACTTCAATGTCTGTGCTCTCTCTGCCTTTCACCTCTCCTTGCACAGTGCAGAGCATTGATATCAGTTTTGTTTTTCAAAGTTAGACACCAGTTTACCTCCTTAATAGTCGTCCCGCGTTCTTTTTCTTCCTGTTATTCCCTTGTGTCCTTCTCCTGTTCCTTGACATTCTCCAGACAGCAAGAGGGAAGAGGAAGCAAGAACAGGAGTCAGTCATGGCTCTTTTCTGACCACACTTCCCCGTTATCTGGAAGACCAGGCGGATAAAACCCCCTTCCCGTGCTTTACCTTTCGCGTTGCCAGGGCTTTGCCAAGGTGCCAGCGGCTTAGGAGTAAAGAGGGGAGGAACCTCGCGTTAGGGTCCAGAAGGCCTCTCTTTTGAGCTAAGGCAGTGCCAGAGCAGTTAGGGCATGCTCCACCCATTTCCACACACTGCCCCCCTCTCCCGCCCTGCTCCCAGCTCTCCCGTGCCCGCTGTCTTTGGAAGCTCGTGCCCTTTCTGGGAGGAGGGCCCGCTGCCCCCTCGTGCCCTCCCCATTCAGCCAGGCACTCGTCTCCGGCGACACGCGCTGAGGTCCGGGAGAATCCGAGACTGCTTCTGCCCTGGTACACAGAGCCTTAACGGGTGGGTAACTGGCCAGGTGGAGAGAAAAAGCCTGTTTGGTTTCGGTGTTTGAGAATTTGTCTCTGAGAAAGCCATAGATCGACTTCTGTCCATAGGAAACAGATCCTGGCCACCTCTTCAATTCATGCTCTGGAGCCAACATTTTGAGAACTACAAAGTAGCTATGAAAGATGTCAACATACTTTTTAAGGAATTGAAAGAAGACAGCTGTATGTTCAGGAAATGAGTGGAGAAACACTCAGTGAGGAAGACTTGCTTCCACTTGTGCAAAAACCTGGACATGCAGCGGAAGTGTTTGTGTACTCGAGGCCTCACCGCGAGGAGATGCAACGTGGCTGGTGGCAGGGGTCAGACTGTTCTGCCAAGTGCATCTGCTTTACTGGTAAAAACACAGGAAGGACGGCTTCCTGTAAAGTCCTCTCACTGGTAGGGGAAGCGTTGGGTGCAGAGCCAGCATTGTCTGCTGTCAGAGAGACCCAGCACACGGCAGCTGCTTTTCAAGAGTTGTGCCCACCCAGGCTTGGAGCTTGTGGACTAATTTGGATTTCTGCAGCTCAGATGCGGACACAGACATTTCGAAGTTGTCTGTAGGGGAAGGAGACACCCACTTTGAGAATATGGGATATTCAGAGACTGAGTTTTATATCTGAGGGCACCCACTCTGCCTCCATATTTTGTTTTGGGCAGTATACACTCACCTACATATATCTGCAAGTATAGCTACATCTACCCCTATACGTCTATCTATCTATTGGTTGCTTGATGTATTTCTCTATCTCAGTGCATTGTATACACTCATAGGAGATCATGCAGTACACACTATTGGATAACTTTTTAAAACTGAACATATCAGCCTGGCTGGTGTGGATCAGATGGAGCTACTAACCTATGGATCGCGGTTCAATTCCCGGTCAGGGCACATGCCCAGGTGGTGAGCTCAGTCCACAGTGTGGGGTATACAGGAGGCAGCTGATCAATAATTCTCTCTCATCATTGATGTTTCTCTCTCTCTCCTTTTCCCTTCCTCTGAGAAATCAATAAAAAATATATTAAAAAAAGAAAATGTGTATTTAAAAGAAATAAAACTGAACATATCCTGGGCATCTTCCCATGTCATTTTCTTTTACTATGTATAGCCTACAAAGTTATTTTTAGTAACTAACGCATAATATTCCAGAGAGCCTGCTTTTTACAATCCGCTGTTGTTCTCGGGATAAACTCCCCCGGGGGGTCCTGCGGGAAACGGGAGGCTCTGCTGGCCCCGGCGCTGCTTCCCGGTGGCTCTTTCTGTTCCTGCCCGCCACAGGCTGGAGTGGGCCAAACTCTAATTCTGCCGGTCGCGTGTTGTCTTGTGCTCTTTATGTTTGGTTTAAGAAATCTCCCTGAATTCATGCAGGTGTGCTCCTATGTCTGCTTGTTTTAGGCCCTGGTCAGTCAGACACCCAGTGTTCTGTGAGCCCCGGGTGCCGGCCGGGACAGCTCCCATCACCCCCCCCATCCCCCCACCCCCCCACCCTCGGGAAGCGCACCGGGGGCTGAGGGCGGCCGGCCCAGGGGAGGAGGCTGTGTCTGTGAGCTGCGGCATTCAGCTGCGAGGGACAAAACCTGGAAAAGGGGTGCTTAAACACAGTAGGGCAGTGCCTCTCAGCGTTCGGAAGTTTTAAAAACAGGATGCCGGCTACCCCCCCCCTTGATGACACCAGACTCTGTTGGGGTGAGATCCAGGCAGGAATCAGGTTTAAAGCTCCTCTGGTGAGTGCAGTGGGCAGCCCACTGGGAACCCTGCCCTGCGAGGGGGGCTGCCCGCTCACATGGCGGGAAATCTGAGGGGGGCACGTCCAGGCCGGCGTGGCAGCTCCCCAGCCTCAGGGGCTCAGGCCCGAGCCCTTCGCTCTGCTGCCCCGGTGAGGCCCCGTCCGCAGGGCCACAGAGTGAGTGACTGCACAGGCTCGGCCATCTGTCCACACTCCACACAGCGGGGAGGGGGAATAGCTGAGGGAAAGCTTGCTTCACAATTTCCGCGTAACTTCGATGGCAGGAACTTCCTCAGACGGCTGCCCACGTTGTAAGGGGGCTGGAAGCGTGTCCGCTCCGTCGGAAGAACGAGAACTGCAGGCGGACAGGCAGCTCTGTTTCTGCTCAGAGTGCGTGTTACACAGACACCAGCAGTGACCCTCGAGGCCCCTTCGCGACCCCGGAGCCCTCCGGTGCACGGAGGAAGGAACGTCTGTGCCACACAATCTGATTATAAAGAAAATAAAAAGATTAGACAGATAGTGGGTTTCATGTTTTGCACATGCCTTGTTGAAAAGAGGGCTTCCGCTTAAAAAGACATTTCTTTTCCCGGACACTTTTATTGCACAGGCCCTGGGATTTAAAATTGTATTTTTCCAAGTCGTCGGAGGAAAAAGCAGCAGGTGTTTTGAGGGGAAACATGAGGGAGGTAATGGTGGTGAGGCAGGAGCTGCATGTCCTGGGCCCCCTCCTGTGCGGTGATGAGTGCTCCCACCCCCTCCCAGCCCTTCCCTCAGGTCCTCTACCTGTGGTGCTGGGTGACGCCCGGTGTGTGCCTGTTTTTTGGTTTCCATTTCTCAGGAAGCCCAGCAGTATCCCCTGTCTGTGCTTCAGCTAGATTGCGGGGTTTCTGTAACACTTTGCCGAGGGCTGAGACATGAGGGCTTGTCCTAATGAGGGGACAGGAGAGAGGTGGGAAATCCGTACAGTTAGTGACAGGCAGGGCTAGGCATAGCTGCTGACTCTGTGCCGGGGAGGGGCAGAGGCTGAGGCAGAGGCAGAAAGGCAGAGGCTGAGGCTGAGGCTGAGGCTGAGGCTGAGGCAGAGGGTGAGGCTGAGGCTGAGGCTGAGGCAGAGGCAGAGGGTGAGGCTGAGGCAGAGGCAGAGGCAGAGGCTGAGGCAGAGGCAGAGGGTGAGGCTGAGGCTGAGGCTGAGGCAGAGGCAGAGGCAGAGGCAGAGGGTGAGGCAGAGGCAGAGGCTGAGGCAGAGGCAGAGGCAGAGGCAGAGGCAGAGGCTGAGGCTGAGGCAGAGGCTGAGGCAGAGGCTGAGGCTGAGGCAGAGGCTGAGGCTGAGGCTGAGGGAGAAGCTGAAGCAGAGGCTGAGGCTGAGGCAGAGGCAGAGGCAGAGGCTGAGGCTGAGGCAGGGGCAGAGGCTCAGTCACTGTGAACTAGAGGATACTAACTTTCAGGGGAAAATGGGGAGGGGAAGAACGATATTGGAGAACGATGATGAGTTCCATTTTAGAAGGGGAAAGGAGGGGAAATGAGTCCTAATATTCACCCAGAGGGAGCCCCTGTCTCCCGTGGGCACAGTCTCCGTGGGGCAGTCTCCAGGGGGGACAGTCTCCTGTGGGGCACAGTCTCCGTGGGGGACAGTCTCCGTGGGGGACAGTCTCCGTGGGGGACAGTCTCCGTGGGGACAGTCTCCGTGGGGGACAGTCTCCGTGGGGCACAGTCTCCGTGGGGGACAGTCTCTGTGGGGACAGTCTCCGGGGGGGACAGTCTCCGTGGGGGACAGTCTCCCGTGGGGCACAGTCTCCGTGGGGGACAGTCTCCGTGGAAAAAGTCTCCGTGGGGACAGTCTCCGTGGGGGACAGTCTCCGTGGGGCACAGTCTCCGTGGGGACAGTCTCCGTGGGGCACAGTCTCCGTGGGGGACAGTCTCCGTGGGGACAGTCTCCGTGGGGCATAGTCTCCGTGGGGACAGTCTCTGTGGGGGACAGTCTCCGTGGGGGACAGTCTTCGTGGGGGACAGTCTCCGTGGGGCACAGTCTCCGTGGGGACAGTCTCCGTGGGGGACAGTCTCCGTGGGGACAGTCTCCGTGGGGACAGTCTCCGTGGGGGACAGTCTCCATGGGGGACAGCCTCCCTGGGAGACAGTCTCCGTGGGGCACAGTCTCCATGGGGACAGTCTCCGTGGGCACAGTCTCCGTGGGGACAGTCTCCGTGGGGACAGTCTCCATGGGGGACAGTCTCCGTGGGGACAGTCTCCGTGGGGACAGTCTCCGTGGGCAAGTCTCCGTGGGGGACAGTCTCCATGGGGGACAGTCTCCGTGGGGACAGTCTCTGTGGGGGACAGTCTCCGTGGGGGACAGTCTCCGTGGGGACAGTCTCCGTGGGGGACAGTCTCCGTGGGGCACAGTCTCCGTGGGGACAGTCTCCGTGGGGGACAGTCTCCGTGGGGGACAGCCTCCGTGGGAGACAGTCTCAGTGGGGCACAGTCTCCATGGGGACAGTCTCCGTGGGCACAGTCTCCGTGGGGACAGTCTCCGTGGGGACAGTCTCCGTGAGGGACAGTCTCCGTGGGGACAGTCTCCGTGGGCACAGTCTCCGTGGGGACAGTCTCTGTGGGCACAGTCTCCGTGGGGGACAGTCTCCGTGGGGGACAGTCTCCGTGGGGGACAGTCTCCGGGGAGGACAGTCTCCATGGGGGACAGTCTCCGTGGGGGACAGTCTCTGTGGGCACAGTCTCCGTGGGGGACAGTCTCCGTGGGGGACAGTCTCCATGGGGGACAGTCTCCGGGGAGGACAGTCTCCCTGGGGACAGTCTCCCATGGGGCACAGTCTCCGGTAAGGGACAGTCTCCGTGGGGGACAGTCTCCATGGGGGACAGTCTCCGGGGAGGACAGTCTCCATGGGGACAGTCTCCGTGGGGGACAGCCTCCGTGGGAGACAGTCTCCGTGGGGGACAGTCTCCGTGGGCACAGTCTCCGTGGGGGACAGTCTCCGTGGGGCACAGTCTCCCTGGGGACAGTCTCCCATGGGGCACAGTCTCCGGTGGGGGACAGTCTCCGTGGGGGACAGTCTTCGGGGAGGACAGTCTCCATGGGGGACAGTCTCCGTGGGGGACAGTCTCTGTGGAGACAGTCTCTGTGGGGGACAGTCTCCATGGGGGACAGTCTCCGGGGAGGACAGTCTCCATGGGGGACAGTCTCCGTGGGGACAGTCTCCATGGGGGACAGTCTCCGTGGGGCACAGTCTCCGTGGGGCACAGTCTCCGTGGGGGACAGTCTCCGTGGGGACAGTCTCCGTGGAGCACAGTCTCCGTGGGGATAGCCTCCGTGGGGCACAGTCTCCGTGGGGGACAGTAGCCGTGGAGGACAGTCTCCGTGGGGGACAGTCTCCGTGGGGGACAGTCTCTGTGGGGGACAGTCTCCGGGGGGGACAGTCTCTGTGGGGGACAGTCTCCGTGGGGGACAGTCTCCGTGGGGGACAGTCTCCGTGGGGGACAGTCTCCGGGGGGCACAGTCTCCGTGGGGGACAGTCTCCGTGGGGGACAGTCTCTGTGGGAGGACAGTCTCCGTGGGGACAGCCTTTGTGGGGGACAGTCTCCGGGGAGGACAGTCTCCGTGGGGCACAGTCTCCGTGGGGGACAGTCTCTGGGGGGGACAGCCTCCGGGGGGCACAGTCTCCGTGGGGGACAGTCTCTGTGGGGGACAGTCTCCATGGGGACAGTCTCCATGGGGGACAGTCTCCGGGGAGGACAGTCTCTGTGGGGGACAGTCTTTGTGGGGGACAGCCTCCGTGGGAGACAGTCTCCGTGGGGACAGTCTCCGTGGGGCACAGTCTCCGTGGGGACAGTCTCCGTGGGGACAGTCTCCATGGGGGACAGTCTCCGGGAAGGACAGTCTCCGTGGGGACAGTCTTCTGGGAGGACAGTCTCCAGGGGGCACAGTCTCCGTGGGGACAGTCTCCGTGGGGACAGTCTCCGTGGGGCACAGTCTCCCGGGGGGGACAGTTTCCATGGGGGACAGTCTCCGTGGGGACAGTCTCCGTGGGCACAGTCTCCGTGGGGACAGTCTCCGTGGGGACAGTCTCCGTGAGGGACAGTCTCCGTGGGGACAGTCTCCGTGGGCACAGTCTCCGTGGGGACAGTCTCCCATGGGGCACAGTCTCCGGTGGGGGACAGTCTCCGTGGGGGACAGTCTCCATGGGGGACAGTCTCCGGGGAGGACAGTCTCCATGGGGGACAGTCTCCGTGGGGGACAGCCTCCGTGGGAGACAGTCTCCGTGGGGGACAGTCTCCGTGGGGCACAGTCTCCCTGGGGACAGTCTCCCATGGGGCACAGTCTCCGGTGGGGGACAGTCTCCGTGGGGGACAGTCTTCGGGGAGGACAGTCTCCATGGGGGACAGTCTCAGTGGGGAACAGTCTCCGTGGGGACAGTCTCCGTGGGGGACAGTCTTTGTGGGGGACAGTCTTCGGGGAGGACAGTCTCCATGGGGGACAGTCTCCGTGGGGGACAGTCTTCGGGGAGGACAGTCTCCATGGGGGACAGTCTCCGTGGGGCACAGTCTCCGTGGGGGACACTCTCCGTGGGGAACAGTCTCCGTGGGGACAGTCTCCGTGGGGGACAGTCTCCGTGGGGGACAGTCTTCGGGGAGGACAGTCTCCATGGGGGACAGTCTCCGTGGGGCACAGTCTCCGTGGGGGACAGTCTCTGTGGGGACAGTCTCTGTGGGGGACAGTCTCCATGGGGGACAGTCGCCGTGGAGCACAGTCTCCGGGGAGGACAGTCTCCGTGGGGCACAGTCTCCATGGGGGACAGTCTCCGTGGGGCACAGTCTCCGTGGGGCACAGTCTCCGTGGGGATAGCCTCCGTGGGGCACAGTCTCCGTGGGGGACAGTCTCCATGGGGGACAGTAGCCGTGGGGGACAGTCTCCGTGGGGACAGTCTCCGTGGAGCACAGTCTCCGTGGGGATAGCCTCCGTGGGGCACAGTCTCCGTGGGGGACAGTCTCCGGGGGGCACAGTCTCTGTGGGGGACAGTTTCCGTGGGGACAGCCTCTGGGGGGCACAGTCTCTGTGGGGGACAGTCTCCGTGGGGACAGTCTCCGTGGGGACAGCCTCCATGGGGGACAGTCTCCATGGGGACAGTCTCTGTGGGGGACAGTCTCCGTGGGGACAGTCTCCGTGGGGGACAGTCTCCGTGGGGGACAGTCTCTGTGGGGGACAGTCTCCGTGGGGGACAGTCTCTGTGGGGGACAGTCTCCGGGGAGGACAGTCTCCGTGGGGCACAGTCTCCGTGGGGGACAGTCTTCGGGGGGGACAGTCTCTGTGGGGGACAGTCTTCGTGGGGACAGTCTCCGTGGGGGACAGTCTCCGGGGAGGACAGTCTCCGTGGGGCACAGTCTCCGTGGGGGACAGTCTCCGGGTGGGGACAGCCTCCGGGGGGCACAGTCTCCGTGGGGGACAGTCTCCGTGGGAGACAGTCTTCGTGGGGACAGTCTCCGTGGGGCACAGTCTCCGTGGGGACAGTCTCCGTGGGGACAGTCTCCATGGGGGACAGTCTCCGGGAAGGACAGTCTCCGTGGGGACAGTCTCCGTGGGGGACAGTCTCCGTGGGGCACAGTCTCCGGGGGGACAGTCTCCGTGGGGAACAGTCTCCGTGGGGCACAGTCTCCATGGGGGACAGTCTCAGTGGGGCACAATCTCCGTGGGGCACAGTCTCTGTGGGGCACAGTCTCCGTGGGGGACAGTCTCCGTGGAGACAGTCTCCGTGGGGACAGTCTCCGTGGGGCACAGTCTCCCGGGGGGGTCAGTTTCCATGGGGGACAGTCTCCGTGGGGACAGTCTCCCTTGGAGGACAGTCTTTGTGGGGCACAGTCTCCGTGGGGCACAGTCTCCGTGGGGACAGTCTCCGTGGGGCACAGTCTCCCGGGGGGGACAGTTTCCATGGGGGACAGTCTCCGTGGGGACAGTCTCCCGTGGAGGACAGTCTCCGTGGGGCACAGTCTCCGTGGGGCACAGTCTCCGTGGGGCACAGTCTCCCGGGGGGGACAGTCTCCATGGGGGACAGTCTCCATGGGGCACAGTCTCCGTGGGGGACAGTCTCCATGGGGGACAGTCTTCATGGGGGACAGTCTCCGGGGGGGACAGTCTCCGGGGGGGACAGTCTCCGGGGGGCACAATCTCTGTGGGGGACAGTCTCCGTGGAGGTCCAATCTCAGGACGATCTGAAAGCCGCCCCGGTGTGGCTGCTATGTGGCTCACTGAGAGGGCTGCTGGGCGGAGGTTTTGGAGGACCTGCTGTAGGAAGGGTGGAGTATCTGGGACAAAGGACTCGGGAGGGAGGGTGGGGGGGGGTTAGGGAGGGGGGTAGGAAGGGTGGAGCACCTGGGACAAAGGACTGGACCTCAGGCCACTACTGTCAGTGCAGGAGGAGGCATCACTGCAGACCTGCAGGCTCAGAGCAGCGAGGGCAGGCCCAGCAGTGGGGGGGGGGGGGGGGGGGGGGGGGGGAGGATACGGGGGGGCCTTTCGGAGCCGGGCAGAGCAGGGCAGGGCAGGGGTGCAGGCTGAGAAGGACGCCTGGGCTGGGAGTTCCTGGGAAAACTGCTCCTCTGGGACCATGGCCTCCACACTCACTGGGTCTCCCGTTGGTACAGCACTCGGTTCCTGGGTTCCCGAGAGAGAACTAGAGGAAGCCCCCAGGACTGTCCGGCAGGTCTCTGTGGCCTGTGCCTGAGCACCGGGGGGCAGCGCAGAGGAGAGGCTGGGGGGAGGCCGGGACCTGGCTGGCTGCGCGGTGAGGCGCTGGGCAAAGCGGGCTTGTGAGGAAAGGCAGACTTTGTGAAAAAGACAGGCTGTGGACTTTTCAGTGACAGTTAACATTCAATATTATGTTAGTTTCAGGGGCACAACGCAGAGATTAGACATTGTGTAACTCACAGAGTGATCCCCAGTAAATCTCGTGCCCAAAGGACACATCCATAGTTGTTACAATATTGTTGACTGCATCCCTGAGCTGCACTTCACATCCTCATCCCTGTTCCGTAGCCACCAATTTGTACCTCTTAACCCTTCACACTTTTCGCCCACCGCCTTCTCCTTGCCTTCCGGCAACTACCAAAATGTTCTTTGTACTTATGAGTTCATTTCTGCCTGGTCTGTCCACTTATTTTGTTTTTTAAATTCCACATATAAGAGAAATCATATGGCATTTGTCTTTCTCTGTCTGACTTATTTCACTTAGCAGAATAGCTTCTAAGTTCAACTGGATTGTCCCAAATGGCAAGAATGCCTTCTTCTTTTTTATGGCTGAGTAATACTGTATATTTTTATGTAAAAAAAAAAAAAAAAAAAAAAAAAAAAAAAAAAAAAAAAAAGTAAATGTTTTTGTATTTTCCTTAAGTCGTTCAATTTAATTATACAAATAAAGTGGCCTCAAACATAATATAGCTCCAAGCCAAATGCAAAAGATGATTCCTGGGTAGAAAGAACTTCTCTCTCTCTCTTGCTTATGACATCTAATACCACCCAAAAAGCCTTGAACAGTTTGGGGAGAGACCGTTATTTTGCAAAATGTGCTTTTTGTTTCCTGGCCTGTGTGTAGGGCCATTGAGGCGCGGCCGAGCTCCGCACAGTAAGTATTTTGTGGGAAGTTATTTCTGCAGGAGACATCCCTCTGGTGTTTCCCATCCCCGCACTCCTGTTGGCAGCGAGACGGGACGTGTGAAGACGGGGTGGTTACCGGCTGCGCTCACAGCTGAGCGTCAGGGGTAAAAAGAAGTGGACGGACCCTGGAAAGGACCAGACCAGCCGTGTCACGGAACAGACATGCGCTGTTTTGTGGGGTCCGCTGTAGGCAGACAGACGTGAGCAGAGCGAGGCCCAGCTGCGGAAGGCAGCCGGGGTGGAAAGCCCCGGGTGCCTAGCAACCCACAAACCACCGCAGGGCGGGACCTCCCCCCAGGGCGCCATTTCCCCTCCCAGCACATCACTGTTCATGCAGCTCGGAGCCCTGACCTTCCTCCCCAGAGATAACATCTGGGCCTCAGGGGAGCTCCAGCTCCAGGCCTGGACAAGCAACAGCACCAGCGGCACCACTGCCTGAACAATGACCTGCCCTGGTGCTGGCCAGCCAGTCAGTGAAGACCACACCCTGAACCACCCCGCCGGAGGTCTGCTGGCGATTCTATGGAGATATTTCCCTGGGGCCTCCCCTAACATCTCCGCCCCATAGGATGGAGGACCCAGCACACTCACCCTCCGGGGAGCACCACCGTTTCTTCCCCTTCCCCCCGCCCCCCCCCCCCCCCCCACACACACACACTCCCTCAGGCACAGTTACCATCAGCTTCCTCACTCCCAAGCTCCAGGGCCCTTCTTTTCCCTCCATAACTTGTCTCCTAAGCCCATTTCTTCGAGGAATTACTTTTCCTGCCTCTGTGATTTACCCAGTAAATGTTCTCTTACAGTTTGGGTCTTGCTCTGAATTCTTTCCTAGCCAGAACCCAAGTGCCAAGGTGGCTGGACCCAGGCTTGGTCTGACCCCACGGGTCAGGTGACTGCTGGCACGGTTCCTGCCGCCCACAGCGGACCCAAGAGGCTTCTCCTGAGGCTGTTTTCTTGCTTTCCTAGTGAATCACAAGGAGGTCTGTGGCGCTACTTTTCTTTTGGATGTTGCTCCTTTAACTGCCACTCATGTGTGGATCCATGCGTTCACTTAAACACATTCCTTAATCGCCTGTGCGCTAGACCTCATCAGCACTTGCTTCTGGGTGCAGACTGTGTAAGGAGGAGGGAGTAGGAGGTGGGGGTGGGGAGAGAAAGGAAATGAGTCACGTGCTCATCGTATGATGGCAGAAAGGAATCTGCACCCTCAGGATGACCCCTCGGGAAAAGGCCTGAGGTGGGCTGCAGCCTGTGGGCCGGTGAGTTTCCCTCTCCCTCACCCTGAACTGGGCTCCAGGGTGAGCTTCCCGCAGCTCACCACCTGCCTCCTCCCCTGGAGCTCTGTTGGGTGTCTGAGGTGCAAAGACTCAGGGTATGAGTCACCTCAGACTTACCTTGGCCAAGCCACTGCTGCTCCTGACGGTGGTTCCTTTAATGTGAAAGAAAGCGTTTGCCCAGAGGGGCGTTGGGGTTCCTCTCGTCCAAGCCCTCCATCCGGGGCTTGTGGAGGGTGTCGGCAGCTGGCTCAGCTCTCCCACAGAACTGTTTGAAGTGAGTGATGTTGAGCTTAGCCTGTGTCATTCTCTACAACGACCCCGTCTATAAACCAAGGAAGGTGCTCTACGGTTGTGGTTCATTTCTGCAAAATTCCCAGGGCTCCTTTTGTATCTCTGCATCGTGCCTCAGAGCACAGACGCCGGCAAGTGGCCCAGGCAGGGTCCTCAGGTACTGCCTCTCTGTGCGAATGCAGGCACGTCATTGAATGTCTCTGTAAAACGGGCAAATTGAGGGGCTCAACCTTTTAGGGCCTTTGTGAAGGTTACATTAATATGTATAAAGTTCATAGTATGATGCTGGCAGAGTGCCAATATTCTGGGAATGCTAGCTATAGTGATCCTTATTTCATTCTTGTTTGCAATGATAAAAAATAAAAGTAGCTGAAACTGGTTTGGCTCAGTGGACAGAGCGTCGGCCTGTGGACTGAAGTGTCCCAGGTTCAATTCCGGTCAAAAGCATGCGCCTTGGTTGCAAGCACATCCCCGGTGGGGGGCTGTGCAGGAGGCAGCTGGTCGATGTTTCTCTCCCATCGATGTTTCTGGCTCTCTATCTCTCTCCCTTCCTCTCTGTAAAAAATCAATAAAATATATTTTTTAAAAATATTTTAAAAAATAAAAATAGCAGAAGCACACTGAACGATTAGAAATACCACGCTGGCAAACCCAAGGGGCAGTGCTTGGAAGGATGGAGCCAATTGGGGGGAGGGATGTGGGCTTCATCCATTAGATTCCCTTTTTCTCAATCTTCGAATGTTTGCGATCTTAAAAATAAAGCTAGACAGCCCTCATTCCTTCCACTCTGCACAAGCATAGCCAGCGCCCCGTCTTCACTGCCTTCCCACCCACTCTGCCTTCGCAAATGGCCACATGGTCTGTCTCCAGGACCTCTCTGCTGAGGGGCCCTCGAGGAGGTCGCAGGACCTGGTCCATAAACCCCACAGCTTCTACCCGCCTCTCATCCCTGTCCACCTTCTGTGTCACCTGACCTTTCTCTCCTTTCCCTCTCCAGTCAAAGAGTAACGTCTCCATATCTCTTAACAACCCTAATTAGTAGAGCCAACATGAAGTCATCTTCCTCCCTCTCCATCGCTGTGATTTGGCTTGGAATGCTGTCAGCCCCCTCCCGGCCCTCCAATCCCAAAGCCACTGTGCCCTCCTCTCGCCTGCCCCCTCAGCCACCCTCATGGAGCTGATTGGCTCATACTCAAATGACCCACTCTCCTTCCTTCCACCCATTGTGCAGCTCTGGCCTTTCACCCCAAAATGTGCGATGACCTCACACGGTCTGTGAGACAGTCCAGACTCCTCATCCTGCCAGCAGAGCCTCCCTGACACACCTGAGCAAACTGCTACTCAGCCCCATCGCTGTGCAGCCTCATTTCCTGTTCCACGTCTGCCCTTTCCCGTGCGCTCCACATACACTGAAGATCCGTGTCCCACTGTGCGTGTCACCAGAAAACGGTAAGCACTCAGTGCCTATTTGTTGAACAGGAAAGAAATGACATATAGTCACGTAGCAACTGTGCTGAAATTCGCGAGAAAGAACTTTCACGTGTGCTAAATATTTGCTCTCCTCAGCAGAGTCTGAGGAAGACTTCCCGTTAGCGTTTGTGAGGGGAGGACGTTGGCACGTGTGTGTTCATCGCAAGGTTGGCACTTTCACTTGAAAGGAGAATTCTCTCCTGTTGCTGGGCAGACGGTGCTTTCATTATTACAAAGACATGTGACAGACACAGAAATGGCATGTCCCCTCTGGGAGAGCGACGGAATGATAAACGGTAAGCACAGCTGGATGACGAAAGGGGACTTTTATTTTTTTTTACTCTTATCAGAGTTTTCTAATAAAGACTCAATTCTCATCTCAGGAGAGTTCTGTGGGCACTTTCCCAGCACAATGCCAATTTATTTTTCTATTTGCTGCGAGCAGTTTTTAATTTTTTTCCCCCCATTTCAAGCCCTGGTGCCAAATCCACATCCTGCTAGAAGTTTCTGGTCGTCGCTCTCTGTGTCATTGTGAAATGGCAGCAGAATGTGGCTAATGAGCTAGGATTCACGTTGGGAAGTTAGGAAGCTGCTAAAAAGTAGTATCTCACAGGCAGTTCCAATAAATGCCAAAATGCAAGATGACTTACCTGTGTGAGCTCATGTTTTGGGTTTGGGGAAAATGAATGGAACTATTAAATTATGATCATTATTAGAAATAGACCTCCCCCCCCCCCCCCTTTTAGAATCTGCATCAATGTCAGACATTTATTAAACCTTGGCCTGGCTGGGTCGCTGGCTACCCTGATGAGGCCAGGGAGTTTGGCCTCTCTATCCCTTCAATCCGTGCCCAAATTGTCTTAAATTCAAGTTTCAAAACGAAAATAAGTATAATTCCCTACTTCTTTTTTTTTTTTTTTCAACTAATGGATGACAGGAGTGTGGAATAATAGAATACATAACATGAACCATAGATAATCTAAAAAGCGTGTATATGTCTTTGACTCTAGAATGTTTAAGTTTTGTCTTTGAATCTGCATATGTGATCTTGTAAGAGCTCATGGTCTGTTATAAAAATATTATAAAAATATTCCAGTTCTATTTATGAAGACCTGGCAGCCTTCTTCAAATCCCTGACCCCCTGCTCTGCCCTGTGTACAGAGTCACTTCATGGTAAGTTTTGAGACCAGCAGGAATCCACTCTTGCAGCCTCATGGACAAGTCAGCCTGTCTGTGCCTGGTCCCATAGCAGCTCAGCCCCAAGAGCAGCTCCAGCTACTGCCTCACTGGAGCCTCAGCCGGGTCTCTGCCTCTCCCCCAGCCGCTGCTGCTCACCCTCTCATGGCTCACTTCCCTCTACTTTGCTCTCCGCTGTGCCTTCCTCTTTGCTTATGGCTTCTGCCTAGTCCAGTCTCTGTCTTTCTGCTTCTGACCTGACACGGAATGAGATGACCTGTCTTTGTTTCAGAGAAGAGATTTCTTGAGTTCTGTTGGCCCCACTCCAGGTTAAGTCATGCCCCTGGGGGAAGGCATGCCAGCCAGTCTGTAAGTGGCTACCATCTTTGAGTGGGAAAGCTTGTGGCTGTGAATCAGAACTTTTGATTAACTGTCTGTCAATCTGTCTATGTATGTATCACTTGCTTAATAACAGAAAGAGGATTATGCAAGACATTTAACTTGCTGGGTATGCAAGAATTTTAAGTAGCATAGAGTCCTTAGGAGAAAAACCACCAGGAACCAGAAAGGTTGCCAGAAATGAAAGGATGGGGCAACTGTTCAGCTGGTGAAAGAAGTCAGCATCGGAGGAAAGCCGGCTGGCTGGAGGACGGCTCGAGGCTGTGAACTGGGCCGCAGGCCCACAGGAAGAGGAAAGGAACCCAGCTGGCACCAGACTAGCTCCTCTAACTGAGGCTCTGTGCTCAGGCTCTTTGCACTCCCTTAAGATTGCTCTTGCGCCCCCACCCCGTCCTGGGAATAACTTGCTGATATCCCCCTTACCTCCAGGATAAGATTTGGATTTTACCCTCCAGTCCCTTCCCATATAGAACCAGAGGTAGGTCAGTCTCACAGTGTGTACCTTTCAACAAGCATTTCTTAAGGAAGCAGCAAATTGCTGTCCAAAAACTTTTTGGAGAATTAAAAATAATAATTTTATAAGTAATTCTGTGGAGATTGTCTTGGACTACATATGAAAATCTTTTAAAAATGTACTGAGTTAGAGAAACGATTTGTTGTTTCTCTTATTTATGATTCTTGTATGTGCCCTGAAGGGACGATGCTGTAACCAACTCAGCCACTGGCCAGGGCTGGAACGTTTTACTGACGTGTCTGAGATTGTACACTCAGAGGTTATTCAGGTCTCTTCTGCCATTTCTACCATCCCAAACTCCAACATAGAGGCTGACTCGAACAAGTCTACTGAACTGAGTGTTCAGCATTCCGGAAGATCTTTGCTCTGAAGGGACACCTCGGTTTTCAGTACAGCTCATTTCTGAAGTGATAAGGCATTTTCAGTTGCATCTGAGACACTAATGTTAGAACCTTCATCTGATGAAGAGAACTGTCTTTCTCTCCTTTCTCTGAAGCCTTGTGATCTGATCCTAGATGATGTACCATTTAAAGTAGAAAGAAAAACCAAAGCAATCAGCAAATATTTGCTAAGCACCCTTTGTAGAGGTATGCAGCTGGGGCTTATAGAAGCAACTCAGTTAAACTTATTTTTGTTAATCCTCATCCGAGGATATTTTTCCATTGTTTGGTTGCCTCCTGCACTCGTACTGACTGGGGATCCCAGAATTGAAGCCATGACCCTTTAGTCTGCTGGCTCACCTTCTAATCACTGAGTCAAACTGGCTAGGGTTCAGTTAAATTTTTTAAATAATCATAATACACCCCTCCCCTTTCTTTTGCATTCAGGTGAAAATATTACAGCAACTCTGGTTCGTGTCAATGAATGAGGACTACTCTACTCTTTTTGTTGTTATTAATCCTCGCCCAAGAATATTTTTTCATTGACTTTTAGGGAGAGGAGAAGGAAGAGGGAAAGACAAAGAGAAACATCAATGTGAGAGAAACACATTGATTGGTTGCCTCCTTCACAAGCCCCAACCAGGGCCCAGGCCAGGGAGGAGCCTGCAGTCGAGGTATATGCCCTTGACCAGAATCGAACCCTTTGGTCCGCAGGCTGACGCTCCATCTACTGAGCCAAACTGGCGAGGGCAGGACTCTTCTACCCCTGAATTTTCTTTTGTTATAACATTGTTTTTCTATTCATAAATCTTCAGTGCTTTCCTCTCGCCAGAGCCTGAGGTCCAATCTCTCCTGGTTCTCATGTTCTACCATATTTCCCATGGTGCCCCTGTGCAGGGCCTGCTGCCCGGGGCTGTGAACACTGAGCGAGCATTTCCCTCTGTGTGGGTGTGTGTGCGCTCCTTCTCTGGTAACCTGACTTCCCTCTCCCTCCACCTGCCCAATCCGGCCCCTGTCCTTCCAGGCTCAGAGCAAGTGTGTCCTCCTTTACCAAGTCCTCCTCCTTTCCGTCACCCAACACGTGCAGAGCCCGGTGGACTGCCCCACGGTGATGAGTAAGGTGGTCCCTGCTCAAGCAGCAGGACAGCTGAGTGAATGAGGCAGGGAAACCAGCAGGCAATTATATTGGTGCTATCCACCTTATTCACTTAATAAAACACAGAGAAAATGATAGTATCCATCATGGTCCTCAAGGCTGCTTGTAGCTACAGGGTTCCTGCTGCCTCAGATCAGACCCAGCCACGCCGAAGGCGGAGAGGTGCAGAGAGGTATCCTTCCTCTAATCAGCAGCAACTTTGCTGCTCAAGGTGATGGTACAGTGTGATAAATCCTGTCAGAGTAGGGACAGAGGGCGGTGGGTCCTTCTCCAGTTTGCTGAGGGAAGGCTTCCTGGGGAAAGTGGCATCAAGCTGGGTCTTGAAGGACCTTAGCCAGCCAAGGGGACTGTGGCGTGGGGACGGGGGGTCGTCTTCACCGCAGGGAAGGGAGGGAGAGGTTCCGCATGGCCTGCTCCACGCTGGGGGCAGAGAAAAGAATGTGGCTCCACTGGCGAGCAGGCATGAGATGAGGAGGTCTCAGGGGTTCCTCCACTCAGGCGGTGGACTCTTTGAGGGCTGAGGCCACGTTTTATAATGTGCCTTCTAACCCGCTGATTACGTAAGGGCTCAGTACAGCATCATGGATGGAAAATCTCTATTTGCTGTTAGCAATGCCGTGATGGCGGCCACCCTCCTATGGACAGTTTCTCTAAGAGCGATGGGAATGTGAAAGGTGTGCTCTAGAAGGTGGTTCCACTGGGTGGCTTACCCTGCTCCCTTTCCTCACGTTTCTAGGACAAGCTTCTGGTTTCACTTGAGAGAATGCCTAAAATGGTTTTTGTTCCGACACTGGGCTGGTTACTAACTCATGTCTCTAGCCCCAAGTGTTGCTGCCTTTCTATGGTCTGCTCGGGGATGGAGCTGCCTGGAGCCAGTTCCTGGGCTTCCTGGCGCTGGCTTTTTGTTGGCATCTGCCAATTGGGTGCTGGTTGGAGATTAGAAGGCATAGGAAGGAGAGAAGCTTCTGGCTTCTGCCTCCAACAGCGTGGCAGTTGCTGGAGGTTGTTGGCAATAGGTGCAGGTGAAGAGGGACTGGGGATTCCGGGCTCCAGCCACCCAGGCCCAGGCAGCATCTTTTTGGGGATCCAGAACCAAGAGCAACTGTCCTTCCATAATGTGCCTCAGCAGGCGCAGGCGCAAGGGGTGCATCCAGGGCCGCTGACAGCTCTGATCTTCGGGTTTCTGTCCAGCTTCCTCTTTGCTCTTCATCCCTGTCTTTCTTCTTTCAGCCCTCTGGCATCTTTGCAACCAATCTCCTGTATATTATATAATACTCCTTCTGTCCATAATACCTACAATACCTTCTTTTTTCCTCTCCTTCCTTCCTCCCTTTCTCTCTCTCCTCTCTCCTCTCTCCCCCTCCCCCTCCCCACACTAGTCCCTAGCTGATACAGGCATCTACTTGGAGAGGTATGTTCAGTTGCTATAAAAGAGAGTAAAGAAATATGGTGGCTATAAAAATGGTGACATATATTATGTTGTCCAGATACCTATAACTCCAAATGGCCTAATATTTGGCAGTCATGGTCCTGGGTGCTTTATTTGAGCAAAAGTTTTTATCCTGCTTGAAACGTACTGATCGAGTAGCACAATTGAAATGCTCAGATTGGTTTTATGCATGGATGGATTTCAGATGCAGGTCTGTTGATCTAATGTCTTCTACAAGCACCAAATTCACCGAAAAGAAAAAGAAAAGGTCTCCCAAGATCTGTGATTCTCAGGCACACAATTCCCTCCCACTGTGCCTTCAGCGTATACATCTGTACAATAAGAGCCTAAGTGGCCGTTATGGTGGAACAACCAGAATGACCGGTTACTATGATGTGCTCTGACCACTAGGGGCAAACGCTCAGCACAGGAGCTGTCCCCGGTGGTCAGTGCGCTCCCACAGGAGGAGCGGCTGCTCAGCCAGAAGCCAGGCTCACAGCTGCAAGCGCAGCGGCGGCGGTGGGAGCCTCTCGCCTCCGCGGCAGTGCTGAGGAGATCTGACTGATGGCTTAGGCTCACGCAGGTAGCAGACCTTTTTCTTTTCTTTTTCTTTTCGATGAATTTGGTGCTTGTAGAAGACATTAGATCAACAGACCTGCATCTGAAATCCATCCATGCATAAAACCAATCTGAGCATTTCAATTGTGCTACTTGATCCAACTAACAGTTGGACATCCCAAAAGGGATCCCGGACTGTGAGAGGGCACCCCCACTCAAATGCACAAATTTCCTGCACCAGGCCTCTAGTTAATCCATAATTTCTAGCCACATAGCCTGGCTTTTGTCTGCATAGCCAGATAGGCACATCTACCCCCAAAGTGTGCCTGTGAACGAATGGGAAAGTCACCTTTCAAGAGTTCTCTCACATAGAGATGAGCAAAGGTGGGGAAGCGTAAACATAAAAAGTAAAAATAATGCAGCTGTCTGCTGTCCTTCCTCTGAAGGAATCTTACTTTCCACCTAGAGTTGAATATTAAATGTGGTGGTTGGTTCTATTTGAATTCACTCATTAATTTCTTGGACTACATGCGTCCTGTCTACTATACAACAGAAATAGTTTGAACACTGTATCTGAAACACCCTGCAGCTAACAAAGTGTGCATGAAGAGTTACTTCCCATCCTGATCTTAGTTTTGCTATGGCTGCTGGCTTACAGAGATAGAGTACATTGTTCATGTAAAGTGAGAGGGTTTGCTGCCTCTAAACAAGCAATTCTAAAGAGCCAGGAAGAACCTCCTGATGTCTTGAAGCCTGTATGATTGAGAAAGATCCACTTGAGATAGTAGCCAAGAAACCCAAATCACAACATGTAGAAACACTCATGGATGATGCAAGTTGGGGTGTTAACCCCCAGAGGGGGCAGCAGTGGAAGAGAACTAAAGATCTTGGGCTTGATTTCTTAGAAGCTGACTGCTGGAACCATGGCCCCACCAACAACTACTCACCATCACAAGCGACAAAAGGAACAGGGAAGCTTCTGTGTGTGCTCTGCTTTTAGCTCAGATGTCACCTCCAGGAAACACTCCTGCCCCGGCATCGGAATGACAGCCCCATCCCATCGTCTGTCCGAGGACCACTCTTATGGCTTAATTCCTTACCTGCCTCTCTCACTCCTCTGTGAGCATGCCATGGTCAGGCACCAGCTGCCTCTGCACATCATACACACTCAGAAAATGTTTGTGGTGACCACAGAGCATGGGCAGAATATAGGATGCAGGTACAGAACTTCTTCCATTTCCACTTCCCCCATTTCCACTGATGCTGTGAATTAAAGGCCTGGAGAAGACAAAATGAGAAACTGCAAGAGTAGAGAAGAAACAAAAAGAGAATAATAGAAAAGGAAAATCCTTGTGGAAAAGGAAAAAAGAGAAAAAGAAGTAGATTAGATTCAGTGGGGTTTGAAACGATTGCCTTTGATGGTTTATTAAACAGGCTCTACACTTGGTTGGAAAATCCAGGATTGTGTAACCTGCAAAGATAGGATGAATGATCAACCAATTCTAACTCACCCTCGGAGGCTTGTATTCCAGGCCGTTCCAGTTTCAGGACAACAAACTGAAGCCCAGACTTTCCTGAGCTAAAACGTGAATGTTTTGTGACAAGTGTAGCTGTGTAGCCTGATTTCTTCCAAAACCTGCCCGCCTGCTGCCAGATAGAGTAGAAACAAATTATTAAAAAGGCCCCAAAAGGAAGGCAGTTACAGCTTTTTTCTGCCTTTTTTTGTCTCCTGCTGTGGGCTTTGCCATAATCAGCATCCAGAGGGAATTCCTGCTGTCTTCCTGAATGATCCCAGTGCAAGTGTATTTGAAGCCTGTCTTTCCAGGCTTCCTTTCTCCTCTGACACGTACCCCTGTTTTAGCATGTTTGTGAATGCTTTCATTTCCTTCCCTCACTAAAAGAAAAAAAATGGAAATGGTGGAAATATATATTTTAATATTCATTCACTCAACAAAAGCTTGTCAGTCGCTGAAGGTGGGGGCAGGGAGGCAGTGTGGTGGATGGTGTAGGGGCTTTGAAATCAAACAGCCCTGGGTTTGAATTCAGTTGGATCACTTACTAGCTGCCTAAATTACCATGTGTACCTGCTGGAATTAATCCCTTACTTTCTGCCCTTGTAAAAGAGGGATAGTAGCTACCTGTGCTATCGGGCCTTCTGGCCAGTCCCGTGGCCAAGGCTGGTGGCCTTCTCCATCACTCAAATGGCAGCACTTTCTTCCTCAGCAAGAAGGCTGTTTGCTTGTTTGGTAAGAGCATGGTATAACAAGATCTAGGATTGTCCATTCCCAAGAGATATTTTAGGCAAGGTATGTCAAACAATGGATCAAAGGTTGTATCCTGGAATGGTCTCAATCTTTATGGCTTACATCTGCTCATGAAATCCGTTGCCAGCTTGCCACTAGGAAATGTCCTCATCATAGAATACCGGAAATCTGGCTCCCAGGCTCTCAAAACAGGCAGAAAAGTTGTCATTTGATGTCATGGCTGTCATGTTCATGGTCCTGAATAATGGTTAAACCTTTTTTTGTCTGCTCCCCTGAATCAGAGGGGAATGACAGGAGAATCCGTTCTTGAACCTTTAAAACGGTTCGACAGTCGTGGAGAGAAATCTCACCATGGGAGAGTTGAGAAACCCATGCATGTCTTATTAATTACTTTCATCATGAGACAAAATGAAGGAACTTTGCTGGGGAAAAAAACCATTCTGATGGATGGTTGTCTCTTAGCGTTTTGAACCTTTGAATTACCGTTTTCTGAAAAGAGCCTATTTATTACTTTGGGAGCTTGGCAGGAGCAAGGATGTTTTGTTGATCTTGGTTCCCTACCTCCCCGTAAATATTAACTGGCAGGGTTGTTGTAAGGATTATTATAGTTGGTTAAAATAACACATCTCTGGTGTTTGAATCCAGACCTAAGACCAGCTGTGTGGCCTTGGGCAAACTCTCTGAGCTCATTAAAATCTTAGCATCTTGCCTGGTTTATGGTAAGTATCCAAATATGATGTACCCAGTGGTAGTTACTATTACGCAAGTCATAGCACATACGGATACTAAGGAAAAACAGGGAAGACCACTCAGGCTTTCTATAGATGACTATTTGGTTCCGAAGTTAACCTCAAACCTTGCGAAACCGTTTTCGATTAAGGAAATGGGACTCAGGCGAGAGGGGCAGAATGGCGTGGTGTGTAAAAGCCACAGGCTTTATCACCTCCATGACCTGCAATTAAATTCTAGTTATATTTCTTGTTCTTTCCCAGTGGATTAAGCCAGTCCTTCTCCCTGGGGACCGGTCTCCTCGTTGGTAAATTGGGGATAACGATGCCTGTGGCTGGCTGGGGTGTCGCAATGGTCAGAGACAGAGGTGAGGTGCCTGGGACCCCAGGGCCCCGGAGGCTATGGTTGGTTCAGGGCGCGATCCACCCCGGACCCGTCACCGGGATCACTACCCGGGCGGGACGGCCGAGAGCTCGCGGCGGGGGCAGGGGCCGGGCTGGGGCCGCCGAGGGCTCCGAGGCCTTTTGTTGGCCTTCGGAGCTGCCTCTCACACACCGGAGGAGGATTAAAGCCAGATGTGGTGGCGGGAGACCCCAGGCGCTCTGAGTCTGGGACCAGAGCACGGGATGCCGCTCCGCACCCCGCGGCGACAATAATGAAGGGGGGGGCGTGCAGATCTCACGAGAGTTATATAGGCTGCGAGACCGCGCCCCTAAGTGACAGCCGCGTGGGCCACTGACGCGCGCGTCTCGGCCGCCGGGGGGCGCCCAGTGGACGGTGCGCAGCCCCGGCGGCCAATGGCTGGCGGGGTCGCGGGCGGGGCGGCGGCGCTCCGGCGGCGGGGGCGGGGCCTCGGCGGAAGGCGGGGCGCCCGGCGGCAGCGGCGGCGGCGGCAGCGGCGGCCACAGCAGCCTCGGCGGCGGCCGCGGATGGAGCGGCCAAGGTGAGGGGCTCGCGGCGGCCGCGGGGTGCGGGGGGCCTGGCGCCGGCGGCGCAGGGCGGCTGCGCGCAGAGGCGCGGGGCGGAGGGGCGGCGTCGGCGGCTGGGCTCCGAGGCGCGGGGTCGCGGAGATCCACCTGCTGGTAACGGAACCGCCGCGCCGCGGCCCGGCCGGGAGCTCGCGCGCCGGGGCTGCTGCGGGGCCGGCGGGGCGGGCTGGGCCGCGCGGGGCGCGGGGCCGGGCGCCCGGGCCGCTCTGTCAGCCCCGCGCCGCCGCCCCCGCGGCCCCTCGGCGCTGCGCGCTCCCGGGCGGCGGGCCGGGCTCCCGGGGCGTCCCCGGCACCGTCCGGCGCGGGAGGTGGGTCGACTTCGGGGTAAAGTGGAGGAAAGAGTGGTTTTGGGGGTGCGGAGAGGGGGCGAGAGTTGTCTGCGGACGGAGCGGGGCTTCCCGAGGACCCGCGCCCGGCGCTTCCGCGGGGCGGCGGAGCAGGTGGGGTGGGGGCGGCGGTCCGGGGCCCGAGGAGCGGCTGCTCCCGCCGGGGAGTGGAGGCGTGCAGCCGGGGCAGCGAATTTCTCTACAAAGTCATGTCCGGTGTCAGGGAGCAGCCTGGTCCCCGTCCCCCGACCCGGCCTCAGCCCCCACCCCGGCCTCAGCCCCCACCCCGGCCTCAGCCCCGCTCAGGGTGGAGCTGCGGGACCCGGCGGCCGCGCCAGGTGATGCCCGGTGCGCCAGGTGTGCGCGACCGGCGCTCCCTCCCTCGGCGCCCGCGCTGCTTCCTCGCGCGGCGTGTGCTCCCCGGAGCCCGTGCCGTTGCCTACAGCCCGGGTTGCGAAATAGGAGCGGGCACGGTGTCCGTGCTCGATGCTTTCCCTGTATTTTGCTGTTGTGCTTTTGCTGTTGGACGAATTCTGCTCTAATGACAACGCTGTTCGTTTGAACGTAGGACCTAAATTTAGAATCAAATAATATGCGTTGTGTGCTTTATGCTTCCTTTTCTGAAGGTTTTAAAAACTAGTTTTACTAACCAGGGTATGTATCGTGGCATTGGTTTCTTTAGCTCACACGTGTAAGTCTGAAAACGCATTGGATGATGAAAGTACATAAGCTATATTGAAAAAATGCTAATCTTTTTATAAAAAGTAAAATACATGAATTTCAACGTCATTGCTGTGAGTTTTACATCTTAGATTTCACGATTGTGCCTTTTTCTTCAAGCAGTCATGTTCAGCAGACGTATACTCAGCCATGGGACATTGAACATTTCAGAGAACACTTTAAAGTAATTTATCATCTAATAATAAAATACAGGACTGCAGTCCTTGGAGATCTGTTAATAAAACACTTTTTTTTCCCCCAGCCTAAGATCTACAGTTGAAAGTTCCATTCATTTTGGTCAGGATGGAGAAAATGATTAGTAGTTTTAGCCACCCCTTTTTTGTTGTTAAGGATTCATATGTGTAAAGGGATCGTCTCAGAATAAAATTTTTGTGAATGTGGACATTTTAAAATATTAGGGTCACATTGTCTCTTATTTGACGTAGTCAGTCCTGGGGGTTTGGCCAGTTTATGAACTGCCTCCTCTGGTTAAGAGTTCGGAGATCATGCCGAAACCGGTTTGGCTCAGTGGATAGAGCGTCTGCTTGGGGACTGAAGGGTCCCGGGTTCCATTCTGGTCAAGGGCATGTACCTTGGTTGCGGGCACATCCCCAGTAGGGGGTGTGCAAGAGGCGGCTTATCGATGACTCTCTCTCATAGATGTTTCTAACTCTCTCTCTCCCTTCCTCTCTGTTCAAAGTCAATAAAATACATTAAAAAAAAAAAAAAAGAGTTCGGAGATAATTAGTTTTGCTTCATTTAACACTGTGCAGTTCAACTTCACTAGTTTGTAAACCCTAAGTAAAAATGTGCGACTACACTCTTCCTGAGTAAAATGCTCTGGTAGTTCTCTTCCGGAATCCCAGGTCTTAGTATTTATTAGAATTCATTATAAATATCATCTTTAAACCGGAGCTTAATAACTTCCCGGAAACAATAAATTATATTCCTTATGTTTTTCAAGAGTATATCTGTAATCTATCAATACTTTGCTTTTAGAATTCATTCACTTTAAATTGTCCCTACCTACTTATACTGAATTTTATCATAGGAGCTTTATTTGTATTTAATAAAACTATTTTTAATTATCCTTTATTTTGTGATTTTTCTGCTTCTCTACTTCCCCATAATTATTAATTGAATGTTTACTCTAACCTATACATTTTTAAATCTTTTACCAGGACAGATCCTTTCTGCACTTAGGTAGAACTAAGTATATAGCAACAGAAAGTTATACACATTTTTATATAATGTCATAGCAGGATTAAAGTTAGAAGTTATATAATTCACTTCTCTTTTTATCATGAGAATTCATTATTGAGTGCTTATTGATATAAAACAAGATATTAGACATTTGATGGAATTTAGTTGAAAATATAGAATATCACCATGAAGATTTTAAATTCTGGACTGTAGACATGGGGTCATTTAATGTTAACTTGTCTTACCGTAGAAGGTGACAACTGAGTTTCCAAAACAGTGATAACTTGTGAGAATATCTTTGGAGTTCTCGTTTTCAGATAGTAAGAGTAAGCAAGGAAGTGGTTGTGGTGGTAGTGATAGTGGTGGGGGTGGGGTAGTTCTTTGCTTCTAGAATATTATACCACAGTTAGAGCTGCTGGCGAGGAGGGTTAACAGGCATGCCTGAGGGTGTGGGCGGGCACGGGTTTATGCACCCGATAGGGAAGGGGTTAGCCAAGACTACAGGAAGAAGTTTCTTTAAAGTTTTGAGTTAAAACGTTGAGGTTTCTTATTAATTTTGCAGCTTATTTCATAATAGATCCATGTTTGTTATAGAATATAAAATATTTTTACTTTCACATTTAAACTGTTGGGTAAAAATTAACACCTTGGGGACATTCTTCTGTAACCTGAGACTTGGGAGGCTCCTGTCTAGGTGCAGGTGGCTGAGTCTGAGAGGCAGAGGGTCTGGTAGGTAAGAAAGCATAGACTTTGGAGTCTTACAAATGAGGGCTGTCTTTGGGCTCATTTTCTTGATGTAAAATAGGGTTTATAATGCCTGCCTCATAGGATTTTGTGAAGATTTAAAACATAAAATGGCCCAAGCATATAGGAAACACTCAGTGAGTTGTAGTGTCTATTATTATTACTAATACAATGCCCTAGTGACCTTTTTTCACTAGAAGAGATTGCTAGCAATGTTCACTTTTACAAAGTAGCTGAGATGGTTGTTTCAGAATTGCCTATAAATGGCCACGTTAACCAACCATGTCCTTCTACTGAGGGAATGTCCCTTGGGCTTGGTAGGCCTTTTTGGAGATGCATTAACTCACCCGCCAGAGTGTCATTTGATATATTGTGAAGTGCATCTTGTGGTTGGTCCCCTGGAGGCCACCAGGAATCAATGCACATCTGAGTGCCTGACAGGCCCCCAGGGAATGAGACCTGCTATGCAGAGTGGATTGAACCAGTGCTGGCTGGAGTTTGTTTGTTTGTTTGTTTGTTTGGTCTTATTTTTAATACAGTTAACATTTATTGAGAACCTATTTGTGCTAGGCAGTTATGCTCAAGTACTTTTAAGGACTTCATTTGATTCCATTTTTTTTTTCTACAGTTTCATTAGATCACCTGGTTTTCCAGAGTTAAAGCAATGATAAGTAATGGGTTCTTTCTCTGTCATTCAGTATCCTGGGTGGATGGCTGCCTTTTTTTTTTTTTTTTTTTTTTTTTTTTTAACCCCTAAACAGTCCCAATTTACATCCTGGAAGTAGATTAATCACAGAAAATACTACATTTGTTCTCTGATGATGATACATGACAATAATAATTGTAACCTTTTTATGATATGGTAACATGTGAAAGAGGAGCCGGGACAGGTTACATTTTGTGAATGGAGAGGTAAGGCCTATATAAGGGACATACCTTGCCATGTGAATAATGATGGAGCCAGAGCCAGGACCCAGGGATTGTGTACGTTGTAGTCTGTCACTTTCTTAATGTTTTTTAGAACAGCTGTTGTGCTGTAGGAAAACTGAGGGTAGTGAAGGTTATGTTACTCAGGAACCATTGTGTGATCATTAGTGTTCTCAGCATGGAATCTGGTTTATTGTATATTTAATGAGCCCCACAACTTCCCTTCTTAAATGAGTAATCATAACTTTCTTTTCTCGGACAAAACCAAACCAACAAGGAGGGAATAGTTTGATGCTTTCCCCCCCTGAGGAAGAGAAGCCTGTCACCCGTACTATATTAATGAGGGTGCGGGAATAATCTTCCTATTGATAGATACAGGTTAGCCCCGCCAACAGTCTGTTTGTAATGGTGGGACCAATAAATGAAGAAACCAATATTTTGCGATTCTGAACAAGTTTTTTCTTCCTGATTTCCTCTTGGGTAGGAAGAAGACCTGAGACATCAACCTAAGAAGACCGTGAAGACAATTCTGAAGAGCGGGTGTGACTGGTGTTGCTGTCAAACTTACTCTGCAGAGCGTCTGAAATGAGCCTCTCTCATTGATTGTTCTCATTGGCCCGGAGCCAGGAGTAGCAGTGGATTCAGTTGACTTCGTAAATGTATGAACCAGTGTGATGGTGAAATGAGATGAGGCTCCGAAATGGAACTGTAGCCACCATTTTAGCATTTATCACTTCATTCCTTACTTTATCTTGGTATTCTACATGGCAAAATGGGAAAGGTAAGGAAGTATTTTAGGCTTTGTGCTTTGTTTATGATACATAAATACTTAGGTTTAATGCCCCAACAGTCTGCATATTGCTTGCTGTCTGACAGTTTCTTTCTGACATAAAAATGAAACAGTATTCTTGGACAGAAGAGACAGACTTTCTAATTTGAATGGGGTTTGTTTTGTTTTTGGTTTCTTGCACTTGGAAAAACAGATACTGATCAGTGGTTTATGTTATACATGACAGCCAAGTTGTATAACAAATACTTTTTGTTTTGGCACACTTTTTATTACTAAACATCATAAATGTTTAATAAGCATCCTTGTACTGGGTGTTTTATAAAATGCCTAAGAGAACTCAATCAGCAACTCCATGAAATTTACATGCTGATTGTACTAATTATTTTGTGCTGTATAGTTAATGATTTAAAGTGCACGTGTTGACGGATTGCTCTTTAGACAAAAGTATGCAGTAGATGAGAAATTCTGATTAGAAAACAAAAATTTTTTTTAAATTAATTGTGTTAGACTTTTGAACTGTGTTTTAAAGGAAGGTTATCTGTTCAGTGAGTGGAACTATATTCAGAGATAATTAAATTTTTTAAGAGAAATTATTTGAGTGAATTTCTACCCATACTTTTTACCTTATAATAATCTAAAGAATGCTGATGGCAAGAAAGATGGACGTGTTGAGTGCATATTTGGTTTGTTAGAGTCCAGTGATAGCAGTCATCATCACCTGGTTATTTGATAATGCTGTTGCTGGTGTTATTTTATTGACTTTTACAAAGATAACTGAAACGATGGGTTCATGACTTATTTTTTTTCTGATGTGTGTATATAGATATGCATATTTAGATACTTATACACCTCTGTGAGATATGTTTAAAACAAGCTAATATAAATGAAGAACATATGCTCTGTGCTTGAGCAAATGTGTTGTTTTTCTCTTCTGTGTATTGGGTTCTAATTTGGGGGGAACTCTTTGGGGACAAATGAATGAAAAACTTGAAGACCTTTGTGAACTAATTTATGTATTTTTTATTTTATTTATTTAAATTCTTTATTGTTTAAGTATTATGTAAGTCTCCTTTTCCCTCCATTGACCTCTCCCCAGCCGTCCCATCCCCAGCACATGCCTCACCCCCCTACTGTCTGTGCCCATTGGTTATGCTCATATACATGAATACAAGTCCTTTGTCCGATCTCTTACCAACACCCCCTCACCCACACCCCCTACCTCCAGCTCTGCCTTCGCTCTTAGGTTGGACAATCTGTTTGGTGCTGCTATGACTCAGGCTCTATTTTTGTTCATTAGTTTATGTTGTTCATTATATTCCACAAATGAGTGAGGTCATGTGATATTTATCTTTCTCTGACTGGCTTATTTCGCTTAGCATAATGCTCTCCAGGTCCATCTACGTTGTTGCAAATGGTAAGAGTTCCATCTTTTTTTCACAGCAGCATAGTATTCCATTGTGTAGATGTACCACAGTTTTTTAACTCATTCATCTGCTGCTATGCACTTAGGCTATTTCTAAATCTTAGCTATTGTAAATTGTGATGCTGTGAACATAGGGGTGCATATATCCTTTATGATTTCTTGGAATATAGTCCTAGAAGTGGGATTACTGGCTCAAATGGGAGTTCCATTTTCAGTTCTCCGCAGTGGCTGCACCATTCTGCATTCCCACCAGCAGTGCACAGGGGTTCCTTTTTCTCCACATCCTTGCCAGCACTTGTTATTTGTTGATGATAGCCATTCTGACAGGTATTTTGATTTGCATCTCTTAGATAATTAGCATGTTTTCATATGTCTCCTGGCCTTCTGTATGTCCTCTTCTGTATATAGTTTGCTCATTTTCTGATTGGATTGTTTACCTTCCTTTTGTTAAATTGTATGAGTTTCCTGTAAATTTTGGAGATTAGATCCTTATCTGAGGTAAAATTGGTAAATATGTTCTCACATGCAGTGGGCTTTCTTGTTTTGTTGATGGTTTCTTTTGCTGTGCAGAAACTTTTTATTTTGATGTTTTTTTGTTTATTTTTTGTTTATTTTCCCCTTAGTTTCCATTGTCCTAGGAGGTGTATGAGTAAAGATATTGCTACCACATACGTCTCATTTTGCTGCATGTGGATTCCTCTACGGTTTTTATGGTTTCCTGTTTTACGTTTAAATCCTTTATCCATTTGGAGTTTATTTTTGTGTATGGTGTAAGTTGGTGGTCTAGTTTTGTTTTTTTGCATGTATCTGTCCAATTTTTCCAACACCATTGACTCCATTGTATGTTTATTGTCTCCTTTGTCAAATATTAATTGAGTATAATGCAGGGGTCCTCAAACTTTTTAAAGTGGGGGCCAGATCACGGTTCCTCAGAGAGCTGGAGGGCCGGACTATATGAACTACTAATTCCTACTGTAACACCTCGGCTGCGCTCACTGCCCAAAAACCTGGTGGGCCGGATCAGACTCCTCTGCGGGCCGCATGTGGCCCGCGGGCCGTAGTTTGAAGACCCCTGGATAATGGCTTGGGTCAATTTCTGGGTTCTTTGTTCTGTTCCATTGGTCCATTGTTCTTGTGCCAGTATCAGGCAGTTTTGAGGACAGTGGCTTTGTAACATAGCTCAATATCTGGTATTGTGATCCTTCCAACTTTGTTCTTTCTCAGGATTACTGGGGCTGTTTGGGGTCTTTTTTTTAATTCCGTATCAATTTTTTGTAGAGTTTGTTCTAGGTCTTTGAAATATGCTGTTGGTTTCTAATGGGAATTGCATTGAACCTATAGATTGCTTTTTGGAGAATGGACATTTTAGGGATGTTGACTCTATCAATATCATAAACATGGTATGATCTTCCAGTTGGTTATGTCTTCCTCTATCTCTTTTTTCAACGTCCTGTAGTTTTCTGAGTACAGGTCTTTTACCTCCTCAGTTAAGTTTATTTCTAGGTATCTTAATTTTTTTGGTGCAATGGTAAATGGGATTATTTTTTAGTTTCTATTTCTGTGAGTTCATTATTGGTGAATAAAAAAGCCATGGATTTCTGTGTGTTAATTTTGTATCCTGCTACATTGCCAAATTCATTTATTAAGTCTAGTAGTTTTTTGATGGAATCTTTAGGATTTTCTATGTACAGTATCATGTCATCTGTAAATAATGACAGTTTTACTTATTCTTTTTCAATTTGGATGCCTTTTATTTCTTCTTCTTGTCTGATTGCTGTGGGTAGTACTTCCAGTACTATGTTGAACAGGAGTGGTGAAAGTGGGCATCCCTGCCTTGTTCCTGTTCTTATGGAAAATGGTTTTAGTTTTTGCCCATTGAGTATGATGTTGGTTATAGGTTTGTCATATAAGGTTTTTATTATGTTGAGGTATGATCTCTCTATTCCCACTTTGTTGAGAGTTTTTTTTATCAGGAAAGGGTGTTGGATTTTGTCAAATGTTTTTTCTGCATCAATTGATAAGATCATATGATTTTTCCCCTCTTGATTTGTTTATGTGATGTATAATGTTTATTGATTTGTAGATATTGTACCATCCTTGCATCCCTGGAATACATCCCACTTGATCATGGTGTATGATCTTTCTAATGTAATTCTGGATCTTATTTGCTAGAATTTTGTTGAGGATTTTAGCATTTATGTTCATCAGGGGTATTGGCCTGCAATTTTCTTTGTCTAGTTTTGGGATTAGGGTTATGCCGGGTTCCTAGAGTTTGGAAGTATGCCTTCCTCTTGAATTTTTTGGAATAGAGAAGGATAAGTGTTAGTTCTTCTTTAAATGTTTGGTAAAATTCCCCTGTGAAGCTGTCCTGTCCAGGGTTTTTGTTTGCTGGAAGTTTTGTTTTTGTTTTTTATTACAGTTTCAATTTCATTAGTAGTTAACGGCCTATTCAGATTTTTTGATTCTTCCTGATTGAGTTTTGGAAACTTGTACTTTTCTAGGAATATGTCCATTTAATCTAGGTTGCCCAGTTTGTTTTTATAAACCTTTGTATGTCTGTTGGGTTGGTTGTTATTTCACCTCTTTCATTTCTGATTTTATTTGAGTCCTCTCTCTTTGTTTTTTAGTGAGCCTGGCTAGGGATTCATCAATGTTTTTTATCCTTTAAAAAACCAGCTCTTGGTTTCATTGATCTTTTGTATTGTGTGTTTGCTTTTTTTTTTTTTTTTTTTTTTTTTTTTTTTTTTGTCTCTATGTCATATATTTCCGCTCTGATCTTTATTATTTTCTTCCTTCTACTCACTTTGGGCCTTTTTTTTGTTTGTTTGTTTGTTTCTTCTCTCTTTCTAACTTAAGTTGTAAGGTTAGATAATTTATTACCATTTTTTCTCGTTATTTTTGAGGTAGGTCTGTAGAGCTATGAACTTCCTTCTCAGGACTGCTTTCACTGTGTCCCATAGATTTTGGATTATCATATTTTTATTGTCATTTGTTTCGAGAATGTTTTTTATTTCTTCTTTGATATCTTAGTAACACAATCATTGTTTAAGCACATGCTATTTAGCCTCCAAATGTTTGCTTTTTTTTTTTTATTGTAGTTGGTTTCTAAGTGTATGCCATTGTGATCTAAGAAGATGCTTGATATGATTTCTATCTTCTTGAATTTGAAGGACTTTGCCTATGTCCTAATAGGTGGCGGATTTACTTGAGACTAATGTATATTTCATAGCTTTGGGAGAAATGTTCTGAAGATGTCAAATAGTTCCATTTGATATAGTGAGTCACTTAGAATTGTTGTTTGCTGATTTATTGTTTGAAGGATTTATCCAGTGGTATCAATGGGTTATTAAAAGTCCCTCAGTTATATCATCTTGTTGAATTGTCTTTCTTTAGGATTATGATGTGGCTCTCCTTAGCTCTAGTTATGGCCTTCACTTTGAGGTCTGTTTTGTCAGATATAAATATTGCTACCCCTACTTTTTTGTCATTTCCATTTGCCTGAAAAATATTTTCCATTCCTTCACTGTCAGTCTGTGTGAGTCCTTTGATCTGAGATGGGTTTCCTGTAGACAACAAATATATGGGTCATGTTTTCTACACTGTGCCTTTTGATTGGAGTATTTAATCCATTTATGTTTACGGTTATTATTGATAGGTACTTGTTTGTCACCATTTTAATTTTTTATGCCAGTGTTTCTTCTTTGTTTTCTATTTCTTCTTTTTACAGCAGACCCTTTAGCATTTCTTGCATTGATGGTTTGGTGGTGATAAACTCCCTTAGTCTTTTTTAGTCTGTGAAGCTCCTGATTTCACCCTCCATTTTGATTGATAGTCTTGCTGGGTATAGTATTCTTGGATTCAGCCACTTCCTTTCCATGACTTTGTATATTTCATTCCATTCCCTTCTGACCTGATGTGTTTCTGTTGAGAAATCAGTTGATAGTGTAATGGGAGATCTCTTGTGTAACTTTCGGTCTCTCTTTGGCAGCTTTTAAGATTCTTTGTTGTTGGTGTTTGCCAACTGGTGTTGGTCTTTTTGGGTTCATCTTGTTTGGAACTTTGTGTGCTCCTTGGACTTGTATGGCTTTTTTCTTCCTAGCATCATGGAAGTTTTCTGTCATTATTTCTTCAAACATGTTTTCTATTCCTTGCTCAGTTTCCTCTCCTCTGGCACCCATATTATGCAGGTGTTATTTTGTTTCGTGTTGTCCAAAAGCTCCCTTAGACTCTGTTCCTGCTTTTTAAATTTTCTCTCCAGATGCTGCTGTTCTTTGGTGGTTTTTCTACCTTGTTTTCTAATTTGCTGATGCAGTCCTCATCTTCTTCTAGTCCAGGGGTCCTCAAACTTTTTAAAGTGGGGGCCAGATCACGGTTCCTCAGAGAGCTGGAGGGCCGGACTATATGAACTACTAATTCCTACTGTAACACCTCGGCTGCGCTCACTGCCCAAAAAACCTGGCAGGCCGGATCAGACTCCTCTGCGGGCCGCATGTGGCCTGCGGGCCGTAGTTTGAAGACCCCTGTTCTAGTCTGTTGAAACTTTCCATTGTCTTCTTTATTGCAGCTTTTATCAGTCTTCATTTTCTCTTGATTCTTAGACATGTTGACTTTGTCTTCCATCCTTTTCAGCATCTTTATAACCATTGCTCTGAATTCTTTCTCTTACAAATTGCTTGTCTCCATTTTGTTTTATTTTCTTTTCTGATGATTCCTCCTTTCTTTCAAATGGGGGTTGTTTCTTTGCCTCCCTATTTTTGCTGTTCCTTTGTGATTGTTTCTATGTATTAGATTAAACTGCTATGCCACCCAGATTTTTTGTCTTATGTATCGATAGTAAATGTTTTAAGGGACCCAGTGGTGCAATCTCTCTGATCTTCTGGGCTGGTAATGTAGGGATGCCCCCTATTTGGGATATTTAGTTTCTCTCGGTGTAGTTGGGTCTTGAGTGTTATTGTCCGTTTGTGGATGGAGTCTCCTCTCAGGGTGTCTGGTTATGTGGCTCACTCTCTACCACATATTCTATAAGACACGACACAAAGGGAACAAAACACAAATATACTCACAACACTGATAACCCCAATATAAGTGACCACTGAAGAAAAGAGAATTAGAGAGAAAAGAAAGAAAAAAGAATATCAAGAAAATAAAAATCAATAAGAGAGAAAAGAAAGAAAAGAAAAAGGAAGAAAATAAACATATGGGGAGAAAAAAATGACAGAATAAACAGGTAAACCAAAAAATGCAAACAACGAACACCCAGAAAAAAAGTGGGGAGGGGCAGAATCTGTAGAAGCAGAGTTTATATACAGAAAGTAAGGTAAGGAATTGAATGAGTATGGGAGAACCTCAGTTCAGTATAGAGGAGGTAGGAAGAGAATGAGTGGGTAAGAAGAAAAAAATTTTTTTTTAAATATAATAAAATAAGATAAAATAAAATAAACATAAAAATACAAATTGAATGAAGAAAAAATAATGCCATAAAAAAGAAAATTAAGGAAAAATTTTTAAATAAAAGGTTAAAAAAAAAAGTGAAGTATCGTTCCTTTTGGCCAAGTTTTAATGCCCCATGAAGGCTGGTTTAAGATCCCACTCTCTGTCTGCCACTTGTCAGTTTCCTGTTAGGTAGCCAGTAACATGTTGAAGTTCCAAGAAAACCACTGCTCTTCTGTTTGTGTCTTATCTCTGCAGCCTAGACTGCAAGCAGGTGGGACCAGTCTGCCCACTTAGCCTGATGCCTGCTTTCAATCTTAATCTCTCAAGTGCTGTTTCTGACGGGGCTTTAGGTGGGGGTGGTGCTGTACTGCTTTCTGGGACTGAACTGCCTCTCTTCAGCCCAGTTCCTGAGGGCTCTTTGGTGCCATTCAGAGTTTTTGTGTCCTTTGTACCACTCAGAGTGAGTTTGGGTGTGACTGTATTACCTTTCTGGAGGCCACTGGGAGGGGCTGGTTTTCAGGAGAAAAATGGCTGGTTGGTCCGGCAGATCAGGACTGTCCCAGTACTGGCCGCCACTCTGGGCTCAACATCTCCTGGCTTGGCCTTACATCTAGAATCCCCCATCACTAGCAGCCTTGTGGACATCCTTTCCACAGTCAGATGTTACGCATTTACCCAAGGGACACGGACTTGGTGCTGGGCAGCTTTCTTCTGATCCTCTTGGCTCAGAGGCCTTGCAACTCTCTCCAGCCCAGATCCTCGATCCTGCCATTCTCCAGGCGTCCTCTGCCCTTCCTAGCTGCTAATTGTCTGCCGGCTGTGTCTACTTCACCAGTTTTGGGTGGCTGTTATTTGATTTAGATGCTCCTTTTGGAATAAGGCTCAGGGCACATCTGCCTATTTGGCCACCAATTTATTTCCCTGCATAATCTAATTTATGTATTAAATATTTTTTTTATTGTACTAAAGGAAGAATGTTTATGTAGGGAGAATGGTGGTTAATTCAGCTGTTGATTGTTTCTGATATAAACAAAACAGATGACTACTCTTTTAGGTCTAATTATGAAATAAAGAAACCATAGAAGGGCTTATAGATATTTTTTTGAATCATAAAACTTACCTATTCAGAGAGTTACAGTAATGGAGAAACTTGACCCTTCTTATCACTGTGTTATTTAAAGGATTAAAAGTTTTTGAATCTCTGTTCCATTGGTTTTGTTTCTTATATAAAGCTATTATAGGCAGTTTTTTTATTAAGCTATTTTTAGACTCAAAATTAATTTTAAAAACATAGGATATTTTCACCATGTGGTTTAGATACACACACACAAAGTCTCTGCTCCTTTATGTTCACTCCTTGAACAGCTCTGTAACTCTTCCACGCATACTCTTCTGCTCTGTTTGGCTGCTTAGTGTTTTGTTCAGACTCTTTCAGGTATCAGCAGGGACCTGTTATAGGTATATAAAATCTCCTGTGTTGTAATGCTATTGTTTATGTAACTACCCAACCTCTGAGCATTGTATTCTTTCTAGATTGTTCTAGCAGTCAAACAACTTGGATTTTCCTGAGCAGACCTAATTTCAGATATTCCAGTATACCTATTAACCATGTGCTCTGATTTTTATATTTGAAAGTATTGTTTTCTTACTCATTGAGATTGCTGGACTAGTAGTTTTTATTTTTCATTTATTTATTGGTTTCTTTTATGTATCTATCCTATGCCTAGCACTGTAATATTTTATGTTATGGATACGAGAAGGAATAAGAAACTTCACACCTTTGACAAGCTAAAGGGTTGGTAGGGAAAATGCCTGCAAAAAATATGTACCATCAGATTGAGAAAGAAGCAATAAACAACGCTGTGCTTGTACAGTTACACACATGCCACATGTTGTATATTCTCTCTTTTAATCCTCATAATAACCCTGGGAAGCACTATTGTTACCTCCTTTCTGTAGTGAAGAAAGCAATGGAGAGTGGCTGAGAAACTTGGCATGGTCAGACATTAAGTGATAGAATGAAGTTTGAAGTTTAATCTCTGAAGATTCCAGAAATAATGTGTCTTGCTACTGGTCTATTGACCAAAATAGATTAGACTGATTTTTGAGACAGTCACAGAGGAGGAGTAAATGTGAAGGCGGTTCAGGTAGAGGAGGGGCAGTGAGTATGTCAGGTAGACAGCTGCAAGTGCCGCCATGGAGTTGGGCACGGGTGCAGAGTATTTGCTTCGGAATTGTGAGATGCTCATTGTGATTGGCAAATGGGATTCCTAGACTGTCTCAGATTTTAGCTGGTCATCACAGTTCCCAGGGGTGTATCTAGGTTGTCATAGGTCTTCCTTTACCACAATATGAGAGCTGGTCCATGGGATTGGTATGAATTTGGGAGGATGTTAGGAGCCCAACCAGGGAAGCTGGAGTTTTGACCAGAGTACCAGTTCCAGGGCATACAGGATTCCCATATAAAAACGAGCAGAATTCCAAGTATTTGGCATGGACAAGTTAAAAAGGTTGAAAGCAGGTATTGTGAAAATGGAACAGGAGTGATTTACATGTCTTACTTGCTGATGGGGTAGGACTCCTAATGACCTTCCTCCTTGGGTCAGACACAATCCCAAAACTGGGCAAGACTGAGCAAGAAGTTGTAGATCCCTGTCCATGGGAACATACAACATTCATGTACATGTTTTTATATGGACATATGCTTTCATTTTCCTTGGGTATTTTTTACCCAAGAGTGGAAATGCTTGGCCATATTATAACTTGCGCTTATTCATTTGAAGAGCTGCCAGACAATTTTCCAAAGCAGCTGGACCATTATGCATTTCCTCCAGCAGGGTATGAGAGTTTTTATTTCTTTACATTTTTAACATTTATTATTTTTTATTTTTTTAAAGTATTACATATAATAGTACATATGTCTCTCTTTCCCCCCACTGACCTTCCCCCGGCCTCCCCTACCCCTTGTTTCATGCCCTCATCCCATCTCCCCAGTGTCTTGTGTCCATTGGTTGGGCTTATATGGGGCATACAAGTCCTATGGTTGATCTCTTTCCCCCTCTACCCAACACTCCCCAGCCTTCCCGCTGTAATCTGACAGTCTCTTCGGTGCTTTTCTGCCTCTGTACCTATCTTTTGTTTCATCAGGTTATAATGTTCTTTATTTTCCATAAATGTGTGAGATCATGTGGTATTTTTCTATCATTGCCTGGCTTATTTCACTTAACATGCTCTCCAGGTCCATCCATGCTGCTGCAAATGATAAGAATTCCTTCTTTTTTATGGCAGCATAATATTCCATTGTGTAGATGTACCATAGTTTTCTAATCCACTCATCTGCTAATGGGCACTTAGGTTGTTTCCAAATCTTAGCTATGGTGAATTGTGCTGCTATACATAGGGGTGCACATATCCTTTCTGACTGGTGTTTCTAGTTTCTTGGGATATATTCCTGGCAGTGGGATCACTGGGTCAAATGGGAGCTCCATTTTCAGTTTTTTGAGCAAACTCCATACTGTTCTCCACAGTGGCTGCACCAGTCTGCATTCCCACCAGCAGTGCACGAGGGTTCCTTTTTCTTGGATCCTCCCCAGCACTTGTCATCTGTTGATTTGTTGATGTTGGCCATTCTGACAGGTGTGAGATGGTACCGCATTGTCGTTTTGATTTGCATCTCTCAGATAATTAGTGACTTTGAGCATGTTTTTATATGTCTCTTGGCCTTCCTTCTGTCTTCTTTCAAAAAGATTCTATTTAGGTCTGTTGCCCATTTTTTTTTATTAAATCATTTATCTTCCTTTTATTAAGTTGTACAAGTTCCCTGTAGATCTTGGAGATTAGCTAGAATTTTGTTGAGGATTTTGGCATCCGTGTTCATGTGGGATATTAGCCTGTAATTCTCTTTCATTGTGTTGTCTTTATCTGGTTTTGGTATTAGGGTGAACTTGCAAGTGTTCCTTCCTCTTTAATTTTTTGAAGTAGTCTGAGGAGGATAGGTTTCATTTCTTCCTTGGAATATTTGGTAAAACTCCCCTGTGAAGCCGTCTGGCCCTGGGCTTTTGTTTGATGGAAGCTTTTTGATGACTGCTTCAACTTCTTCCATAGTTATTGACCTGTTGAGCTGCTTAGATTCTTCCTGATTGAGTTTTGGAAGGTTGTATTTTTCTAGGAATATGTCCATTTCCTCCAGGTTGTCCATTTTGTTGGAATGGAGCTGGTCATTGTATACTTTTAACAATCCTTTGTTTTTTGGTGTTTTCTGTTGTTATTTCTCCTCTTTCATCTCTGATTTTGTTTATTTGGGTCCTCTCTCTTTGCTTCTTGGTGAGCCTTGCTAGAGGTCCATCAATCTTGTTTATCCTTTCAAAGAACCAGCTCTTGGTTCTGTTGATCTTTTGTATTTTTTTTTCTCTGTCCTTTATCTCTGCTCTGATCTTTATTATTTAATTCCTTCTGTTTCCACTGGGCTTTTCTTTGTTGCTCTTTTTCTAACTCTTTGAGTTGTAGGGTTAGGTAATTTATTAGCATTGTTAATTGTTTTTTGTAGTAGGCTTGTAGAGCTATGAACTTCCCTCTCAAGACTGCTTTTGCTGTGTCCCATAGATTTTTTTATTGTTGTGTTTTCATTGTTGTTTGTTGCCATGATGTTTTTTATTTCTTCTTTGATCTCTCTGGTAACCCAGTCATTGTTTAATAGCATCCTGTTTAGTCTCCAGGTGTTTGATTTCTTTGGATTGTTTTTGTTGTAGTTGATTTCCAGTTTTATGCCACTGTGATCTAAGATACTTGGTATGATTTCTGTCCTCTTGAATTTGAAGAGACTTTGCTTGTGACCCAGTATATGGTCTATCTTTGAAAATGATCCACTGCACTTGAGAATAATGTTTATTCTGTGGATTTGGGGTGAAATGTTCTGAAGATGTCAATTAATTCCATCTGGTCTAGTGAGTCATTTAGGGTTGATGTTTCTTAGCTGATTTTTTTATTTAGAGGATTTGTCCAATGGTGATAGTGGGGTATTAAGGTCTCCTACTATGATTGTATTGCTGTCAATCTCTCCCTTAATATCCTCCAGGAGTTTTTTTTTTGTTGTTTGTTTTGTTTTTTAAATGTATTTGGGTGTGCCTGTATTGGGTGTGTATATGTTTACCAGAGTTATTTCTTTTTGTTGGATTGCTCCATTTAGTATTATGAAGTAACCTTCCTTATCTCTTTTTATGTCCTTCACTTTGAGATCTAATTTTTCAGATATAAATATTGTTATCCCAGCTTTTTTTAATTTCCATTCTCCTGAAAAACCTTTTTCCATCCCTTCACCCTCAGGCTGAAACCCGCATCTATCTATCTTTCTTTCTTTCTTTTTTTCTTTCTTTCTTTCTTTCTTTCTTTCTTTCTTTCTTTCTTTCTTTCTTTCTTTCTTTCTTTCTTTCTTTCTGGCTGTGTGCATCTTTTTTTCTTTCTTTCTTTTTTTTTAAATATATTTTATTGCTTTTTTTACAAAGAGGAAGGGAGAGAGATAGAGAGTTAGAAACATCGATGAGAGAGAATCCTGGATCAGCTGCCTCTTGCACACCCCCTCCTGGGGATGTTCCCACAACCCAGGTACATGCCCTTGATCGGAATTGAACCCATGACCTTTCAGTCCGCAGGCTGATGCTCTATCCACTGAGCCAAACCGGTTTCGGCTGAAATTCTATTTTTAATTTTCGTTACTAAAGAGACTGTTCTTTCTTCATTATATGTTCTGGCTTCTTTTTTGTAAATTAATTTACAACATAAATTTGTAATATATACATATACATATACATATATATATATATATGTATGTATGTATATATTACAAATTTGTGTGTGTGTGTGTGTGTATAGTTTTTTGGGGGGCTATTCTGTTTCATAGTATTATGTATCTGTTTTTATGCCATTGTCATACTGTTTTTAAAAAAATATGTTTTTATTGATTTGAGAGAGAGAGAAAGGGAGAGGGAGAGGGAGAGGTAGAAATATTAATGAGAGAGAAACATCATCGATTGCCTCCTGCATCCCCCCCACTGGGGACTGAACCTGCAACCCAGGCATGTGCCCTGACTAGAAATCAAAACAGTGACCTCTTGATGCATGAGTCATTGCTTCTACCACTGAACCCAATGTCATACTATTTTGATTACTATAGCTTTGTAAAATAGTTTGAAACAGGGAGCATGATGGTTTTGTGTTTTTTTTCCCCCCCTCAAGATTACTGTGGGAATTTGGGATCTTTGTGGTTCCATGCAAATTTTATGATCATTTGTTCTAATTCTGTGAAAAATGCCTTTGGAATTTTGGTAGGATTTGCTCTAAATCTATAGAATGCTGTGGGTAGTATAGACATTTTAATATTAATTCTTACAATCCATGATCACAGAATCTCTTTCCATTTATTTGTGTCATCAATTTTCATTATGTCTTACTAAAGGCCTGGTGCATGAATTCTTGCACGGGTGGGGTCCCTCTGGGTGGCCTGCAGGGATCAGACTGAAACCCGCAGTCCAATGCTGCCTGCAGCTCCTACCTGCTGCTCTCGTTCATCCCGGCCCCACTGTGCCTGCCACAGGCTCGCACCCAATCGGTTGCGATCAGGAGAGGCTCACACTGCTGCAGCAGCACTCCATCAGCCCTGCCTCTGGCACCCTTTCAAGGGAGTGGCCTGCGAGATCAGGTTGAAAGTAGCTGTGCATCATCCCTCGAGGGCTTCTGGATTGCTAGAGGGTGCAGGCCAGGCTGAGGGACCCCCACCGGTGCATGATCGGGTTGTGGAGGGACAGTGGGAGGGCTCCAGGGATGTCTGGCCCATCCCACTCAGTCCCAATCAGCTGGACTCCAGCAGCAGGCTAACCTACCAGTGGGAGCATCTGCCCTCTGGTGGTCAATGCACATCATAGTGACTGGTCAACCGTTCGACTGTCTGCTCCCTGGTGGTCAGTGCACATCATAGGGATCGATTTAGCAGCCTTAGCATATCATTAGCATATTACACTTTGATTGGTTGTTTGATTGTTCTGCTCTTTTGTCTATTTGCATATTACCCATTTATTATATAGGATAGTTTTCTGTACTAGTCTTTCATCTCCTTGGTTAAAGGTATTTTTAGGTATTTTATTCTTTTTTGGCACAATTGTAAATGAGATTGTTTTTAATTTTTCTCCCTGGTAGTTCATTATTGGTTTATAAATAAAAACCTCCCAACAGAAATGCTACAGATTTCTTTATATTGATTTTGTACCTGTATAATTTTTTGGAATAAAATAATTCTAACAGGTTGTTGTTGTTTTGGTGGAGTTTTCAATATATAGTATCAGGGCATCTGAAAATAATGACAGTTTTATTTCCTTTTTTAAAAATTTTGGATTTTTTAAAATTTCTTTTTCTTGCTATACTAATTGTTGTATTATGATGGATAAAAGTGGCGAGAGTGGGCATCTTTGTCTTATTCCTGATCTTAGAGGAAAAGCTTTCAACTTTTTGCCATTGACTGTGATGTTAGCTGTGGGTTTGTCATAGATGGCCTTTATTATAATGAAGTATGTCTCTTATACTCACTCATTGAGATTTTTTTAATTATGAATGGATGTTGAATTTTGCCAGATGCTTTTTCTGCATCTATTGAGGATCAGATGAGTTTATATCCTTCCTTTTGTTTATGTGGTGTATCACGTTGATTGATTTGCAAATGTTGAATAATCTTCGTATTCCTGGAATAAATCCTACTTGATCATGGTATATGATCCTCATAATGTACAGTTAGTTGAATTAGGTTTGCTAATACTTTGTTGAGAGTTTTTGCATCTCTGTTTATCAGGGATATTGGGTTGTGATTTTCTTCTGTTTTGATAGTATCTTTTTTCTAGTATTGGTATTAGCAAAATGCTGTCCTTGGAGAATGAGTTTTGAAGCATCCCCTCTCTTCAGTTTTTTTCTTTAAAGAATTTGAGAAGGACAGGTATTAAATCTTCTTTAACTTTTGGTAGATCTCATCACTGCAGCCTTCTAGTCCTGGACTTTTGTTTGTTGGAAGGTTTCTATTTTATTGTTGATTCAATCTTTTTAATTCAATTGGTCTATTTAGATTTTGTATTTTTTTCTTGGTTCAGTCTGGAAGATTGTATTTTTCTAGGAATTTATTTCTTTTAGGTTGTCCAATTCATTGCCATGTAATTGTTCATTGTAATATCTTATGATCTTTTGTTTTTCTGTAGTATTAGTTGTGACTTTTCTTTCATTTCTCATTTTATTTGAGCCCTCTCTTTTTTCTTGGCGAGTCTAGCTAAAGGTTTGTCAATTCTGTTTATCTTTTTAAAGAACTAGCTCTTAGTTTTATTGATCTTTTCTATTGTTTCTTTTTAAAAATGTTTTTCTTGATTTTAGAGAAATAGGAAGGAAGAGGAAGAGAGGAAATATCGACGTAAGAGAGAAACATCAAGAAGTTGCCTCCCTGACATGCCCAGACCTAAGATCAAAGTGTTAAACTTTCAGTGCACAGGTCGGTGCTCTGAGCCACACCAGCCAGAGCGAGAAGCATGTATGTTCTGTTGTGGGTAGAGTGTTCTATAGATGAATGTCAGCTCCAGCTCGTTTATAGTACTTTTCAAGTCTTCTCTGTGTTAACTTTATGTGAAGTTGTTCCATCCATTATTGAAAGTGGTATATCGAGGTCTCTAGCTATCTGTACTAATAAAAGGGTAATATGCAAATTGGTGGGGATGCCCTCACACAACGACCAAACAGCAGGCTGCATGGGGTGACCAGGCCAGCAGGAAGGCCAGTGAGGTGCGATCAAAGGACCGAACAGCAGGATGCGTGGGGTTATGAGGCCGGCAGCGGAGGCAGTGAGGGGTGATCAAGCGACTGAACAGCAAGCTGTGTGGGATGACTAGGCCAGCTGGGGGGGGCAGTGAGGGGTGACCAAATGATCGAAAAGCAGGCTGCATAGGGTGACCAGTTCAGCAAGGGGGGGCAGTGAGGGGCAACTAGGCTGGCACGAGGGGCAGTTACAGGCAATCAGACTGGCAGGCAGGTGAGTGGTTAGGAGCCAGCAGTCCTTGATTGTGAGAGGGACCTAAACCGGCAGTTGGACATCACCCTAGGGGTCCCAGATTGGGGAGGGTGCAGGCTGGGCTGAGGGACCCCTCACCCATGCACAAATTTTGTGCACCAGGCCTCTAGTCCTATATAATAAAAAGGGAATATGCAAATTGACCATTAAACCATCACAAAATGGCGGTGCCCACAGAGGAGGCGGGGTCTCTGTAACACAAGATGGCTGCACCCACAGCAGAGTCTGAGTTCCTGTAATGAGCCTTAAGGAGCAATCAGCAGGGACCTGAGGCTCTGCTGGGCTGGGGCAGAGGACCTGAGCCTGCGGCTCCCGCCCAGTGGGGCTCAACTGGGTACCTCAAGGCGTGTGCCCCTGCCCAAGTGCATGAATTTCATGCACCGGGCCATTAGTATTGTATTTAATGAAGGAATCTGGCAATGTAGCAGGATATAAAATTAACAGCCAGGAATAGATGGCATTTTTATACACCAGTAATGAATGCTCAGAAACTAAATAAACAATTCTACTTGCCATAGCAACATCAAAATTAAGATACCTAATAATAAACTTTACCAAGGAGGTAAAAGAATTATACTTGGAAAACTACCGGATGATGATAAAATTAGACAGAGGAAGATATAAACAAGAGGAAGAATATACTGTGTTCATGGATTGGTAGAATTAACATCATTTAAATGTCCATATTATTCTAAGCAATTTATATATTCAGTGCAACACCTATTAAATTAACAATAGTATATTTCACAGATCTAGAACAAATACTCCAAAAATTTATATGGATACCAAAAAGATCCCTAATAGCTTCAGCAATGTTGAAAAAGAAGAACAAAGTTGCAGGGATCACAATATCAGATATGACCTTATACTACAAAGTCACTATAGTCAAAACAGCCTGATACTGGCACAAGAGCTGACATATATTTCAATGGGACAGAACAGAGACCTCAGAAATCACACAAACCATTATGCTCAATCAATACTTGATAAAGGAGGCAAAGGTATACAATGGCCTCAAGACAGTATCTTCAGTAAATGGTGTGGGGAAATTTGGACAGGTACATGCACAAAAATGAAACTAGACTACCAACTTACACCACACACAAAATAAACTCAAAATGGATAAAATATTTAAATGTAAGATATGAAACCATAAAAATCCCAGAAGAAACTATAGGCAGCAAAATCTCAGACATCTCTCATAGCTATGTGTTTGCGGATACATCTCCTAGGGCAGAGGAAACAAAGGAAAAAATGAACAAATGGGACTGCAAAATAAAAACCTTTTGCACAGCAAAAGAAACCATCAACAAAATGAAAAGGGAATCCACTGTATGGGAGAAGAGGTTTGGCAATGATCCATCTGATAAAGTGTTAATTTCCGAAATTTATAACTCATATATAAGAAACTCAAACAAATTAACAAAAGGAAGATAAACAATCCAGTTAAAAAATGGGCAAAGGACCTATATAGACACTTCTCCAAAGAGAACATAGAGATGGCCAAGAGACATATGAAAAAATACTTGCAGTCACTATGCAAAATAAAATGACAATGAGGTATCACCTCACATCTGACAGAATGGCTACCATCAACAAATCAACAAATGGCAAGTGCTGGCGAGGATGTGGAGAAAAGGGAACCCTAGTACACTGCTGGTGGGAATGCAGACTTGCAGCCATTATAAAAACAATATGGAGTTTCATAAAAAAAATTAAATATGGAACTGCCATGTGGCCCAGTGATCCCACTTGTAGGCATATATCCTAAGAAACCCAAAACATCAACCAGAAAGAATGTATGCACCCTTATCTTCATAGCAGCACAATTTGTAATAGTTGAGATCTGGAGTCAGCCCAAGTGCCCATTAGTAAATGAGCAGATAGAAAAGCTGTGGTACATTTATACCATGGTATATGTAGCATAGAAAAGAAAGATCTCTTTGAGACAGCATGGAGGGAACTGGAGAGTATTATACTAAGTGAAATAAGCCAGTCAGCAGTCAGCGAAAGACAAGTATCTCATCATCTCACTTATTTGTGCAATGTAGGGAACAAAATAAACTGTTGAACAAATTAGATCTAGAGACACAGAAGCATGGAATAAAACTGTTGAATCTCAGAGGGAAGGTGGAAGTGGGGGGGGGGGGGTGGGAAGTGATCAATGAAAGAGCTTGTATGCATATATGGACATAGACAATAGGGTGGTGGAGGCCTGGAGTGGGGTGTAAGGGCAGGCTATAAGGGGCAGTGGGAGAAAACGGGACATAAGTAATATTTTCAACAATAAATATTTTTTTAAAAGACTAGACCTATTAGAGAATATTGAGGGTTAGTGTATTTCAACAGTAAAGATTTCTTTAAAAAAGACTAACTATTATGATAGTGTATTGAGCTAGACAAGAGTGAAGCCAGCTAGCTAGAGATTAAAAAATAAAAATCAAATAAAATAAATGGGTTTCAACTAGGATCATCTTACATTACCTGATTAAGTTTTTAGGGATCAGGAATGTGACTAAAGTCTGGCCTAGGGAAATCTTTGCAGAATAGGAAGTACAGAGGAAACATTTAGCCTGTGGAAATTAATAATTGTGCTATATCAGACGAGATCAGGTGAGTTCAGGGTAGTGCTATAAGAGGATATATTTATTATGCCATCTACATATATAGAAGCCTAAGTGATTGTCCAACTATTCAACTGTCCGTCTGGTAGCTATGATTTGCACTGACCACCAGGGGGCAGATGCTCAGTGCAGGAACTTCTGAGCTGCGGTGGCTTGTCAGTTTCGGTTCTTGGGTTACACACCGGAACCAGAGTGGAGGGAGCCCAATTCCAGGGTGTGTCACCCGAGAACCACCTTCTTGCAATCCGGCACCCCTTGGGGGATGTCAGAGAGCTGGCTTCGGCCCGATCCCTTCAGGCCAAGCTGAGGGACCCAACCAGTGCACGAGCCCATGCACTGGGCTTCTAGATAATATATCCATGAGATATATTATCATCAGTTTCAATCCCTCATCCCTGTCTTTTTACATCTTTACAGTTGTTTATGCCTTTTGAGAAAGGATGTTAATATTATTCTTGAAGTGTTAATTTTAAAAACTTTGTCTTTTTCTCCCTATCTTTTAATTTCTAAAATGTTCACATTCTGACAGATACTAAGAGCACACTTAATGGTGCTTTGTTATATAACTCATCAGGGATCCTTTTTATTTTCAGTTCTGTTTTATGTTGTTTGTTGTATTTTTTTTTAGAAATACACTAATAACTTTTGGGTTTGCTTCTAGAAAAACTGGTTGCTTATCAACGAGAATTTCTTGCTTTGAAAGAACGTCTTCGGATAGCTGAACACAGAATCTCACAGCGCTCTTCTGAATTAAATGCCATTGTACAGCAGTTCAGGCGCGTAGGAGCAGAGACAAATGGAAGTAAGGACACATTGAATACATTTTCAGGTAAAAAGTATATTTTTAGTTTCATAAGAAGATTATATTTTTAGAGGGTTCTGTGAAATACTTTATTTGAAAGTTATAGAGTAGCTTATCAGCTAACATTTGTTACCCTTTTTAGAGAGATTAATCATCACAGAAAATTTTCTATTATGGTAAATTATAAAGCAGTTTTTATTAATTTAAGAGAGTAATTAATGGGTTAAAATTTAATTGTGTAGGTTTCATTGATAATAGTGTTTTTAAAATCATATTCAAAATGAGATAAAAATGTAATTTTGTATTTATACATGCTTATGTTGTGACTTGTGTGGACCTCACATGAACTCTGGAGAATCTTTTTGAGCTTTGATCTGCCTTATAAGAAAAAAAAATATTAAGTTTTATAAAGGGTACTTTTAGAGATATTTGACTTTTTTCTCTGAGAACTTCTGGTTAGAATATGATGAGTGCCAATAATCTCTCTGTTTCTGTACCATTCTTCTAATAATCAAATTGATATATGTGTATGATCAGTTGCTTTAAAATTTACATACTATTTCAAGATTAATGTACTTTTAGCATAATCCGTTCTAATCCTTTACCATTAATTTCTCTTGTCTTAAGATTCGCTACCTTACCTTACTTTAAAATTTTCCTGCTTAATCATTTTCCCATCTGATTTTGAAATTGTATATGGCACAGTAACATGTAAATTATGGAATGGTAACCTAGCTAAAGTGGCTCAGTTGGTTGAGCGTCATCCTGTGTACTGAGTGATTGCCGGTTCGATACCTGGTCAAGGCATATACCTGGGTTGCAAAGCTCGATTCCTTTTCGGGCACATACGGAAGGCACCAATTGATGTTTCTCACATCAGTCTCTCACTCCCTTCCTTCTTCTCTCTAAGCATGTTCGTGTGAGGATTAAAAAAATAATAATATTAAAAATAAATAAAAATATGGAATGGTATAAGTAATAAAAATAAAGTAATAAAGTTTTCTGCCAAATGATTTCAGTTAACTGTTTTTTTGTTTCTGTCTAGTCTTTTTTTATGAATATTTTTCTTCAAAATTGTTGTTGTTATAGCCTGATTTTTACTCTTGAAATTATGTATTAGAACTTACTATGTCATTGAATATTCTCCAAAAATACCATTTCTAATGGCTGTATAACTTATCAGATAATTACTTACTGTAATATATTAAACACTTTCTAATAATTAGGCAAATAGATTTTTCTGTCCCAGTTTATAGCTCTGTGATAAACATCTTTGCATACTAATCAATCACACTTCTGGTAGCTCTTATGTTATTTTCATTAGATTATGCCTTTCTTAAAAACAAGATCTATGTTTTGATGACCATTGAATTTTAACAACACAGCACAGTGGCTGGAACAAAATAGATAATCACTAAATATTCATTGAATGCATAAAAGTTAAATTCCTAAAAGGGAAGTTATTGAATAACAGGACAGAGATGTTTCAGGGTTTTTGATTTTTTCTGAATAGCTGAAACATTTATCACATTATCACCAAAATTTAATGTTAATATTTAATTTTATTGCAAAAGCATCTTTTTCACTTCAAATGGAGATCCCATTCACCAAAGTATAAAATTAGGAAAGAAAATTCTTTAGTTCTAGTTTTCATAAATTTTACTGCTGTGTTTGTAAAAACTGAAACTTCTGTAGGTAAGGTGTCTTGTGCAATAATTACACTTCTGTGTTTCAGATAATACCCTAAAGCTATTAAAGGAGTTAACAGGCAAAAAATCTCTCCGCGTGCCAAGTATTTATTATCATTTGCCTCATTTATTGCAAAATGAAGGAAGCCTTCAACCTGCTGTGCAGATTGGTAATGGAAGAACAGGAGGTATGTTCATTTGGTTTCTTACTGTAGTTGTACTGCTAGTCTTAATGTGTGTATTGGAGTATTACATTGTCAGAAGTTTGGCAGGTCAAAGAATAAAAATTATTTTTCTGGGCACAGTAACTTAGGACTCATTCTAAAGTTTATGCTAAGAGGAGTTGGACATTTTTATCCATAGACAAGATTAGTAGAGCTGAAAAGGAACATGAGAAATCTAGTTCAAGCTCCATCTCTGGGCAGAAAAATGTTTAAACCTTTGTCTTTTTGTTGTTAATCCTCACCCGAGGATATTTTTTCTTCATTGATTTTTAGAGAGAATGGAAAGAGTAGAGAGAGAAACATTGATGTGACAGACACATGGTTTGGTTGCCTCTTGCATGCACCCTGACCAGGACTGGGAATGGAGTCTGCAACTAGGTACATGCCCTTGACCGGAACTAAACCCAAGACTCTAACCATTAAACCAAACCAGCTATGGTAAAATCTTTGTCATTTTTTATTTTGAATATTAAAATTAATCCATATCCTGACCCTCCCACGGTATTTGCAGAGGCAGGCTGCTGTCTTCCAGAGGAGATGATAAATCTTAAAAGAATGTGTTCAGACTATGATTTAAGAAATATTTACAATTTAAGAAATATTTTTTAGAAGGTACTAGATAAACAAAGACTAAAGAGATGTGTAGCATACTCAAAAGTATTTTTTTAGAACATTGATCATTATTTCTGAAGCTGATAATTGTATCTCTCCCTTTAATAATCACTATTTAGGTAGATGCCTTAAGCCATTTAGTGAACCTGTTGGTTTAGACTTCATTAATCATTAATAAAAATACTGAAGGAAAGTACAAGTGTTTTTAAAGTAATTTAAAACTATAGAATCACAAATATATTCTTTTGTAGTAGTCTGTTTTTATTTTATAAATGTGACATTCTGTTCCTTTTGAAGATACTTATTCCATCCCATTTGCTTATAATTTTATCCATCTTAAATAAAATGAAATCTTGGCCAACCAGCTTTCCTGTAGTTAACATTCTTTTTTGTTGTTGTTGTTAATCCTCACCTGAGGATATTTTTCCATTGATTTTTTAGGGAAAGTGGAAGAGAGAGGGAAAGACAAAGAGAAACATCGATGTGAGAGAAACACATTGATTGGTTGCTTCAGACCAGGGCTAGGGCCCAAGGAACCTGCATCCAAGGTAGTGCACTTGACCGGAATCGAACCTGGGACCCTTTGGTCCACAGACCAACACTCTATCCACTGAGCCAAACCAGGGAGGGCCAGTTAACATTCTTATCAAGCTAACTCTATTTTTGGGAAATAGAAAAATAAGACAACTCAAAGATAAAAAAGAAAATTCTCACATTTACTTTAAAAAAACAAACCTCCCTCCTAATCCCTTAGGCAATAGTTATTAACACTTTTATAGTCACAGAACCCTTTGGATAGCCTAGGAAAGCTGTCAAGACTTCTACTTTAAAAATGCACATAGAAAAAGTAAATTTGTGTATAACTTCTGGGATTTTGTGGAACCCAAAAACCTAGTTAGGGACTTTATACTAAGAAGTTAGTTTTTAGATGAAAGAAAAAGTGCTTCTTGCTAAAGATCCTGTTCTTCAGTGGTCAGACTGATAAGGAACAATACTCACACCAGCTTAGCTAAGCCTTCGAGGAGTGAAGAGGGAGAATAGTGCTCCAGGCAGCTCCTCCTCCTCTAGAATTCTCACAGCCCTCCCCCACCACATTCAGTCCTCCCACAGCATTTGCAGAGGCAGGCTGCAGTACACAGAACAAGCAAGTACAGGTGGGTAAAAGGCCATCTTGTAAACTAGGTTTTCCAAGTAGTTCAGAAAATTGACATCATGAATGACCTAATACTCAAGGAAATGAATTTGTAATTACAATGTAGTTTAAAAATAAAAATAATGTATATTCTTAATTTTTATTTATTGATTAATTTTAGAGAGAGATAAAGAGGAAGAGAGAGATAGATAGAGATATCAATTTGTTCTTTCACTTATTTATGCATTCATTGTATGAGTCCTGACTGGGAATCGAACACTCTAAACAATAGAGCTACTTGGCTAGGGCCAAAAATAATATATTTTTAGAGGGAAGAGAGAAGTCAACTCATAACTGATTTTTATAAAAGGATTAGCTAGAAATCTTTGTGTTTTTACTTGAATGGTTATATTTTAAATTTTCACATAAATGGATTGATAATCAAAGTAGACACAACTGAAGGTCAAATTAGTGATCAGAAAAATTGAGCTGTGTAGTTCTTCCAGACTGCAGCAAAGAATTGGGGCAGACAAAAGTTTGAACATCTGTCTAATAGGAATTTCAGGAGAGAATGAAGAGAGTGAAGAGAAGAAATAATCAAATACATAATTGAGGAACAGAGAAGAAATAATCAAATACATAATTGAGGAACAGTTCTTTGAGTTAAACACACAGGTCTTCAGATGAAGGGCCTATTCAGTGCTGAGCAGGATGGCTGAGAAAGACCCTCCTTAGATACCTGCCACAATGGCATATTGGCTGGTAGAGGTCAGCAGGCCATTCTTCACGTAATTGCTGAAATAAAAAAACCCATGAGCACCTGCTGTGTGCCAGGCATTTAGCCAGGAACTTTGGTATAAAAAATTAGACAGGGTCCCTAATCTTGTGGAACTTCAATTCAAAGGAAATGCATTAGTTAAATAATCAATTATATAAACAGTTGCATAGTTACAGCTTTAATTGGTGACATAAAGGATGTGTTGAGTATGTACATAAAGGGCATTTGATTTAAGTAAGGACTGTGGGGAAGTTTTTAAAAATACATTTGAACTGAGATCAGTAGAATATGTAGTTCCTGCTACAGATGGGTGTATTTGCTTTGTATTTCTGCTATAACAAATTACCACAAACCCAATGACTTAATACAATACAAGTCTATGATCTTATAGCTTTGGGGGTCAAAAGTCCAGAAAGTAAGTGTGTTGACAAGGACGTGTCTCTTCGGGAAACTTTAGGGAAGAGCCCATATCCTTGCCTTTGTCAGCTCCTAGAGATCACCTGCATCCATCAGTTCATGCCCCTCCTGCATCTTCAAAGCACAGCACCTTCAACACACTTTCTGACTCCCTTGCTTCCATTGTCACATTACCTCTCATTCTGACTCTCCCGCCTTCCTCTCATAAGGACCCCTGTGAGTACATTAGGCTCACGTGGGCCATACAGGATAATCTTCCCATCTGAAGACTCTTAATCATCTCTGGAAAGCCCCTTTTGCCACATAAGGCAATATGTTCACAGATCCCAGGAATTGGCATGGGTTTCTTGGGGAACGGGGCAGTATTCCACCACATGTGAGAAAAGGATACAGTATTCCAGAAAATGAGAAAAGCACTACAAAAGCCTTGAAGGAAGGGAGCATGGAATAGTCTAGAAAATGGAGACAGCACTGTAGATGAATTATAGAGTAATGGGAATTATGGAACAAGATGAGACTAGAGAGGTGTTGAGACCCTACCATGCAGGACCTTGCAGACCAATTGTAGGGTTTTGGATTTTTATCCTAAAAGCAGAAAGAAGCCACTGATGGGTTTTAAGCAGGACTTACTTTGGATGACTTCATAAGATTTAAATTTTGCAAAGCTCACATTTGATGCAATGAGAAAAATGATTGAAAATGTGGGAAGAAGAGTAGATGTGAAAGGACTCAGTAACAGACTATCGTAGTGATCCACTTGAGAGAGGGTGAGCTTGGGTCAGGTGGTGGTAGTAGTAGGGATGGAAAGAAGAAGATTTACGAATTGTTTGGGATGTATGGGGATATATGCATGGGAGGACATAGTGGCGGACGGTTTTGTGGGCTAAGGTAAGGGAGTAAGTAATCAGGGATAGGACCTAGATTTATGGATTATATAACTGGGTTGCTGGTACTATTCATGTGGTAAAGGACAACAAATGTTTTGTAATATTAGTTTCGAAGCAAGACCATACATTAAATTTGGGTTTAATTTTATGATTTATCATTTGCAAATAACTGGTTTTTGAAGATACAAGGGTGGATGATATCACCCAAGACCTAGAACTGAGGACCTATTATAGAACAGTTAGTTTTCAGGAAAAAGAAAGATGAAGCCAACAAAGACAGAGAAAGTGCAACTGGACAATAGAGATAAAACTGTTGTCATGGACTATAAGGAAAGAAATGGGAATAAATGACTAAAATCAAACCAGAGGAAACAAGATAGGATAAAAATGTTTGATTAGCAATGAATATTGAAAAAGAAAAGCAATTTAGTTATAACTGAAGGTAGACTAGTAATTGAAGATTCAGAATGCCAAATAAAGATTGTCCTTAGTTTTTTTTATCACAAAGGAAATAAATACCAGAATTTGTAAACTTCCCAGAAAAGTTGAAGAAAACGGAAATAATATCAGTTGCTATCTCTGTCAAATTATAAACACCATGAGGCAACAGCTTTACCTATCTTATGACTATATTTTAGATAGTCTATTACATAATCGATGTATTATAGGTGCAGTTAATACTTGAATAGGAAATATTGGATGATGAATTACTGGGACAAAGAACTTAGAACAACCCTTTGTCTCCCTTCCTGTTCTGTTCCTTGGTCCGCCTTGCTCCTCCACAAAAGGACGATATGTCTGTATTGTTCTCATTGCTTCCGTGTTAGTTCTGAACTCTTACTTATCCCTTAGTATGCATACATTTTTAGATTGTAAGCCATAGAAGGACATTTCATCAAACAGGACCAGGGCAATTAACAACTTCAAATCTCAGTGGGTAAAGTAATACAGTTATTTGTTTATTTACTGCTCAAAGTATGTCCACCAGGGTTGGCAGGGCTTTGTGCATCATTGGTCACTCAGAGATCCAGGCAGACAGAGCAGTCAGCATCTTGAACTTTACTGGTTGCTCTGCTGAGGAGAGAGGACAGCTCTGAAAACCCTCACTCTGCAGTACCAGGGGCTCAGCCCCTGACTTACCTGTGGGATGACTCACTGTTACTAGGCACACCCCCTCCCACTGTTCTCCCCAACCCTAAGGGACAGGAAGTGCAATCCTACCTGTGACCAGAAGGCAGGAAAAACTGTCTTTTTGTGTGTGTGTGGTAATTTTGAGAAATACCACAAGCGTGGATACTCTAATTCTGAAAGCTTAGCTGAAATTAGTACTTTCATTTTTAGTGTTTTTGGAGTCTTTGAGTGCCTTGTTTTAAACTAAAGAATTTAAATTTCAGCTCCAAAACAGTATATCAGGTGCTTCTCTAAACATGCCATCTAAACTTAAAACAGAAACAAAACAACTCAAGACAGTGGTAGGGAATAGAGTTTGCATTATAACTTTAATACCGTTTGTGTTTGCATACTTTGGGTCAGCATATATTTTTGCTTTTTCCATACACAGAATTTTTGAACTCCATATGAGTTAACATTTCTTAGGAATGTTTTGTATCATAGATGATACATATATATTTTTTAAAATATATTTTATTGATTTTGTACAGAGAGGAAGGGAGAGATAGAGTGAGAAACATCGATGAGAGAGAGTCATCGATCAGCTGCTTCTTGCACACCCCCTGCTGGGGATATGCCCGCAACCAAGGTACATGCCCCTGACCGGAATCGAGCCCGGGACCCTTCAGTCCCCAGGCCGACACTCTATCCATTGAGCCAAACCGGTCCCGGCAGATGATATATTTTTAATCTGTGTTCTAAATATTTAAAATGTTTTTAATTTAAATTTTGAGGTAGGTTGAAGTATATGGAAATTTGCTTCCAGGGTAACTCATCCTGCCTTGAGGCATTTCAGAGTAACATGCTCAAAACAGTGTGTTGTTCTCAATAAAAGATCCTCCATCCACTTAAGTCATCCTTCAGTTCTCCTCTTCCTTTGTCTCTAAGTCCCAGGGGAAAGGGGTCTTCAAAATATGTCCTAGCCCTGGCCTTGTAGCTCAGTTGGTTGGAGCATTGTCTCGTCTCGTACACAAAAAGGTTGTGAGTTCAATTCCCAGTCTGGGCACATACCTTGGTTGTGGGTTTGGTCTCTCCCTCCCTCCCTCCCTCCCTCCCTCCCTCCCTCCCTCTTTCCCTCCCTTCCTCTCTTTCTTTCTCTTTCTGTCTCTCTCTTCCTCTCTCTAAAAATCAATAAGTGTATCCTCTAGTGAGGATACCATATATCCACCCACTAATCCAGCCACTCATCTCCATTTTTAATGCCCTAATTCAAACTACCATCTTTTCCTTTAATTACTGCAATAGCTTCCTGATTTCTCCCAAAATGCTTTTACTCTTAGCACTTTTGTTTCTGTTCTCCACAAAATTTGGTAAACTTAAAATTAACAAATTGGATAATGTCACTCCCCTATTTATAGCTTTATAATTGCTTTCTCTGAATTAAAAACTAAACTTAAGGTTTCATGTGAAATGACCCCTAGCTGCTGCTCTGAATCTTGGCTCTTTCTCAGTTATCTTAAGATCATTGTCTCTTCAGGGCCTTGCTGTTTCTTCTGGAATGTTTTTCCTCTGCTCTTTCTCATCATTAATTACCAGAGCGGCCCTCCATGACCCTCACTGTCTATAAAGGTACCTCCTCTTAACCCCCTCTCTTTCTAATACTGCCATGTTTTAATTTGTATAGTACATATTACCTTATTTTATTTTATCTTCTCTTCTAGAATGTAAGTTCCATGAGGGTAGGGGCCTTTTCCATGCTCTTCACTGTTCTATTACAGTCACTAATATAATGCCTTACATTTAATAGGTGTTTAGTAAATATGTTCAGGAAAATGTAGCAAATCTCTTTTTGAGCTCTTGTAAACTCTTTGTCCCAAAATGAAGAGAGGAATGTGAGACTTGGGCAAGTTTCTTGAATTATTTGGATCTTACAATTCTTATCTGTAGAATCATGGTGATAGACTTGTAGATCCATGATCTTTTACTTTCCTTTTAGCTTTAGAATTCTGTGAATTTTAAGTATTTTATAGTATCTCCAATTAATTGATAATACTTAATTATTTAAAAATATATAGAGTATTTTTCTACTGATATATAATATGCAGTATACTAAGACTTCTTAAGAGGTGATGTTTTTAAAAACTTTCTGGGACATACAGTCCTACTGTAACACAATATATGCATTCCTAAAAATTACTGCTCTGTGCAGAATTGTGCAGTAAACTGAGAAAAATGGGATTAGGTTCACAACACTCAACAATTTTGCCTGTTACACATTTAAAAATATAAGACTTAAAAATGGTAGCATAATTCTACACTTGTTAAGTGATTAATAAATAGAAAATTGCTACAATAAATGTGGTATCTGCCTTGTAATGGACCTCAGGTTTGTGTGTTAAAATGGGTTTCAGAAGGCCTGCAGCTGGGAAGCTCTGAGAAATGGTGCAAAGGGAGTGCTCTGAGGCCTGACAGGAAGTGGCCACACCAGGAGAGGTTAGGTGTGGTCATAGCGGGCAGTGAGCTGGGGCAGTGTGTGCATTTTGTGCGTCCCCACAATGCTCCTTTCAGTTTCCTGAGTTCTGTTCCAATAGGTGCAACTTCCTGTGAGTGCTTGTTCCAGAGGAGAAGTTGCACATAAACAAATGTGAAATCAGTGTTATGCTGAAATGGCTCCTTAATATACTAATCACACATAGGGACAAGTTTGCATTTCAAAACAGGCATAATAGTAGACATGAAATTTTAGACTTAAAAACAATTACATGAATAGTACAACTTCCATATAGTTCCTCTAAACATTTACATCTTATATAACCATAGTACCATGCTCAAAACCAGAAAATAAACATTGATGTTATACTGTTATTTAACCTTCAATCGTGTTCACATTTTGCCATTTTTTTAATTAGTATTTTTTTGTTTGTTTGTTTGTTTCTGGATCCAGCTCAGGATCATATATATATATATATATATATATATATATATATATATATATATACATACACTTTTAAAAAATATATATATTTTATTGATTTTTTACAGAGAGGAGGAGAGAGGGATAGAGAGCTAGAAACATCGATGAGAGAGAGTCATCGACCAGCTGCCTCTTGCACACCCCCTACCGGGGATGTGCTCGCAACCAATGTACATGCCCTTGACTGGAATCGAACCTGGGACCTTTCAGTCCGCAGACCGCTCTACCACTGAGCCAAACCAGTTTCGGCCAGGATCCCATATTTTGCTCAATTATCATATCTTAGTCTTCTTCAGTCATGGACAGTTCCTCATTCTTTCTTATTTTTCCTGATCATGATACTTTTTAGAGAGTACTGACCAATGAATTATTTTGTATGTAGTCCCTAATTTGTGTTTGTTTCTTCATGGTTAAATTGAGGTTATTCATTTTGGGCAAGGAAACCACAGAAAAAATGTGGCCTTCCCTGTGCATCATATATATGAGATTTGGGACATTAATTTTTAAAAATACATTCTTTTTTTATTTTAGAGAGGAAGGGAGAGGGAGAGAGAGAGATAGAAACATCAATGATGAGAGAGAATCATTGATTGGCTGCCTCCCACTAGGCATTGCGCCTGCAACCCAGGCATGTGCCCTCACTGGTAATCAAACTGTGACTTCCTGGTTCATGAGTTGATGCTCAACTACTGAGCCACGTCAGCTGGGCTGGAACATTGATTTTTAAGATATGCTTAGTGTTTCTAAGGTTTAGTTGTATAATTAAACTTGTTGTTTATACTTTACAGTCACTTTTTAATATGAGTTTTAATATCGTTCATTTTTATCGGTTCTTTCACATTATTTCTTTTTTCTTATGGACTATTTCTTAAGTTCTGTGAAAAAGAATTACAATATTATGGGTAATGCCTTTCTATCCTTTGGTTATTTTTCTTTCTGAAATGTAGTATATTTTGATACCTCAAATTATTTTCATCAGTTTGAAAGGTATAATATTTTTGAAGTAATAGTATTTTTATATATTGTCTTTGTAAAATCTTATGTAATTATAATTTTGTTTCAGTTTCAGTAGTAATGGGAATTCCTACTGTGAAGAGAGAAGTTAAATCTTACCTCGTAGAAACTCTTCATTCCCTTATTGATAATCTGTATCCTGAAGAGAAATTGGATTGTGTAATAGTAGTCTTCATAGGAGAGGTAATTATTTAATTGTTGTGATTTTTACACCTATAATCTATATAATCTATTACCTATAATCTATAAGAGTTAAAACTATAATTGAATATTTGAATATACTTTTATGAGCATTTAAAAAAATGTGAGTAAAGTTTAGGTAATATATTCTATCCAATAATTAAATTTAAGTCTTAACTTAATGTTTGCCTTAACTTTTTTACTGCAGCTATAGTTCAGGATAATATCACACACACAAGTCTTTCAGAGCAGAGAGTTTCTCTTTCTAGTTACAGGACCTAAATTTGGAGATTTGCACTGGTGTTCTTTGGGAGTATAGGAAGCTGAGAAAAGTTTAGCTCAGACATGGGTTTTATCATCTTGTTATTCTCTCAACCCCTTGAGTCTGTACTCTCAAGATGCAACCATCATCCATTATTGAAAAGGTCAAAATATCACAAGAATGAGGAATATTATATTTATTGTATTTTAATTTCCTCAAAAGTTCTAGGGAAAGAATAAACCTTGAGCAAGTTTTTCATAAATAATGAGAAAAATCACCCTGAAGTAATTATTTTCTTAATTATTATATAGAATTTCAGATTGTGAAAGGATTTAGGACATCAGTTGGTTCTGGCCCATTGATTCCCAACTTTTCAAGTGTTTCCCCATCTTTCTAAATGAAAATGTTCTTAATGTGTTTCTTAATACAAAAATAGAACAATTCTTAAGAATTGTTCTCTAGAATAATAGGATTTAAAACAATTACAGAAATGTGTAATGACAAAGTAGCTGCTATTCCTTCATACAGATATAATAATTAGATAATTCTGAAATATATCTTAAGAAATATTTCCTGCCTTAGCAGGTTTGGCTCAGTGGATAGAGTGCTGGTCTGTGGACTAAAGGGTCCTGGGTTTGATTCTGGTCAAGGACATATGCCTTGGTTGTAGACTTGATCCCCAGTGGAGGGCTATCAGGAGACAGCCAATCAATGATTCTCTCCCTTCTTCTCAGAAATCAAATATAAAAATGAGCTACTATTTAAAAAAAGAAAAGAAAGAAAAGAAATATTTCCTGTGGCGTGTGTGTGTGTGTGTGTGTGTGTGTATTTTTATATTTTAATATGTGCATTTAAAAATATATTATTTATTTCAGAGAAGAAGTTAGAGGGAGAGAGTGATAGAAACATAATGATGAGAGAGAATCATTGATTGGCTTCCTCCTGCATGCCCCACATTGGGGATTGAGCCCACAACCCAAGCAAGTGCCCTGACTGGGAATCGAACCATGACTTCCTGCTTCATAGGTTGACACTCAACCAATGAGCCAAGCTAGCTGGGCTCACAGCCTTTTTTTATGTTAAGAATAGATATCATAGCATCATTTTTTTCTGGCTATAAAATATTCCATTGTATGGTTTTAACACATTTTATTTAATTTCTGATTGCTAGACATTTAGACTGTTTCCAAGTTTTTTGTGTTATTTTCAGCATGGCATAAATTTTTGTGTCCTTTGTATAGTTACTGAGGTATGATAAATTCCTAACTGTGGAATGGTTTGGTCAGAGTCCACACACATTAAAATGTTCGTGCGTGGCAAAATGCCCAACAGAAGTAGAGCCAGTTTATCCCTCTTCCAACATTCTGCGAGAAAGCTTTTTCCCCATTCCATGCTCTACTAGATAATATCAGCTTTTAAATTTTTTGTCAGCTTGATGGATAAAAAATAATACATGGCTTTGCTTATTTGGATTTCTTTACTGATGGGTTTAAATGCTGATTTATAAGTTGTTTTTACACCATTTGTATTTAAAATTATTTTTATAAACTTTGCTCTTTTTTATTTGTAAGAAAATTTCATATACGAGAGGAATAAATTATTTGAAATATTTAGATGTTTGTCTTTTGCATGAACTTTGTATTTTTGTCTGTTATAGAAATTTTACATCTTAAGTAATTAAATTTGCCAATTGCATATTGTATACAGTAGAAATTGATACAACCTCCTTATAAAGCATTTTGGCAATAGCTATTAAAATTTAAAGTATACTCTGTGACCCAACTTTCTGATTCTAAAATTGATTCACTAGTAACATTTGTAAGTGTGAAAATCTACTCAAGCGTAAACACATATGGAAATAGCTCCTACATGCATTAATAAAATAAGTACAGAAAATGGTCTTGTGTAATACCCTGTCAACTATTAGTAGTCAGATATCTTGAGAGTTGGAATTATGGGAACATGCCACTGTCTGTTGCATACAAAAACTGGAATTTTTTTTTTTTTTACAATGAACATATATTGATTTTTTTCTCAGAAAAAAAGTCTTATTACTGTAAAAGAAGAAAACTATCCTTATACACTTGAAAAATAGTGTTCAGTATATAGACAAATTTGTGTACAGAAAAATTTAAGACTCTCTTGCCATAGCCATATATCTGATACTAAGATGTAGTAACAATAGGTTTGGAGTTGGATGACCTGAGGTCAGGGCCTGGATTCTGCCACTTGAGCAGGTCCTTTTTCTTTCTTCAGTCTCAGTTTCTTCATCTCTAACATGAAAATAATGTTATTGAGCCTTTTGAACTCAGTGTTGGTACAGGGGAGCACAGATCACAGAAGGAGAGGTGTTGTAAATTCAGGTGTGGGCAGTATTCTGATCTCTGAAGACTCCTCCCCCTGAATTACAGTGTTTATATATGTATCTGTATAGAATTTTAATATTTGGAAGAAAATCTGTACTGAAAGAAGAATTAATTTACAGAGTTGATTGAATTGCTTTTAGGCAATTTAAGATTTTGAATTCTTATATTTAATTCTACCTTAATTAGTAGTTTTAACCTAAATGTCTGGTAGCTTGGGTCTCATTAACACCAGTAGCAAGTGATAGTCTGTATAAGATTTCTTATAGCATTATATCATTGTTTATATTATTTCTTATAGTATTATATCATTCATGATTATTTCTGACAAAACATTTTCCTACAATGTTTTAGCAAAAGTTATTTTTCCTGTCCCATTCTTATATTTGGAGAATTCCCTATTTTATGAATCTTGGTAAGAGGAAGGAACTTCCTCCCACCCACCATTGAAACTAAAAATGTCAGGTGTTTCCTTTACTAGTTCAGGCATGTGACCTGGGCTCAGCCACTTGGTTATTCCTGCCCTGGATTTGAAGTGGAGATTTATTATTTCCAGTTCACACAGAAAACCCAAATTATTAAATTACTAGAGGCCCAGTGCATGAAATTTATGTGCAGGGCAGGGAGATCCCCTTGCCCAGCCTGTACCCTTCCCAATCCTGGATGCCTCGGGGAGGCGGGGGGGGGGGGGAGTGTCTAACTCCCGGTTTAGGTTTGAACCTGGGGATCGGATCTAAACTGGCAGTCAGACATCTCTTTCACTCTCTAAAAATCAATGGAAATATATATGTGTGTGTGTGTGTGTGTGTGTGTGTGTGTGTGTGTGTATACACACACACACACACACACACACACACACACATATATATATATATATATATATATATATATATATAGCCTGCTGTTCAGTCATTTGGTCGCCTTTCACTAACACCCCTGCCAGCTGGTTGCCCCACACAGCCTGTTAAGTTGTACATTCAGTTGCAATGGTCTCTTAGGCTTTTATATATATAGATTAGAAATAATGGGAATTTATCAGGGTAGTGGAATATAGGATCAACTTATATTTCTAAATGCCAATAACAATAAGAAAATAACATTTAGGTAAATCTTTTTCTAAAGAAGCAGAGATTGTGGACAGTCCATTCTGGTGATAGATGGTGGCAGGGGGGTGTCTTCCCCAGGGTCACAAGGGCAGGATTCAGAGGCACTGAAAGCTGATGAGGACTTTGCAAGTTGTAGCATTGGGAGCATTCTGTGATTTCTGGCTGTGTCCAGCTTTATTTCTGCCACCTTCCAAGCCTGGTTCCTCTGCCTCACTGGAGGTCCTGTGAGTCCTACCCATCATCTTTCAGTGTCTGACTATTCTGCCAGTCAGTTTCTAGTGCTATGAAGGTCCTGACTGGTACAGCTTACAACTTATCAAAAACACCTCAATTACTATAAACAGAACATGAAATCAGCATGGATGTGCAGTGCTAGGTGGCTAAATGCTATTCCAGTGGAAGAAGTGAAATCAATTTTTAAGGTACTTTTCAGATTGAATATTGCCAAATTTATAACAGCCATATTATGTTGACCATAAAAATTGCTGAGAATTTGGAAAGAGAGCTTTATTTATTTATTTATTTATTTATTTATTTATTTATTTATTTTTGTTAATCCTCACCAAAGGGGAAATTATACACACACACACACACACACACACACACACACACTCACATACAAATATATATATTTCCATTGATTTTTAGAGAGTGGAAGGGTAGGGGAGAGACAGAGAGAGAAACATTGATGTGGGAGGGACACATTGATTGGTTGCCTCCTGCATGCGCCCCAACGGGCGCAGGGGATTCAGCTTGCAACCAAGGTACATGCCCTTAACCAGAATCTAACCTGCATTCTTTCTGAGAGCCAGTGCTCTAACCTCTGAGAAACTGGCTAGGACTGGTAAGAGAACTTTAGGTAGCATATCTTTTCATAGCATATCTTTTATGTCATTACTAGAGGTCCATTGCACGAAATTCGTGTAAGGGGCTTGCCCCCCCCTCCCCGCCCATCCACCATGGCAGCTGCCTCTGCCTGGGCTCCCGCCTGGCTTCATCAGGAAGGTTGTCCAGAAGAACATCCGGTTTAATCAGCATATTTCGCTTTTATTATAGATGATTATTCACATTGTTTCTGTAATTTGCCTGAAAACATTCCAAAGGCATATTTAAATTTTAAGGTCCTAAACCGAAGAATTCAAGTTGAGATTCTTTAATGAAATAAAAATTTCATCATGTTAGAAAAGCACCCAAAGGCAGTCTGAAAAACTGAGTTCCCAGGGTTTCCAGCGCACAGTGGTTTAGGATACAGCATAAAAAAAGGTTTGCTTTTTATTTAGTTTTGTGCTTTTTACTATTGTACATATTTTAGTTTTCATTTTGTAGTCACTGTGCCTGAGGCCATTACTATGCCTTCGTTAAAATTCTTTTATTTAAATTGGGCTAATAGTGCTTGTTAGTTGGCTTATGGGTAGAAATATGCAAAGCAGTAAATTTATAAATGAATATAGAAGTTGAATAACCAGAGAATTGATCAAATTGATCAAATTGTTTTTTTACTTTTATATAGTTTATTTGCTAGGAAACATTGTTTCCTGTTTATTAATTCTTTGGATAGGTAATATGATCTCATGCTTAAAAAATTATAAATATGTGTGTTGTATACTTTGAAAAGTCTCCTCTGTAGTGCTATTCATTAGTCACTATTATCTCTCTACAGGCAACAACTGTTAATAGTTGTTCATTCAGAGATATCTCCATTCAGAGATATTTAATGTGTACATATGTGGATATATTCTTTTCGCACTATTTCTATATAGATGGTATAATATTAACTTTTTATATTAGAACATAAAGACCTATATAGACTTCTTGTAAAATATTTTTCTAGAAATTTATCCATTTTACTTAAGTTTTAAAATTTGCTTTATACAAAGTGGAGCAAAGTTGACTTTTGTTGTTTTGGGGGTTATTTCCCTCTGATTTCTAATTCTTTCTTTTTTTTTTTTTTCTGGTCAAAGGCTTGCACTTTATTTTTTTTAATTATATAATAAATCTTTATTGTTCAGATTATTACAGGTGTTCCTCTTCCCCCCTCCCCCATAACTCCCCTCCACCAGATTCCCCACCCAACCCCATGCCCTTACCCCGCACTGCCTTCATCCATAGGTGTAAGACTTTTGTCCAGTCTCTTCCCGCACCTGTCAGACCCTGTTCCCCCTGAAAATTATCAGTCCGCTCCCTTTCTATGTCCCTGATTCTATTATGTTCACCAGTCCATTTGTTCCTCAGATTTTTTATTCACTTGATTTTTAGATTCACTTGTTGGTAGGTATGTATATGATGTCTTTTTGTTGTTCATAGTTTTTACCTTTACCTTTTTCTTCTGAGTGTGTCCCTTATGGATCTGAGGAGTTGTAATATGGATGGTCCCACTCTGACCATTGGGTACACTGGCTCATGGATCTCTAAGGAGGTGCTAATTTAGCCTCTGCCTGATGTAACCCAGCAGAAGCTACTGAGAGATCTGCAGATTCCTCTTCTTTGTTTGGGCTTTGGAGGTGCCCAGATGAGGCCCAGCTGTGAAGCAGTGCGAGTTGCTATGGGCCTTGGCCCTTCTTTTGGATGTTCTGGGCCTCTCTGACCCAGCTGCAGTTTGTTAGGTAATTTTAGATTGCAAAGGGCCAAGCCATTCATATGCAAAAGCCTCTGCTCAAAGCTTGGGTGGGGAAGAGTCTCAGGAAATCCACAGGGCGGAGCAAACAGCAATGGCTGATCCTCAGCCCTGACCTAAGAGGCCCTGGGTCTCAGTGTTCCTCGGTAATTGCTGCAAGAACCTCTGAGAGAAAGCCACCCTTGAGTTCCGCCTGATGCCAGATAGACCAGTTTCTCCCCGTAGGAGTCTGGGTCCCCAGATTCTTGCCTGGAACTGGAGTTCAGAGCGGTCAGGAGCTTGTGTCTCCCTCCCGATTGAGAGAGACAATTGCGTGCTCATTTTCCAGCCCTTTCCATGCGTGTACCCGCGTACCTCTGCACTTCACTTCCGCACCTCCTCTGAGTCTCAGTTGCTTTTCTCTTCTAGCTGTAGAATTTCCACTCAGCCAGCCTTCCTGTGGTTCTGGATGATGTCTGTTTTGTTTTCAGTTGTCGTTTTGAAATTGTTGTGCGAGGCAGCAATTTCAGATGTTTACCTGTGCCGCTGTCTTGGTTTCTCCTCCATTATTTCTTTTTGTTAATATAAGAATTACTATGAATTTTCTTCTGAACACTGTGTTAGCTGTATTCCATAGGTTCTGTATTCTAGATTTGTATCTGATTTTCATTGGTAATTGCATATAATGTCAATGTTGTGTTACTGGGTGAACTCTGATTAAGTGGCTTAGCCTTTTCTCATGAGACAATTTAGTGTTTTCAGGCAGGGTTAGTTACCTGAGTGCTTTGGAACTTTTACACCCAACACACCTGAGGAGTACAGTCGCCTCAGAAATAAGTAGTAGCCCTATCCATAGTTATGTTATCTTCAGCTCTCACAATTACCAGTCCTTTCTACAATAGTTGTTTGTTGTTTCTATTCTTGATTTTAAACTACAGATTACTGTGTTGGTGCATCAGTGGTATTTTCGCTTGTAATTTTTCAGCTAGATTTTAAGATGTTCACTTATGCATTAGTTTAAATGTTATACAAATATAATGGGGAAGAAATTGAAGAGATATAAAATTTGCTTGTAATTCAACAAATATTTATTGACATAGTGATAAGCTAGTCCTATTACTGAATAAAACAAAGCCTCTGCCCAATGAAAACCTACATCAGAGAGCAGCACAGATGAGAAAACAAATATATGGTACAGCAATTTTCAGCTGGTGTGCCACAAGAATGTTTAAAACGTGCAATAACTGACTATTTAGTCTGGGGACTGAATACTTTCCCCTTAGATTGTAAAAAGATAAAAAGACAACAGCCAACACAAATAATAGCTGTCTGATGTGAATGAATGAAGCTGTACCTATTTTTTTTTCCTGTCAAGTCAGCAAAAAATATATTTTTTCAACATAAGGATATCACGTATGGTATTAGATATGGAGCACTTGCACTTCATAAATTTCATGACACATGACATATTAAATCTATATCCACATACATTTGTTCTTCTTGGCCCCCTTTTGAAGAGTCTCCTGGATATAGGGAGCTGGCCCTATTCATCTTCTGTTTCCTCGGATAGGCAAGTTACTGGCACACAGTAAGTGGTAATCAATTTGAGGTTCAGGTTGTTGCTAAACTTATTTAAGTTCATATAAACCAGGCTTGATCATGTTTCCAAAATTAGAGCCCGATGAGTTAGTAAGATACTCACTGGGTGATAATTTATTGAAAATGAGCTCACTACTGTTTGTGTTTATGAAGGGGAAGTACAGAGGATTGTGGGCTGTGTTCTGGCTGTATCTTCTCCTAAGTCTTTAAATTTAACAATAAAAATAGAAATTACTTTCAATGACAAATTAAAATTAGAACATTCTAATGAACAAAACAAACTGACGTCCACAATAGATCCAGAGACATTGAAACAATGCAACAGGCTGACATATGTCAGAGGAAAAGGGGGTGGATGGGAAGAGATTAACCAAAAAAATATGAATATTAGAGGCCCAGTGCACAAAATTCAGGTGGTCTGCGGAGATCAGGCCCTAGCTTGCGCCCCCAGCCTCACAGCCCTGCAGCCCTGCCTGGCACCCCGCCTTGGCCTGGCGCTGCCTGCTTGCCCTGCCCCCTGCCGCCTTCTGGTTGCCATCTGTGGGGTGATTGGCAGTGCGATTGAGCCCCTGCTTGCACCCACCGTGACCTGGCACCGCCCGCTCAACTGCTTCACCATCCCCCTGCAGTCCCACTGTCGTCAGGGCCCATCAGGGCTGGCAGCACCTCCACTGCCAGCACTGTGCCGCTGGCGCCCGCCATATTCCACGCCACCCCTGGTGGTCAGTGCACGTCATAGTAAGCGGTCAAACTCCAGGTCAATGACTGCCCGAGGGGACAGTTTGCATATTAGGCTTTTATTATATAGGATATGCCATAGACACAGACGATAGTGCTGGGAAGGCCTGAAGCTGGGTGGAGGAGGTCAATGGGGGAAAAAGGACACCTGTTATACTATCCACAATAAAGACCAGTTAAACAAATAAACTCTTATAAAACAACTCTTATAAACTCTTATAAAAGTTTTGTAATTTCCAGGGTTAAGCTTTATGTTTCCCTCCCTCAATTTTAAAGTGTTTTGGTAGTCTTTATAACATAGATCAGATTTGATGTGTCATTTATTTAACAATTGAGCATTTTAATGTAGCTGCCACTGAATTTAAAATTGATAGGGGTATTGGATCTGTGCTTGCAGTATATAATATTTAAGTACACAGGCCTGATAAATATTTACTTCTAACTCTGGTTAAAGTGCTCTTGACTTTGGTTGTTACTATCAACTTAATAATAATGCAGCTTTTTGTTACATTTTTATCACTTACTGTCACAGTCTCTGAGGTAATTTTTCCTCCCACTTTTTATTTTTAAAATAGGGTAGGAAACTGAGGCTCAGAGAAGTGGCTTACTGTAAGTCACACAGGTCAGTGAGCGCAGAGCGAGTCTTGAAGCCAGATTTTATGATTCCTGGTGGACACACGGTTCCCTGAAGCCTGCTTACAGACTCTGTTCACTCATTACTTACAGTGTGGATGTTTCAGAAGAAGCAGAAATAGTTTTTGTGCTTAATTTTTTCTATTAAATTGGACATAGACAATTGAAAATAATGAAACCTTAGTTATCTGCTTACTGTATTAGTAAATACTCAGTGATATATAGTGGTGCAATAAAGTAGAATACATAAATGCAAGTCCCATAACTTACCTGAAAATCTAATGTAATGTTTTCAATGAATGTTTTATTCACTTATTTGATTTTGAGTTCAGTATTAAAAGTAAAATAAAAAAATAAAAACAATGAACGTAGGTACAATTTTCTTTTCTTTCCCAGACAGATATTGATTATGTACACGGTGTTATAGCCATCCTGGAAAAAGAGTAAGTTCTTCTTAATTATGGAAGTGAAAATGTTCATTACTATTATCTCTTTGCTTTTTGCTAAAAGATGCTGCCTTCTTTTATATTTCATTTTTCTGGAGTTCAGTGTATATTAGACCACCTATAGTTTGCATTGTCATATAGAAGGTGCACATCCAGTTATCTGATGGGGTAAATGGGTATATTTGGAAAAGACTTGAATGTTATATGTATGTAACATTATCAAATAACAGTCTTTAATCTGTAGTACAGTGAACATGGAGTCATATAAGGTTTCTTAAATTGTTCACCCTGTGTTTACCAAGCAAAAATTTTCTGCTGTTTTGGCAGATATTCATTTAGCAGTTTCAAACCTCAGTGCTAAACTATGTCTAAATCTAATCTATTTTGCGAAGGTTGAGTAACTGTGAGTTTACTGTGAGCAAGGCACATCGCAGGTAACAACAGATGGAAAGCTTAATGAATTTCAGGTATCATTAATTTTTAAAGTACTGCTTTGGTGGTAGTCTTAATAGTAACATTAAGAAATCAGTCTTGATATGGTGTCTTCATTGAATTCTGTCTGTTTTTGCCCCCTAAACACTTATCTTCTACTTAAAAAGACAAAAGAGAAGCAACAATTATTTGCCAACAAATAATGTGGCTTTATATTTGTCTATCAGTTCTAAAGCCAGAGACTTAAAAAAATATGTATAATTTTGGGTTAATCTCTGTATTTGTTAGATTTTTTCCCAAGTGCTCAATTTCTTGTTATCCTTCATATAAGTACAACTTGGCAGCCTTCATATAAGTACTATCATATAGCATCGATTCCTTAATAGGACCAGAGCAATAACCACTAGTCCCCTTCAGAGGGGCCCCGTGGGCACGTCTGTGGGGCACGTGCAATGATCCCATTGATTCCTTTCTTCTTCGATGTGTAGGAAAACCATGCCCAGAAAAAAATACAAATTAAGCACTAAGAATGTTTGTGCAAAGACAGGGAATTAGACAACCATTTTGTGGAGATATGCAAAAATGAGAATGGAGAATGCAAATGAGAAGGAAATTGCAGTTGAGTAAGATTGGTTTAAAAAACTTGAGAACAGTTTCTCAACCTTGGCACTGTTTGCATCTTGGGCTAGATAATTCTTTATTGTGAGGACTGTCCTCACATGCATTGGAGTATGTTTACGGTCTCCCTAATGTCTGTCTCTCTACTAGATGTCAGTCCTGTCCGTAATGATGACAACCAAATGTCTGGACATTGCTCCGTGTACCCTTCAGGGGCAGGAGTGCTCTCAGTGAGAAACACTAGTTTGGAATGACATATAGTGCATAACCTACAATAAACCTTCCTGAGAATTAAAGAACTTTGATTTTTGTACACACACACACACACACACGCACATGCACACATGCGCACACACATTCATTCATTACTTTTTTTTTTCAATTTCCATTTTCTGTGACACCTTGATTTGATTTGTTAAAAGTTTATACTTTTTAGGAAAGTAATACCTGCATTTGGCCTAGGATTTCCATCCTGCTCTAAGAATAGTGGCACTTTACACTTTTTGAAAGCATTATTTTTAAAAAATGTGTGCTATTAGAAAAAATCTGTATTTTTCTGGAAAATTATCGATGAGCTACTTCACTGAACACAGTATGTTCATTTCTGATGATAACACAGTAAGTTGAGCATCAAGATAAATAAAATCCCACAGAGCTAAAATAACTCAACTAACCTTTCTCATGATAGATTTTCTAAAGAAATCAGCTCTGGCCTAGTGGAAATCATATCACCTCCAGGAAGCTATTACCCTGACCTGACAAACTTAAAGACCACGTTTGGAGACTCCAAAGAAAGAGCCAGGTGAGCCCGGGCTTCTCAGGACTCTCCCCGTGAGTGTGATGTGTGATAAACGCAGTTCTTACTTATCAAGCTTCACATGTTTTAGGATTTAGCCAATTAATGAGAGCCAATGAATTTTGGAGTGCTTTATTGGAAATTCTATGGAGTTTCTAATGAGAGGTTGAATTTGGTAAACTTTATAATTTTTATTACTGCTGCTCTGATGTTAACGAGTTTTCTTAAGAGCACATTATCTATCAATATAACTCAGAAGTTAGTCCGGAGAGAAATCTCAGATTTGTATGCAGCATAAATGAGAGCTGACTCCATAAAGAGGCAAAAACAATAATACTCTTCTGCAAAATTATATTATAATGAAGTAATTAGTCTATTGGGTTTGTCTCTGGCTCTCTAAAACTGAAGGACTTAACTTTCATTGTGTTACTAAAAACAAAGTAAGAGATATTTGTATTAGTTTTGGACTTTCTGTAACTAGAGAAAAGGAAAACGGTATTTTGGGAAGAGATTTGTATATCTTGAATTATTCATTTGTCCCAAAGACAGATATGTCCCCATAATTGGTTAATTGTCTCTCAATAAATACACTTTTATTTTTCAAAAATTAGCTTTGAATTTAGTAAAAATTTCTAGGTAGTCTTATTAGCTGTATCATGGAGAAGTTTGCTTAATATGATTTAAAGCTTTCATTTTACTGGTTGTGCGTTTTTTTAAAACCTGACTTTTAGGACCACTCTCTTATTTAAAATGAGCCAGTTTCTATAGACTGCCAGGATTCACTGAGAGAACTTACTGTTGTAAATTGTAATAGGATGTTTTGGGTGTTTCAAGCGTCCCTGCCTATTTATTAATTGCTACCTGCGTGGAGCACAGTCCTAGGCACCAGAGCAGTGCTCCCCAAAGTGCAGTTGTCGAAGCACCAGTCCCCAGGGACATCAAGAGGTCACTGAAAAAAGGGCCAGTGGTCAAGGAAGTTGGGAAAATACTGGATTACAATTTTTTTCAACAAATGTATTACTGCTGGATGTTTCAGTGCCTCTATATGCATACTAATGTACCTCCCGAGGGGAAATACGTATGCTTCCAAAGCTTTCTTGGTATTAGACTTCATTTTTCCTTATGGCATCTTGGGAATTAGTCCTTTGGGGAATACATTTTGACAATGGCCTCATTAGAGAAAAGTGAATGCGCTTTCACTCTCTCCTCTAAGTGCATATATTATGCATGTATGTGTACCTAGATATCTGTATGTCTATATGGACATATATTGTGTATACATCATGTATGTAAAATATATACATATTGTATCTGTAGTATATTACATATTATAGAATATTATAATGTCATATAATATATATCAAAATGTAATACATTTAATCCTATTTTGAGTGATTCTTAACTTATTTTTGAAAATTTTTGTTTCAGATGGAGAACAAAGCAAAACCTAGATTATTGTTTTCTAATGATGTATGCTCAGGATAAAGGCACTTATTACATTCAGGTAAGTGTGGTTATTTCTTTAATGTTTTTCACCTTTTTAAAGAAAAAGTAATAACATCAAAGGTTTATTTTCATTAAAATAGGGTGTGTTAAAAGCATAAGCCCTCTCAGATCTTTAAGGTCATAACACTGTATTGAGGGCAGAAGCAACTCTCATAGTCACTGAGAATGTGGGCTCTGAAGTTCCATTCTCTGGTTTTGCACAAACACTAGCTCTCCACTTAGTGGTATGACAGCGGGCAGGTCACTCACCTCTTCTTTCCTTTCCTCCCATCCCTCCACCTCCTCTCATCCCTCACCCCCTTCTCTCATCTCCCTCTCCTTTCTCATCCTCCATCTCCTCTCTCATTCTCCCCCTCCTCTCTCATCCTACCTTTTCCACTATTAAAAAGAACTAAGAAATAATTATATGAAAAATTTAAGGAAGGATTTCCATGTCATTTTTTTAGTGGTTCTATTAGTATAGTTGGAATTTTTTTTGTATGCTAAGGTGTATTTACATTTAGGTAATAAAACTGACATTTTAGTTTTATTAGCATGGCTAGAATAGTAAATCTATAGTGATATGGGTTTTAAGTTAGCCAGGTAGGTAACATCTTACTAATATAAGAAGCTCTTATTTCTTTCAAATTTCATTTTCCTCAGTGACTTAAGCTTTAGTTTCCCAATTCATTTCTTTCACTAAAGGTCATTATTCCTTGTTTGAAATGCAAATACCCCTGAGCCACTAAGATTGTCAGGGTTTTTTGTATGAAAAGTTTATTAGGTCATGAAGTTTTGATGAAAGTGTTAAGAAAAGGTATTCTGGTCCCTGAATCAGAAAGGAAATGGTGGGCAGCTCCCGGGAGTTGGGAGAGATGGGAAGGGACTTTGGAGGAGAGGAAAGAAGGAAAAATCCTGGCATCACATCACATGGGTAGTTGGACTTAACTAAGGTCAGACTTTGTCTCCCTTGACATTATACCTTGGGCCAGCTGTTCAAATGGGCATGACCCTGCTGGCCTGTGCACTGAGGGTCTGGGGTTCAACATTCCCAGTCAAGGGCATATACCTGGGTTGCAGGTTCAATTCTCCACCTCCAGTCGTGGGTGTGTGGGAGGCACCAATCGATGTTTCTCTCTCTCTTCCCCTTCCTCCTCCCATCCACTTTCTTTAAAAATCAATGGGAAAAAATGTCCTCATCCCTCAGGTGAGGATAAAAAAAAATCCACAAGACAAATGGGCATGAATTCTTACTTGGTTCACAGAAAGGGAGATGTAAATAATGGTAGGGTCAGAACTTAACATCTCTCTATATATATACTGAGTGGCCAGATTATTATGATCTCTGAACGCATAATAATCTGGCCACTCTGTACTTGAGTACCTCATTAATTTGATATCAAAGATACTATAATCGTGCATCTGATCAGTTTTCCCTTTTGCATTGGTTGATAGAAAGAAAGCTCCGGGCAAATAGGTGGTTGATCTCCAGCAAAAGGCTAGAATACTTTTGGTACCCATTTGAGATACAAATATAATGAGTAGCCAGATTATTATGTGTTCAGAGATCATAGTAATCTGGCCACTCAGTGTATATAAACCTAAGTGACTGTTAATGACCAGACCAACCAGTTAACCAGTCGCTATGACATGCACTGACCACCACAGGGCAGATGCTCAATGCAAGAGTTTCCCCCTGGTGGTCAATGTGCTCCCATAGCCAACCTCCTGCGATCCCTCCCCCTGCCAGCCTGCCCTCCCCCCATAGGCCCCGATTGGGGGGCCGGCCAGCCAACCCCCCGGGGTCTCTCCCCCTGATAGGCCTCATTTGCCAGCCAGGCTGGGGGACCCCATCCATGCACGAATTTGTGTGCTGGGTCTCTAGTTGTATAATATATAACAGTATACAACATTTGAGCATATAAAAGGCAATATCCTAAATTTGGAGAGTACATTTCCTTGAAATACCTTAGAGAAGTCTTATAATTTCAAAATGTTTTGTTTTAACATATCCCAAATATTACTATAGTTGAACCTTGCTATTTATTCTAGGGCCACTATATAAACACATTATGGTCAAGAAATTTTAGAGAGAACTTAAAAGTATAGTTACTGTTTGTTTGTTTTTTAATTTGCTTTCCAAGGAGAGGATTAATGCAACCTTAAAAGATTTTTCGTGAAGTATAGGAAAAGTAAATGTTTAGGAAATTAAGGAAAAGTTGGAGTTTGGAAAGAGGATAATAAGGAACACTCCCCTAAACAGAGTCAGTATGTAACAGCAGAGGTCAGTATTTAGTAACAGTAGCAACTGTGAATTAGCATCTATTGCTTGCTTACCGTATGTCAGGCATTGCTCTTTACAATTTATGCTTTGCACACATAAATTCATTTAACACAACCCTTTTTCGTAAGAGCAGAATCATACTATGTATTGTTTTATAGCCTATTTGCTGTTACTTTCCATATCATAGATGCCATATGCCACTGATGTATTCCCAGGGTTTAGTACAGTGTCTGGGACATAATAAAAGCTCAATAAGTATTTGAGCTTTTATTGTGTCAGTATCATATCTTTCCAAATACTACTATTGTTATGTAGAGGGAGAAGAAATCTTAGAGGATTTAAAGAAATGAAAACTTTAAATCCTAAAGTAAATGAAAATTATTTATTTTTAGATAACTAGAAATGATAATGTGAAATTAAGAAAAGGAAACGTTTTCTTAGGATATTAAAATTATCTTGTGACTTTAAAGTTCTATGAAAGAAGATTCTGAGGGGGGAGTCTGCATCATCCATGACGGCTGATCTCTGCCAACGCCCTATGAGCTGGCAACAGTCCCGAGCATAGTTAGTGCTGGTGTTGGCAGAGCACTGGGGTTAGCTGGCACCTTGTGAGCTGCTGCAACTTCTTAAGGATTTTGAAGATATCTTTCAATATGTAAAAAAGGAACTTTCAGGAATCTACAGAAATGAAAAGTATGTAAGTAGAAGCATATCAGTACAGGGTTGTTGGCACAGACAGTGAGAAACAAGCTGTATGTCTGCCTGTGAGCCAGACAAGTTGAATGAATTGTTGTACAACTATAGCATGGACTATTACATGTCTATTAAAAAGGATGATTTAAATATGTACTTATTAACCTGAAAGCTATTCATGGTATATGAAGAGACAAACGTATGGCCTCCTTTTTAAATAAAATCCTAGAGTTGGGTGGGAGCCTGGAGGAAGTGTGTATGGGTCTTTATGTCCACACAGAAGGTGCTGAATTGATGCACAACCAACTTTTAACACTGGTCACCCCAGCTAGCAGGGTGGAGGGCAGAGAAGGGGAACTAGGAGATTTTTCTTTGATTCTTTCTTTGACTTAGTATGCATGTTATGTAAAAAGGAAAAATAAATTAAAGGCCTACAAAATTATTTTTCTTTGAGAAGATGAAAGGCAGTGTGAACTCAGATTGGGCAGTATAAAACGACCAAAAAGGAGTCATCCATGGATTGGTAGTGTTATTTCGCAGAGTATGGGAATGGTTTAGTTGACTTGCTATGTGCATCTTCCTTTTAATTTTCCTTGTTTTCTTTTAATAAAATTTAGTTTTGTAATTTCATCATTTTTACCATTGTTTACTTGACTTCCATGATAAAATATGTTTGGTTATTTTTCGTAATAAAGAAGATCTGTCTATCTAAATCTTTCCTCTCTTTAGCTTGAAGATGATATTATTGCCAAACCGAATTACTTTAACACTATCAAAAATTTTGCCCTTCAACTTTCTTCTGAGGAATGGATGATACTAGAGTTCTCCCAACTGGGCTTCATTGGTAAGAAAAGTGTTGGATTTATCTACTTTTCAGAAACCCAAAATAGGATTTGGAGATTTCTAAGGTTGTGGTATTTACTCTAGAGTTCTACAAGGCAGCCTCCGCATGTCCACATGCAAAGCCAGCCATGGTCCTGGTGAGCATGCTGAACTCTGACCCTCTTCTACAGCCACTGCTTTTGCAAGATTGGCTTTTAAAACTGTCAAGTTACAGTTTTCTATCGGGTCTAGTAATATTTAATGTCGTTTTTCAACATTCGTTTAAAATCTTGCTTGGCGTTGACTTGTATTGACATAACCTTCAAACACGTGGTATCTACAGAACGTGTGAAGTTCAATTAACAAGTTTTGCTTGAAAAAGTTTGTGTTTGGTTTGGTTTTTGTTGCAAAACTAGGGCTAAGAAGATGGCGGATGAAGAGCATATTCGGCACTGCATGCTTTACGAGTTCCAATTAGGAAGAAAAGCAAGTGAGGCTGCAAAAAACATCTGTAGTGCTCTTGGTCAAGATGCAGTTAGCACCAGAAAATGCCAGCGTTGGTTTGAGAAATTTCGCGAGGGAAATTTTTCATTAGATGACAAGAGTGGTCGAGGCCGTGTGTCCAATTTTGATCAAGAAGCTCTTCAAGCTCTTTTGGTGCAAAATCCTCAAATTACCCAACAAGAGCTTGCGACAACTTTAAATTGTTCACAAAAAACAATTTCCAATCAATTGTGTGCACTTGGCAAAGTCCAAAAGTTTGGAAAATGGGTTCCTCATGAGTTGACCGACAACAACCGTAATCAAAGAGTCACAATTTGCAGTTCGCTCCTCTCTCGTCAAAACCGTTTGCCGTTTTTAGAGCAAATTGTTACCGGAGATGAAGAATGGGTGCTGTATGTTAATTTGAAAAGGCGGCCTCAATGGTTGGACAAAAATGAGGCTCCGCAGCCCACGCCAAAACCTGACTTGCATGCGAAAAAAGTGATGTTGTGTGTTTGGTGGAATTTTAAAGGAATTCTTCATTATGAACTTTTACCATCTACCCAAACCATTACAAGTGCAGTGTATAGTGCCCAATTGGAAAGGTTAGCCCAAGCTTTAAGAGAAAAAGAACCCGCGCTGATTAATCGGAAGGGCATAATTCTTCACCACGATAACGCACCACCGCATACTGCAAGAATCACTGCTGAAAAACTGCGCCAGTTGGAATGGGAAGTTCTCCCTCAACCTGCATATTCTCCTGATATTGCCCCTTCCGATTACCATTTGTTTCGTTCTTTGCAAAACTTTCTTCTTGGAAAAAAATTTAATAATGAAGAATGCCTCAAAAATGCATTGACCGAATTTTTTGCATCAAAATCACAAGAATTTTACAACAGAGGGATTAAAATGCTTCCTGAGCGTTGGGCACAAGTAGTAGAAAACAACGGCAACTATATTGTTGATTAAATTTTGTTGTATTGTTTAAATAAATTCGATTTTAAAAAGTATTAGAAAACGACATTAATTATTACTAGACCTAATAATATGAATTCCTAATATTTGATGTAGTACATGAAGTTCCTGTCCAGTGATTAATTTGTTTTTATTTATTTTATTTGTTTATTTTTTTACTAGTCAGGATGCTCATTTAAAGTTTTTTACTAACATTGCTAAATTATCCAACTAAAGAGAATATGTTGAAAATCAAAGAATTGAAGGAAATTTACAGGTTTAAAAAAACACCCAGAGGATAACATTTCACTTCCTATAGTACTTTAAAACTTTAAATATTGGAGGCTGAGCCTTTGATTTTGCTGATCACTTATCTCAACCTTAATTTGAGTTAAAAAAAAAAAAAATCTTGTGAAAGTTTAAGTGAAGACAGAAGGACTACCGTGTTTCCCCGAAAATAAGACATCCTCCGAAAATAAGACCTAGCGCATGGAAAGATAAGACATCCCCTGAAAATAAGACCTAGCGCAACTTTGGGAGAAAAAATTAATATACTAAGACACTGTCTTATTTTCGGGGAAACAGGGTAGGAGTCCTTGTTTTTTGCATTTATTTTAAAAATTTGTTTTTACCTAACCCTCTTAAATTCCTTTTTTTTTTTTTTTTTTTTTAAATGGGAAGAATCTTATTAAGACATGAAGGAAAAAAATCTCTGACTTGCTTCTTGAATCCTTTGAGCCAGTAGTTATATGATAGATTTTGTAATAAAGAAAATCAGGAATTCACTACTTCCTTTGAGGAACTTTCAGGAATCTACAGAAATGAAAAGTATGTAAGTAGAAGCATATCAGTACAGGGTTGTTGGCACAGACAGTGAGAAACAAGCTATATGTCTGCCTGTGAGCCAGACAAGTTGAATGAATTGTTGTACAACTATAGCATGGACTATTACACGTCTATTAAAAAGGATGGTCGCTCCATGTTGACCCAAAGCAAGGTTGTTGTTGTGATCAGACAAGTGAGGATGTTATTCATAAGGACTCGTGGCTGGAAGAGCACAGGGTTTAGTTTACTTGTTGTATGGGCTGCCCTGACGGAGCCGTATGGATGCTTGTCTTCTCTATTACAGTTGTTGGCTGGAATATCTTTTCAGGTAAAATGTTTCAAGCGCCAGACCTCACTCTGATTGTGGAGTTCATCTTCATGTTCTATAAGGAGAAGCCCATTGACTGGCTCTTGGACCACATTCTCTGGGTGAAAGTCTGCAACCCTGAAAAAGATGCGGTAAGTTAATTTCTTAGGAGGCGAAGAAGCTTCTTTTCTGAATTTCATGAAAGTGACTGTTAGGGGGCTAGATTTTATGAGTGAACAGTTAAATAGGTGTTTCCACTTAACATTTTGAGTGCTTGCCTGCTTTTTTGAACTGACAAAAGTTTTAGTAGTAGAGTGACTTTTAAACAGCAGCGGGAAAATCCAATGAATAAGTAAAGCCCACCTTTCAGTTCTGTCAGCGTCTCTCGTGTCTTTAGTCTCTGCTTTCTCATTGCTTTTGGCTGCAGCCGTGAGTCATAGCTGTCCTCTGTGGGCTATTTCAATTTCCTTCAGATTCTCTGTCAGCTCTCCCTTTTCAGATACTTTGGGGACAATATCAGACCCCTACACACCAGAAATAAGGAATAACATAGAAGTCATATTTTATACCAAAACAATGGCAAGTCACAAAAGCACCTTTCAGTTTATTATAATACTTGGAAGAAACCAGTACTCACACTGACATGCTGACCTTTTAGGTGGGATAAGTGAACGTTGACGTTAGCTTTGATTATTCAAACATCAAATTACTTTCTTAGAAATCTTATTGCAAAAATTAATTTGATGTTTTTCCTGTCCAATTTGAATTGTACCTCTGAAAAAGCAAATTTTTATTTATTTGGTGTAAGCATAAATAAAATATGAGTGTACACATTCTGAAAAATGTATAAATAAATTGTGACATATAATAACAGGAACTATTTATTAAAAGCATATGTTATATGGTTGACTTAATATTCATTCTAACAAATAGACATTAAATTTAATTTGATTTTATGACCTTATATTTCCTAGAATAGTTTTATCATGCTACCTTCCAATTCACTTTTAGGACATTATCTTCGGTAGCTATCACTGCATTCATTCCATGATGTAAGGCCTTCCCTGTGTCTTCTTTGTGAATTACAGGAATTTTTATTATAGGATAAAAAAGTTAACATCATCTTTACACTCCTAAAATATGCTTGCATTTTTTTTTGTCCTGTGCAGTTTAATCTAATGTATGGCTAGGTTCTAAAATGAGCCCTGGAGGTTAAAATTTCTGGCAGTAAAAATTGAAACTACGAAAACCTTTAAATCACCGGGGCACTTAAGTCCACAGCCCGTTGTCCAGTTGTGTCTGTTCTTCCACTCCCTGGCCACATTTCTCTGAGGTCTGTACCTCTTCAGCTGCTTCCACCGGATGTCAGACCCTGCTGCACAGACTTGCGGGTATCTGGAATGGCCTCTTTGGCGTGGTCTGGGAAGCCTTCAGAGCAACCTCACATTCTCCCAGAGGCTCACTGACCGCTCTGGCCTTTCTGGCCCACACGTGTCCCCTGCCTCAGCGTCAGGCCCTTTGTTCTGCCCCTTCCCTCTCTCTCTCCTTCCACTTGAATAGTTGAATTTGTGTGAATAAAATGTGCTCCTTTACTTCTGTTCTAGTATTAGTAATAATGTTCACCTCTTGTCTAAATTCAATAAGCCAATCAATGTGGAAAGGCTGGTGATTTTTGAAATACATTTGGTGTTACAATTCACACCTTACTCATAATGCAATTTATAATGGATTTTTTGTGTGTGTATAACAGATGTGAGGAACAGTGGTTCCCCCCAAAATCAGGCCTTTTAATACCCAGCAAATTATTGGAGGTCTTTCAAAGTGTAAATATTTTATTTTTTAATGTATATATATATACATATATATATACATATATATATATGTGTGTGTGTGTGTGTGTATATATATATATATATTTGTTTGTTTGTTTTTTGTGTTTGTTTTTTTTTAAAGAGAGGAAGGGAGAGGGATAGCGAGTTTGAAACATTGATGAGAGAGAGACATAGATCAGCTGACTCCTGCACACCTACTACTGGGGATGTGCCCACAACCAAGGCACATGCCCTTGACCGGAATTGAACCTGGGACCTTTCAGTCCGCAGGCTGACAGTCTATCCACTGAGCCAAACCGGTTAGGGCATGGAAATATTTTATAAATGTCGTTTTTAATATGTTCTTGACCTAAAATTTATTTTAAAAAGTCATTGAAAATGAAGTTAATGAAAGCATGACCAGTTAGCCGTGGCTCCAAACGAACAGCCATTGAGAGCCCTGCTGGCCTTGAGTGTCTCATGCTCTGATCAGTCTGATGTCAGGTTGCATCTGAAGTCTAAGCTCCGAGGCACTTTGAGTTGAAGCAGATTCCTTAACTGTGCTGAGATGATGTGCCAGTGTCACTTTTCATACTGTTTACTTGCTTATAGCCAAGTTATTGCCTTACATTTCACACAACCAAATGTCCCTTTAATTAGTTGCAAAAACTTAATTATGTTACCTTTTACATATTTTGTCTATATGACCCAAATCTCTAGTTTATAATTTGGGCATTTTAATATTTTTGCTTTTTAGAAATTTATTTTTATTAATAATCCATATTTGTCATTTTTTATATCTTTTTTAAAAATCTTTATTGTTGAGATTATTGGTATGCTTGTCCCAGAGGCTCCTTGCACTATCTTCATATTTTTGGATTCTTTTTTCATTCTTTTTTAAAAATATATATATATTTTATTGATTTTTTACAGAGAGGGATAGAGAGTTAGAAACATTGATGATCGAGAAACATCTATCACCTGCCTCCTGCACACCTCCTACTGGGGATGTGCATACAACCAAGGTACTTGCCCTGGATTGGAATCGAACCTGGAACCCTTAAGTCCACAGGCCGACGCTCTATCCACTGAGCCAAACTGGTTAGGGCTGGATTCTTTTTTCTTTTTGTTTTTCTGGTTGGGTTTTTTTTTTTTGTTTGTTTGTTTGTTTGTTTTTTTGCTTCCTTGTATTTCAAATCATAGACTTGATTCTTGGGATCCTCTAGTCTACTGTTGAATCCCTGTATATTATTCTTTAGTTCAGTCAGTGTATGCTTAATTTCTGACTGATCCTTTTCCATTTTTTTGTGGAAGGTAGCAAATACAGGTATTTATTTATGCTGCCATCTAGGTTCTTCTCTCTCTGCATTTTAATACTAAAAGTCAAGTCTATATTGACATAGTGTGAGAAATGATTGAAATTAAATCCTTAACTCTTCCCTGAGATGTGCTTATTTTAAATTTCTGCATCTTGTCTGTTTATCAAATAGAGAGCGATTCTACAATACTAATGCCTCAATGAGCAACCTAAAAAATGTGATTTATAATATGATATGAAATTTATTTTCAATATTTACTAAAGCACTCCTCAGTTTTCAGATGACAAGATTTCACTTTATAATGTAACACTAACATGATTTTCCCCCCTCATATTTAGAAACATTGTGATAGACAGAAAGCAAATCTACGAATTCGTTTCAGACCTTCCCTCTTTCAGCATGTTGGTCTGCATTCTTCGCTAACAGGAAAACTTCAGAAACTTACGGTTGGTGATTTCATTTGATTTTCTCATGAGCGTTCGAATCGTTGTTCAGTGCATTGTCATTGTTCTTCCTCTTAAGGATTAGCTATGGTTGTTTTAATTGCATATATGTTTCTCCTCCTAGGACAAAGATTACATGAAACCATTACTTCTTAAAATCCATGTAAACCCGCCTGCAGAAGTCTCTACTTCGCTGAAGGTCTACCAAGGACACACGCTGGAGAAGACGTACATGGGAGAGGACTTCTTCTGGGCCATCACGCCGACAGCAGGAGACTACATCCTGTTTAAGTTTGACAAGCCCGTCAGTGTGGAAAGGTTGGTGATGAGTGAGACGTGTTTGGTGATCTGTGATGGGAGTGTTTTGTGTAGAACAGATGTGAGGAGACAGTGGGTCCCCGATGTTGGGTTATAGAATACATTTCCCACAAGTTGGTAATAACATGGGTTTGTTGTTTTCAGATATAATAGCAGCATTTAGCATATTTGATAAATTCTGTTGGTATTTCTGAAAATGCATTTAGTATAGTTTTTTCCATACTTTTATGTAGCACTGTGCTGCAAAATCTCTGATTTGTTTTCACATTCTTATCGTGGAATATCTCCTAAGATTTGAGTTGGTTTTATGCAGTCAGTTGGTTGAAATGACAAGTTTAACAAACTATGCCTATTTCTAATCAATGGCTTTGCAAATTCTGGATTCCTTTAATACAGCATGGAAGAATTCACAACCCTTTTTTGTGTTCCAACACTCTGTCCACTATACAAAGTTTAGGGCTCTTTCTCCCGTTTCTTATTTAGCAGTCATGAGGCCTTCAGACTTCGCTGTTTTGGTTGTGTTGCCCAGGCTGTAGCTTTATTTACATGTGACCCTCGGGAGAGAATAATTCTCTAGGCTCTGGTTTGTTATGTTAGGCGTTCTCATGAGAGGCCCATTCGGTTTTTAGAATATGCACTGTTTTTGTCCTTGAACAGAATTATTCCAAATGACTTTTGGCATATTCTTTTCTTGCTCTAAACTGATTCTAAAGAGGAATTTAAGTGTGAAAATGTTTTAAGCAAGGGAAATATCACTGGGAAAATATAAAAAATACTTTAAAATTATATTTTGCACTTATATGAATATGTAATATTTGTTGTTATAATATTTAATGCTCATTTCTACTATATAGTGGCAATCTGCACTATCGTTTGCCACATTTAAAGAGTCATCACAGAATTAGAAACAGTAATTTTCTTTCACCTTCTTGATAAATAAGAATAACTTCAAGCCATGTCTATTGGTTTATTTTTAGCAAATAAAAATAATTCCATTGAAGAGCTGCCTGAGAACTCATATTGGAGATCAAATTTCTTAACAACGAAAACGTTTGCAGTTAACCTCGGAGAAGTATTATTTACATGCTCCTACTGAGGAATTTTTCTAGTAGAAACTCATGTATGAATTTTCTGTCTTAGGATAGAAAAAAAGCAAAGACTCTTTCATTTTCACAATAATCTATGCTACCTGGGAAAAAGTAGAAGTTGTGCTATCAATGCAGACCTGAAGTATTAGGAAAATGTTTTCTAGCTGTATAGCATGGTATATGTTAATTGTACAAAACTTGAAATGTATGAAGAATAAGGGAAAAATCAAAACCCAAGGACACCATGTGACCATATTGGCACCTTTTTGTTTCTTGATAATTCTGTATACTTTATACTTTGAGGTCATGTTGTATATGTAATTTTATACCTTATATTTTCAATTATACTCTCATATATGATTCAGAGACCTTTTAATGGCTGCATAATACTCCATTGCATGGCTCAATCATCATTTACTTATTCTAATGTTAAACTCTTTTTAGGTGGTATTGAGTTTTTCACTATAGATAATTGCATAGCGAATGCCTCTGAATCAGTCTACCCAAACTCCAGATTATATCCATGGGCTCTATTTTTTATTTTTAGATTTTTAAAAAAAATTGGTTTTCAGAAGGAGAGGAAGACAGAGGGGGAGAGAGAGAGAAACATTGATGTGAGAGCTGAACACCCATCGGCTGCCTCCTGTATCCCGGAGCCCACAGCCTGGGCCTGTGCTCTCCCTGGGAATGGAACCGGCAACCCTTCCGTGAACAGGACATCGTCCAACCAACTGAGCCACACCAGCTACTGCTGGCTTTTTTTTTTTTATAGTGGCTTCCCACCCATATTTTTGTATCTATAGCTGAGGTATTGAATGACCCATTATTATATGAAACAATATCCCACAGCAGAGATGTCTTAAAAAAAAAGTGTCTCCGCAAAAAGGCTGGAAGTAATTTTTGGTATAGCTTAGAAGAAGCTTCTTATTTGGGTTTCCTAACTCATTTAACATTTGAAAATCAATACCTTATCATATGTGATCTCTGCCCACAAACATTATACTTAACTGTTAGAACCATGTTATAACTATTATTTGCTGAATATTCTTAATATGTAAAATACTTTTTGTCAGTTCTCGCAAACTTCTTGGTATAGTCATGTGTGGTGGGAACTTCTGCTTTGTATGTTCCCGTCAGGAGCACAGATCTCGGTTGCAGGCTTGATCCCCCGGCTCTGGTTGGGGTGCATGCAGGAGGCAACCAATCAATTTCTCTCTCTCTCACATCAATGTTTTCTCTCTCTCTCTCTCTCTCTCTCTCTCTCTCTCTCTCTCCCTCCCTCCCTCCCTCCCTCCCTCCCTCCCTCTCCCCCTCTCCCTCTCCCTCTCCCTCTCCCTCTCCCTCTCCCTCTCCCTCTCCCTCTCCCTCTCCCTCCCTCCCCCCACCCCCCTCCTTCCTTCCACTCTCTCAAAAAATCAGTGGGGAAAGAAATATCCTTGGGTGAGGATTAACAGGAACAAAAACAAAAAACAAAACAAAAAACATCTAAGATGCAGAAAGCTAATGCAACCTGCTAAAGTGAAAATTCTAGTAAATGAGACACCAGGTCTTAGATCAGTTTTTTGTTTTTTCTTTTTACTGTTAAGCTGAAAATTTTAACCACTTAACTTAAACTTAAGTTTTAGGTTTAGATTTAGATACGCTTTGTATGTCCTATGTGGTTTCCACCCTCCTCCACATACCCCACACACTAGTTTCTAGAGTATATTGAGACCCAGAGAGTGTTTGACTTATCATATATTATGTAATTATTCATTATTCAAATATTTGTTAACACTGACAAATGGAATTCAGTTATTTAGAATCAGTTACTTTATTTTTACTCTACTAATACTGAAATAGTTTGTATTGGATAAAACTGGTCTTTGAGTCCTGGCTGGGTTCCTCAGTGGTTAGAGTGACATCTCAAGGTTGCAGGTTCCATTCCCAGTAAGGGCACATACAAGAATCAACCAATGAATGCATAAATAAGTGGAACAACAAATTGATGTTCCCCCCCCCCCCAAAAAAAAAAAGACAGTAAAAAAACAACTCCAGGAAACTAGTCTTTGAACTTGCCACAACTAGTGGCTGTCCTAGTGGAAATTTCCTGACAAAAGACACAGTATTGTGATGCAACTTTGATGATTCTGTCCACAGGTTTACATATCTGAAGCAGTATGAACAGCTATATAAAACTGTCATCACTTTTAATCTGTTAAGTACATAAAGCAGCAAACCTGCGCCTTATGACAGAGGAATTAACATACACCTCAGGCAGCAGTCCAGTTTCTGAGTTCCCTACAACCACTCAGAACATAGCGGCGGGGACCACAGTCCTGGCGCTGCAGCCCGCGCAGAAAGCTGCCTGAGGAGAGCCGCCTTCCTGAGGCTGAAGTCTGTCTGACCTGCACTTTTACTTCATTCTTGTCTTTCCAGTTACTTGTTCCATAGCGGTAACCAAGAACATCCAGGAGACATTCTGCTGAACACTTCTGTGGAGGTTTTGCCTTTTAAGGTAGGACTACTTTGCCGCTTAATTTTCCTTAAGAGCCAACACCAATAGACTTCGTTCGGGCTGTTCTGGTTTTTGAGATTAAAGTTAGTTCCCATTGCAGAACCTCAGTGGTGAGTGATATTAATTAAAAAAAATATATAGAACACCTCGTGCCTTATTTATAGAATGAGCCTTATTTTGTTTCCCATTGGAAAGTGCTGGGAAGTCTGTACAGGAAAATAAACAAATCATTCTTTTACTTAAATATTTTAAAATATATTTTATTGATTTTTTTTACAGAGAGGAAAGGAGAGAGATAGAGAGCTAGAAACGTCAATGAGTGAGAGACATTGACCAGCTGCCTCCTGCACACCCCCTACTGGGGATGTGCCTGCAACCAATGTATATGCCCTTGACCGGAATCGAATCTGGGACCGACCTTTCAGTCCACAGACCAACGCTCTACCACTGAGCCAAACCGGTTTCGGCCTTTTACTTAAATATTGACCTACTGTTTATATCGAGTCCCCAAATACCATGTGGTTTTAATGCTTGTTGATTACATAGAAAGTTAATGTACTGGTCTTAAATTTCTCTAATGCTTAAATTTCTTCCAGGTTAACACACAGTTCTTGTGCATATTTTTAATAGAAAATAGGGTTCTATTAAATTGATTTGGAATTTAAAATTATTTGAAATTTAAGTTTCCTAATCACTGGTATATTATATACAGATTCAAGAAGATGGTTAGAAAAAGAACTCTCACATTGATAAACTTTAAAGGTTCAAGATTGAAATGGCACTTTCTATTTTTAGAGATAGCTGTCCCACAAATGCTGCTGTTACACTTATTAAGATATAGTAATAATTTAGCTTTGTTTTAAATAGAAGAAATTATTAATAAAATAATGTCTTTGTTCTATTTTAGAGTGAAGGTTTGGAAATAAGCAAAGAAACCAAAGACAAACGATTAGAAGATGGCTATTTCAGAATAGGTAATACCTACTTTAAACTTGCAAAAAATTGTCCTTTATTTTGAACTTATTCCTAAAGTAAATTTTTAAAAATCCTCACCTGAGAATCTGTTTATTGATTTTTGTTTGTTTGTTTGTTTTAGAGAGAGGAAGGGAGGGAGAGAAACATCGGTGTGAGAGAGAGAGAATGATCGATTGCCTCCTGTACATGACTTGACTGGGGAGTGAACCCACACCATAGGTCGGTGCCCTGACTAGGAATCGAACTGCAACCCTGTGAGGTACAGGACAGTGCTCCAGCTCACTGAGCCGCCCTGTCAGAGTGCCTAACGTAATTGTAAACGCTTTCCAATGTCTAACAGCTTTAGGATTACAGTTACCAGTCCACCCCAAGTTTTATTTGTTCTTGAGTTTTAGTATCCTGACCCAACTAGGATTTGAGATCAAAGGTTCAGGTACTGGTCCCTGCACCTGCCGTGTCACTGTTGCACTCACTGGCAGACGCGGCCGGCGGCCTGCTGCAGGCTGGCTGCCGAGCGTCTCTCCTGGTCTCGGCAGCACCACCTGCCGGAGCCTGTGCCTTTCGCCCTGACCCGCCTTGGGCTTCAGATCTGTGCTGACTCCCACGGACACAGCCCCGCTCTGAGCATCTGTGACGCGGACTGTGTGGTCACCGGGCCTTCTGCGGTCCCCGTTCCCGCGGTGCTGAGCCTGACCTGGGAGACAGCCTGAGCGCCGCCCTCCCTGCCCGCCTGTGTGAATGTCCGCCCGGACGCGCTCCGTTCTGGGCCCTGCGGGAGCGGGTCCCTCTGGCTCCTCACAGAGCCACACAGCTGTGCTTTAAACACCGGCATTGTAATCATGTCAGCCCGGTGACACGTGCCAGGCAGTGGGTCAGGCAGTGTGTCTGACCCACTGCCTGACTCACTGCCTGCCCCGCTGCCTGACCCACTGCCTGCCCCGCTGCCTGACATACTGCCTGACCCACTGCCTGCCCCGCTGCCTGACCCGCTGCCTGACCCACTGCCTGACCCGCTGCCTGACCCACTGCCTGCCCCGCTGCCTGCCCCGCTGCCTGACCCACTGCCTAACACGCTGCCTGACCCGCTGCCTGACACGCTGCCTGACCCGCTGCCTGCCCCGCTGCCTGACACGCTGCCTGACACGCTGCCTGTCCCGCTGCCTGACACGCTGCCTGCCCCGCTGCCTGACACGCTGCCTGTCCCGCTGCCTGACACGCTGCCTGCCCCGCTGCCTGACCCGCTGCCTGACACGCTGCCTGTCCCGCTGCCTGACACGCTGCCTGACACGCTGCCTGACATGCTGCCTGACACGCTGCCTGACCCGCTGCCTGACACGCTGCCTGACACGCTGCCTGACACGCTGCCTGACACGCTGCCTGCCCCGCTGCCTGCCCCGCTGCCTGACCCGCTGCCTGACACGCTGCCTGACACGCTGCCTGACCCGCTGCCTGACCCGCTGCCTGCCCCGCTGCCTGCCCCGCTGCCTGCCCCGCTGCCTGACACGCTGCCTGTCCCGCTGCCTGACATGCTGCCTGACCCGCTGCCTGACCCGCTGCCTGTCCCGCTGCCTGACACGCTGCCTGACACGCTGCCTGCCCCGCTGCCTGACACGCTGCCTGACCCACTGCCTGACTCACTGCCTGACCCGCTGCCTGACCCGCTGCCTGACCCACTGCCTGCCCCGCTGCCTGCCCCGCTGCCTGCCCCGCTGCCTGACCCGCTGCCTGACACGCTGCCTGACACGCTGCCTGACACGCTGCCTGACACGCTGCCTGCCCCGCTGCCTGACACGCTGCCTGACACGCTGCCTGACACGCTGCCTGACACGCTGCCTGCCCCACTGCCTGACCCACTGCCTGACCCACTGCCTGACCCACTGCCTGACACGCTGCCTGTCCCGCTGCCTGACCCGCTGCCTGCCCCGCTGCCTGACATACTGCCTGACCCGCTGCCTGCCCCGCTGCCTGACCCACTGCCTGACCCACTGCCTGCCCCGCTGCCTGACACGCTGCCTGACCCGCTGCCTGCCCCGCTGCCTGACCCGCTGCCTGACCCACTGCCTGACCCACTGCCTGCCCCGCTGCCTGCCCCGCTGCCTGACCCGCTGCCTGACCCACTGCCTGCCCCGCTGCCTGCCCCGCTGCCTGACCCACTGCCTGCCCCGCTGCCTGACCCGCTGCCTGACCCGCTGCCTGACCCGCTGCCTGACCCGCTGCCTGCCCCGCTGCCTGCCCCACTGCCTGACCCGCTGCCTGTCCCGCTGCCTGCCCCGCTGCCTGACACGCTGCCTGACCCACTGCCTGCCCCGCTGCCTGACCCGCTGCCTGACCTGCTGCCTGACCCACTGCCTGACACGCTGCCTGACCCACTGCCTGCCCCGCTGCCTGACACGCTGCCTGACCCACTGCCTGACCCACTGCCTGACCCACTGCCTGCCCCGCTGCCTGCCCCACTGCCTGACCCGCTGCCTGTCCCGCTGCCTGCCCCGCTGCCTGACACGCTGCCTGACCCACTGCCTGCCCCGCTGCCTGACCTACTGCCTGACACGCTGCCTGTCCCGCTGCCTGCCCCGCTGCCTGACACGCTGCCTGACCCACTGCCTGACACGCTGCCTGACCCACTGCCTGACCCACTGCCTGACACGCTGTCTGCCCCGCTGCCTGACACGCTGCCTGACACGCTGCCTGCCCCGCTGCCTGACCCACTGCCTGACACGCTGCCGTAGCAGCGTCGCATTTCTGACTTGACAGTGTTGCGAGTGCCACACACATCACTGTAACGAGACATGAAATAATGACTGCCAGCGCTTACCCACCATGGCAGGACAGAGGACGACTCTGAGTGCTTTTTAACGGCGTGGAACGTGGTTGTTTCACCACGTTAGGTGGCAGTGTGGTGATGGTGTAGTGACACAGTAGCTATGCTGAAGGATGCATCTCCATACCAAGCCCTCACGACAATATCCCAGCTCACGGGAACGCAATGGCCAGAAAAATTAGAAAACAAAATGGAATATTTCATCACAGCAGAATTCCTTCCCCAAAAGAAAAATTCAGAGGAAGCTGTAGCCGAAGTGAATTTCTGAGTAGCTCGTATTAGGCAAGCAGGTAAAACACATTTACCAACTGTGAGTTCCTTAACTCACTCACTCATGGACTTCCCTCATAATTCCCTGCACCTTCTCAGAAACGGGAACCAGTGTCCCATCTACACAGCAGGCGGGGGCCTGGCAGTGATTGTAGGTGTAATCCTGAGCTCAGGACCAGGGTTTTTCCATGAGAGAACTGCCTCCACCATGTTATCTCTCTGAAAGTTAATTTTTGCTGCAGGTTTGATATTTTGTAATGAATCCAGCCTTAAACTACAAGACAAACCAGTGCTTATATGCAAAACTTACATTGTAGTCAAGTCACTGATGACAGCATTATTTGAAGGACAGGTAACAAGCTACTTGAGGAGCTTCCATAAGCCACTTTCATTGAAAGTAATGATATGTCATAAGTCAAATAGAGAAGAATATAGTGGAATTCCATACATACCTTCCAAGTGATGACTGCTCCATTAAAATCATGTGCTTGTGGATTAATGTCAGTATTTGGCTGTTGTAAAAGGAAATATTCAGGATGAAATATGTAAAATTTTACTGATCCATATTAACAGATGACCACTTGCAATTGATTTTTAATGATAAGGATACTGACTTTGAATTCTAGTTCATTGAAATGTTATCACCCCAAAACAAATTATATTCTCCTTAGCACACCTGTATTAGAAAATGGTTCTCTGTTGTTGTTACATCTAATTTCATCAACACACATTTGTGGATATTTGTGTTCTCTCTACATACGTACCTACATGGTATCCTCAGTCTCCCTCCTCCCATAGTGACTGCTGCCTTTATAGAAACAGTTTGCATCCCTGGCTTAGAGAAATGTGGCTCAGAGCAGACCATTTCCTGCCACTTTTTCAATAGCATTTTCTGGCTTTCTATTTAAAAAGAATATTATTCCTCTTGGCAAGAAAAATTGAGTACAAATGACTTTTTATAGGCTTTCTTGGTCCTTATTCTTATGGGAGAGCTTTTCTAGTTTATTATCTTTAATGGTTTTATATTGTAATTTCTAGAGAAGGCATTACTTCTTAATTCCTTTGTATGTGACCTCGGGAAGAATCCACATAGATTGAGCCCCTGCTCCAGGCCAGCCACTGTGTGGATGTCTGTGTGAAGCACTGGAATTGGTTGTTAGTGCCGTAACTCTCAGAGTGGCTGGACCAAAGGATGGTAGTCTATTTTGGTAAGGGTTGAGTAAGTCACATTTTGCTAAAAACCTGTGTTAAAACATGATGCCAAAATATACTTTTGTTTTGTTTTTAATTTACAATAAGAAAAAATGTAGCTCTGCCTCCTGAGATGAATTGCTTCTACGCATGAAAAAATTTGAAGTTGAATAAAAACAGGAAGAAGGGAAAAATGCCCCCGTGCCCGGGGTGGAGACTTCCCTCGAAGCCTCTGCTGCCGGTTTAGTGATAAGGAAGCGGGCGCTGTCTTTTCCTGCTTTAGCAGTGAAGGCCGGTGCCTGTTCCAGCCACCCACGGTGTCCGTTTCTGTTTTGAAGGGAAATTCGAGAACGGTGTTGCAGAAGGGATGGTGGATCCCAGCCTAAACCCCATTGCAGCCTTCCGACTTTCCGTTATTCAGAACTCTGCTGTTTGGGCCATTCTCAATGAGGTAAGGCAGTCTACATCAGTGAAATAGCTTAGTCTACATTTTTTTTTTAACATTTGATTTAATATTTAAGGCCTTTTTGGAAATGAAAATTAATTGCTCACCGTACTCTTCACAATTTTGTATTTCAGATTCACATTAAAAAAGTCACCACCTGAGCATCTCCTGAGAGACCAATACGTTTTTCTGTACGTTTGTTGATTAAAGATAGTGAACCATGTACTTTTTTTACTGAACACTACCTCTTGTGAACCTACTGTAGACGCTTGTCATTTCCACTTGGAAAGTGACTCTTCCACGGATGATATATTCCTTCAAACCTAAGCTGTCCTCCAATTTTAACTCCACTCAAACATTTTCCAGTTACGACAGCCTGATAATATGACTTGTACTACTTAGGTATTATACTAATACATAAGAGTTGTACATATTGTTACATTCCTTAAATTTGAGAAAAAATGTTAAATACATTTTATGAAGGGGGTACTTTTGAGATTCATTTATTTTACTATTATAGACCCTCTTTTATAGATTATCAGGGATTATATATAAATATATAAATATACATAAAATGTTATGGAGTTAATTTATTAGAAACAATTTAAGTACATATTTTTGTGCAGTAAATTTTTGAATCAATACTTTTTTTGAAATACAATTACTTTGCTTTTTTAAGTTCTTTCTGTATTTTCCTTTGGAAATGCAAACATAAGTTAATGCCATTTTTCAAATTCACTGCCATTTCAGAGTGATTCTAGGCTGATTTCCTAACAGAAGTACTTTTTGACAGTAGCACCTGCAGTTTGGCTTTCCACGGTTTCAGTTCCCATAGTCAGCTGTGGTCCAGAAATATTAAATGAAAAGTTCCAGAAATAAATAATTCATACGTGTTAAATTGTGCGCCGTCCTGAGGGGGTGATGCAGTCTCATCCCGGCCCCTCCGGCCCACCTGGGACGGGGATCACCCCTGTGTCCGTTCCGCACCTCCCCTCATGCCGTCACGCCGGCATTGTCATCTTGCCTCACAAGAAGGAGGGCGAGTACAGCAAATAAGACACTGAGATGGACCACAGTCACACAACTCTCATTACAGCCTATTGTTATGATTGTTCTTTTATTAGTTATTTTTAACCTCCTCCTGTGCCTAATTTATAAATTTTATCATAGGTACGGATGTACAGGAAAAAACATAACATACATATATGTATAGGGTTTGGTACTAGCCGTGGCTTCAGACATCCCCTGGGGATCTTGGAACATATCCCCTGTGGATAAGGAGGGGACTACTGTAATTGCTGATCTTGAGCAAAATATTTCAAAGGCATTAGTCATTCCTTAAAGCCAAGATTTGTAAACCAGTGTCCTTTTCGAGGCTTGTTTTACTATGTTGTGTATGGTGTGTAGCCACAGAAAATCAGTCTGATAAGTTTCAATGTGCAGGGATGATGCCTTCAACTCAAATCACCATGGATTTCACTCATTCCATTCTCTCTTTTCTTATTGATCCTTATATACCTGCAATCATGAGTTTTGACAAAATGTTTTCTAGATAATGCTATTGTGTGTCATAACTGGTTTAATATTAAAGAAAAACAAAATTGTGATACTGGTTTTTGATGAAAGATATTGTAGCAGTTGTATGTTTTTCCAAAATGATTTTTCCTATTGTATTAGAACTTACAAGTAAATTCATATCTAAAGAGTATTATTCTTAAACATGCAGTTCCAAATTCTGAAACATACTATAACAAAAATTTTACCATCCTTAGCAATCAGTGGTCTTTACAAGGGTATTTTATTTTTAAGATTTTCTGAATTATCAACATCAGTTCCCAACAGGTGACGGCTGGGGGGGATGGCTCCAAGCTCTCACAGGAGGCACTGGCGCCTGACCCCAGGGAGCCTGCAGTCTGAGGCGGCAGAGGTTGGGAGGCGCTGGTGAGTAGTGTCCATTGCTCCGCATTTGGATAATGTTGGCTTTTCTTTATTTAAAAGTCACATGTTGCCAATGATTTTTATGTCAAACTACAGTTAACATTTTTTTGTGTCTTACATTTAAAAAATCTTACTATTGACTTCTTACAGGCAGATTTCATTTGAAAATAATATTTCATTATAAAATTTGGCACTAGCTTACCATACTTAATGACTGCGGAGCAGATTCCCAGAGGTGAGCATCTAAGGGGCGGTTAGAAGTCCCCTCGTTCCCCGCTCCCCGAGAAGCCAACTCCGATCGCAGGGAAAAGCCTCTGGAGGTCCCGAGGGGCACTTCCTGTTACCCCTGGCCTATGCAGACGTCTCAGCCTTCAGACGGAGCCTTTTCCTGCTCACTGTCCTCCAGGACTAGCTCATCCCTCCTGTCCTTCTTCCCAGGCCTCTCTGGTGCCCCTCCCTGAGTCGTCAGCTGTGCCTAGTAGTGCCTGGCACACAGCAGGTGCGCAGGCAGCTTCTGGATGAGGGACCAGCTGTTTCAGCCCCTTCCTTCTCAACTCCCTGCACCTACTGTCCTTGCCATACATTCACATGCTCACTCAGCTCTGGAGGTTTGGATTGTTTATGGGGCATGTATATGTGTGTGCATGTGTTTCTCTGACCAAATTCAAGCTCCTGAGGGCAATACTGAAACTCGTACTTGTTACATGTGCTCTGCGGCAGCAGGTGCTCCTAGGCTCATTTTTGTTTTTATTGGTTTCAGATAGGGAGGGAGAGGAATAGGGAGGGAGGAAGAAACATCAGTGATGAGAATCATTGATCAGCTGCTTCCTGCAAACTCCACACTGGGGATCGAGCCCACAACAGTCATGTGCCCTTACCAGAATTGAACCGTGACCTTCTGGTTCATAGGTCAACACTCAACCACTAAGCCATGCTGGCTGCGCCTGGTCTCATTTTTAGTTGCTCTCTCCTTTCCCCGAGCCCTACACCGGACAGAGCAGCCATGCTTTCCTCAAGCAGGAAGTGACAGTGGAGTCCTGAGAGCTGTGTTAATGAGTGAGGGGTTGGGACAGATCAGCGGTGAGGAGTCCTGGAACTGAGAGTAGACTATTGGCCTTGAGAGGACACGGACCCACTTTGGTGAGAGAGGACTTCCATAAATAAGTGAGGCACGGATCTGGCATCTGTGTGTATTTCACAGAACCAGTCACTCTCCAAGTAATGGCCACTAGACACATGGTGGCTCCTTAAACCAACAAGCCATTCGCTCCCCCCTCACCTGGCTCAGGAGCCACCTGTGGCAGGTGCCCCTGGGGGGCAGCACGGGCACCGACATTTCCTGCCCTGCAGAAACCTGTTGCCCAGCACTGAGTTGAGCTCACTAATAGGAAATGTAGAGACCAGAATAATGAGTTTTGTTAATTAGGTTGAAAGTAGACATGCAGAATATATCATAGTGCAAATGGTTATTGTGGGTAAGGGGCCGAGGACCTATTGCTAGCATTCTGAGAGCCAAGATTCCTGTGTTCTCTGTCCTCCTCCTCAGTGTTCTTTACAGCATGTCCTGTGCCATACTCTGTGGACAGAAAGAGCAATGGTGTGAAGCCGTGAGATTGAAAAGCTTTGGCGAAAGAGAATGCAGTGGGTTATTTAGCACACAGACACGTCTGTTACAGACAAGAACATGTACATTAACTCAGCCAGTAGAGATGTCTTTGAACAAAGATGTGGCTTTTCAAAGCAATGGTTGCACCATTCAATAATCAGGTGTCATTGTTAATCACATTATTTATCACATGAACTCCGTAAGCAGAGTTTTCTCAGGCTAATGAAGTCAGAGATTCCAAACAGGAGGAGGCATCTTTTGCTGGTTTAGGATGGAAGGCACCCTAGGAGAAAAGCACGTGGCCTTAAGTGGAGAGGCCTCGGCTGGCAGCGAGGGGAAGGGACTGGCATAGCCCAGGGAGTGGGCACAGCCAGCAGCCAGACCACGTGGGCAGGTGGGTCCTCCAGCAGAGAAGAGCCTGTCCACACCTTGACTCCAGCCTGAGACCCTGAGCTGAGCACTCAGTCCAGCTGCCTGGACTTCTGAGATACGAAATGAGTTTCTCAATTTGTGGTGATGTGTTAGGTAGCAATGAGTAAAAGGTGAAGAGGGAAAATCTTCAGACTAGTATAGTGGTGGTTCTTGGCAAATGCATGAGGAAATCCTACTCCTGGGCCTCATCTGGGATTTCTATGCCAGAGCTCTGGCTTCATTGGAAATTTGACAAAAACTTACAGCATTTTAGTAGTACTTCTAAAGGAACTGCTAGGAGTCGAAGGAATCCAGCAGTGTATAAGGAATCTTTCTCCTAGAAAAAGTATTACCTTATGCTGATTTACTCTGCTGAGCCTGTCAGTGTATATTTAAGAATAATGAACAGTAGTATTTTAAATAAGATACTAAATTAGGAAAAATCCTTCTGCCTTTATGTAGAGAGCATATGATCACTCTACTTTGTATTGAAGTACTTTTTTTTTTTAAACCAAAACTTACTAAGCACAGGTCAAATCCTATAGTGCCAACCAAATTTTTGTACTTGGCAAATATGTTCCAAAATATCTCTACTTCCAAGCTGTTAATTGCTAGTGAAATTTTTTATTTTTGTTTGTCCATTAATTTTTGTGCTTATTTTTAGTATAATGCTATACTTACCTTTGATGTAAGTAAAATAAAGGGGGGGGAAATGAGAGGCTAACACTGTCAGAGGTCAGAAATTGGGGTCATAAACATATCTTAGTGTTTTGAGGGAACTTACATATCACATCTCTTTCTTTTATAGAAAACTTTTCCAAACTATGTAGCAGTATATAGTGTAGAAGTTTGTTGTAAATTTTAATCTTAACAGATATATGCCATAACTAGTATGCTTTCTTTAATGCATGTGGATATACCATACTGACAAGACTATTTTCCACTGTATATTTTTCAAAAAAGAGGATTTGTTACTGTGTCTGTAACATCAATCTCTATATATAAACCCTTCTCACTGGAACCAGTCCCCTCACCAGTGTGGGCACTAACTAGGTCATTTTCAAAGGGACGGATATGAACCTGGCACTCCCCAGTGTATGAGTTCAGAATTTATGAGACACCATTCAGGAAAATAAACTGTGTGAATGAACTGTACTTTGTGCCACTCCCAGTGTTGTTCCTGTCGCAGTAAAAATGTGGTCTGTGTGTAATTGGGCTGTTTGTTGTGGGGAGTCCTCAGATGTCAGGAAGCTATTGCACGTGTCCCCTGCTGCTAGCACTTCCTGGTTTAGTAGCTAGCAAACTGCCCTGGAATCAGAGGTTCGGTACTCGTGTGATGAGCATTTCACAATTTATTTGTAATGCTCAGTGTTTGCTGAAATGGGATGAAAACATCTTTTGAATACATTTTCTGAGCCTTAAAAATGGTGATATCGCCAGTACTGTAAGATGCACTGCCAGCAGATTTGATACTCTTCATTTAAGTATAGACAGTAGTGTTTTTTAGGAGATTTAGAAGTCAGCTGATTAAACATAATCATGCTTCATTATGGAATGAGAAACGAAGTGTTTTCTCACCGAGGACACTGCTGGGAAAGGTGTTTGCATCGGGATGTTTCTGGATGTTCCCCTTGGAGAAGCTGCCTGAGGAACTGGTTTCCCAAGTTGTATTCTCCTTACGTATTGTACATATTCCTGACAATGTCGGCATTGGTTGAATGGGTTAACACCTGTAGTAATATTTTAGGTACCTGTTAAATTTTCAAAGGAAGATTATTTTCAAATTTGCTGCTATAACTTAATAACTGGTCCTGTTGACTGTGCCTTTCATCCCTGTTTGTGCCACACCAATCATGTGTATTTGAAATAAAGATGTTTAAAAATCCATGCTGAATCCAAGATTCCTTCTAATAAAAAAAAAAGGTAAGACTTCATGAAGCAAATTTTATTGGTTGTAACACTGATATAATAATAGATTTGAACTGTTTTCAATTAGAAGACAGCAGTGGATCCTCTCTGTGGGTTTTAGAAGACCTTGAAAGAAACCGGTGGTGGTTCTGTAGGATGCAGATACTCACTCATGCACCGTGTGCTCTATACAGCTCCAATGAATACGGGCCTCTTCACTCGAGAAGTGTGTGTGTCTTTAGCGGAGAAAATGCTCTTAAAGATATTTAGGGCCTGAAGGTTAGACTAAGATCATAGATCATACACCCTACACCCTGCATAAATGTTTAAAACGCAGCCCATGGAGTATTACAGCCAATACAGTATATGGAGGCTGAGTTAAGTACCTTGTAACAGGGGAAAGGGAGCATGTTATGATGTTCTTCAAAAAGAAGCTCTTTCAAGAAGGAGTCACACTGAAAAGTTTTACCTAATTTCCTCATGTCTTTAATACTTTGTATATAATTTTATGTGCAAGTATTAGAATAAAAAACACATGCTTTAGTTTAAAAATATTTATTATAGAAATGTACATTTAATTCGTTTTAAGGAATGTATGACAATAGTGCTAACATATATTTCCTCAAATTCACAAACTTTACACCAAGATATCTACAATAAGAGTTTATTTACAAGTTTCATAAGAGATCTCTTCACCAATACTGTTGACACAGTTAAGATGTACAGTCTCACTTTTTTCACTTCACTCTGTACTTGTAGAAGGAACACAGTGTGTGGGTGAAGTTCCATCCTAGTGCTAGTGACAGCCCGTAGAGCAGAACGAGAGGTGCAAATGGGTAGAGAAGAATTACTGTATTTTTCAAAAATGGCAATGCTGGAAAAGAAGCAAATCCAAATTCATTTTTAAAATAAGGAAATGTGACTAATAAATGAACATCCTGGCAGACAGCTCTTCACTACAACATGGGCCAAAGAGGGACACTATTTCAGGCAGCATGGAGTTACGAAGCCAGAACAATCCAAGATCTTGCTGTGTTCTGTGTTGCCTCCTTCCTCACGCTGGAAAGAAACTCAGCAGAGGAGTTACTTTAGCACAAAGGCAAGTCCAGGACTAAGATTGAGAATGCAGGACAAACATCACAAAAATTAATGAAATTGGTGGTGTGTTTAAACTTCTGACAACTTCAGAAACCTCTAAGAGTCCATCTTAAAGTACCAGAGATAGATATGATAGGAAAAACACAATCTCCAGCTACTTTATTTTCCAAGGTAAGAGAGAGTTACTCTTCCACCGAGAAGGTGCGGTCTCCACTAGCACACCAAGCCTTAGGAAAGAGCTGACGAAACAAACATCAAGTCTGTGCCCAACATCCATGATGTTTCCTGCTCTTTCCTACCCCATGCACCCTTACCTACACACCTCACAGGAAGCCCCGCACTAACTGACCTGAGCTCAAGGAAGCTGTTCTAAACCAGAGCGCATTACCAGAGAGTGATAAAAATCCACGGAGAGCCTAGCTGGCATGGCTCAGTGGTTGAGCGGCAGCCTATGGACCAGGAGGTCACAGTTCTATTCCTGGTCAGGGCACATGCCCAGTTGTGGCTTCCATCTCTAGTGGGGTGTTCATGAGGCAGCCAATCAATGATTCTCCATTGATGTTTCTCCCTCTCCTCTGTGAAATCAATATATATACTAGAGGCCCAGTGCAGCACAAAATTCGTGCACAGGTGGGTGGGGGGGGTGAGGAGGGGCAGGGAGCCCTCAGCCTGGCCTGCAATGCTGCCAGCATCCTATGCCCCAGCCGGCCTCTGGCCAGAAGCCCACCCACTCCCCCGTTCCCCCTCTGCGGGCCAGGGCACATGGGAAGCTGGGGCTGGTGGCCAGGGTGACACTGCCAGCATCCAGCCCCCTGGCTGCTATGGACACTGCCATCTTTGTGATGATGTGATGTTTAATTTGCATATTACCCTTTTATTAGTATTTTTAAATCCAGTTAGAAGCCACAATGTTGCAGCATGCTAATCACAATAAGACAGGCCTCTCCCCTGAACTGGAGAAAGGATTACCATCACCTCAAACAAGGTATTATAATTTGAGGTACTTGGCTCTTTAATGGAGATCATGTCTTAAGGAAGACCAACATAAATATGTCCTCATATTAAGAAAAATGAACTGATAGGATTTAACAATATTTGCAAACATATCCTTGTATCAGAAGTTGGGCCTTATTTTCTGGAATCATCTAGAGACCATATCTATAATAATGAAAGCATAATGTGCTAATTAGACTGAACAGCTGGACGACCTTCCAGACGAAGCTGGGGCTGCGGCTGCGGGATCGAGGCAGCCACCCTGGCTGTGAGGGAGGGACTGGGGCAGCTGTGAAGGCCTACTCTTTGCAAGAATTGCGTGCATTGGGCCTCTAGTAATGATTATAGAAATGGAGAACGAGGCACTCAAGTTCATATGCCCATTCATCTGACCAGCCTTCTCCTCTCTAATCTACCACTGGTAACTCAAACCTGAAAGCTGGAGAAAAAGGAAACTGGGCGTGGTTTCTCTAGGTAACGTGGAGAACCAATATGGTTTGACATGGTTCCTTAAAATGATAAAGTTACACACCAACTATGCCACTTTTGAGATGTGTGACATGTTAACTTAATCTCTCTGTGCTGTGTTTCCTCATGTGAAAAATGGGGCTACGCAAACCTATAATAATAAAAGCATAATATGCTAATTAGACTGGACGTCCTTCTGGGCAACCTATAGGACGAACCGGGGCTGGGAGGGTTGAGGTAAGCTACCGCAGCTGGGCAGAGTTCCTTGCACAAATATTGTGCATCAGGCCTCTACTATTATATAATTATAAAAATTAAGTGACATAATTCATTTAACGTTCTTGAGACAGTGCCTACAAAGGCTCCATAAAAGTAAGCTAATTGTATTCCTCTTACAGATTCCCCCTCTGTTATGTTTTCAGTCAACCAAAAAAATGAGTTACTTACCACTGTATCCCAGGAAGGTTATATAGATGTAATAGCCAATAGCAATCAACCAGAAAGTATTTCCAACCAAATATCCAATAAATGTGTCTGTTAGGATGACATCTGCCAAAGAGATACAGACAATGATTCTTTTCATTGCACACTATGAGGACTTTTACTAACTATTTTGAGAAGTAACTGCTACTTACGGTTGATGAAGAACAGCTGGATGAAGTGCAGAATGACTAGGAGAGGATAGAAAGCATTCAGATGCACATCAAAGGCGTAGCCCCACTCCACATCGTAGTCTCTGCTCTGCCGTTTCACCAAATACTTGTTAGAGATAAACCTGAAGAGCAAGATTAAAATTTCTTTCATAATACAATAAAAATTCTGTTTTTACTGACTAGCGTCTATGTACCAAGCATTATTTCATACACTAGAAATACAGCAGTAAACATAATTCAAAAACTCTGCCCTCAATCTAGACCACAATAGAATGTAAGTGTATGTTGGATGGTACCATGGAATGAAACAGTAACCCTGCTGGGTACTCAACTGGTTGGAGCATTGTCCCGTACAACAGAAAGTTGCAGATTCTATCCGTAGTCGGGGTGCATACAGGAGGAGGGAGGGAAGAGGAAAGAGGAAGGAAGGGAATGACAGAGAATACGGAGTTGATATGCAATGTTAGGTATGATGGTCACAAAACATACAGGTGATGACCCAGGCAGTGATGAGAGCACTTCAGGCAGGCGGAGGCCACCACAGGGTTGAGGAGATGGAGGAGTACAGAGGATGTGGCAGGGTGCTTGGTGTGTCTGAGGAGACCACTGTGCCAGAACAAGCAAGCAGTGTTGCAGGAAATGAAACCAGAAAAGAAATGGGGAGCCAGATCTTACAGAGTCCCTGGCCATTTTAAGACCATTTTTACTCTGGGTGAAATGAGAGATCACTATTTCCCAGCAGAGATACTGTTTTGATCAGGTGCCTCTAGCCACAATTCTGAAAACAGACTACAGGGACAAGAATGGAAGTGGAGACACCAGTTGAGAGGCTCCTGGGAGAGAGGTAAAACAGTGGTAGCAGTGCAAGTGGGGCCAAGTGGGACATACTACAGTTAAATGGCGGCACCAATAGGATTGTAGGCGCTGGATGTGGAGTATGAGGGGGAAAAGGTCAGGATGACTGATTTTGCCTTAAACACGCGGAAAGTCAAGCTGATATCGACTGAGGCTGGGCAGGAAGGAGAGTACAAGAGACTGGATTTGGGCCTGTTATGTGGAAGATAACTATTGGTACGGACTAAGAAATATATGGTCGGACTGTGATCCAGGCACTCCAGCAAGGCTGGCCAAGCCTGTCAGACCATCTCCTAGGCTGGTCCACAGGTCTCCCAGTGGCCTGCCTCAGCTACCGTGCTTCCAGCTGGCCTGACAGGTGACCCAGCACTGTTTGCCCCTGTAACTTCCCTGTGGCTCACACGTGCTCTCATGTAGTTCCCATTCTAGTATGGCTAGTCCCTGGAACATGCACAGACCTTGCCAGCTCCAGCTCCAACCGGCTAGCCAAAGCAGTCCTGGTGTGGACCCCTGGGCCTCTACCACGAAAGCTCCAGTCCCAGTGTGAACTGCCTCTGGGACTCCCACAGCCCCTGAGCAGGTGCCTCGTAAGTCTGAGGAGTGTGTGTGGCTTGCCTCTGAGACTCCCCTTGAGCTGTGGGGAATTCCAGAGGTAACTCCAACCAACTGGCAAGGCAACCCTGGTGCAGCTTCACCCTTATCTCCCTACAGCGAGCACGTCAAACTCGCCGCATGTGGCCCACAACCTATACTTTCTGGCCCAGCCAATATAATGGTCTGTAAGAAACATTTTAATAAAACTTTTACACATCCTGTTACACATAATTAATAACAAACGACGACGTTTGCTAATGACTGATTACTATAATGGTGTTGCACTCATTTCCCTTACACGCCTTACGTGCAGGCGCACCATTTCTCTCCACTAATACCAGCAGCCGATTGCCACGTCATTAGTCTCGTTCCGACTTGTTTGGTGTGCGCACAGGAAACATTTTGCTTTTGGAGGACAAGGAAAGTAGGTTTATTTGCGTTACGCTTATTAATTTGTGTAGTTATTCAGTGGTGAGTTAATGTTCAAGAAAACATTAGTTTTTATTAAAATGTTCTATTATGTCTCTATCGAAAGAAACCCACGTTTCTATGAAAACTGAAGGTGTTTTTTTGTGTGTGTGTGTGGCCCACATAAACTTCAGCCTTGTTTATTTGGCCCGTGTAAGCCTTTGAGTTCAACATGCTTGCCCTGCAGCACCTGCATGCTCTAACGCCAGCTGCCCTACGGAAGACACCAGCCCATGCCTTCAGGACTGGGGGAGGTTGCTGTTTTGTCTAACTCATAGAAACAGAGAGAAAGAACCAAATTAAGACAAAAAAACATGTTCTAAACAAAAAACCAGAATGAGAATTAAATGAAATGGGGAAAAGCTGTCCATTAGATAAAGACTTAAAAAACACTAAGGATACCCACCAAACTTGGACTAGATGAACTCAGTGAGAACATCAGCAAAGAAACAGAAGATATAAAATAAAACCAATTAGAATTGAACAGTAAATAAAGTGAAAATTACACTAGAGGGAATCAAGAGCAATTAGTTGATGAAAAAAATAAAAAATGAGTCTGTGAGCTGAAAGACAATGAAATGGAAATCACCCAATGAACTAGCAAACAGAAAAAAAGAAAAACAATCTACAGTCAAGTTGGCAGAGTAGGTCAACTCTGAACTTGTCTCCTCCCAAGATCACACCAAAATTACAACTAAATTATAGAACAACCATTGAGAACCACTTCAAGTGTAGCTGAACAGAACTGTTATAATTAACGATTTAAAGAGGCAGCTACACAAAGACCGTAGGAAGGGCAGATACTTGGACCGGGCAGGTCCCACACCCACAGTGGGGCAGTTATGAAATGGAAGGGCTACGTCGGCTGTGGAGGTCCAACCTGAGGAGCGAGGAGTCACAGCCCCACACTGGACTCTAAGACCTAGGCATCCAGTGCCAGGAAGAGGAGTCCCTATAATATCTGGTTGTGAAAACCAGCTGGGATGTGTTCAAAGACAAAGGGCTGCTAGATACTAGGCATTACTTACTCTTAAAGGGACCATGCACAGATTCACTCACAGAAGGGACGGCAACTCAGAACAGTTCAGAAACATACCGGGAGGAACTGCATTTAACTTCAGAGAGGGCTGGAGCGGCAGGGGTCAGGACAACTCACAGGAGGGATGGAAGCACTGGCAGGCACCATTGGTCCTCGGTTGATCTCTCACCCAACCAGTTCTGCATATGGGGCACCAAACCTTCCCATAAAACTGATTAACACTGTTCCCTCGTCCTGATCACTGCCTAAGACCCCACCCAACTTTGCTCGCCAAGCCTCTGGGCTCCTCTACCTAAGAAGCCTGCCTTGGATTGCACTGTAGACTTTCCCCCAAATCTTCAAACCTCACACAAGTGATGGCTGTCCCAGGCTTCCCTGCAAACTTCCCCAAAGCTCCGTAAACCCCAAACAAGCAGCAGCTGGGACCTTGGTGTGCATTGTAGCTTTTCCCAGTGGCCCCAAGCCCAGTACCAGGAGACATCGGCCTCAACTTACTTTCTAACTCCCATCAGGTGGCCCCAAGCCTGGGATAAGCGGAGGCCAATCTTGGCCTGTAATGTAATTCCAATTAAGAGGCCACAAGGCAGGCCCATGTGGCAGGCAGCCTCAGTTTGCAGTATAGCCTCTCCCACACATCTCCAAGCCCAACACAATCGATAAACCAACCGCAACTCCAGATCGCCTTACAGCTCCTAACAAGAGTCATCGAGCCTAGCACAAGTGGTGCCTCAACTTGGCCTTGCACCAGAATCCCTTCCAAGAAGTTCCAGCCCCAACAAACGTGGTAGATGGCTTCAGACCACACCAGAGTGCCACCTAACCAGTTCCACAAATGGACACCAAAGAGCAGCCTTGGCTGGCACCACAGTTCTGCTAAAGCAACAATCCCACCTGTGGGGTTAACAACTTGTCTGCTATAGTCACATCCAGCCCTCATAGTCAGCCAGAGATGGTCAAAACCAATAAATGGTGGTGGTGTAGCAGCAACTACAACCGGAGGCACACCCAACCCACAGGGAAACCCCTGGAGCAACCAGCTCAGGTGACCAGAAAGACTGCAGAACTATGCCCAAGAGGACACTTTCTACATATGGCCGCTCTGCCAAGACCAGGGGACATAGCTTATCCACCTCATACACAGCAACTCACACAGAGGCCAGTCAAATGAGACAAAAAGCACGCCCCAAGTAAAAGAGCAGGGCAAAACTCCAGAAGAACTAAATGAAACGAGTTCAAAACACTGGTTATAACAATTTACAATGAACTTAAGAGAAAAACAGATGAACTCAGGGAAAACTTCAGCATAGATACAGAAACATAAAAAGAAAGATGGAAAACTGAAACAAGAACCAATCAGAAATAAAGAATACAGTAACTACGGAAGAATACACTGGAGGGAATCAACATCAGGTTAAAGCAGTGATATGGAAGACAATGTAGTAAAAAACACCCAATCAGTATAGCAAAAAAGGAAAAAATAATTTTAAAAAATGAGGATAGTTGAAGGGACCTCTGGGACAACATTAAGGCCACCAATATTCATACCATAAGAGTTGCAAAAGGAGAATACAGGAAAAAATGGATCGGAAACCTGTTGGAAGAAATAATGGAAATCTCCACTAATCTGGAAAAGGAAATATACATACAAATTCAGTAAGTACAGAGTTTCAAACAAGATAAATCCAAAGAGGCCCACATCAAGACACATCATAATTAAAATGCTAAAGACTAAAAAGAGAAAAATCTTAAACATAGCAAGAGAAAAGCAGTCAGTTATGTACAAGGGAGTCATGCCCCCACCGTAAGACTTTCAGCTGGTTATCTTACCAGGAATTCTGCAGGCAAAAAAAGATTGACACACAACAATCAATGTGATGACAAACTAAAACCTACAAGAAGATTTCTTTAACCAGCAGGATATCATTTCGAATTGGAGAATAGAATATCCCAGATAAGATAGGCTAAACAAGTTCACCACCACAATACCAGTATTACAAGAAATATTAAAGAGATTTCTTTAAGATAAAAGACCAGCCCTGGTCTTTTATGATTCTCTCTCATCATCATTGATGTTTTTTTCTCTCTCTGAAATAAATAAAAATTTTAAAAAAAAGAGAGATAAAGACCAAAAGTATGAAAAAAATATATAGGAAAGAAAAAAAATTTCACTGAAAAAGGTCAACAGTTAAAAAACTGTGGATCAAGCAAGCTAGCACAAAGTAGGAATTACAACAATAAATTCAGGGATGCACACAAACACACATGCAAAAGAAGAAAAAAGTAATGACAAAACAAACACGGGGATAATAAAAATTGTAGTGATTATAGAATGTGTTTAAAATTAAGTGATAATCAAATTGAAATAGACTACTATAACTACAACTTGGTGTATGTATATACACACACACACACACACACACACATATATATATATATATATATATATATATATATACACACACATACATACATATATATATATTAGAAGCACATCGTTAACCACAAACCAAATATCTAAGAGATGTACGCAAAATATAGAGAAAGGATTCCAAACACAACACTATAGAAAATCATCAACATACAAGAACGCAAGAGAATATGAAAGGTCCAGAGGAAACTACAACACAATCAGAAAACAACTGATAAAATGATATACCTACCAAATTACTTTAAAAAATGCTCCAATAAAAAGACATACAGTAGCTGAATGGTTTAAAAAACAAAGCAAAACACTGTACATATGCTTATCTACAAAAGACCCACTCCAGATTAAAAAAAAATCACACACACTAAAAGAAAAAAGATAAAAAATATATATTTTATGCAAATGAAAAATTTTAAAAGTTGGGGTAGCAATACTTTTATCAGACAAAATAGAATTTAAAACAAAAGCTGTAACTAGAGATGAGAAAGGCATTTAATAATTATAAATAGGTCAACTCAATAAAAGGATTTAACTCTTATATATGCATTCAACTTAGGAGTTCCTAATTATAAAAAGACAAGATGGACAGGCATAAAGGGAGTATTACAATAGTAGGGGACTTTCACACCTTACTGTCTTTGACAGATAATCCAGACCAAAGAAAAAAAAAATCAACAAGAAAATAGTGGCCTTGGCGCCTCTGCTTTGGCTCAGACTGATGCTGGAACCACCACGCGCTCCCTGCCAGGCCCTGCAGCCTCCCCCCAGAAGTCAGGGGTGGAGTGCACTGCTAGCCAGGGAGGAGACTAACTTCCCAGGCCAGGGCACTACTAGAACCAAGGATGGATGGAGACTGCAAAGGTGTGATGTGCCGGTGAGCCAGGAGGGCCTGTGGCGGAGAGGAACCAATCCTACTGGGAAGTTTGTGCTCATCAGGGCCGCGCAGCAGAACTCAGGGCCAGGAGAGGGGGCTGGCGGGCACTCCCAGGACTGAGCCTGAGGGACCCTTTACTTCCCGGAGGACCTCTTGACAGGGAGCAGGATGGGACGAGAAGGTAGGACCCAGAAAGAAGGGTCAGCCCTGCCCACCTAAAGCACAGGGGAGGTGGCTCTCACCCGCCCTGCAGAACGGCTGCTTCTGATCTGCCTTCAGTGACCTGACTGGGCTGGAATGTGTGCCCTGCAGCTGGCTCTGCTAGTGCAGGAGACAGATATTTGATTGGAGTGTGGGCAGCACTGAAAGTTTGGAGTGCCAAAAAGGGCCGACTCTCTTTTAATCAACTTATTTGTTGTCGTTGATTTTGTCTTTATCCCATCCTGCTTGAGATGGCAGCCAGAGGTGCCATGCCAGCAAGCCAGGCAGAACTGAGGCACTGAAGGAGAGGAAGTGGCTGCCCTCTCTCCTACTATCTAGCGGCACTACACCCAGCACAAGTTTGCTCAAACCATCTGTCACAGACCATGGTGCCCCTGCAGAGTAAAATTCCATGAGGGGGAAGAAAGAACTCAGAACAGGGGTGTTCAAGTGTGAGGCCTCAGGCAGACCCAGCCTCTGGGCTATGGTGTTCCCACTGAGGACCCGGGGTCTGTCTATCAGGCTTCAGGCAGGTTGCCAAGGACCAAGCAGAGACTGTGACTCACAGAGACATTCCTGGGTGGCCCAGGATCAATACACCAAATGGCCAGATTCAACAATATCAGAGCAAAATCCAGCATGCTCCACACAAAGCAGATACAAGGGTATTTTTTTTTCTTTCTCTTCTTTTTGCTTTCATATCTCTGTTTCTTTCCTTTATTATTTTGTTCCTCTTTCTCTGTTCCTTTTTTATATTGTTATTTTTTCTTCTTTTCCATTTATTCTTTTCCTATTATAAATTTTAGTGTATTCATTATTACTTTTTAAAATAATAATTATTTCATTTATTTGTGTTTCCCTTTCTTTTTAATCCTTAGTCTACCAAATTACTATCAATGTACATGGACTAAATTAAATTCTTTTCTCTTCCTTCTTTGCTTGCACATCCTCTTTTTGTTCTTTTTTTTTTTTTTTTTAAACACCCTCTAATTCTTTGCTCTCATGTCTTTTAGTATTCATTTTACTTTCACTTGACCTCTATCTCTTTTTATTTTCTTTGGCCTTTCTTGTTGTTTGTTTTCTATTTGGTCTTGTTTTGTTCTCTCACCACCTATATAATACCTGCAGTTAGGGTTGAGCCTCACTGCAAGTTGGAGGAAATCCCATTCACAAACAGGAAATCAATAAACGAGACCAAATCACAACAGGAGATCCCAAATAACACACACCAGGGGGACACTGCTAGACTGTCCCGCTCCGGAAATCAGAGGCTGCACCACGGGGTCCCAAAGAGCACTTTCTACATGAGGCCAGCCCATGAAGACTGGGAGACACAGCAGTTTTATCTGGCAGACAGAAACAAAAACAGAGAGATAGCTAAAATTTGAAGACAAAAATAAACCACCAAATGAAAGAAAAGGAAGAATTACAAAAAAAAAATTTAATTAAATGGTGATAAACAACTTATCAAACACAGTTCAAAGTGATGGTTATAAAAGACACTTAAGAAACTTAGAATTTTAAGGAACTTAATGAGAACTAAAAAACATGAAAAGGGAAAATGAAACCACAAACAGTCAGAAATGAAGAATACTTACTATACCTGACTTTATGAATATACAGAAGAGAATTAAAAGTGAATTGGATGAAGCAGAGGACTGAATAAGTGATTTGTGAAACAAAGTAGAAATAAACACCCAATTAGAGGTAAACAAAAAAAAAAAAAAAAAAAAAAAAGTTAAGGCAGCAACAGACAGATAGAAAGTAACACACCAGGGAGTTCCCATTAGACTGTCAGCTGATTTCTCAACAGTAACACTTAAGGCCAAAAGGAAATGGCATGAAGTATTCAAAATAATTAATAGGAAGGGCCAGAATCCAAAACTACTCTATTCAGCAAGGCCATCAGTTAAAATTGAAGATGAAATAAAGGCATTCCCAGAGCAAAAAAAGGCTAAAGGAGTTTATCACCACAACCCAGAACTGCAAAACATGCTAAGGCAACTGGTGTAAGAAGAAAGAGAAGTACAGCCATATAATTAAAATGTCCATACTACCCAAGGCAGTCTACGGATTCAATGCAACCCCTATTAAAATAGCAATAGTGCCGAAACCAGTTTGGCTCAGTGGATAGAACATCGGCCTGTGGACTGAAAGGTCCCGGGTTCGATTCTGGTCAAGGGCATGTACCTTGGTTGCAGGCACATCCCCAGTAGGGGGTGTGCAAGAGGCAGCTGATCGATGATTCTCTCTCATCGATGTTTCTAACTATCCCTCTCTCTTCCTCTCTGTAAAAAATCAATAAAATATATTTTTAAAAAAATAGCAATGGCATAGTTCACAGAGCTTGAACAAATACTTCAAAAATTTATATGGAATCAAAAAAGACCCCAAATAGCTGCAGCAATTTTGAGAAAGAAAAACAAAATTGGAGGAATCACAATACCAGATTTCAAGTTATACTACAAAGCTACCATAATCAAACATCATAGTATTGGCAGAATAACAGGCATATAGATCAATGGAACAGAACAGAGAACCCAGAAATTGACTCAAGCAATTATGCTCAATTAATATTTGACAAAGGAGGCAACAGCATACAATGGAGTCAAGGGGGTCTCTTCAATAAATGGTGTTGGGAAAATAGGACTGATGCATGCAAAAAAAAAAAAAGAAAGAAACTAGACTACCAACTTACACCATACACAAGAATAAACTCAAAATGGATAAAAGGCTTAAATATAAGTTGTGAAACTATAAAAATCCTACAAGAAACCACGGGCAGCAAAATCTCATACATCTCTGGTAGCTATATGTTTACAGATACATCTCCTAACGCAAAGGAAACTAATGAAAAAAAAAAAACAAACGTTACTATATCAAAAAAAGAAGCTTCTGCACAGCTAAAGAAACCATCAACAAAATAAAAAGAGCCCACTGTATGGGAGAACATATTTGGGAAAGATACATCAGCTAAAGGGTTAATATAAAAAAATATAGGGAACTCATACAACTTAACAAAAGGAAGACAATTCAATTAAAAAATGGGCAAAGGATCTAAATAGACCCTTCTCCAAAGAGGACACACGGATGGCCAAGAGACATGAAAAAACTAGAAGCCTGATCCACAAAATTTGTGCAAGAGTAGGCCTTCGCAGCCCCGGCGTCATAGGAAAGGCCATCGGACAGACATTCCACTGTTCGGCTGTTCAGTCGATTTGAATATTGTGCTCTTATTAGTATAGATGCTCAAAGTCACTAATCATCTGAGAGATGCAAATCAAAATGGCAATAAGGTACCATTCTCACACCTGTCAGAATGGCTACCATCAACAAATCAACAAATAACAAGCGCTGGAGAGGATGTAGAGAAAAGGGAACCCTAGTACACTGCTGGTGGGAATGCAGACCAGTGTCAGCCACTGTGGAAAACAGTATGAAGTTTCCTCAAAAAATAAAACATGGAACTGCCATTTGACCCATTGTTCCACTTCTAGGAATATATCCTAACTAGTGGCCTGGTGCACGAAATTTATGCACATTAAAAGGAGAACCCAGAGCCAAGTCCCTGCCCACCAACATGTGCCTCAAAATCGCGAGAGATCCAGACCTGGCCGCCCACCCCCATTGGGCTAGATCTAGACCCAGCCAGTCAAGCCCCATTGGGCAGGGGGTGTAGCCTCAGGTCCCCTGGTCCAGTGCCAGGATGGGCAGCATGGCCTAAGGTCCCCCAGATGGGGTGAGGCCCCATCAAGCCCTGCCAGGTGGGGGATACAGCCTGTGGTCCCCCATCAAGCCCCGCCAGGCAGGGAGGCACAGCCTCAGGTGCCGCAGCCTGGCACCGGGAAGGAGGTGCAGCCTGAGGTCTCCTGTCAAGCCATGTTGGATGGGGGGGGGAGGTACGGTATGAATTCCCCTGACCCAGCACTGGGGATGTACTTTAAGGTCCCCCGTCAAGCCCCGCTGGGGGGGGGAGGGGGGAGAGCACAGCCTGAGGTTCACTGTCAAGCCCGCTAGGCAGGGGGGCGCAGCCTCAGGTCCCCTGGCCCGGTGCTGGGGTGCGGCCTGAGGTCCTCTGTCAAGCCCCACAGGGGTGGGGAAGGGCATAGCCTCAAGTCCCTGCTGATTGCTCCTTAAGGGAACCTCAGCTGTGGGTGTAGCCATCTTTGTGATGGAGTGATAGCTAATTAGCATATTCCTCCCTTATTAGATAGGATTAGATAGGATAAGCCTGAGACACCAAACAGAAAGAATGTAGGCAACCCTATGTTCAAAGCAGCACAATTTACCATAGCTAAGATCTGGAGCCCAAGTGTCCATCAGTAGATGAGTGGATAAACAAGCTGCAGTACATTTATGCCATGGAATACTGTGCAGCAGTGAAAAAGAAGAATCTCTTACTCTTTGGGACAGCGTGGAGGGACCTGGAGAATATTATGCTAAGTGAAATAAATCAGCCAGAGGAAGACAAGTATCACATGATCGCACTCATGTGTGGGATCTGATGAACAAAATAAACTGATGAACTGATGAACTGAGTGGATCCAGAAACATGAAAGCATGAAAAGGATTATGGAATCTCAGAGGGAAGGCAGGGGAAGTGGGTGGGTGGGAAGCGATCACTGAAATAACTTGTATGCATATATGCATAACCCATGGAAATAGACAACCGGTTGAAGGCCTGGGGCGAGGTGCAGGGGCAGGCTAGAAGGGGTCAATGGGGGAAGAGAGAAGAGATGTAATACTTTCAACAATATATATGAAAAAAACATTTAAAAAGAAAGAATAAAATAGTATGGTGATTCCTCAAAAAATTAAGAATAGAGTTACCATATGACGTAGCAACCCCTCTTCTGGATATCTACCTGAAAATTTTGAAAACATTTCTTTGTGAAGATATATGCACCCCTATGTTCACTGGCCAAGACATGGAAACAACTAAAGTGTTCTTAGATGAGATGTGTTACATATATACAATAGAATACTACTAAGCCCTAAGAAAGGATGAAGTAGTGCCATTTGCAACGTGGATGGATCTTGAGAATATCATGCTAAGTGAAATAAGCCAGTCAGAAAAAGTTCACTCATATGTGGGATATAAAGCTGAAAAGTAACAAATGAACAAACAAGAAAAACAAACAAAAACTCATAGGCACAGACAACAGTATGGCGGTTACCAGAGGGAAGGGGAGTGGGAAACAGGAAGGGAAAAGGGGGCCAAGTATGTGATGACAGAAGATGATCTGACTTTGGGTGGTGGACACACAACGCAATATACAAATCATGTATCACAGAATGTACTTGAAAATTATGTAATCTTATTAAGTAATGTCATCCCAATAAATTTAATTAAAAAAGACAACCCAAATAAAATTATAAATGAAGAAGTGACATCCAACACCACAGAAATACAAAGGATTATAAGGAAATACCACAATTATATACCAACAAATTGGACAACCTGCAAGAAATGGTTAAAGTCTTAGAAACAATCTTCCAAAAATATGTCAAGAAGAACCAGAAAATGTGAATAAACCAATAACTATTAACAAAATTGAATCAGTATTTAAAAAAAAAAAAAACTCCCAACAAACAAAAGCATGGAACCAGGTGGCTTCACAGGTGAATTTCAGCAATCATTCAATACCTATCCTCAAACTATTCTAAGAAATTGAGGAGAAAGGCTCCTAAGCTCATTTTAAAAGCTAGCATTATCTTGATACTCAAATTAGAGAAAGACATTACAAAAAACGAAAATTATAAGCCAATATCCTCGATGAACATAGATACAAAAATCAATATTAGCAAACCAAATTCAACAATATATTAAAAAGAACATATCATACACCAGGACCAACTAGGATTTAATCTCTAGATAGAAGGCTAGTTCAATATCCACAAATCAGTTAACATGATGCACCATGTAAACAAAGGATAAAAATCACATGCTCCTATCAATAAATTCAGAAAAAGCATTTGACAAAATCTAGCATCGATTTATGATAAAATCTCTCAGCAAAGTGGAATGTATCCTAATATAATACAGGCCATGACAAATCACAGCCAACATCATACTAAATGGGCAAAAATTAAAAACGTTTTCTCAATATCAGGAACAAGACAGGGATGTCCACTTTCACCATTTATATTCAGCAGGTACTGCAAGTCCTAGTCACAGCAATCAAACAAGAAATAAAAGGCATCCAAATAGTAAAGGAAGAAGTAATTAATAATGGAAGTAAATAACTTGTCATTGTTTGCAGATGACAAATCATCATTAGTCATTCAGTACTACCCCATACTCTCAGACCTAGTATGCTGTCCACATTTCTGTTTTTCCAGTTGGTACTAGAAATCATTGATCCCGTCACCCCCCAAACACTTCCTCGTGCTGGTTACTGTGGAGCCTGTGGGATGACCTCAATTCTCATTTCTTATTTTTAGCTCCTCACACCATTCACAAGATATGGTACTAAGTATCATACCAAAGGTACTAAACTCCAGGATGACTTGGTCTCGGTGGCCCTCCAGTCAGCGCATTCATGCAGAATTGCAGAAATGCCTGCTACAAACTATTTCCTCTGAGAGTCATATTTATTTATAAAGTAAGTAAAAATTTCATTTTTCCATTTGCTATATTCACCATAGATATTTTGACAATAAATATGTGGCTTACATTAGCAGCATTACTTTTAGGCCAGATTTTAGAGTATCAATTTATTGACTATCTAGCACATACAAAATCTCTACTGTACTAGTCTCCTAGAAGTTATAAAGGAAAATAATAGGCTGGTATCTTCACAGGTTTTACAGATTCAGAATTTTAAGAGTATTGATAACTACCATTGATTGAGCACTTACTACATGCCAGGTGCTTTCCTATCACAATCTTCTCAAATACCTTACAAAACAGTAATTCCATTTTACAGAAGAGGAGTCTGGGACTAAGAGTTACACAGTAAATGACTGAGCTGGCATTTGAACCCAGATCTCACCATGACTAAAATGCTCCACACTGGTTTCTCTGATATACACTGACCACCCACCCTACTCAGCCACAGGCCTCTAAATAAACCCCATTTCTGACCCACAACAATAAGTTCAGCCACCACACCCATTCCCTTCACAGAAGACACTGTGAGGACACTGAAAAATCAAACACCTCGTTTACATTCAGTACACTTTTGTTAAACTAAACCTAGACCAAGTCAGACTGAGAGCCCCTCAGCAGGAAGGAACCAAAATTTAATGAGAAAAAAAATCATTTTTTTTCAGGTGTGCTACATTTAATACCAAAAACTCAAATTAACATAACCTTCTAGATCTTATACATTTAGTGATAACCCACTGACAAATGAAGCAGAAAAACAAGCCATCATCCAAACCACTTTTGGCTAACTGCATAATATTTTTGCAAAATCAGGAATTTTTTCAGTATGATATAATCATCAAGTCACTTATTTGCTGCATGCACTTTGACAATATGGACATACTTAGAGTACTTTCTGATACAGGCAGACACAAGAGGCAAGTCACACCAATCTTAGTCAAACCGATGCTCTCTGTTCACCTACCTTGTTTCAGTTTTCATTGGCTGCTGTGCCTTGAAGCAATCCCTAGGAAGCCCTAGAGCAGCATCTGAAGAATCAAAGGCATGGTACTTACCACATCAGAGTTGAGATGAGAAGACCAACGCCCACACAATCTATGAACACGACCCAAAGGAGCAGCTTTATCATCTTAAAAAATCCCATGTCCAGCACAAAGCCAAATCCCACAGTGGACACTGAAAGAGAGATTTACAAGGTTCATTCAGGCACTTTGCAAGGTTCCGGGGATACTGGACAGTCCCTGCACCTCCAGATGCCCTCGGTCCAGCAGGGGAGAGACATGTAAACCAAACCCCCAAGATTTTATGTGTTCTATGTGGTTAGGAAATGCAGACTGACTTGGGACACGGGAGGGCCATTGAGATATCTCGTTTACCAAGAAGGACCTTGTCTGTTTGTGGTTCACCAGGGTGGTCCGGTTAAAGGTGAGAAAAATCTACACACTTCAACACCCTGAAGACTTTCCCTACACTAGAAGTAGTTTCTCAAGTTCACATCAGTATTTTTACAAGTCTCCCTCTGTACTTCCCTGGTGGTGAACAGCAATTTACAACCCCGACATTCCTTTTCTCAGTCAGTTTGCATTTGGGGATGGATGTATTTATCACAGTAGTTAAAAGGCATGGAGTGTCTCTATTGCTCTGCTTTTTCATGTCCCCAGGTAACGATTTACTCTGGCAACACAGCCTTCTTTCCTGTGGGATTTGTGAGGCTTCAGGAGAGAGGCAGCAGCTTTAAATAAACCCCATTTCCGACCCTCAATAATTTATAACAAGAGTCCCCCAGTGACAAGTCCAATCAAACGCTCAGTTGTGCAGATCAGCGAACACTTACCACACAGCCAGATACTTAGCAGCACCAAGAAGGCGGGGTCGTCTCTAGCCCACTGATCCTTCGTCTGCTTCCGATAGTGAAAGTTCCTGTACACCCTCTGCGGGGAGGTGAACAGGTAGAGCATCTGCCAGGCGGCAAACTCAAAGTCCATTTGCCGGAAGCGAAAAAGCCTTCTCAGGTATTTGTAGCGCTTCGCTCCCGCCGTGTGTCTCGCCGCATCCCTGGAATTCAGCGCTCCGTTCCCCTGCAGCGGGGAGCTCACCGAAGTGCTCGGTAACATCTTCCTACGGGGGCAGAAACCTCTGGCTGTAACATGAAGGAAGTGTCGGCCACTAGGGCTCCTTTTCTGAGACACAGAGGAGGGAGGTCACCTGACATGTCTGCCCCATTCCTTGAGAAAGTCAGCTGTCAAAGTGGCCAAGGGCCACACCATTCTGAACCATCATAGGAACACCTAGAGGGGCCATATGTCCATCTCAGACAATGAGAGAGAGATCAAATATTCTGGCTCTCAATCCCCTGCTCTTAAGTACCCGCCTCTAAGGAAATGACCTAGTCACACAGGTGGTCGGTCCATCAAAGCATTACCAGGTCTCCAGAAGGTGACATAAAAATAAAGCAGCACTAAAGCCCATGTTCTGCTCCACGAATAGTTCATCGGGAGACCCGTGGGAGACCCGGCGAGCCACTCTGCAGCCAGGTGGGCGCAGCCCGGTCCGGCCCCCGCCCGGCGCCCGCCAGCCCCGCTCCCCAGCCTCCGGGCCACCCCCGCCCGGCGCCCCCCAGCCCCGCTCCCCAGCCTCCGGGCCACCCCCGCCCGGCGCCCCCCAGCCCCGCTCCCCAGCCTCCGGGCCACCCCCGCCCGGCGCCCCCCAGCCCCGCTCCCCAGCCTCCGGACCACCCCCGCCCGGCGCCCGCCAGCCCCGATCCCCAGCCTCCGGGCCGGCCGGCCGAGGGCGGGGTCGCCGGGTAACAAACAAACCGCCCTCTCCTATAGGAATCCGACACGGCAGTGCCTCTGAGTATAAGCACGTTCGAAACTCTGCCCGGGACACTTCATAGCAAACATCATTCGCCATTTATCTGAACTTCAACTCGAGCAGAGTTCCTCGGTTCTATCCCGCCCCCCGCCGCCGGCCCAGCAGCGGGCCCGTGTCACTCCGAAGCCCGGGGACGTCCCGCCGCAGCGGACAGAGGACAGGGCACCGGGCGGGCCCGCGTCGCACGGAGCGCCCCTCAGGACTCACCGGGCGCCCCGGGGCGGCCTCCACCGGCGGCAAACCCCCGCCCGCCACCTCGCCCAGCCGCCGAGCCCAGCCGCGCCGCCGTAGGATCTACTTCCCTTCTCGCGACGTACGCAGCCCCCCGGCGCGCCACGTGACGTGAGCCTACTTCCGGCGCGCGCTGCCTCCGGGAGTTGCAGTCCCCGCTGCTCGCCGGAAGTTGATCTGCCGGTTTCCGGTGCCTTCCACAGGGGACGTCGCAGGCAGCCGGGTCGCTGCAGTTGTGGCCGGGAGTAGCGCGGCCGCGGCGGGCGGCGGGCGCGGCGATGCCCCGGTACTACGAGGACAAGCCGGAGGGCGGCGCGTGCGCGGGCGTGAAGGAGGACCTGGGCGCCTGCCTGCTGCAGTCCCGCTGTGTGCTCCAGGTAGCGGCCGCGGCGGGAGGGGCGGCGGGGCGGCGGCGGCACCGCGGACCCGGTTACGGGTGCCGGTGCGCACTGCAGCTCCGACTTAGTAACCCTGGACGCAGCCACCGTGGCAGCCTCGGTTCCCTCCGGGTCTACATGGAAGCTAACGATGCCGCCCCGTTGGGTTTTTGTGGAGATTAAACCGTTTCGGTGAAATAAGACGTTTATTGGATGCTGCCTTTTCCAGATACAGAGGGCAATCAGTTCATTGTGTGGCAACTGGAGATACAACTTCAGAAAGTTGCTGTTACTTGAACGAAAAGATAGTTATCCCAAAATTAAGGTGACCAGACGTCCCGCTTTTGGGGGGACAGCCCTGATGGTTAACAATTTGTCCCGCGGCGTTTTAAAAAAGTTCCTTTTTTTATTTTATTTTTTTAAAGTCCCGATTTCTTTAAAACGCCGCGGGACGCGGGACAAATTGTTGAGAAGCGGGACTTCTAGTCACCTTACCCAGAAGGGACATAACCCTAAGGCTGTGCGGTGTTCCTACTGGCTGGTGGTTCACATTTGGCTTACTATTGTACTTCTGGCGGCCGGCAGACCGTGAGACCAGTGAGTTAGGAACTAAGGTTGTCTGGGCCAGCCTTCCTGGGCGCGCTCCCGCCGGCTGCTGCCCGCTGCCCACGCACCTTCCCTCCCCTGCTCCGAGCAAACGCCTGGCAGTGGATCCAGATGCCGGACCCCGCGGGCCCCTAACAAGGATCTCACTGCTGACACAAGCTTGATCTGAAGGGAAGAATAGATGCTTAAGGAGCTAACTTCCTGGATAAACGCTGTGCAGGCATTTATAATGAGTAGATTTAGAAGCAAAATACGCCGAAACCGGTTTGGCTCAGTGGTAGAGCGTCGATCTGAAAGGTCCCGGGTTCGATTCCGGTCAAGGGCATGTACATTGGGTGCGGGCACATCCCCGGTGGGGGGTGTGCAGGAGACGGCTGGTCAGTGTTTCTCTCCTTGACGTTTCAGGCTCTCTATCTCTATCTCTTCCTCCCTGTAAAAAATCAATAAAATATTTAAAAAAAGAAAAAAAAAAGAAAAAGAAGAAGCAGCAAAATGCCTTGAGAGCCCAGTGGAGAGCGCCTTATTTTATCAGAGCATTTGGAAGTGTCTCACAGAGGAGGTGACATTTGGCCTGAGTCTTAAAGGGTTGGTTGAGTCGTTGGTGATTAAGGAAAGGAGCGGGGCGGGCGGTGGTTATGGGTGGTTAAGGCTGTGCAGGCAGGGAGCTGGGAGGGCAGGAGCTGCCCCGCCAGTGGTGCCTGGAGGGTGGGAAAGGTGGCAGGCGGCCTGGGAAGAAGGCTGCAGTGCGGGAGGGTCCCGGTCAGGGAGGAGCTTGGGTTTTATCCTGACATCCAGCATCAGGAAGGCCAAGGAGACTGAGGAAAGCAGCTCGGGATGTGGAGGGATTGCTGGTAGTAAAGGGAAAACCACGCTGGGTTTTGTTTTTGCAGAGATTGAATTTATTTAGCGAACTTTTGAGTGCCAAGCGCCAGGTCAGGGCACATACAGATGAATGGGACACGTTTCTCCTGTGTAGAAATGGCGCCTCTGGAGAATGAGAAAGCGGCAGGCAGAGCGCATGACCAGGACACGTGGCACAGACTTGGTCCATATTGGCCTTATTGATGCTGATTCGGCCACGGAGGAGAACCTAATGCTTATAAACAGCCCCTTAGGGAAGTGCGTTTACAGTGTGTGGTAGATTCATCCTGACTGCTGCCTTCAGCTGGAGTGTCAAAGGGCCGCGCAGACCCAGGACAGGAGTCCCTCGTGATTTGGGGCGTAGGTGCAGTGCTGGGATGGGGTGTCAGATCTGCCTGAGGGAAAGTCTCTGATTATGCAGAGCAGGTGAGATTTGGGTTATTTTTCCTGGTGCATGAACACACTAGGTGTTTCTATTTAAATAGTAAGTACTCTGTCTTATCTCATTAACATCTATCTAAAGTGTTTAGCAATAACACTTAAAGTTGTTCTGATTTTAGAGAACCTTAATTCTGCTATTTGAGCTTTTAAAATAACACTGAACCAGATCATTTTATCCTCAAAAATTTTTGACTCATTTTACATTGGAACTCACTTTGAGTAGGAAGATATAATGATCATTATATTGCCAAGCACTGCATGAGGCTGATGTTTATAACAAGTATATGTTCTATTTGATTAGTATTCCTTTAGTAGTAAAATAATGTAAGGTTTTGATTTTTTCCTCATGAATTGCAAATCATAGCTTGATGTCATTAAACCTCGCATAATTAGAAAGTTCAAGTTCAGTCTACTTTTTCCAGATGTTTTCTATATCTACTAATAGCCCTGCGCACAAATCTGTACAGTAGGTTGCTGCCACCCTCCTGTAGCTCTCTGCCCAGTACCCCGCCCTCCTGTAGGTCCTCCCCCATAGCTGGCTTCCCTGCCCCCTCCTGTACCTCTCATGATGCCCGCTTGTAGTTTGCTGCCCCACCCTCCTGCAGATCTGTGATCCAGTTGTTACACGGTCAGTCGTTATGCCTCACCACATAAGGGATAATTAGCATATTCCTCTTTTATTATACAAGACTAGAGACCCAGTGCACGAGATTCGTGCATTTGAGTGGGGGGGGGGGGGGGCTTCAGCCCAGTCTGTGTCCTCTTGCAGTCCAGGAGCCCTTGGGGGATGACTGACTGACGGCTTAGGCCCACTCCCGGTCATCAGTCGGATGTCCTTAGTGCTGCGGCTGAGGCAGGCGAGGTTCCTGCACCACCACTGTGTTTGCCAGCAGTAGGTCTGGCTCAGGGCTTCTGGCTGAGCTGCACTCCCCCTGTGGGAGCGCACTGACCACCAGGGGGCAGCTCCTGCATTGAGCGTCTACACCCTGGTGGTCAGTGAGTGTCCTAATGACAGGTCATTCTGCCGTTCGGCCAATTTGCATATTAGCCTTTTATTATATAGGATTATTCTATAATCTATAGGGTAGGGTTATATAGGATATTCCTGGTAAACTGAACCCTTCTGGCAGGCACTTCCCCCTGTTTTGCAATGTGCTCACACTGCCCGTTAGCCTTTGAGTGTGTGCATCTTCTTTTCTACCTGGTTTCATTGTGTAGGCAGGAGTTTCTAACTTCCCACATTCTTCTATTTGTTTGTTTATTCTTGGTGGGTTTTTTTTTTTTTTTTTTTTTTTTTTTTTTTTGGTTTAGTTACTAGACAAATTATAGGATAGGGCTTTCAAAAAGAAATTTTGCTGCTTTTAAATTTTAATCTTGCCTTTTTGAATTGTGAAATGTGTCCAGTATATTTAAATACCTTTGTGTTAAGTTAAATTTATAGCAGATTTATTTAAAATATTTTTTGATAATGTAGAGGTAGTAGTAGTATTTTTTAAAATATATTTTATTGATTTTAGACAGGAAGGGAGAGGGAGAAAGAGAGAGAAGCATCAGTGATGAGAGAGAATCGTTGATTGGCTGCCTCCCGCATGTCCCACGCTGGGGATGGAGCCTGCAGCCCAGGCATGTGCCCTTGGCCGGAATCGAACCTGGGACCGTTCAGTCTGCAGGCTGATGCTCTATCCATTGAGCCAAACCAGCTCGGACAGTAGTAGGATTTTTATTCCATGCTTATCTTAAAAGAAAAATACTACTTACCTACCGTGTTTCCCCGAAAATAAGACATCCTCCAAAAATAAGACATGCGCATGGGAAGATAAGACATCCCCTGAAAATAAGACCTAGCGCAACTTTGGGAGAAAAAATTAATATAAGACACTGTCTTATTTTGGGGGAAACAAGGTAGTTTGCAGTTGTTACCTTGTCAAAGCAAATTTTTAATAGTTATAGCTTGGAAAAAAAGTCTTTTTATTAAGAGTCAGAAGTGAGCATTTCTCTTGTGAACATTCTTATAACAGCATCATGTCTTTGATGGCAAAAGCAAATGATTTAATCCAGTTTTCTGTGTAACCTCCTTTGGAGCTTTCATTGTTTAGAGATGAGTTAATTCACGTGAGGCCCAGGCAGACCTTCTCTCACAAGCACCTGCCAATTCTGCTCATAGCTCCCGTCCTCTTCCGTCCTCACTCAGATGAACTGCCCAGAACAGAGGGCCGGGAGGGGGGAATGCAGGGATGTGTTGTGACACCAAAAATTGCTTGTATCACATTCACCAGATGCCTGCTCTGTCACATGCATTTGTTCTCTCTCTCTCTCCCCTTCTCTTTCCCCCTCTCTCCCTCTCTCTCTCCTTCTCTCTCCCCCTTCCTCCCACCCTCCCTCCCTTCCCTCTACACACACTCTTTCTTGTCTTTAGTTCTTGTCTTAGTTTTAAGAACAATGAAGAAGCCATTATTCCTTTCACTTTTACTCCTTTTCTTATCCATAAGGAGCTGGAGATACCAGATTCTAGATTTGTACACGAACATTTGTTAAAAAGTATCCTGTGGAAAGGAGTGTTTTCAAGACCTCAAGACCCCCCCTAAGCCCCTCCACCCCCCAAGTGCTCAGAATTAGTTTACCCTTTTTAAAAAATTCTGGTCTTTTCTCCTTTAAGCAATAGTCAAAATGAATTATGAACTGTTTCTTACATAAATTTCTATTTTCATTTGCTTTTCAAAAAGAACTGTTTTCAGAAGCGCCGTTATTTTGTAGTTTCTGAGGAAATTTCCAGGTACTTACATTGTTTTGTTTGTCACAGGAAGGAAAATCCCCTCGGCAGTGTCTGAAGGAAGGAAACTGCAAAGCTTTGAAAAATTCATTTTTTGAATGTAAACGATCAATGGTAAGAAAAGATTTTTAAAAGCTCACATTAAAAACTAGCTGTGTAGAATTAAATACGTGACTCGTATTTATTCATTGGTGGTAGTGACGTTATTTGGAACTCGAGGGAGGGAGCAATGTGAGGTGGCACTCATGAAAACCCACAGTTGACTCTATTCTGCCACTACGCTAACCTGGCTGCTGACCTTTGTGAATTTCTGAAGTGTGAAAATGAAGTCTTGGCAAGTACAATGTAAAGTATTAATTCACTCTTAGTCCTCCAGGAAAAGACTACTGTCACACTTCACTAATGCAACTTCATTTATACATGCTTAGGAAAAACCTGAGACAGTTAAATTGTGCTGGTAATTTTACTTTGTATTTCAAACAGTGAGTGTAGGACTCAGAATGAAGCTTAGATGGGAAGTTTGAATTATCTTTCGCTCATAGTACAAAGCATCTTATCCTGATTATGATTCCCACGTTTAAAAATTATTCATTTTTTGAAAATATGGCTCAGCTTCATGTAGTGATCAGATGAAATGGCTGGCTGTCCCACACTGTCCTGTTGGGCTCATTGGTAGGGTGTGTCTGTGAGATAATTGCTCCCTGCAGAGCTTCTGGGGAGGGATCCTGACAGCCCGGGCAGGTCTGCCTCATGTACTGACTGCTCTTCCCCCTCCTCCTCCCCCGAAGGGCTACCCTGAGAGGCTAAGCCTTCACCAGATGAGTAGGTAACAGGATTTTTAATCCCCAAATGGCTGTGTGTGACTTATTTTTCAAGGCTCTTCTTTTTTCAGTTGCTATTTAAAGATTTCAGATACATTTGGATATTAACCTAAACGAAACTTAATTAGAAAATAGTTTGTTAGAACAACATATATTGAAATTAATTCAGAGAAAAAGATAAATGTAATTTGTAGTCTACTTGAGAACAAAATCCTTATTGTGACCTTAAATGGAACTTCTTTTTAATCCCATCTTTAATATTTTGATTTCTTTGTGAGGTTTTATGGTAGTTCTGACAATTGCCTTTTAAAAAAAAAATTCTAGTCTTTAGTTATTTTCTGTTTCTCCTTCATTCTACTATCTTTAGGTTTAATTTGTCCTTTTTCTAAAGCTTTAAGATAAACACTTAGCTCACTTGTTTTTCAGTCTTTTTGCATGTATGCATTTGTATTAAACTAGAGGCCCGATGCACGAAATTCATGCAAGAGGGGGCCTTCCTTCCCCCACTGCTGGCACCAGCTTCCCGCCGGCACCGGGACCCGGGCTTCCCTCTGGCACCGGGACCCAGCTTCCCTCTGGCTGCTGGCAGGCACCGGACCCAAGCTTCCCTTGCCACCGGCTTTGTCCAGAAGAACGTTCAGTCCAATTAGCATATTTTATTATTATAGATGTCCAGAATAGACAAATCTATAGCAACACAAAGATTAATAGTTGTTAGTGCAGGTGCAGGGGGAAGAAGGATTAGGAGAGAATGGAAAGTGATTTCGGTGATGGTTGAGTATGCTAAAAACTTGTGAATTGTACATTTAAAATGAGTCAGTTGTATCGTTGGCAGGAAATGGCACCAGACATTGGAGCAACCTTGGTACATGAGTTCTGGCTAAGAAAGAATTCAGACACAAGACTGGAACTATAAGGGAAAGTTTATTTAGAAAGTCACGGAGGGCGAAGTGAGCCATAGGAGGAATGGGCTCAGGAAAAGAGGTCGGAGGCAACAGGACCCTGGGTCACAGGAGGAAGAGAGAGGCCAGGACAATGCTGGGGGGAGCGGGGAGAGGCACCGGCGCTCCATGGAAAGAGCTTTGACAATTGTCTTTTTAATTGTGCTGAAACTGGTTTACTTCTCCCCAGTAGTGATGCCCTTTAGCAAACTTGTATTTAATTATGTACAACATTGGATTTAATTGTACATTTATTTTCAGTTGGATGCCAGATCAAGATTCAGAGGAAGAAAAGGATATTGATAACTCTTCTGTGGAAACGAAGATGAATACAACAAGGCTTTCCTCTGGTCATTAAACACAGAAGCCAAAGTGGAAAACGTATTTTTTCTTACACCTGTTTGGTTGGACCATGGAGCACTGGAGAGAATGCATGATTTCTGTTTTTAATATTTATATTATTTTTAGAAAAAAATTTAATTGACCAGTTATGAGCAAGGGAGAATAAATGCGTCTTAAAGGCCCTAGCCAGTGCACTCAATGGTTAGAGTGTCCGCTTTTGGACCAAAGGACCATGGGTTCTATCTTGGTCAAGGGGATATACCTTGAAAGGGGCACAGGTGGGAGGCAATCTCTTGTGTGTGTCTCTCCCTCTCTGCATCCCCACCCCCTTCTACTATCTGATCAACAATGGAAAAATATCCTCAAGTGAGGATTAACAAAAAAAATTGTTTTAAAGCACAGAGATTATTTTCAAACATGATTCAACCAAAGGACACGCTTTGTACACATCCTTTGTGAATATTCTGAAGGCCACTAATGGGACTGTTAAATCGATCATGTGGAGCCTGGAAAAATGTTTCCTGGGGGAGTTTAGGATAAAACTGTCTTTTATTTATCTGTCTTGGTTAGTTATAAAATAAATTGGTTTGAGTTCTTGGAGAAGAAATGCTTCATTTGCACTGATTCACTGACTTAACAGCCTCATAACCTTAACATCACACGTCAGGTGCCGCTGGCCGCTGTAGCCCGGGCTCTGCCCTCGCTGGGCTGTTTGTTTCCTGGCTTCATTTTCAGGCTGGCCCTCTCTCCAGATGGGAAAGAGGTCAGTGTCAACCAAAAGCACACCTCCATAGCCAGGATCCACAAAGGAGAGAGAAAACTTCCTTCCTTAGCTGCCAGGAGTCACATTCTACAGAAGCGCTACTGTCTTCCCTGGGCCACCTGCCCCTGAATTAGAGCAGTCCCTGCGGGAAGAGGAACAGGGCCGTGATCTCACATTTCCCACGAGAATCACAGTGGACGAGCGACGGGCCTCACCCCTAAAGAGGAGGAGGATTCCGCACAAACTGAAAAACGAGCTCACTATGGAAAGCTAGAGTGGAAACGAGATGCTTGAAAAAGTTTACAATCAGTGACTTTATTCAGATCACAATACAGTACAGGGCTGTACTGTATAATAAAGTTTTCAACTTCATTTTCAGTGTTGAAGAAAAATGAGCCACATCTTCATAACATCCACAGGCCATCAGTTAAAGCAGGCAAGGTGTTCGATAGCTTGTTTTCCTCTGTGGATGTTCACCCACAGTGAGAACTCCATGCCAGCACCAGTCCCTGCAGAATCCCAGAGGTCTAGTGTGTGTACTGCTTTCACTGAGAACGGGGAAATGCTGGATTGTTTTTCAATTCTTGTATAACTAAGTGCTATAACTTTTATTAAAAGGAACTTTGATAAAATTATGTGACAGTTTTATTGAGAAGTTCATCGGGAGAAATTCACGTGTAATGCAGTTACCTGTGCCCGGGCCAGTGTGGGTTGGTTGGTTAAGTGATCCCTTGCACCAAAAGGTTGAAAGGTTGCTGGTTCAGTTCCTAGTCAGGGCATATGCCAGGGCTGCAGGTTCAATCCCCGATAGGTGGTGTGCAGGAGACATCTGATTGATGATGTGCTCTCACGTAGATGTTTCTCTCCCTCCCAAAATAAAAAAAAAAACTTTAAAAAAAATTACCCTTGAAGTATATACAATTGAGTGCTTTTTGTCACAGAGTTGTGTAACCATTACCATTAATTCCAAAACATTTTCATCTCCAAAAAGAAACCCCATACCCATTAGCAGTTACTCCCCATTTCCCACTTTCCCCACTTCCAATAACCGTTAATAACTGTCTATAGTGAAAAAAAAATAACTGTCTATAGATTTGCCTTTATCAAATAATATGTGGTCTTTTTTGACTGGCTTCTTTCACTGTTTTCAAGGCTGTAGTATTTGTACTTTACTAAGATTCACTGCAAAATAATATTCCGTAGTATAGACATTCCACATTTTCCTTATCTATTCATTAGCTGATGGACTTTAGGTTGTTTGCACTTTGGGGCTATTATGACTAGAGGCCTGATGCATGAAATTTGTGCTTTGGGGGGGCGGGGGGGGGGGTGGCTCAGCCCAGCCCAGCCTGCTCCAATCTGGGAACCTTGGATTATCAAAAATATTTCTGATACTTCTATTAGTAACTATATAGTAACTACATAATGTAAATTTATCATCTTAACCATTTTTAAGTATATAGTTCAGTAGTGTTAAATATATTCACTTTTTCATCTTACAGAACTGAAATTTTATACCCATTAAACAACTCCCCATTACCTTTTCTCTCCATCCCTGGCAGCCACCATTACTGCTGGTGAGCATCATTTCATCATTTAATGTTTTGTTGGCCATTTGTAAATCATCTTTGGCGAAATGGCTGCTCACGTTTTTTGCCCATTTTTATTTTATTTTATTTTTTAATATATTTTATTGATTTTGTACAGAGAGGACGGGAGAGAGATAGAGTTAGAAACATCGATGAGAGAGAGTCATTGATCAGCTGCCTCTTGCACACCCCCTACTGGGGATATGCCCGCAACCAAGGTACATGCCCTTGACTGGAATCGAACCCGGGACCCTTCAGTCCCCAAGCCGTCACTCTATCCATTGAGCCAAACCAGTCTCGGCTTTTTGCCCATTTTTAAATAGGGTTGTTTCTTTGGCTGCGGAGTTACAGGAGTTCTTTGTATATCAGTCCTTTTCCAAATATATGATTTGCAAATATTTTCTCCCATTTCTTTTCACTCTGTTGGTTGTATTTGATGCATAGTTTTAAATTCGATGTAGTCCAGTTTATGTTTTTACTTCTGTAGCCTGTGCTTTTGGTGTCATAGCCAAAAATCATTGCCCAATCTAATTAAGTTCTTCCCTTACATTTTATTCTAATTGTATTAGTTTCAATTCTTATGTTTAGTTCTTTGATCTAGTTTGAGTAGACTTTTTAAAAAAATATTTTTATTGATTTTAGAGAGGAAGAGAGGGAAGAAGAGAAACATCAATGATGAGAACCATGGGTTGGCTGCCTCCTGCATGCCCCCTACTGGGAATGGAGCCCACAACCTGGGCATGTGCCCTGGACCAAGTCCCCAGGCCGATGCTCTATTCACTGTGCCAAACCGGCTAGAGCTTGAGTTGACTTTTGTATACAAATGGTGTAAGGTCTAATTTCATTCTTTTGCATATAATACCCTGTTTTCCCCAACATCGTTTGTTGAAAAGACTGTCCTTTCCTCTCTGAATGTTCTTGGCATTATTATTGAAGATCATTTGTCTGTATATGTCAGGGTTTATTTCTGGCTTTATGTCATTATCACACTGTTTTGATTACTAGAGCTTTGTAATAAGTTTTTAAATCAGAAAGTATAAGTCCTCCAACTTTGTTATTTTTCAGGATTGTTTTTACTATTCAGAGTCTCTAGAGCTTCCATATGAATTTTAGGATGGTTTTTTCTGTTTCTGCAGAAAACACCATTTGAATTTTGATAGGGATTAATTGAACGTATGTAAGACTTTGGAGAGTATTGGCATCTTAGTGTGCAGTGTGCTAATCCATTTACATGAGAGGACTTTTCATCTATTGGTGTTTTCTTTCATTTCTTTTAGCAACATTAGGTTTACTAGTATTCCTAAGTATCTCATTCTTTTTTGTATGATTGCAAATGGAATTGATTTCTTAATTTTCTTCTTAGGTTTGGGTGACGGGTCAAGTTTTTATAATTTTACCAGGAAATATAGTAGACATACAGAAAAATACATCGGACATTTGTATAATATTAACTAATAGCTAAATCATCATCCAGGCAAACAGACATTGAACGAACCCCCTGACTTTCCTCAGAGGCCGCCTGCTCACCCCGGGGAGAAAAACCACTGTTCTGGTGTTTGCCAGCCTCTGCTCCTGAGTTCTCCTTCTTCCTTGAGCTTGTTGCAGTTGGCTCCTTGTGAGGTTTAGAATACAGTCCCCCTTGTCCAGGAGGTGCCTTAAACTGTGGATAGTACTGAGTCCTATATATGCTTTTTCTTATACATACATACCTGTGATAAATTTATAAATTATGCAAAGTAAGATTAATAATTAACTAAAATGGGACAATTATAACAATATGCTGTAATAAAAGTTATGTGTATGTGGTCTCTCCAATATCTTACTGTACTTACCCCTCTTGTAAGCTATAATCTCGGAAAATGAAACCCTGGACATGGGTACTACTGTAACACATTACAGCACTCCACCGGAGAAAGGAACGTGATCTAGTGCTGAAATAGGAATTACTTTAATTGAACACCAAAGAGAATTCATTTATCCATCTATTCATCCCATAAACCTTTCTGAGTAGCTCAGAAAGTCATTACATTTGCTGTTTGAACACAGAGCAACATGGAATGCTGTTTCTACATCCATCTCGCTAGCAACATGCTAGACAAAATTAAAGGTAAGTTAGCACGATGGATAGGATATAAATGATATAATGGTCATATATATTAAAAATTATATGAGGGAAAATATTTTCCTAAAAAGGCCACTCATTCTGTGGTGAGAAATTGCTACAAGAAAGGCCTTGGAGAAATGAGAAGCCTGAGTGATGGTGGTCCAGATCAGAGAGAACATGGGCATGGACCTGGGCTGTGTGCATGGAATTATGGGTAGGTTGAAGTGATACAGATCTTAGTGGCTGCTGGGATGTGTTGGGCAAGGGAGAAGATGACCCCAGAGTGGAAGGCGGGGTCATTTATCATGAAGGCTCAGCCTGCTTGGAGGAGGATGCAGGGATGTGGCGTTGACAGACTGTTGGGGACACTCGTGTGTTTGTGTAGGTGGATCTGGACCTAGAGGCCCAGGGGGACCTAGAGGTTTGGGAGTCATCACAAATAATTGGTCATATGTTCCATAGGAATAGATGAGGATTTTCCAGGAAAGCATTCGGTGCAAAGAAAGTTAAGGACAGAAACCTAGGGAATACCATGCCAGTGGTGGGTGGAGGCTGACAAATCAGTGAGGAGGGACGGTAAGAGGTAGGGAGAGAGGCACAGAGCCAAGGGGCGGCGAGTGCAGGAAGCCATGGAATGCTGTTTCTACATCCATCTCGCTAATAGAGATGTCTTGCCCTAGCCAGTGGGTGGATAGAGCATCAGCCTGCGGACCAAAGGGTCCCAGGTTCGGTTCCGGTCAAGGGCACGTACCTTGGTTGTGGGCTCCTCCCCGCCCCAGGCCCTGGTTGGGCTTGTGCAAGAGGCAACCAATCGATGAGTTTCTCTCACATTGATGTTTCTGTCTTTCCCACTCTCTTCCACTTTCCCTAAAGATCAATGGAAAATATCCTCGGGGGAGGAATAACAACAACAAAAAAGTTCTTTCTCATTGTGGAAATTCTCAGCATCTCAGTTTTCTTCCCCTTTGTTACACGATACAATAGTGTCAGCACCTTAAGGCCTGTATTTGAATGCAGACCTGCCAGAAAGGCGCTGGGAGCCTGTGCGGAAGGAATCCTGGCAGAGACACTGCCGAGGCACATGGAGTGGAGAGGAGGTTTGCAGTGTGACCATCCCGTCCCTCCACGCCCGGGGCTGTCCCAGCTTGGGGAGTGACAGCTGCAATAACAAAGCAGAGCTCCTGCCCATTTGCCAAATCTCGGCCGAGGAGCGGGCGGGGCTTCTGCCGGCAGAAAGGGACGGGTGTCCCTTCCCCTTCAGTGAAGTCAGGGCTTGTTTTCGAAGCAAGCATAAAAAAAGGTATAATTGACTACATACGAATCTAAAACTTCTCTATGCCCACACCGTAAAGCTAAAAGACAACTGACAACTAGGGCTTAAAACCTGGCAACATGTGACAGACGGATATGCAGTCTTGTATCTTACAATCCATAAAATGACCACCACTCCACGGGTCACAAAGTAGAGCTATACAAGCAGAAGTATAGAGGATGTTCAGTTTTCACAGTAACCGAAGACACCGGACTTGAAACCAGATGCCATTTTTAACATCAGCAATGATAGAAGGAAAAGGCACGTGCTACAGGTGGTAAGCCTAACTTCCTGGGAATGACCAGGCAAACCTCCTCTTCCTGGGCCTCGCATACTCCGGGTTTTTACAAACTGAAGCAAGACCCTCCACCAGCAGAGACTATGAATTGCCAAAGGCCCAGATGATGGTCAGCATTCTTTAACAACAAAGTAATCTTTAATTAGGGTAAACACATTAGTTTTTAGACATAATGGATTACAGCACAGTGTGAACCTTTATCTGCAGTGGTAAACCATACAGTTTGTGTGACATGCTTTACTGTGACAGTCACTTCATTGTGGTTGTCTGGGACCCAAACGGCAACATCCCTGGGTAAGCCTGTATGAAAAATTCAAAACTTTAAAAACATTTACACTGTCCTTTAACTGTACATTTCTACCGTCAGGAACTTATCCAAGGGAAGTCACTGGGGACGCGTCTAAAAACAGGTACCAGACGTGGTTCTGGTTATAAGGAACAAACAAATCATCAATGAAACATCTCCACAAGGGCTGCCGCAGACAGGCACCGCGGAGATGTGGCCGCGTCAGTGGCGTGGCCAGTAACTAACCTGCGCAAAGCCAGCCCCGGCGCCGCTCCCTGCTGTGAAGGACGGACTGGACCCATCCCTTCCACGGAGGAAGCAGAGCCAAGGAGTGACAGCAGGATTGGCACCTGGTCTGGGAAGTGGACGTCCATGCTCTTAGCCCCACCAGGGAAGCGAAACGGTCGTAAAACGAGTCTCCTGGGCCCCTGTTCACAAACACGGAAGCACGCGAGCAACGCCCACTAATAACCGTCCAGTCAGACGCCGCCGGAGAGCCAGTCCTCCGAATGCAACAGAATGAACCAGGCACGGCCAAGGGTAACGTTCTCGTCAGGTATTTATTATCCTAAAGACTAGCACATTTACAGCATACATGGCTTTGAATGAGCTAAGAATATATAAAACGGTACATGTTTACATATATATATATATTTATATTAATACTGGCCAAAACAAATAAATAGAAGTACTTTAGTGCACCAAGCTTGGCAAATACACCTGTGCAGGGGCAAAACTGTACTCTACAATGTCCGTGTGTTTTAGAGGAAACCAAAGGCAACGGCTGCAGGTGCTGACACCCACAGCGCCCGGTGTTCAGCTCGCGATGCTTCCTGTCGGGTGGGCCCCAGAAGGGGCACGGGGCGGAACCTCTGTTCTGTGGTGACCGTAGGACCGCCTTCCTGTGCAGCTGGGGGCCAAGCTCCTGGGCGCCCCAGGCTGCCGCCCCACAGCGGCCTCGCTCGGGGCCGCGCTCGGCGGCGGGGAGTGGGGCGGTGCGGGGGCTGGCCGCCCGGAGGCAGCCGGCAGGGCTCAGGCAGGACTCTGGAGCCTGAGCGTTTCCCACATGGTTAGCCAAGTCTTCGAGTGTTATGATGTGCATGATATGAGGCCAAATTGGAAAATAACCCATAAAAAGGTGACCCATGCAAAACTGCTAACAGTTGACTCAACATATGCTATATTCCCTTTTGGTAAATGAAGGCATTTAATGCTCTTCAGACAGTAACAACAGAAATGTGGGTGGCATTTAATTTAAGAAGACAAGGGAATATTTTAAACGGTAGTGATGATAAAATAAAAAAGATGAAAATATAAAAGATACTAGAAAAATTACAAAAAGAATGAAGCGGTGAGAGGTAAAGGCTAAGTCAGCCACGTTGGAAACTGAACAGGGATGGGCCCGAGAGCCTGCCCGGCCCCCCTCCGCGGTGGGCATGGCGGGCGAGGGCACCTGACAGCGCGTGAGCTGCAGCTCCCTCGGGCCGTCCTCCACACCAGTTCCATCCGCCAGGGGCCGCCCTCCGGGCCTCGGGAGACAGCAGGCTGTCTGCGCGCTGGCTTCCCGGGGGGAGGGATCGGGAAGGCCGTTGGATGGCACCCTCCCTGCCGCCCTCCCCTCTGTGTCCCTGCCACGGGCACTCTGGCCTGTGCCTCAGGTCCCAGGCCCAACTGTGCCCCATGTTTCCAAGCGGCATTTCTTAGACACAGGACTTCCTAAGGGTGCACCAATCATCGGGATCAACATCATCACCGTGTCTCATGTATTTCCTTTACAGCCTTTTAAATAACATATAAACATAATCACAATAAACAATTGAAAAAACATTTAAACCGAGGAAAAACTTTGCTATGTGCAGATAAGACTCATCATCTTATAATAGATGACCAGACATCATTTTCTATGAAATCCCTGTTTTATGGCCCATTAATCCCTTTCAAAATCTCATTTTCAGAGCTAATTTCAACTTTCTCAATAGTCACCTTTCATAACAGAATGAGAAGATAGTAACAATTATTGCAAACTTAAAAGACACTTTCATCAGACCTTCAAACATGATTGTATGGTTTTTTAGAAGACAATTGGGAAACCCACCAAAGGAAGTCTGTTCTGAAAAGGTTTAGGCTTCCACTCTCTACATATAATCCCCACTGCTGAGAGGCCCTGGCCCCCGGGGAGGGGCCCGCCGGGGAGGGGCACCCCGGGGAGGGGCCCCCAGGGAGGGCACCCGCCCCGGGCAGGGTGGGCCGGATGCGCAGGCTGAGAGGGCAGGCAGGCAGCTGGCTCCCTGCTCCCAAGCTCACACCGGGTCAGACCTCCGAGGAACAGAAGCGCCACCCGTGTGAGCGGGCAGCTCGGCAGGTGTCCCCTTCCATCAGGCCTGTCTGCTGCTTCTCAGCCTGCACTCAGGCCCCACCTGCGCCCTCAGGGTCATTCCGAGCCACCTGCTCTCGCCTCTCCCCAAACTGGAATTAACATTTTACACTTACTGTCTGTCCAGGACCCAACTGTTTGCTATTTGTTGTTTTACATTCAGGTTTATAAGTAGATTGTAATTCGATGCTCAGTTTTGAGTTACTTAGTAGAAAAATAAGTGAGCAGCTGCCTGGGGGCATTTAAAACGCCTCAGCGTCTCAGGCCTGCCGAGCTGGCGCCCCACAGGTGACGATCTCTGTGGAGCTCTGGCTGCAGGCGGGTAAATGGGCAGTCGTTACTATCCACACTATTGAGCCAACATTACCTCCTACTAATTCCAACCGAGTAAAAACATGCTTCATAGACTCTTGAGTGAATATCTTTTAAAAAACACAAAGTAAAAACCGGTGCCCAGGTCTTCGTGAAGAACCGGAATGACACTAGAGGGCACCCACAGGCTCTAAACAGCTAAGGAGAGGACACGCGTGTTCAAGTTTCAACCTTGCCGTAAGTCCCTTCGGGAGGCCTGTAATGCTTGGGGAAAGCCTTCAGCTGCAGGGAATTAAACGCATATTTGCGACTTCCAACATTCTTCATTGTATTTTCTCTTCGACAACCCTCACTGGGGAAAAAAACAAGCACAAGAAATGACAGCAGTAAAAAAGGAACAAAAGAAAAGACTTAAACTAAGATGAAATGAACTGATTATTTTTATAGCATTAAAAAAAAGGTTAATTAAATGGGTGCCGGACTATTTGCAACAACACACACGTAGATGGTTTCTGAACAAGGCAGTTAAGAAGCACAGCGATGGGCGTGTGTGGGGGCTGAGTCTTGCATTTGCAAAAGCAGCACTGTAAGTGGCAGCAAACAGTTTTTTATGGTTAATGGTTTCCTGTGTTTCACGTCTAGTATTTCGTGGTTCTATGGTGGTTCAGTCTGTTACATAAGTTAAATGAAAATGTAGTGTGACTCTTACCAAAGCCTTTAAGCAGCAGCATCTTTCTATTTAGCAAAGCCAGGGACTGAGAAGGCCGTCCCACCGGCTGTCCCCTAAGAGCAAAGCACTGTCCAGTGGCCCCGGCGGCTGCCTGGCCGATCTGAATGGCTGTCAGGGCTGGAGTGTGGAGGAGGGACCCCCACGCCCCTGGTGGCAGCCGGCCCCCCTCTCCCGGGGGCTGCCCTCAGAGGAGTGCCAGAGCTAGTGAGAGCCCACAGGCGCCCTTCCGTAGAGAAATGATGCTGCATTTGGTGGGGGTTGTCATGGTAACCCAGTGTGCAAAGCAAATGCAGACAAGAGGATGAGGTTGGCAGTCAGGCCTCATGGTCCCGAAGGAGAGCATCGGGAATTCTCTGGGAAGTGTTCACCAAATTAACAGGTAAAAGCAATTCTGGATAGAAAGACTTTCTACAGCACAGTCTATTTTTGTATTTTCTAAGACTAGCAATTAAACCAACTAGTTATCAAATTTAGTACAAAACTCCCTTATGAGATGTAAAATTTGCAGTTACCAAGAAACAGTGAGTTTAAAAAAATATTTCCAATCATAGCAACACCATTATATCATGCATTTAAGAAAATATGTTATTGGAAAGTGCCTGAGCCTTTTAAAGTGAAAATGACATTCTCATTTTCAAGAACGTGAAATATTTTGGGTGAGACTGTAATTTTACGCGGGAGATGAGCCTGGGTATTTCAGAGAAGTAGTCCCCTGCTTGTGATTAAGTACCTTAGTCACTCAGACATGCTTCCCTGCCCCGGGCCTCCGCGCCTCAGGGAGAGGACACGGAGGCCAGGAGGCCCGGAGAAAGCGAGGCCGAGTGTGTCTACATCAATAACCGGGGAGAGTTAATCCCATCGGAACAGAAGCTTCAAGTTCTAGTCTCCATCCTTAGCGCTGCTGCGGAGGCGGAGCCCGGCTTCTGGCTGAGCGGTGCTCCCGTGGGAGGGAGTGCACTGACCACCAGGGGCGGCTTGTGTGCTGAGTGTCTGCCCTCTGGTGGTCAGTGCAGGTCATAAGGACCTGTCTTCGCTGTTGGGTCAATTTGCATATGAGCCTATTATTAGATAGGACGTGCATCCTTCTCAGAAGCCATCCATCAGGAATCAATGCCAAACTGCTTTGGGGGAGTGAAGAACAATTTGGGAACTTGGACATTATCTTTTATTTATATGTTAAAGGAGCTAATACTGGCCGAAACCGGTTTGGCTCAGTGGATAGAGCATCAGCCCGCAGACTGAAAGGTCCCAGGTTCGATTCCGGTCAAGGGCATGTACCTTAGTTGCAGGCACATCCCCAGTAGGGGGTGTGCAAGAGGCAGCTGATCGATGATTCTCTCATCGATGTTTCTAACTCTCTATCCCTCTCTCTTCCTCTCTGTAAAAAATCAATAAAATATATTAAAGAAGCTAATACTGGCTTAAGTGGCGGATGGATTGGGCCTTAAGCTTTGTTTTGGAGAGCAGCTATTTAAATGAAAAATCAGAATGGAACCGAGACACAGCTCTGGTTCCCCTCCGTGGGCTCCACCCCTCAGAGGGGGGGAAGCCGTGTCTCAGGGCCCTGACACCGCCTGCCGTGGCCAGGCCCCAGCGCCAGCCGCCCTTTAGAAGCCACCGGGAAACCAGCACCAAGCTCAGCGCCGCCCTTCCTGAGCCTTCCCTGCTCCGTCCCGCCTGCTTCTCACTGAAGCAGGGGAGCCCGGAGAGACGTGGGCCTGATTCAGTGAGCAAAAGGCCTTCCTGAGGTTGAAGCCCAGTATGAAGGGTGAGCACACCGAGTCTCTTCTCAGCTATTCTGCCAAAGCCAATAGGCCACCGCCTCGGCTGATGGTGTCCTCCCTCGTGCTGGCCCTCATGACTCGAGTGACCATGTGCTGGCTTTGGACTGGGCCCGGGAGAGCAAAACAAAGGACCACAAAGAACCGTACCCTCTCCGCCTCCCATCCCCATCCTCACCTAAAGCCCAGCCCACTGCAGCCGGAAGCAGCTGGAGCCCCACCCACCTCCGGGCTTCTGCTGCCATGGCCCCCTGCTCTGCGGCGGGCGTCCATCGAGAGTCACAGACAATGGAGGAGGCCAGGGAACAGGAGGACAGGCTGTGCAGTCAGAGATGAGCGCCAGTGCGCGTCACCCAGGGCATGGCCAATCTCTCCCCAGAGCTGTGCCCGGGAGGCCGTGGGACAGCCTGTGTGGGCTCCACCTTCCCGCCTCCACGTAAAGCGAACCAGAGTCACGTACGCCACAAGCAGGAGAGCAAGCGGGAAGGTCCTCCCCACGGGTGAATCAGTCCTCCTGCATTTGCTCCTGCTAACTGCTTCTGCGACTCCTAGAACCCAGACTCAGGTCTGATGCCAAAACAGGGAAACCCCAGGATAAGTTCTGGAAGTCTGGGAGGCGGATGGAGAGGCCAGACTGGGTTTGTGTGCATGTGTGAGTGCAAAGTTTCTGGAAAAGCCAGTTTTTCTAGACAGGTAAAATACAAAAACCATTTTCATAAAGGACAGTGTGGGGAGCCAGCCAGAGGTCAAAACCAGATCACACCACCATTTGAGCTGGAGACAGAAGCCGCTGGATTGCTCCTGAGGGCCGTGGAAGGCCCCCAGTTGGCTCTGTGACCATCACAGGGGCACCACTCCTGCCAGTGTGGATGTTAAGTCTCCCCAATTTATGGACAGGGCCTTCTTAAAATTAGGAGCAATAATAACAGAAACCAAAGTAACTCCTCTCTCACAGCTCCATCTGGCACAACTGTCTGAAAGTCAAGCCTCATTTTTGGGTCATTTTTCTTTGATGTTTGGTTTTTACATTATTAACTACATTTGATTTCTGGAGAGAAAAGATGTCTGGACTTTAATCCAAATACCAAGCTCTTTAAAATGAAAAATGCTATTTCAAGAGAAATAAAAGTGTCTAACTCTAACAGCCCTTCATTATTCTGCATTAGTTCCTGTAATTGCTTTTACGGTCTATCAGGATGTAGAAGAGTAAATAGAAAGCCACATGCAATGTTATTTTGTGTGCCTCACTCGGTACAATGTGCTACTGTGCTCACAGCTTCTGTCATCTCACACTGGAAATAATAAACATGAGCAGGGAAATGTTATGATTCTGCCAACTGTCTGCTCTGGAACGTGGGGCTGTGTCTGAAGTGAAAGCAGGAAGGCCATGTCCCATTAAAGAGGCTCACACGGAGGAGCCAGTTACAAAGCATCTGCCGTCCTCATTTCTCTTCAAAAGGCAAGGGAAGGTCACGGCACATGTAAGGAATAGTATCAAATATACAAATTCTTCTCAGACAGAATTCCTTTCTCTTGGAAACAGGGCATGTGAGAGATACAGGTAACAAACAGCTTTACATCAGAAAATAAGAGATAGTACAGGTGATCACAGGCCAGCCGCACAGTGCAGGCACAGGCGCCGTGAGAACATGGTACAGCACTGAGACTATAGGAGTTAAAGAAACGAGTCCTCTGGGTGAAGTGATTCGGCAGGTATCACAGTTCCCAACAACCAACGGCAAACCGTAAGGCATGACTCTCTCCCGGCAGACCACGCTCTGACATCCCTCTGTCCAGGTAGGTGCCCGGTGGTGGGACATACTCTGGCACTTTGGTTGTCTTGTGACTAACTTTTCATAATGACATTCATTTGCAACGCAATTTGGCCACCAGGTAGGCTATGCTCAGGAAGAGCCACACAATCAGTAAATTGGGGCTCAGAGCTAGCAGCGGGATGGAACAGAGCAGGCTGGGGTCTAGCCTTAAGTCTCGGATGGGCACCAGGCCGCTCAAGTTCTTCTGGGTGACTACCTCCCGTGTTCCAATGCTGTGAAAAGGAAAAGGTTTGGGAGAAAGGAAAAGAAAAAGGGAAAAGAAATAAAGAAAAAAGAGACACACATGCAATGGATTTTATCAAAGTCATGGGGAAAAGAGGAGAACCAAAAGATAAAATTAAAAAAAAAGGGGGGATGAAACCACAACAGAAAAGGTGTGAAAGGGATACCAAAACAAAACCGGCACAGTTACAAGAAAAAGGAGAGAAAGAGAAGTGGAAATAAGAAAAAGTATCGTAGTCTACCGACACACACACGTAGGCGGACGGAATGGTTTTCCATGTTCACGCTCAGCTGCCCGGCACATGCGGCCTGCCATGCACTCACATGCTGCGAAGACATGGACCTCAAACAGCAAGCTGAGCATGAAGAACCATTGGGCGACCTTCCCACAGGTGCTGAGCTTGCCCACGCTGCCTCTTGATGAGCGAGCGGTTCAGACAAAACCACTTACCTCGAGTGCCAACCGCAGGCAGAGCCCGCGCCAGACTGGCGGGGCTTTCGGGCTGGGCAGTGGCCGGCAGAGCTACCTGTGGCTCCAGCTTTGCAAGTTATTGTCCCCAAGAACGGCACCCAACCCGCTTCCCTGGAAATGGGGGGTCCCGCCTTGGGTGCTCCAGGAGAAATGCCCGAGGGGAGAGGCCGCCAGAGCCACAGGGCATGGACCACACGCCCTATGCATGGCCACCAAGGTGGCGAGAGTGTCAGAGCCCGCAGGCAGGGACACAGTGGCAGCCCCCGAGGACCCACAGGGAGGGGGCGGCCCAGACGCCCTGGCTTTCCCAGGACAGCAGAAGCCTGGCTGGCCCTGCGGGATGTGCCGCTCTGGCAGGCACACTTGGGGCTGCGGGCACCAGCGGACAGTCCCCCTCCCAGCCCGGGCAGGCCACGTGGGAAGGCCCTCCGTGAGGGCTGCAAGGGGGCTGGAGGCAGAGGGGCCGCCAGCAACGGGCACATCGCTCCCACCGCCTGTCCCGTGGCGTCCAGTGACGGCTTAAATATTTATGTCCCCCGAACTGGCACACTGTGAGAGCTGGCTGCTCACATTTGGTAGCATGGCACTGCCACCAGCCACCCTGGGCCTCGAGGAGGTGCCCCCCGGCCTGCTCACTGCCCTTTCCCGCCTGGTCCCGTACCAGGGAGAGCAGGGACCCCAAACCCACTCCTTCACTTGGGGCTGTGGCCACTGCTGCCGCTGCCCGCACAGGGCGCTCAGGCCTAGCGGCTGAGGACTCAGTCCCCTTGGCTTCTAGTGTGTGAACACACATCTTCCCACAAGGATGAAGCAGAAAACACGGAAGCCACATGTAACAAACGCATGTGGCCAGAGCCCCAGGTGCCACCAGGCAGGTGGACAGGCAGCAGGTGCTGGGGCTGAGGATTCTGGGGAGAGCGGAGGCAACATGGGATGGAGTGTTGTTTTTACTAACTTCTTAAATAGTTATTATGGTAATTTATATGTTCCCTGTAGAGATGTTAGGAAATTCAGAGAAATATAAACAAGAAGCTTTAAGAAGACAAACATCACTGGAGGCGGTGGGGTCTGAGGCAGGGAGGCAGGAGGCCTTCCCTGCTCCGGCCTGGGCCTGGCTGCAGCCCCTCAGGAAGGGGGCGGGGGGGGGGGGGGGTAACAGCCCCGGGAGGGAGTGCCCCTGGTGTGGCAGTCTGCCAATGTGGCTTAAAGCCTTACAACCTAAGAAATCAACAGGAAAAGTCTAGCTAGGAGCACACAGACGTATGCCAGTACTCACAGCGTCATTTAAAGTGCTCAAAGCAGCCCTGGCAGTGTGCACAGTGGTTAGAGCCGCATGTGCATGAAGGGTCATGGGCTTGATTTCTGGTCAAGGTCATGTACCTGGGCTGCAGGTTAGATGCCTGCTCTTGGTGGAGGTGTGTGTGGAAGGCAACCAGCGATGTGTCTCTCACATCAATGTCCCCCTTACCCCCCACCCCCGCTTTACTCTCTAAAAATCAATGGAAAAAATACCTTTCGATTAACAAAAAATAAGTAAAGTGCTCAAAACCATACACAGCTTAAATAGTTCGTGACCTCATCAATTGGGTGAATTACGCTATGCTAATATACAGTCAGGTCTATATTTGTGAACCTGAAAAATGCTCACAAGGCAGTTACATGGAAAAAAGCAGGCTAAGCCTGACTAGACTGGCTCAGTGGGTGTGTCCACCTATGAACCAGGAGGTCATGGTTCAATTCCCAGTCAGGGTACACGCTAGAGTTGTGGTCCTGAGCCCCAGTGTAGGCATGCAGGAGGCAGTCGATCAAAGCTTCTCTCTCATCATTGATGTTTCTGTCTCTCTTTCCCTCTCCCTTCCTCTCTGAAATCAATAAAAATGTTTAAAAAATAATAAACAAACAGCAGGCTAAAACAATAGGTAGAATTGCACATATAATTGTATATTTGTTTTCTGTATTATTCAGGGGCTGGTTAACCAATGTGTGAATTAACTACACTCACACCTGTAAGCATGCATGTATGTATGTAGGTAGGTAGGTACGTGTGAAAGAGTTTGTATCAAATGTTAGCACTGTTACTTGTTACGGAAATATGGAAAATTTTTTGGAGTGACCACCTCTACTCTAATTTTCTTCCAAGGAATATTGACTAATCACGTGATAGACCGTAAAGTGCTTCGTGTGTCTGAGCTGTAACACTAAGCCGAGCGCCTGCAGGCCACCGGCGGCCAGTCCCTGTCCCTCCCCCGGCCTCCAGAGGCCGCTGTGCTCAGGCGCAGCCAGAGAGCACTCCGGTCTCACTGACTAAGACTGGGCAGAGGTCTACGTATCCACTGCACACCCGGCTCAGGCCTGGTCCACCGAATGGTGTGTGCTCTGTGCGCGGATGCGGCTGGCTCCCGGAGACCCCAGGGCGAGTGATGTGCTCAATGTCCTGTGTCAGCACCTGCTCAGCAACTGCACTCAGCCCACAGCTCCTCTGGGAGCCAACCCTCCCCTTCCCGGGCCTCCTCTTCCTGCCGCCTTCCGCTTCCCAGCCTCACCGTGTTCCCAAGGAAACCGCCTCCCACTGTGTCGGTGTGGTTCTGCCTGCATGGACCTGCTCCTAATATCCGTCCCGATAACCACAGGCACCCTCTGCTCCCCCCTGGCGGAGTCTGCATGTCAGCAGACGGGCCTCCCACAGCTCCGGGTGCCAGGACCCTGGGCCTGGGCCTGAGCTGGTCAGGCGGGCAGAGCTGCAGCTCCCGAAGCTCAGGGCAGAAAGGCGTGTTCTGAGATGGCAGAGAGGGTCAGAGGAGCTTGGAAAGCAGAACAATCCCATTTTACAAAGCGCTATTATCAAGAGGCAGGGCTCAGGCATGGCTTTTGTGCATCGCTGTGGGAAGGTCCAAGGGCAGACACATACGGAAAGGATAAGAGAATTGAACACTAAAGAACTCGGTGAGAGGACAGATGACACAGACACTGGTGGAGGTGACACAGGAAACGAGATGTGACAGCATTGGGGACTACAGCGAAGGAGACGGACCAGGTTCTTATCCTTTCTTCTGGAATGTGCGGTGGGTGCTCCCGGCAGGGGTCGGCAGCAGGTTTCACCTGCAAACACGCCTGCTGCCGGAACCAGAGCCCCGTTAGGGCGAGGCCGCCCCGGCAGGCGGGGCTGCCGTGACCACAGAGCACTCATCTGACACTTTGCTCATGAAAGCAAACTGTGTCCACTGCCAGAGAAGCGGCAGACCAGTGCCACCTGCAGACAGCCCTGTCGCTCAGTGAGCAAGGAGACACAGGGCGGGTGAGCGGCAGGTGCATGCTGAGCACTCTGGCCTGACTCACGCCACAGCAAGCAGGCTTGCTCTGGCGCCTGGAGCTGCGTCTCCCTGTCGGTCAGTCCTGTGCTAGGCCGCTAGCTCGTGACATCCCCTCGGCTGACAGGAGTTTGACTTCGTAGACACTAGTGAGTTTTCCAAAGTCAAACCAGAGCGTGAGGCCGGGCGGGGCCTGGCGGGGAGCGGGCAGCGGGCGCGGCGGCGGCGCAGGCACGCACTCACCTGCGCATGCACTCCAGGGCCTGCGTGAAGACCTGCGGGGCCATGCCGTGCTCGTGCTGCAGGATCAGGCACTGCTCCAGCGTCACCGACATGGCCGTGCGGTCCTTGGCGCTCTTGCAGCTGGTGAACCGGACCCCGTTAAGACGGCGGCAGACCTGCCCACGGGAAAACAAGCTGCGCTTAGAGGGCGGCTCTGCAGAAGGAGATGCCCCGCGTGGCACAGAGGCTCCCAGGGCCCAGCGAGGGTGTGGCCACAGCTGCCCCCGAGGCCCGGCCACTCCCTCTGCACTGCTCCCCGCGACGGAGAGAGGCATTGCCGTGGGGCCTCTGCCCTCCGGCTGCCTGGGCACCTGCTCCCACAGGGGGCACCTTCCCAGCCAGGCCCCCTCCCTTTCGAAGGTCACTCTGTTTGTGCCCTTCCGACTAGTCTCTTCCAACTGACACCGCCACCCTTCACCCTTGGGTGCGGGCCTGAGAGGACCGGGAGGAGCAGCACGGACCAGCCCCAGGCCAGAGCGGCTGAGGAGGTCCCGCCCATCCGGGCTCAGGCCTCTCTGGCTTCCTCTCCTCCTCTCCGCGCAGATGGGGGCCATTCAGAACGCTGCCCCGGAGCCCTCGCTCGGGCCTGGCACACGCGTGAGGGGCTCCCAGGCGGCCCTCCGGGCTGGGAAGGAACACTCAGGGCATCCCTCCCCCACGGAAGGATGCACTGGGCCACTTCCTCTGCATCACTCGGTACCGTCCCCAAATCCAGAAAGCCTTACAACAAAAGGGCAAGCTTGTGGCAACCTCACTTGGGAGCACACTCAGATCTGAGCTGGTGCAGGCCCACTGACCATCTTTATGCCATTTTGTATAAATAGTCACACTTTTTAATGAAGCGACATTAATCACATACGTGCACCATGTTACATGTATGTGCACCAACTGTACACGTCACTTCTAAGATAAGGAAACGTGTGAATTCCAGACCACCTGGCCACAGACTCCAGGCAAGGGCCCGTGACACGCTGTTACCACAGAGCGCTCATCTGACACTTTGCTCGTCGCTCAAGTGAGCACGAAGAAGTGCGATGGGTGAGCAGGTGTGTGCTGAGCCCTCCGGCCTAACCTCCCTGCCGCTCAGCCCTGCGCTAGGCCGCTGGCTCCTGACGCTCCTCGCGGACAGGAGAGCGCCGGCTCCATTTACAGCGCCAGCAGTTTGACTCCGCAGACGCCAGTGAACTTTCCCTCAAACGCCCTCCTCCCTGCGGGCGCACCTCAGCCGCTTGCCAGAGGATGTCCACGTTCTTGTTCTTCCTGGCGTGCACGTTCTGGCCCAGGAACCGCAGCAGCTCCGGCAGGCACGTCTGGCTCCGAGAGCGAGGCAAGCCTAGGAGGAGGCGTGGGAGCTGTGCCACACCTGAGCGCAGCCCAGGGGGCCGCCGACGCTCAGAAATGGCAGAGTGCAGCTTCTGGCTGCAGCTGGAAGTCGAGTGAGACTTCAGCAAGAAAGCGGGATGTGTGGGGCCTGGGCGGCCTCATGTTGGGAGAATGCACTGCCTTTCGCTGAGATTCAGTCACTGCAAGGCACTCGCTGGCCTCAGCCCCTTCAGCTCCTCCCAGGGCCGCAGGGAAGGAGGGAGGGAGGGCAGAGGTGGCCCACCTGGTCTTCACACCCTCCCCCAGGGACGGAGGACACTGTGGGCTTGGCCCTCACTGGGGGAGGTGGGCGGGCAGCCTCCAGCAGGTGGACCTGGACTGGCCCAGGCAGGGTCACCCCTCCAGCCCCTCCCTCTGCCAAATGGCATCTCCAGGTGCTTCCGGAACTCAGACCAAAGACCAGTCAGACTGCCCCCTCCCCTGATAACCTTGGGACGTTCAGACGGGGTCATCAGAGAAAAAGAGGGCTCTCCAGGTCATGGCTAAGGAAAACAGCATGGTACCTAAACCCCCAAATCAAAACCAAATACGTGCAATTCTGGGTCTGGCAGCACATCTAGTGTCCAGCACAAAACCGCCCCCTGGTGGGCACAGGGCCTATGCTAGTTATCCCACATCCTGGTCTGTGCCCAGCACCGGGCTGCCAGAGGCCCCCTGGGAGGCTCATGCCCCTCCTTGGCCTTGTCACCGGGCCACCTTAACGCCTCCTGGGGCTTCGCATCACTGGAAACTGGCCGCCCCAAATGTCAGCACAGAACTCCCCCTCCTGCCACAGTGCTGTGAGTGACAGACTGTGGTAAAGCCCAGTGTGACTCGGACGGGGGGCGGAGGGGACGGGGGGGTCAGAAAGGGACCCTGAGCCTGCGCAGTCCTCGGGGTGGGGGCGGGCAGCCTGAGTGGGGGAAGGGATGCCGCGGGGCAGGGGCAGGGGCAGGGCGGGCAGCACAGGGAGGCCAGGAAGCAGCCGTGGCAGGAAGCGCACCCGGAGGACATAGACAATCGGTGGGCCCACCCACCGGGGGCAATACTTACAGTCCTCAGGCAGCACCTCCTTAAACTGCTCGAAGTAGGAGTTCAACCGCACCAGACTCTCCATGTTGATAACTTCTTGCAAGGACGTGTCGCCAAACCTTCGGGGGTCACAGAGGCTGTTAGTGGCTGATGCTGCTCTCCTCCTGCCCAGCCCTATGCGTTCCAGCTAACGCTGCACACATTCACCGCGCACGCCCCACTCTGAGACTCGCTCCCAGGCGTGAGGCTGTCTCCTCTGCCTTGGTGACAAGTTCAAACACATTTCAGCAGGAGCCCCGCACACTGGTTACAGACGTGCAGGAGGCTATGAGAACTCCAGGAGTACAGTCCCCGCTGCGTCCCCCGGGCGGTACACCCAAACCCCACAGTGCTGGCCGGCGGGAGTCCCGTCCTCCCACCCCCCAAGGACTCAGGAGAGGGGCCAGCAGGGGGCGGCGGCTGGGGAGTGAGGACGGGTCCTGCACTTGGTGTGAAAGTGCGCGCTGTCTCCGAGTGACCACGCTCGGCTGGATTGTGTGGAGACCACTCTCTCGCCATGCGGTCACCCACCCACCATGCAGGCAGCCAAGGCGTGCCCGAGGCGCAAGGGCGAGGCAGAGGAGATGCCACGGGAAGGTGCAAAGTGGACAGGCCAGCAGCAAACTCCAAGGCGGAGGCCAGGCCCGCTCCACCCTTCCTCTGAGGGGTCTCCTGCACAGCAGCCTCTGCGTGGCCCAGGTCCTTGCTCAGAGGCAGGGCCCTCCTGTGGGTCCCCCACAGCCTGTCCGCCTGAGGACCACGGCGGCTTCCCCTCTGCGCCTGCAGCTGGGCTTGTCTATGAGCTGAGGGGAGTGTCCCAGGAGCCTGGCCTCACCCACCGTCCGTCCTCCACCAGCCCGCTCACTGCGATGGAGACGCCCGGCTGTCACTGTCCCGCTGCCCCTCTCTCTCACACTGGCCTCTACCACAGTCACACGGCTGAAAGCTCCATCCACACGCCTGTCTGCCTCGGGCTTGACTCTTTCCAACAACCTCTGCAGCACATGTCCCTAACGTCATCCAGGACACGTCAGCCAGAAAGTCATAGCCTTAAAAGGTACTGACTGTGTCCTCCTTATGTTCTTCCATGTCTCCCCAGCCACACCACATGTGCCAGATGGGATGCCCGCACACCGAGGGGTCGATAGACCGTGACCACTGGTTTAAAGGCCCAGTAGGAATATGGCTGATCATCCTGGAGACCAGATGCCCTTCACCGAGAGTTAAGAGACCTTTTCATTGTAAAGTATACACATCACATGATGGGACAGAAAGCAGGAAAGATTTTCACGTACCAGTGAAATGTGATGACAGGCTACACACACCCAACCCCTCCTCCTCTGCAGCACATACACGTGCACACACTGCCGCCCGGCAGGTGACCCTCCGCATGCACACAGGCCCCTCTAACTCGCCACTGCCCGTCTTCCCGGGACCTAGAAGTTCCTCCCTGCCTGCCTCGCTCAGGCTTCTGGGCCTGGGATGCCAGGTCTCTCCTCTGGCTCTTCATTTGACCAAAGGAAGGCAGCTAATGCCGCTCCTGGGGCCAAAGGAAGGAAGGAGGATAAAGTCCACCCAGCATCTGGAGGCTGAGAAGGGCTTGTCCTTTTCCTGTCCTCTCCATGTCTGCCCAGCCCTCCGTCTGGCTGCACACGCACCTCTCGGCCAGCGTCTGCTGCTCGTTGATGCCCACGTTGAAGAGGACCGGCTGCACCCGAAGCAGCATGCCGCTCTGGATCTCCCGGGGCAGGGTGTCAAACAGGGGGGCCGGCAGAGGGATCCGCACGTTAAACCCGTCACTAGGAAATGGGAGCGGAGGGGTTAGGCTTGTGATGGGAGAGACGGGAGAGGAGGCATGGGAGACAAGGAGGACGAAGCTCTCTGCAACACGGAGTATGGGCTGGCCATCTGGCTCAGTGACTCCCAAACTGCTGGTGTGAACCTCCAGAGGATGAAATTAACGTAGAGGGCTCTAAGCATTTTTTAAAAGTATATGTCTCTATTGATTTTAGAAAGAGGGGTAGGGAGAGGGAGAGAGAGAGAAACATGGATGTGCGAAGGAAACATCAATCCGTTGCCTTCCACACATGCCCCTAATGGGGATCTAACCTGCAACCTGAGTAAGTGCCCTGACCGGGAATCTACCCAACAACCTTTTGGTGCACAGAACAACATTCACCCAACTGAGCTACACCAGTTGAAGCTGTGATAAGCACTTTTACCTGAATGAAACAATAAAACAAAAGTTAAGACTGCATGGCAGGGACATAGGCCAAGATGGCAGTGTAGGTAAATGAAGAACTTGCATCCTCTTGCAACCATATCAGAATTACACCTGAACTACAGAACAACCGTCATTCAGAACCACCTGAAACCTGGCTCAATGGAAGTCCTACAACTAGGAATTGAAGAAGCTACATCAAGACTGGTCCAAGGGGCAGAGACATGGACTGGGCTGGTCCCACACCCACATGTGGCATACAATAATCAGGAGGGATATTATCTCAGCTGTGGAGGTCCTCCCTGTGGAGTGAGGCACCATATCTGAGTCTCCACCAACCTGGTTATGGCTACTTACCCTGCCCTGGTGATTCCCTGAGACCCCACCCCCACCCTACTTGCAGGCCCACACAAGCTGCTTCCAATGGCTTTCCATAAAACTGGCCTATGTTGCCTCATGCTTCAGACTTTCCTAAAATTTCTCAAACAAGCAGCATCTGGCCTCTATGTACCCTGTACCTCTTGCTAAGTGGCCCCAGTCCAGGCACTAGTGGTAGCAAGCCTTAATTCACAGCTTGGCCTCTTCTGGGCACCTCCAAGCCCAGTACAAATAGCACCTATCCGCAGATCATTCTGAAGCTTATGCTGAATGACCAAAGGCAGAGCCCACCTTTTGGGAGGCCCCGAGACAATACACCCAGTTTTTGGCATGCCAATTACAGTTTCAGACCATGTCAATTACAATGTGGACACCTCCACAAGCAACACACTGAAGGGGCAGACATGGAGGGAAAGAAAGCCCCACTGAAGCAAGTCCTGCTCCATTGGAATATCTCCTGTACAGCAGCTCTTCTACTGTAGTCACAGCTGGTCCTCACAGCCAATTGGCCTTGGAGGTCAATCCCCCCCAGTGATGCCAACAGCAATCAAGGCTCAACTACAGCAAGATTGTGCACATAGCCCACACCTGGAATTCCTGCCTCAAATGACTGGAGAGGCTGTGCCACTGGGCCCTACAGGACACCTAATACACAAGGCCACTCTACCAAGTCCAGGAGACAGAGAAGCTTTACCTAACACATTAAAACAAGCATAGGGAAGCACTGGAAGCAGCTGGCCTTGGTTCACAGCTTGGCCTCCTCTGGGCACCTCTAAGCCCAGCACAAGTGGCAGACATCTGCAGATCACTTTGTGGCCCCGGGAAGAACAGCAGCACCTGAACTTGGCCTGCACCTCCCAGGAAGCCCAACAAGGGACAATGGACCCAGTGGACATCTTCAGACCACACTGAAGCACCTCCACAAACAACACACTCAAGGGGTGGACTGCGCGGGCACCAGAGCCCCACTGAAGTAAGTCCTGCTCTGTGGGGTAGGCCCTACACAGCTGATCCTCCACAGTGGTCGGAGGTTGGTAGTTGGTAGTTGGTGGTTGCAGCCAGTCCTTGAAGCTGATCAGGTGGGAGCAAATCCCTCCCATTGACTTATCAACAGCAATCAAGGCTCAACTACAAGAGGAAGCTGCACACACCTCAAGTGCCCAGCTTAGGTGATCAGGGAGGCTGTAACACTGGACGCGATAGGACACCTATTATATTAGACCACTCTACCAAGCCTAGGAGACATAGTAGCTCTACCTAATACACAGAAACAAACTCAAGGAGGTTGCCAAAATGAGACAAAGAAACATGTCCCAAATGAAAGAACAGAATTCCAGAAAAAGAACTAAACAAAATGAAGATAAGCAATCTACTAGAGTCAGAGTTCCAAATACTGGTTATAAGGATGCTCAAGGAACTTAATGAGAACCTCAATAGCATATAAAAGGACCAGTCAGAAATGAAGGCAACATTACCTGAAATAAAGAATAATTTATAGGGAATTAATAGTAGATAGATGAAGTTGAGAATAAAATCAGTGATTTGGAATATAAGGAAGCAAAAAACATCCAATGAGAAGAGTAAAAAGAAAAAAGAATAAAAAAATGAAGACAGTATAAGGAGCCTCTGGGACAACTTCAAGGGAACAAACATTCGTATCAGGAGGTGCTACAAGGATAAGAGAGAGAGCAAGGAATTGAAAATCTATCTGAAAAAATAATGACAGAAGAATTCCCTAACTTGGTGAAGAAATCAGACATACAAATCCAAGAAACTCAGAGAGTCTCACACAAGATGAACCCAAAGGGGCTCACACCAAGACACATCATAATTATAATGCAAAAGGTTAAAGACAGAGAGATTCTTAAAAGCAGCAAGAGAAAAGCAGTTAGTTACCTATTAGGCAGCTCCCATAATACTGTCAGCTGATTTCTCAACAGAAACTTTGCAGGCCAGAAGGGATTGGCAATAAATATTCAAAGTGATGTAAAGCAACCACAACCTAAAACCAAGATTACTCTACCCAGCAAAGCTCTTTTAGAATCAATGGACAGATAAAGAACTTTCCAGACAAGAAAAAACTAAAGGAGTTCATCACCATCAAATCAGTATTATATGAAACTAGAGGCCCAGTGCATGAAATTCATGCACAGGGTTGGGGGGGTGGGGGGGGGGCGGGCCTCAGACCGGCCTGCAGCCTCTTGTGATCTGGGGCCCCTCAGGGGATGTCTGACTGCTTGTTTAGGGCCTATCCTAAACCGGCTGTAAGACATCCCTCTCACAATCCAGGACCACTGACACCTAACTGCTCATCCGCCTGCCTGCCTATCACCCCTAACCACTCTGCCTGCCTGCCTGATTGCCCTTAACTGCTCGCCTGCCTGCCCGCCCGACTGCCCCAACCACTTCTGCCTCCACCCCCGCCATTGTGGCTTCATTAAGAAGGACATCCAGAAGGTTGTTTGGCTGTCCGGTCTAATTAGCATATTTTGCTTTTATTATTATAGATGTTAATGGGTCTTCTTTAAGAAGAAGAAAAAAAAGGATAAAAAATGAAAAAAGGCAATAAACAACTGAATGTAAAAAAAAAAAAAAAAAAAAAAAAAAAAGCAAAAGAAATGAACACACAGAAGAGAAGAGAAGCAGACTTGCATAGAGAACATGTTGACAGCTGCCAGGTGGGAGGATGTGAAAAAAGATGGGATTAAGATGGATTAACTAGTAGTTATAGAATTGTCATGGAGGTGTAACATACAGCATAGGGACTGTAATCAGTACTAGTCTAATAACTATGTATGGTGTCAGATGGGTGCAGGATTTATTGGGATGGTCATTTAGTAAGTTATATAATGTCTAATCACTGGGGTGGACACCTGTAACTAATATAACAATGCATGTCAAATGTAATTGAAAAAAAATTTAAATGATTTCAAAAAAAAGAGCACATGGGAAGTAATAAAGTTAAGACACTGCTAGTTCTAAGAATTTAAAAATACTTCTACCGATTTCCTGTGATGACAGGCAGCATGTCAGTCGATGCGTTGGAAGTGGCCTGTGTAACTTTGAAGGTCACGTTCCTCAAGTCCATGATTCCAAGGCTCATGTCCTCCAGCATGGCCAGCTCCTCACCTGGATGCAAAGGAGGGAAGGAGGGCTGTCAGATGGAGGGGACCTGCACTCTCCCAGGCCTCAGCCCGGTCACAGGGTGAGGCACAAATGGAAGATGACAGAATAAGGTGTTGTGACGAGTGTGAATGTGAGTGTGAGTGAGAGTGTGGGCAGAGCCTTTCCCAGCCTCTTCACCAGGCAATTTGCTTTTTCTCCCCAAGTAGATACTGCTATGAATCCAACAAATACTCTTTAAATTATTCATTTTTATCTTCTCCGAAGAAATAAGTAAAAATGGAGGTATGGAGAAAAGAGCCTTTTTAGAGGGCAATTGGGAAATAACTATGGAATTTAAAAATATTCCTACTCTTTTAAAAAAAAATACTTTTTTTTTTTTTATTATTTTTAGAGAAAGAGGGAGAGAGAAAGAAAAAGAGAAAAACATCAATGTGAGAGTGAAACATCCACTGCTTCCTGTACACCCTCTACCGGTCTCAAGCCTGCAACCTGCCCTTTGGTACAGAGGATGACACCCAACGGCCTGAGCCACGTGAGCAGCCAGTTCCCCACACAGACACTCTCCTTCTAATGCTTCATGGGCCGCAGAAACGGGCCCACAAGTGCACAGATGTACGTGCAAAGATACATGCCAACACTGTTTCCACAGGAGGGGTTCAGAAACGGCCTCAACATCCTACAGGAAGTTGGTGCTTAAATAATCATCATCCATCCTCAACTAGAAAGATCTCCCAGATGTTAACGACCACCATACAAGCTGGGGTTGGGGTCACTAAATCGGACTTCATCTGGCTCTGTGTTTAGAGTTTGGTGAGGCTGGATTTATGTGAATCAGCCTGTGTTACAGTGTAATCAGAAAAATATGCAGCAAGAAAGCACGGATCACCGGTGCTCACACTCCCACGGGCCCTGGTCCCACCGCGGGCCTCAGCCTCACCGTAGGTGCTCAGCAGGCTCTCGAACTGGGCGAGCAGCCCGATGGTGTAGAGCTGCCGCAGGAAGCCGTCGTCGTGCAGGCAGTTCCTCAGCTTGATGATGAAGCCGCAGATGAGAGCTGTCAGCTGTGGGACAGACACCGCTCACCACCGGCAGCGCCCTGGCCGAGCGCTTCTGCTCCTCGCTCTAACCAAGCGCAGCAGCGCCCTCTGCCTGCGGGTCCGGGGCCCCAGGAAGGGCAGGCCACGCGGCAGGCTCACTACTCTGCTGCTCCCAAAGGCAAGTTTGGTTTTGGCTCAGCCTCTGGCCTGGCCTGCCAGCAGTTACTCCTGGGCTAGAACCTCCTGGAAGCCGAGAACTAATTCCCTACAGTGAAAGGGCCTATTTACTCCCAGATCCAGGCCAGCTCTGGCCAGAACTGAGGTGACCACAACAAGGAGCAGCAGTGAGAAAGGACTCGGCCGCTCTGCACGTCTCCTCCGAGGGAGACGCCACGGGAGAAACGGGCCTGCGGGATGGGTGAGGACAGGCAGAACCACCCGTCTCTGCAGACTCTTCCCTTTGCCACCTGATGACTGACATTGACAACAGCTGTGACTTTCATTTAGCTCTTCCTTCTATGAGGACAACAGAAATCGCTGGAACAGTGGTGCGCAGGCTGCAGAGCTGAGCGCCTGCTGTTTTGTAAACAGAAAAACAGATTGCCCTGACAGCCAACAGCTGTCCCCCTGTTGAAACCCTTAGTGGGGAAAAGGCGGGAAAGAGGCCTGAGCCTCTGGCAAGCCGCCACACCCTGGCGCGGGGCAGGAGGAGCAGGTGAGTGCATTCCCTCAGGGCCCTTCTTCAGGGAGAAGCTAGTCTGGACTCGGACCCTCTCCTCCACACAGAGAGCTGGAGGGTTCCTGTGGCCTCCGTGTTACGTAAATGTAAAAGCACCGGGCAGGGACCCTCGGCCACCGTGGCTTCTCCGGGCAGAGGAAAGGTCTGGAGCCTGCTCTGCTTACGGTTTGGCAGAAGACGGCGTCGCGGCGGTGCTGCAGGCTCAGGTAGGCGGCGATGGTGGGCGCGCTGTCCTGCATGAGCAGGAAGACCATGGCCTTCTTGGCTTTGTCGCTCATCATGGCCACACAGTCTGTGAGTGTGGTCAGCAGCGGGTAAAGCGCCTCACTCCACTCACCTGTCACAGGAGACCGCGTTTGAGAAGGAAGACTGAAGAAGGAAGCTCGGGGAGTCTAACAGGGTGCCTGTCCCTAACCTGTACTGCCCTCCCCACTCCACTCCCACCCCTTCTGCACCTAACTCCGCCTGGCCCACGCTCTGCCCCAATCGGTGCCAAGTTCTGCCTGGATCTGTCCGGGTCGCTAACCTCCCAGCCTGAAGCTTTCCAGTGAGCTCAAATGCCAGCCCTCCTCTGGACCCTGGCACATGCCTGGTCTCCCAAACCTACGGGGGCTCAACAAATACCCAAGACTATTCTTTTTGAGAAAAACAGCCGGAGAAGACCCTGCAAGTCATGACTGAGGAAGAAAATTATTCTGTCTGTAGAGGCCAAGCCCCTCTGGTCCTCGACCCAAGGGCACCCAGGACAGTGACCTGCTCCCTGCTTCTTGACTCAGGCCCTGAGGACAAGGACACCATCCTGGTCCAGCCTCCAGCAGCTGTGCTAGCCGCTCCCTTCCCATATCCGAGGAAAGATGGTCCACTCAGCTTCCTGTGTTCTCGGCTCAGACATCCCTTCCTTCTGCACTCTCCCTTCCCCACCCCAGCCTTCCTGCCTGGATGCATCTATTTCTAGTTTAGAGGTTTTTAGGACTCTAAGGAAGCTTTGACCCTGAACCAAAACAACTTTTTAAAAATAGAACCCCAGGGGAGAAAACAAAAATGGAAGGAATTTGGGGCTTTGGCTCTTTCTCTTTCCTATTTAGAGGGCATTTAAAAGGGCAGAGATACCCTCATCAGTTCCATTTTTAATGGATCACCAAACGCAGAAACAGGCACTTAATACCAGCACTGGGCGTGCCCAGCACACACGCAGCCGCGGCAGTGGGACAAAGCTGGGCAGCATGCCTCGCGGCTGGGGTGTCAGCCGCAGAATGCCCACAGGTGCCCCGCCCTCCGGGAAGGCCCTGGCACGTGAGCAGTGCATCTGCCTGGGGTGAGCTCCGTCTCAGATAAACAGCAGGAAGGCCTGGCCCTGGCTCTGCTCTCCAGACTCTGTGTTCAGCACTTTGCTGAAAAAGAAATTAGGAAGTGCCTAAACCTGCAAAAAGACCTCCCTACGCTCAGTGCTCGGTGAACATGGGTTTCTGAAGATGTAGCTATTCAAAACTTGGCCATGACCTCACTGCATGTGTAGGCCCACTGTAATGGAAAAAGCTGGCTTAAATTTAGAAAGTCTACGCAGAATGGTCTTAGCCCATAAATCATGGTGACAAAGAGCACTTGACCAACGAGGGGAAACGTGTCCTGGGCCGGCTGCACCGAGCCAGGGACCCGTGACCGCTCAGCCGAGGGGGTCCTTCCTGGTAAGATGGGAGCCTGGAACTAAATATCACTGAGCCTCTTCCTCTAAAACCCTCACAGTCCACGGTTTGTTTCTTTGAATTCTGTTAAATGCATGTCAATTTTCCGCAATGATTAAAAAAAGCTGATGGCAACAAGTTTTAGTGCCCAAATAGTTTGGAAAAAGGTGGTGTTATGAAGACTATTCAGGAAGAAATAAGTCCTTTTAGAGAAGGGGTGTCGAACTCAATCAGAGAAGGGGCCAAAATCTAAAATCCAGCCTAAATCGCGGGCCGAATGGTTTACTGAACAGTCATAAACTGACAATGTCATAAACTGACAGCGGAGTGCAATGATGACAGCGCGGTGCGGGCCACATTGCAAGGCCTGGCGGGCTGGATTTGGCCCGCGGGCCTTGTGTTTGACACATGTGTTAGAGCATATGCTACCAATTTTACTTTCTTTTCACTTAATATGCATATACATATGCAATTAATATGCAAATTATGGCCATTTTAACCTGAAAAATGCTCAAAATATATCAGTGGTCCTATCTGATTAAGCAAGCCCACTCCATGCAGCAGTTTTTTACTTTGCCTACTTCTCATTCAAAAAAAAAAAAAAAAAATCCGAAGAATAACTCAGCTTTGCTACCTTATTAAAATACACTGACAAAATTGGAGCTATAAGCATGGTTAGCAGACATGCGGAGCGTGTGCAGGAGAGGGTGCAGATTGGGCCTGAGCCCCCGCTGCTGTGCATGGCCTGCTGAGCGCTTCACCTACACCCACCTCCTCACCCACCCCACCGCCGGGTGATGGACTGGGGAGGAAACGGGCTCAGCGGGCTGAGGGAGACATAAGGGAGCACCTGCCACCTGCACACGCGTCTGACAACTCCTCATGGTTTCTATGACATCAAGAGCTTCCGAGTAGGGGTTTGGTGTCACAACCTTTGGGACTACTTATTACTCCACACTCCCTCAGGTGACGCTAAATCCCGGCGAAATCAAAGCAGGTCTCCTTTACCGACGTGCACCTCGCTCTGAGGCAGGTGGCCTGCTGCAGGAAGCCCAATGTCCCTCGGCAGTAATCCTCTGACACAGTACAGGATGGGAAAGAGGAAAAATGCACATGGTGGCCGGCTGCAGGCCAGTCCCCAGCCTGATGGGTCCCTCACCGAGCCTCAGAAAGCTGCTACAGCCTCACAATGAGAAACTCCCAAATAGCAATGTTGTAACTCTGGGAGCACATACTGCAAATGCCAGCTGAGTCTGAGAGCCATCTGTGTGCGACCCTGGGGCGGAACCACGTACCTGGGCTGGATTCTTCAGGAGGGGGGCTGCAATCTGCACAGAAACGGAGGGCAACACGGATGAATAAGAGCAGCACACAGTTCAAGCACCAAACTCAACGCTTGCAGCAACTGCTTCCACAGCTTGCCGTAAGGTGGCTACCCGGACAGCGAAGAGGGGGGCGGCCTGCCTCTTCCCCAATAAGTCACATGGACAAGCTCCGGCCACTCCACGGCAGCCGAGCCCCTCGGTGGTCAACACAGCCCGGCTCACAGGCATAAACATTCATGCTGCTAATACGCCAACATAGAATGCTTTTTGGGGTGAGCACGCTTACATGTTACAATGTGATGGCGTGCCCACGTCCGTCACATTGCATGTGATGGAGCCCCTGTTGGCTCAGGCATCTGGAAGCAAACTTGAAATGAGAGAGACTGACCAGTCAGCCACCAGAGGTCCCGCCGCGGAGCACTGCCCGCTGATGGGCGGCACGGGCTGCAGACTGCCCGCTGAGCCCACAGGCAGGACCCAGGGAGAAAGGCAGGACACCGGGACCCTCTCTGTCACTCTTTGATATGCAAACCAAATACACAACTTCATGATTAGGGGGAAGTCTAGAATTAGAATAGCCCTCCAGGTCCCTCAAAAAGTAACAATTTTGAAGTTTCTTGCTAACTGGGTGTGCCACCTAAAAGAAAACTAGAAATCGTTTGGAATAAAAGTTTATTTTATTTTGCTGCCTAAACTTTTTAGTTCAAAGAATGCCTCCAGGATATAGAAATAGATCATTTCAGATCCCCAAGAATGGCTGGGACCGGCTACGGGGAGATTCAGAACCTGTGAAACTGTCCAAAAGCCGTGACATGGGATCCTCCCCGTCTTGTCACCTTTGCTGATGATTTCTTTCTCTGGGCAAAGGGGACAGAATAGAGCAAAGCCCCGGGCCTCTGGGAGCCGGCCTTTGGACTCACTGCTGGAGCCACCTCCCTGCAGACTGAGGGACGCCTGCCCGGCGTGGAGATGAGCACAGCGACTCCTCCACCTCAGCCTGGCGGATGAGCACGGCCAGGCCTGGAGGAAAACAGATCTCTGCCTTCCCAGGTCTCGGGGCTGAATAGGAGGCCTGGGAGCCTGTTTGTGAGCCGTGGTGACCGCAGACCGCTGGCTGGGGCCACTCCTGAGAAGGTGGGGTTAAACCGGCTGGGCGAAGGCTCTTCAAGGGGAGAGGGAGTGGTCCCCTGGGGTACTCTGGGACCGGCTGCTTGTCATAGGTCATGGTCACTATGGACTTTCTCTCATTTTAACACATAATTTCAGGCACACAAACCTGAGTACAACCCACAGACCTCCGCTTATGGACAACCTGGTCCTGGTTTGAATGACTTTTGGGGGAATGAGGAAAGCAAGAGTGTTTGTGTAAAGGTAATGGAAGTCACAAATCCTGGCATGGGGGTTCGGGGGGTCACTTGTAGGGAAAACGGGGAGAAGAGAGAGGCTTGTGGAGCCTGCAGTGGGTCCCGAGGAACTTCCCCCCGCCCACCAGGCCAGGCTCTGCTCATCTGCAGGGGGGGGAGCTAAGAGGCAGGCAGCTCCTCGGTAAAAGATGGGAAAGGAGGACCCGGGAAGGGCAGAGAATGGGAACAGAAAGTAACGATGCCTTTCCAGGAGCAGGGAGTTTGTGGGCAGTAAGTACGCAGGTGTGACTCAGGCCACACACCCGCCCCAGGAGCACCCTGGTCTCAGGAGTCACGCCAGGGCCCCGCTTTGCCCCGGGGACAGGAGGGGAGTAAAACACGGGCCCCGAGGTCTGTTTCTCTCTGATCCCCCTGCTCCTGCTGCGGTCCGAGGCGCGGCCCGGCCCGCGCTGGGTGTCCGGGCTAAGGGTCGGGGCAGTTCCCTCCGAGGCGGTGGTCCACGCGTCCCTGCGAGCGCTGGTGGCAGCTAGCCTCCCTCAGTGCCTCACATTCCCACCACACACCGCTCATTCGTGTGGCACACACAGTCACAAGTCCAGTCCTAAACATGCTCATTTAAATCACTTTAAAGTTGCATTTAAATTTGCCTACATTTGAACAAACACAGGTTGTATCTAGAAAAAAATTACGACATTTAAGTTATGAGTGGAACAGTCAATCTTATTAAATAAACTATCTCCTGCATTTTAAAAATCCAATAAATTACTTTTTTTATCTGCAGAAAAAATTTAAAGCACAAACAAGACAATATCAAAGAGAAATGAGCAGTGAGTTTTCAGTCATATTTTAAAGAAACACAACTTACATTAAAAAATGAGAACACACAGACAAAAAGCTCCATGAACTGAGCTGTGAACCTCACAGATGGAAGCATGGAGGACGTGAGTGCCGTTCACACGGGCCCCAGTGCGGCAGACTGCAGGCGGACGAGACGGGAGAGCACCGTCCAGTGCAGGGCGCACCGAGAGCCTCTGAAGAGCTGCCCAATGCAGAACGAAAAGCCCTGGCTGCGGGAAGCCTCCCCCTGGCACAGCGGGGCCTCACTTCCTGTGGCTCACACCCCAAGGGGAGCCAAGAGGAACAGAGGCCCGATCGCAGCCTGGCCTTCTCCTGTGAGAGCCGGAGCCCCGAGCTGCGGGGACAAGAAGCCAATCGTGCCGTCAGGCTCGGAGCAGGGCCGAGCGTCTGGCTGTGCCCTGTTCCCGCAGACAGAGACGCTTCCTGAAGTGCGCTGCTCCGTGCCAAGGCCCTTCTACCCTCAGAGCCCACCCTGGTGATAAGAACGGGAACCTAACTCAGCTCAGAGGCACAGGAGCAGGTGCCACCACCAGACCGAGTTACCACACGTCCCAAGGCACCGTCTCTGCTGGGTGAGCGCCCACTACTGACAACTGGCCTTCCGACAAGTCCGCTGGGCCGCCAACAGCTCTCCCCCGGCTTGTCCCTCACCAGTCACCTGTCCCTGGCTCTCCCAGCTCCTGGCACAATACTATAAACAGCCTCGTCAGAAACGCATGTGCGTTTTGGCCTCCTCCAGCTTCTCAGATCGGTTCACAAACCAGAGGAGTCCAGGAACCCGACCCTTACTGCTGTGGCAGCGTGGCCCAAGAGGCCCTCAGAGCCCACTGCAGCCAGACCTGCAGATGCACACGCAGGCTCCGTGGGCATGAAGCCCACGGCACCTCTGCCCTCACTGCCCGCTGCTCCATACACGGCGACACCCCCTCCGCCGACAGCCCTCCCTGCAGTCTACACGGGGAAGAGGACACGGAGTCAAGACACAGACAGACGCGGCATGAGGTGGAGGAAGCGAGATGGGAAGCGTGATGCATACGCACGTGTGGTCAGGTGAGGATGGCATGCAGCAGCGGGCATGGAGGCGGGCATGGAGGCGGGGCGTGGTGCGGAGGGGGCATCACAGAAGGGGTCCTCCGGTCGGATCCAGTAGGCGTGGCTGCTCCGGTTACCTTTCTTGCCGGTGCCGCTGCCCGAGCAGGGGAAGCCGTCCTCGCAGCCCTCACCGAGCAGGCGCTCCTTCTGCAGCAGCTTGTCCACCCGCTGGATGATGCACTCCAGGCTCTTGTCCACGTTCAGCCACACTTTCTCCTTCCAAAAGCAAAGGAGCCCATTTTGGTCAGCTCTCCAACAGGAAAGACAGAGCAGATCACAAACCAAACCAGCCCCCAATGACCCCACCCACATCCCGCTCATTAAAACACAGGTTTAGAAATACCAATAGGATTCGTCATTTCCCAAACACAACGTAAGTTATATTTGCTTTCCGAAGGATGGATCAATGTCCCAGGTCGCTAGTTTTAAAATGTGGAGACGTTTGCTAGGAATTGTCATGGAAGCCAGGCAGGGCTTCCCAGCACCTTCCAGCGCTAACACAGGGCGCAGGGCCAGGCCGGTGTCGCCCGTCCTCGCTCCCCCACGACCTCCTGCGTCACACAGAGGGGCAGCGGTCTCTTGGAGGGAAGAGAACGGAAACAGTTGGCCCCTTCAGAGGGGGTGGTGGGAGGAGGTGAGGGACGCCCGATCAGATCAGGGCTGAAGCAGCACCTGCCCAGTAACTCAGTAACTCAACCTCTGCTTCTCCACAGCCAGACACAAGACGAAACATGCTATGGATCCGCTCTCAGGCACAACTCTGAGGACAGCGCTCTGTGGCGTCGGGCGAGCGGGTGAGGCGTGGCGAGGCAGAGGCTCGAGGAGAAGCCCGCCCCTTCCGGCTGGCCTGAGGAGGGCAGCCCTCGGCAGCCCACCCCTCACACGGGCACAGCGGTGAAATCCTGCCTCCCGCCCGACACCAGGTGGCCCCGCAGCGTCTGGAAGGGCCGGAGCTCATCTGCAAAGGCCTCCTTTGGGAGGGAGAGCCAGGGGGAAGCTCAGCAGCGCGATGCGGGCGACGGCAGCACTCACCCACTCCTCCTCGTGCCAGTCCACCTGCAGGGAGGACCGGCTGTTCCTGCCCGTCCACCGGGCCGTGAGCGTGTCCTGGTCGTTCCTGAGCATCACCTGCTCCTCCTCAGTCGAGGTGGGGGAGGCCTTGGAGGCGATGTAGTCGGGCCGCGCGGCGTTCAGCCCATGGATGGCGCTGGCCAGCAGCTTGCAGTCGCAGACGGTGACCAGCTGCCGGGTCTGCAGGCACACACACCGGGGCCCTGAGCTCCAAGCCAGGGACTGCCAGGCCTGTCCTCCCTGAGAGCTCGGACCCATCTGAGCCCAGCACTGCTCCCCCGCCCCCTCCACAGCCTTCAGGACGCCGAGCCTGGACCACCTGTGATCCACCTGCAGACCCTGAGCCAGATTCCTCCCAAGCAGACTGGAGGACATGGGAGGACGAGGGGCGGGGGAGGCACCTGACATCGCTCAGGGAAGGGCCTGAAGAGAGCCCCGCGCCCCAGCCTTCCAGGATGCAGGGCGGTCTGTCCGCCCAATCCCAGGCGCCAGCCGCACTCCGCTTTAGAGACGGGAGCCTGTCTCCGCACCCACCTCCGGAGCCAGCCTGGCTCTGGGCGTTCCGTGTGCGGCAGGCGCTCGGCAGCTCCCTTTCCCATGGCTGAGGGCTCCCAACCTCCGGGGGACCCATGGGGAGGAGGGAATGTGGTCTGCTCAGGAACAGTGCCTCCCCCACACAGTGCTGACGGCCGGGGCAGTGTGAGCAGAGTCTCTGTGCCTCCCCCCACACAGTGCTGACGGCCGGGGCAGTGTGAGCAGAGTCTGTGTGCGCGCAAGGGACAGAGACATCAGTCATTTGAAAACTCATCACCCATCAAAAGGATCTGAGGTACCATGTCCCAGTGGTACTCATGTATTTTAAATCAGGATCAAACTGCCATCAATGAAAGGCTGGTTTACTGATGATCTATAAGCCAATAAAATATATTATTCTTGTGTTATGTCTGTATAATAACTCGCTTTCTCTTTTTTAATTCCAAGTACAACTGAACCGTGGGGGAATGTGCTGAGTAGGTGGTTACTAAGGAAGTGTGGACCTGTCAGGCCTTAACAGTGACTGCCCTGGACCTGCTGGGAGCCGCCTCTGCAGGGAGCAGCGGGGCTGTCACAGCTGGCCTGGCCTTGGCCTGTCCCGTCCAGGCCTGTGACCACAGGCAAATCCCCTGCGCCTGGACCTATGGGAACTGATCTGAAGCCAGACCATCCAGATCACCCCAATGTCACCCACTGTGTGAACGGCTCTGGGCACCCTCTGCCTCAACCAGGGGAGCCCCGCCCACACACCGCAGGGCCGTCCTCCTACCTTGTCTGCCAAGATGGCCAGTGTCCTTTCGAGGCCAGTGGCAGACCTATCCTTGGCCGCCCTGGAGAGCCGCTCTGCATAGTAGCTCACTTGGGTTTTCAGGGTGTTGATCTGGGCGATGATCTCCTTGGCTCTGACGACGTCCTGTGGGATGTAGACGATGGACTGGCAGCTGGACGGCGTACTAAGAGAGGTGAGAACAGGTCGATGAGGCTTTAGCACCCCCACCCAGCCTGCAACCAACACAAACAAAGCACTGTCTCTCTGGGACGTGTCCTGGGCTGGGGATGTCACTGGCGGTCCTTTCTGCCCATATGGCAGAAGCTGGAAATACTAACATACATTAAGCCTCCTATTGTTTGTCTGTATCTGTATTTGGACCATGTGTATGGACCTTGTGTGCAAATATTAAACCAGAAATTCCCTCATCTGTCGAATCTCAGCAGGACTTAAGTGGAGACACGGGGTCTGCTGGTGCCCAAAGGGGTCCGTTGTCATAGTGAGGGGAGACTTCCAAGGGTGCTAGACTTTGCCAAAAGGATCCTTGATTTTCCATTTGGCCAATTGGGACTTCAAGCCTGCTGTGCCCACACACAGCTCTCCTCCCTCCCAGGTCTGAGCCCAGCAAACCCTCGGAGGCCGGCTTCCTCCCTCCCCTCCCCTCTCCAGGACTTCCCCACGCTGAAATGGGAAGGTGCAGAGCGTGCCACGCCAGAGGCCGCCCTGGACACCGGCTCTTGTCAAACCTGGGAGCTTTGGAAACCTGCGTCTTCCTCCCACTCCGCTTCCTCGCCACCACGCAGCGTGTGTATCTTTAGATCTGAGGTCAAAGCTACAGCCCAGCCATTGCCAGACACAAATAAACACCAGCCTGGAGAGCCAGCCCGCGTCCCGGCGGCATGGGCCTGCTGTCATGGCGGCCCTTCCAGACGGAGATGGTAAATTGTACGTCTCTCAGCTAAGACCCCAAATCAACCCGATATTATACACAGGTTTTTCACACCATGTGTGGAAGCCGAGGAAAGCAGGGAGGGGAAGGATGAGGCGCCAATGCAGAGGTCTCTCCACAGTGGGCGTCGTGGGCTCTGGGTGTCCCTGCTTCACTGAGTGAGGGCCCTGCTGGTTCCCTCAGAGCAGCCCACCGGGCTTGGGGGACGAGAGAGAAGGTGGAGAGCTACACCCCCATCACCTTCTCTGGAGATGGGGGTGATCTGGCAGAGCTGAGAGCCCCCCCAATGGGCTCTTTCCAGGGCTGGCTACTCATTATCCAAGTCACCATAAAACGGCCCGCCCCTTCCCTGATGAAGTATGGGGTGAGCATGCAAAAAGAAAAACCCAAAGCGCCCAGAAGGAAAGCACACCACAAGCCCACACACCACCACCAAGACCTGCCGGAAGCCATGCAGCAGCCGGCGTGATCCGAGGAAACCTCCCACCGCTCGAGTGCTCACGCGATCTTCCAACCTGCAATCCCTCTTCCACATGAAGAGCTGCCGTGCCAGACAATTCAATCGTCAAAAACAATCTCAGAGCAGAATTTAAGAACCTCTAATCCGCCCAGTCCCCGGTATTTAGAGTGCACATGTAATGTGTGCTGTACACAGATACCCATGTGTGTACCTGGGTGTACACTTCCACACACGTGTACCTGCCCTGCGCCCAAGAGAGGCGTCAGACCTGCTCACCCTGTGCTCACAGGCCACGTCCTAATGGCTGTAAGCTGGGCCTTCTGCACGGGGAGACATGGCAGCTTCAAAGAGCTGCCATTCGGGGTGACCATGAAAGTGTGAGCACGTGTGCCCATGCCCGGTCCTCCCTGGGAAAGCCGAGGCCTGAGCCTGGCAGGCTCCTCGGGACTTCCTGTGCCAGACGTCCCGGAGCCAGCATCTCAGACAGGGCCCAGCCCCAGCCCAGCCTCGCCCAGCCTCGCACCTCCCAAAGGCTGGAGGTGCCTCCAGGGCTGCCAACTGAAGAAGTGCCACTACAAAGCCCGTTCTGGGCATGCCCGGGGCCCGGAGCAGCAGGGGAACCCCAGGCAGCACACATGACGGCTCCTGGCTGCCATCTAACTCTGTGGTGGAAAGTCACTTAGTTATCAGTTCTTGGTTAATACTGACACTAATAACACCGTTTTAAAATTATGTCTAAACTATTAAGTATCATGAAAATGTAAGCTGGCTTCACTCCCCAAAAGGTGCTGGTGAGGTGAGGTGGAGCCGGAGGGGTCTCAGCGCCCTGGGTGTGGACAGGGCATCCCGGCTCCGAGCGCGGCCTGGGCTCCCGGCCCTGGGAGAAGCAGAGCAGGTCTGCCCTCGGCGGAGCACAGCAACAAAGGCTCCATCTTAAAGACAAAGCAGGCCCTGGGCTGGCTATTCATCGTCCGAGAACATTGCGGTTGGAAGGGAGCGGCGCCGGGGCCTTCGCTCCAGCCACAGCGGCAGAGGCTGAGGCACTCTGGGGGAGGGGACAGACAGCACAGGCTTCTCTGCATGAGAGCAAGACCAGACAGACTCTCCACAGACAGAAAACTCACCAACACTCCTCAAAACTGCTAAAGAAAGAACCAAAATGAAATATTAGCATGTGTTAGCAAACACCAGATGCAAAACAAAAATTTAAAAGCCCGGTTTTGTCAAAACACTTGAACTTGATGGTCGAAGGACAACGCAGGAGCCTGGCGCTCATCCTGACAGCCTCGCCGGCACCTCGGCCCCGGCACATCCCCTGTGGGCACAGTGCGGCTGCACCTGAGGAGGTGTCAGTGAGGAAAACCGCCCCCACCAGTCTATGACATTGGCAGGACATTACATAGAAAGTCATAGTATATATTTGAAAATACCACCGAGGCATATAGGGGCTGAGACGTTCTGAAGTTAACATGCGGTGTGATCAGGCATGAGCACGCCAACCTGCCGGGGACGAGGACAGCCGGGAGCACCCCTCTTGACGGGCTTTTCCCTCCAGGGCCCCGTGCCACCCTCAAATCACACGCTCACACTCCACACTCCCCATGCAATGGTGTGACACACACGGATCTCTGCTGGCTGTGCAGCTGTCACATGTCCAGAGACACACGAGGCAGTGGGCCCGCAGCGGGCTGGCCATCTGGCTTGTCTGAGCAGGAAGGGCCTTGGTGGGGATGTGTCGAGGTGGACAGGCTGCCTGGAGCCTCCCCCTCCCAAGGCCGGAGCTCCCCTTCCACACCAGGCCCTCCCCGCTCCCCCTTCTCCCGCCTCCAGGGCAGCCTGAGCCCCCATCTGCACGGACACGCCTCACAGTGCTCCCTCCCTCCACTCACCTGTCCCCTCAGCCTCAGCGCCATGGCCGGGGACTCTCCTAGCTGCATCCCTGCACCTGACCTTTCACCCCTCCCTGTTCCAGGCCGGGGTCCGTTTTCTCCAGCCGCGTCCTGACTCCCGGCCACGGCAGCACAGAGCCAGCCCAGGGCCTCGGCTCCGGCGCCTGCTAACACTCTCCATCTGACCCCGGGAGCGGATTCCCTTGCCATTCCCTGGGCCTTCTCTCCACCTTCTCACAGACCAGTGGTCGGCAAACTGCAGCTCGCGAGACACATGCGGCTCTTTGGCCCCTTGAGTTTTTAGCAAAGGCCAGCTTAGGAGTCCCCTAATTAAGTTAATAACAATGTACTTACCTATATAGTTTAAGTTTAAAAAATGTGGCTCTCAAAAGAAATGTCAATCGTTGCACTGTTGATATTTGGCTCTGTGGACTAATGAGTTTGCCGACCGCTGCCTTAGACCGCTCCGTTCCCAGGGGGTGTGACCTTCCACTCCGCATCCTGCAGCGGCTGTTCCACCCAACCTCAGCCGCTCTTCCTGCCGCAAACCTGCCTGCAGCCTCCGCTGCTGCCTGCAGCCTCCGCTTCTCCACGTCCCTGGCGCCCTGCCTGCTCCTGCCTCTTCCACCCTCTCCAGAACCTGCTCGGTCCATGTTCTCCTCTGCCTGCCTCACTCACTCCCATCTTTCCTTTCAGCCTCAACACATTCACCTCACAATCGTCCTCCCCAAGCTGAGTCTTTCATTCTCTATTTCAGGTCCCAGGATCTCACAGTGTCCCCGACACTCACCACCTCCACTTCCTACACTCGCATCCCTTAACTGATTTAAATCCTGACATTCTGGAGATCACCTCCCCCGGGCCCCACACACGAGCTCGGATTCACAGGTCCCTCCCCGCCTCCCCTGCTGCCTGCCCCACGGCACCCTGTGTGCTTGCTCCCACGCACACACTGCTCACTCCAGGCCCAGAGCCCCTCAGGGCCAGGCCACTCTGCCAGCCCCACCCCCTGCTCACCAGCCACAGCCCCACCGAGGCCACTCTCCTCCCGCTCCCCTCCCCAAAGCACCGCTCTGAGCACAAGGGAATCTGCTCTGCGCTGCCGCCCCACCTGCTGCCTGGCAGCTTCCTGCTCAGCACGCAGGTCCCTTTGGGAACAGGGGACGTTTCCCCACAGCGCCCCTCAGGAAGGAGCAGTCTCTCCCAGGCTCACACTCCAGGACGCTCACTGATGGCCAGGGACTCTCAGGACAGCAGCGCCAGCCGTCCACTGAGGGCAGCTGCCGCCAGGAGCACCGCCTGCAGGTGATGTCTGTGCAGGGAAGGACTACTGACCAGGGGCCCCGCCGCCCGCTCAGTGCGCACACAGAGCAGCGCAGGGTGTGTGAGGCAGCCTCTCACCATGCAAAAGCAGGCTAAGGGCTGGATGCTTTGTGGTCATATTCTGATTTTTTAACCGAGGAAGCATCAGACAGCTAAACAAGGACCATGAACACCCCCAAGAACTTACTGTTTCTTGGTCTCTTCAAATTTGTGCAGCTTTTTGCGGAGGCCTCCTGACTTAAAACCTTGGCAGTGAGCGGCTGGCGCCCCGATGGTGACGATGTCGTAGCTCTGATCTGAGTGACAGAAAGCTCCTTGGTTACTCTGGGCTTGGGCCTGGGGAGGAGCCAGCTACGGGATGTGCACACAGATCTGGGCCTGACCCTCCCCCAGGCCCATGCAGACCACACAGCCCGGGCTGTCCAAGGGCCCCTAACCTCCCAGGGTGAAGCCACACGGGGCTGGAGGCAACACGCAGCCTGCATCCTACTTGGAGAGGATGACTGACAGGCAGCTTCCTGCCACAGAAACGCAAAGGAAGCTGGACAGGGGAGAACGCGAGGAAGGGGTTTGTGCTCGGAATGAAGACCTGACAAAGGTCCTGAGATGTGTCTCTCATCGAGCTGCCCAGCAGGACACGCAGGCACGGCTGGTGCAGATGTGGGGCAGCGCAGGGCCCGCGTGCACAGGGGCAGAGTGACGGGGGTTCCACAAGAGGGGCCGCAGTTACCTGATCCTCCATCGTCCTGAACCCTCATCCTCTGTATGTGCAAGTTTGTGGGAACAAATTCCAACTTTTTATCTGCTTTCAAACTGCTCGCTTTAAACGAGGGACCTAAGAAACAGAATATTCAGAAAACAAAGGGCATCAACATGTATCCCGCACCCACGAACGGCAAGTAGGAAGGGGTGCTGTGGGGGTGCTGCTCAGAAAGCAGGCTGGGGTGGTCGCAGCCCTGGCCATTCCGAGTTGCCTCTGAGCGCGTTTCATTCCCAGACACTGAGGGCGGGCGGCGCGCCGGCGGCCAGCTGGCTCTGGTGCTTAGGTGGGGAGTGGAGGCGGGAGGCAGCCTCAGGAGGTGCCTGCCCACCCATGACTCGGCTCGTCAGAGAGGCTGACACAGGAGGAGGCTCTGTGCTGCAGGCTGCCAGCAGCACTATAAAAAGCAAGCCCCACGCCAGGCCTGCCTGCTCCAGCTCTGGAGGCCCTTCATCCAAGACCCCGGGGGCTGGCTCAACCAGAGCAGCACTTGTCAGTTCTGAAAGTGATGACAAGGTCTGCTCACTCCGGGCTGTGGGGATGGACAGGCGCTGGGCAGCACCAGTTCTGGCCGCTAGAAGGCAAACTCAGGCCCCCTGCACACACTGGGTGGTCGATGTTGTGTGACCAACATCTGCGATCTGATTTCCACAATCAAAATCTGTAACTAATATAGGAACTCCATGTCAGAAGAGAAAGGAATTACGCTGGCAATCAGAGGGTAGAAGAGATAAAGGCGAAGAAAGGAAGATGTATTTTGCCAGCACACAAGATACAGGCAGGCACTGTCTGCTCTGCAAGAGGCTGCTCACTGGGCACGTACGGTGGCCCCGGCCCCGGCGGCGGGGAGCCTGCTAGGATGGCAGAATCTGCTGTCAACAGACTGGGCGATCAGACACAGTGACACTGAGAGCTCTGTTCCACAAAACCCGGGCTGGGCGGAGTCGGACTTCCCAGGTAATTGGCACCCAGCCTGGTAGGTCCCTGCGTTCCTCCAGACAAACGCTGCCTTTTGTCTTAGAGATACACTGGGATCTGTTCTTCAGATTCCAAGCAAACCAGGGCACCAGCATCTTATCATCACCTCTGTGTTCACTTCTCAGCCAAGTTCATGGGCACGCTCCCACGGTATGTGTCAAAAGTACGTTAAGGGCTTACGGTTTTCTTTCAACCCTGAAAATGCATTATGAAGAGCAGGAGGGAAGAGTCTAAAGATAGGGAATAAAGTAATGAAAAGCACCCTCTACCCCCAATCACCCTGTTTGGAATAAAAAGGGAGTGAGTTAAGAATAGTCTTCTAAACCTTCCCTGAGAGTGTTCTGAAAATCAAATGGCATCTTTCAAGAAAAGGTGAAGTGTCTGCACTTCATTCTCCCTTTGGAACCTTAAAGCAGTGAATTCACTCAATGTATGTGTTCAGTGAAGTGCCAGTGTTAGACAGGGACCTGGAGAAACTTGTGGAAGGCACAGGGCCTCCATCCTCTGGGCATCTCACTGGCATCAGACCCTCCGGTCTCTGAAATCTCACTGCACGGTGGTTGTTTTAGCACATGACACCTTGGAAGGAATTTTCAATGTAATTCACAGACTTGCCTTCTTAATTAGGATCTGAAAAATCTAAATTTTAGAGAACTCACACCTCCATGAGAATCTATTTTTAAAAATCCATTTGAGTGTCTGCCAGTGTGACTATCGGGCACTCCTGGGGTGCAGATTCCCGTGCATGTCATGGCGGAGAGGCCCGGTGCCCACCTTTGTACTGATGCAGGTCGGTCAGGTTCTCCTGGTACGTGAGGATGATGGTCTGGTACTGAGTGACGATCTGGCGCCGGAGGCTCTCCCAGCAGGGAGACAGCTCCCCCAGCTCCTCCAACTCACACACTCTGCAAGCGAGACACAGAGTCAGGCCCAGGGCTGCCCGCCCGGAAAACACAGTGCCCACAGAAGCGGCAGGTGCCAGGGAGGGCAGCACCCGAGTCAGGCCGAGCAGAGGGGCGTGAGGGGCTCCCCAGGAGGAAGGGCTGCACGAGGCGCAGACCCTCGACCACAGGGCATGTGCACAGAGAAGCTTTGTACAGAAACTTAGCCAAATGTTCGAGGCAAACCCAGTGGAGGAGCGGAGAGGAGAGCGGCCCCTCGGGCCCGACACCCTGGCTCCCGCAGAAACCACAGGGCGAAGGCCAAGCTGCGGCCACTGGGCCTGGGCAGAGCAGTGACCTGTGACCCTCCCAGACACAAGAGCTGGAGACCTGTAAGTAACTGCTATGATTTGTTGTCTCCAGAAAAGTAACAAAACACAAGATTAATTAAAAAAAAAGAAGAAGAAGAACCACTTTAGGAACCTGGGGAGCAGGAAAGTATAAAAAGACTAAAATCCTCATTTTATAGGAAATCAATAGCTAATCCCTGAACCTAATTAAAAGTACTCTACCCATATATTTAGGAATATAGCAGTTAACACTAACATGGATAACCCTGAGACTTATGTTCTTAACAGCCTTGGGGCAGTATTTAGCTTTTTATACTATGCACATTTTCCTTTGAAGGGGAAAAAAACCCTAATTTATAGAAGTTTTTAGGAATCTACTAAATTGTCTGATATTAAAAAAACAACAACACTGTACTACTTTACTGTTATACTAGAGGCCCGGTGCACAAAATTTGTGCATGGTGGGGGTCCCCTTAGCCCAGCCTGCACCCTCTCCAATCTGGGACCCCTGGGGGGATGTCTGACTGCCAGTTTAGGATCAGGCCTAAACTGGCAGTCGGACATCCCTCTCACAGTCCTGGACTGCTGGATCCTAATCGCTCACTTGCCTGCATGCCTGGTCACCCCTAACTGTCCCCACCCTGCTGGCCTGATCGCCCCTCATTGCCTCTGTGTGCCAGCCTGATCACTCCTAACTGCCCCCCACCCCCTGCCAGCCTGGTCACCCCTTATTGTACCCCCTGCTGGCCTGGTCACCCATAACTTCCCCCTCGCCCCTGTAGGCCTAATCACCCTTCATGCGCCCCCCCCTTCCCCCCCCTCGCTGGCCTGGTTGTCCCACACAGCCTATGGTTCAGTCATTTGGTTGTCCCTCACTAACCCCCCTGCCATAGGCAGCCATCTTCTGAGGGTGTGAGGGTCAATTTGCATATTACCTCTTTATTATATAGGATTAGCAAAAATAACGTACCCTGGCTGGGGTGGCTCAGTTGGTTAGAGCATCGACCTGTACACTAAAAGGTTGTTTGATTCCCGGTCAGGGTACATACCCAGATTGCAGGTTCGATCCCTGGTTGGGCATGTACAGGAGGCCACTGATCTGTTTCTCTCTCCCTTTCTCTGGCTGCCAAATCAACTACAACGTGTCCTTGGGTGAGGACTTAAAAAGTCAAGGTAAAAGGACCCGGCACAGGCCAGGCGGGAGAGCAGTATCCTCACTCCGAGGCCCGCTGGCTCCAGCCTCAGCTCCTCACATGCACCCTGTGGTCCCTCTGGGCGTCTCTGCTGTGCTTCATGTGGCTCCTCCTTATGCTCCTGGTGTCAGTTTAATGTCACAGAGGCCTGCTCAGACCACCCTCCCTTTTGGGCCCCCTTTCACTTTCTGCGGACACATTTTCACTTTCTGGGGGCTCCGTGTGTGGCCCCCAGTTCTGTTAATGACTGTCCCCCGGGGTGTCTCGCACAGCACCTGCCATGTGACTAGAGTGGAAAACAGCACAACCCTCGAAAGCAAAGTGCTTATGTGAACAGGCTCTGAGTACAGCGTGTGAGAGCACACACCGAGCACCAATGGGGAAGTGGTGCCCTAACTAGGAATGATAAGGGAAGGTACGTGGTAGCTCTGTATAAAGACACAATATGGAAAAGCTGAAAGGAAAAATGTAAAAATTAAAATACATATAAAATATGTATGAATAGAGAGAAAGCAGCTCTGTATTTCTTGCCATTTTTCTTTTAAGTTTGATTTTTTCAAGATGAAAATTTAAAATGAAACATTTGTGTTAAAAAGGTAGGATGGTGGCTGCAATGTTTTCTTTCATGTTTGTTATACTGTGTCTGTAATTAACGCCGCTTTATGATAAGGAGCAGTCATGACAGTGAGGGCGAACGCGAGACACAACCTGCAGTGCCGAGCCCCGGCCTCTCCCTGCCGTGGCACCAGGGGCGTGCTCTGAGCTGGAAGGACACCCTAAGCCAGGGGTCTTCAAACTACGGCCCGCGGGCCACGTGCGGCCCGCAGAGGAGTCTGATCCGGCCCGCCAGGTTTTTTGGGCAGTGAGCGCAGCCGAGGTGTTACAGTAGGAATTAGTAGTTCATATAGTCCGGCCCTCCAGCTCTCTGTGATCTGGCCCCCCTTTAAAAAGTTTGAGGACCCCTGCCCTAGTGGGCCCTGCTCAACTTTCCAGAGCCCATATCACGGCGGCTGCCCACGAAAACTGCTGGCCCAAGCGGCCACAACCGAAGAATGACCAGCTACTTTTAACTTCCTGAGGCCAAGAGCGATGGAAGGAGAGGGAGCGGGTACCGAGAGCCGGGCACGTCTAGTGAAGTCTCCACACAGAACCCCCAGGACGCAGATGAGCAAACGGGGCTGTGGAAGCCCAGGCCACAAAGCCACCCAGGGCAGAGGCTGGCCTGTCACCTGGCCTGTCTGGGCCGGTGCTCTGTCCGCCGCCCACATCTAAGCTTTCCGAAGGCACGCGGCGCGGCATGGTGGGCGGGCAGCCGCTCCACCTGGCCTCACCTGGCCGCGTCCTCTTCCAGCAGCAGCTTCACGAACTGCCGGGGCACGTGCAGGGAGAGCACGCTCTCCGCCATCTGCTCCAGGATCCGCAGGTGGTTGCCGTCGGTGGTGGGGAAGCGGTACATGCGGCAGATGGCGCCGCCGAACACTGAGGGACGGGAGACAGACTGTGGTGAGCAGGCTGCAGACCCGGGCGGGTCTGACTGTTCATCTCAGTTAACCGTCTAAACTAGGGGTGTCGAACTCAATCAGAGAAGGGGCCAAAATCTAAAATCCAGCCTAAATCGCGGGCCGAATGGTTTACTGAACAGTCATAAACTGACAATGGCATAAACTGACAGCGGAGTGCAGTGATGACAGCGCGGTGCGGGCCACATTGCAAGGCCTGGCGGGCTGGATTTGGCCCGCGGGCCTTGTGTTTGACACATGTGGTCTAAACCAAAAGCCCACAGCTGACTGAGCCTGAATGCTCTCCCCTGGGACGTGCCATCCCCTTGTCCCAGAATGCATCACTGACTCCCAAATACAAGGCTGTGCCGGTGAGCCGGCAGCCACTAAGGCCAGCGTTGGCAAGAGACAGGGAGGAGGGAGGAAGCTCCTCCTTGGAGGTTTACAACTCGTTAAACGCTGGCAAAGGAAGCTCAGCAGAGCTGGCTGGCGTGGCTCAGCGGCTGAGCAGCGACCTATGAACAGGATTTCACAGTTCAATTCCAGGTCAAGTCATATGCCCGGGTTGTGGGCCCGATCCCCAGTGTGGGGCAGCCGACCAATGATTCTCTCTCATTACTGGTGTTTCTATGTCTGTCTCCCTCTCCCTTCCTCTCAGGAATCAGTAATTTTTTATTTATTTATTTATTTAAGAAAAAAGAGCTCAGCAGAGGAGCCCATCGGGCGGGCGCGCGGCCGTGGCAGCCACAGCAGGGGGGGGAGAGGGTGACCGGGGCCATCCCCGAGGCGGGCAGAGGGCCAGGGAGGATCTGCTTACCCGATTTCAGTAAAGTGTCTTTACGCAAGGAAGCATATTTGGATCGGATTCCCAACGCTTCGGTCAAGCTCTCGTCCACGGGCAGGACCATCTAGTGACACGTACAGGAAAGCACAAGCAGCCGTGAGCTCAGGGGAGGCCAGCGCCCTCCGCAGAGGTGGCGGCCGCCACATCTCATAACAGAGCTCTCAAGGTGAACGGCACCGTCAGCTCTACACTGAACAGGTCACCGAGGCCACAGACTGGCCAGCCCACGTCCCTGCACAGTGACCGTGTCCCACTCAACGCTTTCCAGAAACGAATGTCTTTCGACCTCGTCATTTCACCTCATATTTCGGAGTGCTGACGTGTGAAGTTCAGGGAGGGAAAGTGATACACAGATATGTTTCCCTAGCTGACGTCCCGGCGCATTTGGGGTGAAGGAGCTATGTCTGCACTTTAACATGACACGGACCGCTGCTTGAGTTCTAAATTGGAATTCCAGTCTGAGAGCACAGATGTTTCTGAACGTGAGAGAGAGAGGCGAGGAGACAGCATGGGAGGGGAGGGGAACGGGAACACAGCCCGCGGGGGGTGAGAGGCTGCAGGGTGTGCAGACTTGAGATGTGTGTGCATGAGGCGACCACGAGCACCTGAGTCCCTGGGAGACGAAGATACTAACAGATACCAAAGGCAGTCCGGGTCTCACTCCCCACCCCACCCCAGCCACCTCTCCCCGCTCCTGACTGCACCCCCTCCACACCCTCTCCTCCTGACTGCACCCCCTCCACACCCTCTCCCTCCTGACTGCACCCCCTCCACACCCTCTCCTCCTGACTGCACCCCCTCCACACCCTCTCCCTCCTGACTCAACCCCTCCACACCCTCCCCCTCCTGACTGCACCCCCTCCACACCCTCCCCCTCCTGACTGTACCCCCTCCACACCCCTCCCCCTCCTGTCTGCACCCCCTCCACACCCTCTCCCCTCCTGTCTGCACCCCCTCCACACCCTCCCCCTCCTGTCTGCACCCCCTCCACACCCTCTCCCCTCCTATCTGCACCCCCTCCACACCCTCTCCCTCCTGACTGCAGCCCCTCCACACCCTCTCCCCTCCTGTCTGCACCCCCTCCACACCCTCCCCCCTCCTGACTAAACCCCTCCACACCCTCCCCCTCCTGACGGCACCCCCTCCACACCCTCCCCCTCCTGACTGCACCCCCTCCACACCCTCCCCTCCTGACTGCACCCCCTCCACACCCTCCCCTCCTGACTGCACCCCCTCCACACCCTCTCCCTCCTGACTGCACCCCCTCCACACCCTCTCCCTCCTGACTGCACCCCCTCCACACCCTCCCCTCCTGACTGCACCCCCTCCACACCCTCTCCCCTCCTGTCTGCACCCCCTCCACACCCTCTCCCTCCTGACTGCACCCCCTCCACACCCTCCCCTCCTGACTGCACCCCCTCCACACCCTCTCCCTCCTGACTGCACCCCCTCCACACCCTCTCCCTCCTGACTGCACCCCCTCCACACCCTCCCCTCCTGACTGCACCCCCTCCACACCCTCTCCCCTCCTGTCTGCACCCCCTCCACACCCTCTCCCTCCTGACTGCACCCCCTCCACACCCTCTCCTCCTGACTGCACCCCCTCCACACCCTCTCCTCCTGACTGCACCCCCTCCACACCCTCTCCCTCCTGACTGCACCCCCTCCACACCTTCCCCCTCCTGACTGCACCCCCTCCACACCCTCTCCCTCCTGACTGCACCCCCTCCACACCCTCCCCCTCCTGACTGCACCCCCTCCACACCCTCTCCCTCCTGACTGCACCCCCTCCACACCCTCTCCCTCCTGACTGCACCCCCTCCACACCCTCTTCCTCCTGTCTGCACCCCCTCCACACCCTCTCCCTCCTGACTGCACCCCCTCCACACCCTCTCCCTCCTGACTGCACCCCCTCCACACCCCTCCCCCTCCTGTCTGCACCCCCTCCACACCCTCCCCTCCTGACTGCACCCCCTCCACACCCTCCCCCTCCTGTCTGCACCCCCTCCACACCCTCCCCCTCCTGACTGCACCCCCTCCACACCCTCTCCCCTCCTGACTGCACCCCCTCCACACCCTCTCCCCTCCTGACTGCACCCCCTCCACACCCTCCCCCTCCTGACTGCACCCCCTCAACACCCTCTCCCTCCTGACTGCACCCCCTCCACACCCTCTCCCTCCTGACTGCACCCCCTCCACACCCTCCCCCTCCTAACTGCACCCCCTCCACACCCTCTCCCCTCCTGACTGCACCCCCTCCACACCCCTCTCCCCTCCTGACTGCACCCCCTCCACACCCTCCCCCTCCTGACTCAACCCCTCCACACCCTCCCCCTCCTGACTGCACCCCCTCCACACCCCTCCCCCTCCTGTCTGCACCCCCTCCACACCCTCCCCCTCCTGACTGCACCCCCTCCACACCCCTCTCCCCTCCTGACTGCACCCCCTCCACACCCTCTCCCCTCCTGACTGCACCCCCTCCACACCCTCCCCCTCCTGACTGCACCCCCTCCACACCCTCCCCTCCTGACTGCACCCCCTCCACACCCTCTCCCCTCCTATCTGCACCCCCTCCACACCCTCCCCCTCCTGTCTGCACCCCCTCCACACCCCTCCCCCTCCTGTCTGCACCCCCTCCACACCCTCCCCTCCTGACTGCACCCCCTCCACACCCTCCCCCTCCTGACTGCAGCCCCTCCACACCCTCCCCCTCCTGACTGCACCCCCTCCACACCCTCTCCTCTCCTGACTCAACCCCTCCACACCCTCCCCCTCCTGACTGCACCCCCTCCACACCCTCCCCTCCTGACTGCACCCCCTCCACACCCTCCCCCTCCTGACTCAACCCCTCCACACCCTCCCCTCCTGACTGCAGCCCCTCCACACCCTCCCCCTCCTGACTGCACCCCCTCCACACCCTCTCCCCTCCTGACTGCACCCCCTCCACACCCTCTCCCCTCCTGACTGCAGCCCCTCCACACCCTCCCCCTCCTGTCTGCACCCCCTCCACACCCTCCCCCTCCTGACTGCACCCCCTCCACACCCTCCCCCTCCTGACTGCACCCCCTCCACACCCTCCCCCTCCTGACTGCACCCCCTCCACACCCTCTCCCTCCTGACTGCACCCCCTCCACACCCTCCCCCTCCTGACTGCACCCCCTCCACACCCTCTCCCTCCTGTCTGCACCCCCTCCACACCCTCCCCCTCCTGACTGCACCCCCTCCACACCCTCCCCCTCCTGACTGCACCCCCTCCACACCCCTCTCCCCTCCTGACTGCACCCCCTCCACACCCTCCCCCTCCTGACTGCACCCCCTCCACACCCTCCCCCTCCTGACTGCACACCCTCCACACCCCTCTCCCCTCCTGACTGCACCCACTCCACACCCTCCCCCTCCTGACTGCACCCCCTCCACACCCTCTCCCTCCTGACTGCACCCCCTCCACACCCTCTCCCTCCTGTCTGCACCCCCTCCACACCCTCCCCCTCCTGACTGCACCCCCTCCACACCCCTCCCCCTCCTGACTGCACCCCCTCCACACCCTCCCCTCCTGACTGCACCCCCTCCACACCCCTCTCCCCTCCTGACTGCACCCCCTCCACACCCTCCCCCTCCTGACTCAACCCCTCCACACCCTCTCCCCTCCTGACTGCACCCCCTCCACACCCTCCCCCTCCTGACTGCACCCCCTCCACACCCTCTCCCTCCTGACTGCACCCCCTCCACACCCTCCCCCTCCTGACTGCACCCCCTCCACACCCTCCCCCTCCTGACTCAACCCCTCCACACCCCTCTCCCCTCCTGACTGCACCCCCTCCACACCCTCCCCCTCCTGACTCAACCCCTCCACACCCTCTCCCCTCCTGACTGCACCCCCTCCACACCCTCCCCCTCCTGACTGCACCCCCTCCACACCCTCTCCCTCCTGACTGCACCCCCTCCACACCCTCCCCCTCCTGACTGCAGCCCCTCCACACCCTCCCCCTCCTGACTCAACCCCTCCACACCCTCTCCCCTCCTGACTGCACCCCCTCCACACCCTCCCCCTCCTGACTGCACCCCCTCCACACCCTCTCCCCTCCTGACTGCACCCCCTCCACACCCTCCCCCTCCTGACTGCACCCCCTCCACACCCCTCTCCCCTCCTGACTGCACCCCCTCCACACCCTCCCCCTCCTGACTCAACCCCTCCACACCCTCTCCCCTCCTGACTGCACCCCCTCCACACCCTCCCCCTCCTGACTGCAGCCCCTCCACACCCTCCCCCTCCTGACTGCACCCCCTCCACACCCTCTCCCTCCTGTCTGCACCCCCTCCACACCCTCCCCCTCCTGACTGCACCCCCTCCACACCCCTCTCCCCTCCTGACTGCACCCCCTCCACACCCTCCCCCTCCTGACTCAACCCCTCCACACCCTCTCCCTCCTGTCTGCACCCACTCCACACCCTCCCCCTCCTGACTGCACCCCCTCCACACCCTCCCCCTCCTGACTGCAGCCCCTCCACACCCTCCCCCTCCTGACTGCACCCCCTCCACACCCTCTCCCCTCCTGACTGCACCCCCTCCACACCCTCCCCCTCCTGACTGCACCCCCTCCACACCCTCTCCCCTCCTGACTCAACCCCTCCACACCCTCTCCCCTCCTGTCTGCACCCCCTCCACACCCTCTCCCCTCCTGACTGCACCCCCTCCACACCCTCCCCCTCCTGACTGCACCCCCTCCACACCCTCCCCTCCTGACTGCAGCCCCTCCACACCCTCCCCCTCCTGACTGCAGCCCCTCCACACCCTCCCCCTCCTGACTGCACCCCCTCCACACCCTCTCCCCTCCTGACTGCAGCCCCTCCACACCCTCCCCCTCCTGACTGCACCCCCTCCACACCCTCCCCCTCCTGACTGCACCCCCTCCACACCCCTCCCCCTCCTGACTGCACCCCCTCCACACCCTCTCCCCTCCTGACTGCAGCCCCTCCACACCCTCCCCCTCCTGACTGCACCCCCTCCACACCCTCCCCTCCTGACTGCACCCCCTCCACACCCTCCCCTCCTGACTGCACCCCCTCCACACCCTCTCCCCTCCTGTCTGCACCCCCTCCACACCCTCTCCCTCCTGACTGCACCCCCTCCACACCCTCCCCCTCCTGTCTGCACCCCCTCCACACCCTCTCCCTCCTGTCTGCACCCCCTCCACACCCTCTCCCCTCCTGACTGCACCCCCTCCACACCCCTCTCCCCTCCTGACTGCACCCCCTCCACACCCTCCCCCTCCTGACTGCACCCCCTCCACACCCTCCCCCTCCTGACTGCAGCCCCTCCACACCCTCCCCCTCCTGACTGCACCCCCTCCACACCCTCTCCCTCCTGACTGCACCCCCTCCACACCCTCCCCCTCCTGACTCAACCCCTCCACACCCTCCCCTCCTGACTGCACCCCCTCCACACCCTCCCCCTCCTGACTCAACCCCTCCACACCCTCCCCTCCTGACTGCACCCCCTCCACACCCTCCCCCTCCTGACTGCACCCCCTCCACACCCTCCCCCTCCTGACTGCACCCCCTCCACACCCTCTCCCCTCCTGACTGCAGCCCCTCCACACCCTCCCCCTCCTGACTGCACCCCCTCCACACCCTCTCCCCTCCTGACTCAACCCCTCCACACCCTCTCCCTTCCTGACTGCACCCCCTCCACACCCCTCCCCCTCCTGACTGCACCCCCTCCACACCCTCCCCTCCTGACTGCACCCCCTCCACACCCTCCCCTCCTGACTGCACCCCCTCCACACCCTCTCCCCTCCTGACTGCAGCCCCTCCACACCCTCCCCCTCCTGACTGCACCCCCTCCACACCCTCTCCCCTCCTGACTGCAGCCCCTCCACACCCTCCCCCTCCTGACTGCACCCCCTCCACACCCTCCCCCTCCTGACTGCAGCCCCTCCGCCGGGTTACCCCATTCGGAGGTGGCCCGTGTGGCCTGGGCAGAGCCGGCTCCAGGGCAGCAGAGCCTGGGGGCTCCCTTCTCCCCCGGTGAGAGCGCCCGGGACTGGCAGGTCCTGTGGCGGGCGGCAGCGCAGCCCACCTGCTCCTCCCTGCAGCGGAGGCAGGGCCCATCTAGAACGGGGCCGTCACTCCTTCCCGTGACGGGTGCTCACCCTCCCGTTGACGGTGTCCAGAGTCCGGGTCACTGGAGGCCGCTGGTCTGACTTCTCCTCCATCTGCCAGCCGATCACCGTGATGTTACCCACACGGTCACTCTCCGCAGACCTGCAACGAGGAACCGCTTTGGGAAGTGGCGGCGTGGGGCTCCATTTCTGCGTCAGCTCAGCATCCTGTCCCCGAGGTCCAGGGCGTGCCAGGACCTGGCAGCCAGCCGGGCAGCCTTTGCTGCACGCCCAGACCCGGGGGGAGGGGGTAACGGGACACAGACAGGAAACCAAAGCTCCAGGGGAAGTGCGAGCATGCCTGGCGATGCTGAGGGGGAGCCCGTGCTTGCCCCCCCCGGGCTGAGCCCTGCCCCAGGCAGCAACAGGGACTCGTCTGGAAACCAGGACTGGAGAGAACCTTCTTCGGGGACCAGACCCTTCCTGCTCCTTCCCGACCGTCCTCAAGCTTTTCTTTTTCTTTCTTTTCTTTTTTTTAAATATATTTTATTGATTTTTTACAGAGAGGAGGAGGGAGGGAGAGTTAGAAACATCGATGAGAGAGAATCATCAATCAGCTGCCTCTTGCACACCCCCTACTGGGGATGTGCCCACAACCAAGGTACATGCCCTTGACCGGAATCGAACCTGGGACCTTTCAGTCCGCAGACCAACACTCTATCCACTGAGCCAAACCGGTTTTGGCCGTCCTCAAGCTTTGATTTTCCCCCAGGCCAAGGCCTGGACCCCAAGTCAGCTGAGGTCACCCAGGGTTTCCCAAAGCCTGTAATTGCTGGCGCGATACAGCTGATGCCCCTCCAGCCGGCCAGGCTCACCCTAGACCGCAGGAGGGCTGCACCTGGGCCCATCTGGCTCAGCCAGGGGCGCCCGGGCTTGCATGAGACGTCTGACCGAGCCAGTCCTAACGCCCACGTGGTCACCGCTGGTGCCAATCACCTTTGTGACTCAGTGTCCTCATGCCGGAAAGTCCTTTCCCCACACCCTCCCAACGGTCATCCTCAGCTTCTTTACAAAGGACGATCGGTGCCCACTTCTTACGTGTGCTCGGTCCAACTGGGATTACTCCGGCACATCGTGTACCCGGCATTTTCCTCTACAGCCCCTGTCCCCCGCCCTCTCGTTTCCCTGGGACTCTGCCTCTCTCCCCGTCAGGTCTCCACACGCACCAGGCGCCTCAGGACTCTCGTCCTGCCCGATGCCGGCGGCACCGCTGCCCCCATGGCTGCAGAGTTAGTGCAGGGAATTGATCCTCTTTGCCAACATTTCCTTTGCTATTTTGGAATGTTTTCCCAATTTTCACATTTTGAAAACAAGAACACCAAGTCAGGGTTTGGGTGGGAGTTGCCCCTAAAATGAATTTGGGAAGGGTTGCCGTCCTGACATTTTTCTCCCAGAGACATGGTGGGGGCCCCGCCTCCGCCCCCCCCCCCCCCCCCCCCCCGTCCCCCCAGGTATTTATTGAGCCCTAAGCCCAGTCACATGTGCTCAGGATACAACAATGAAGCAAAACGGACAAACCCCTGCTCTCTGGGAGCTGCCACTGCTGGGGAGGAAGCAGACACTATCGCTCATCTGGCCAATCAGGTGCGATCCCGGTCTTCCTTCAGGTCTGAGTCCAGCTGTGCTCAGATTTACTACGATGCATGTGCCACCTCCATTAGCCCTCTGACGGGCTGTTTGCTTTCCCTTCAGTGACAACCACTCCCTGCCAAGACCAGCCTCTGGGAGAGGCAGGAAATGAGGCCCTTCCCCACCAGTCCCTGGACCTCCAGATCCTTTCAAAGGAACAGAATTAAATACCCACCTCAGTGTTAAATGCAACCGATGATGCCTGTCCTGGAGCAGGTCCTTGACAATAAAGGTCCCAGAGCCCAGCAGGTACATCTGAGGCAGAAGGAACACAGCGTGAGCCCGGGCTCTGCCTCGGCCCCATGCCCAGGCCGGGGCACGCTGGCTGCTGCCCGAGCACCTCTGACCCCACTGCAGGAGCCCACAGGGACACGCGGGAAGAAATTCTGAAGGCCAATCCCAGGGGACATCAATTAGTGAGCCAGCAGCAAAGCCAGTGGCAGGCGCTCCTCTCACTGAAATGACTCGCTGAAAAGCGAAGAGAGGCCCCTGAACCACACGCTACTTAACTGTTCCCTGAGATCTGTCTTTGACGTCGTACACGGAGAGCTTGATCTGCGTCATCTGATTGATGAGGGAGTCTTGGAAGAAGGCAATGCTGCTTAAGAATATAGGGTTGTTGGTTCCCTAGAACGGAAAAGAAAATCCTCAGAACACAGAGTTGAATTTTTAAGTTATTACTCATTTCACAATAAGGAGCTAACATCCTTACCAACTCGGATCAACATTTGCTCATGGCCGAATGCAGTCAACCAAGACCCTGCTTTTCAAGAAGGACGGAGGCGCCCACAGACCCCGCCCCGCCCGGACACGGGGCCCCTCAGCAGGAGGCTTCTTCAGCATGGAAACAGGTGGACGTTCGCGTGTTGTTCAACTGGAGAGATACACTATGCAACTGCATCTACTGCTTTGGGCTGTTCCTGTAAGGCAGGGGTCTTCAAACTACGGCCCGCGGGCCACATGCGGCCCGCAGAGGAGTCTGATCCGGCCCGCCAGGTTTTTTGGGCAGTGAGCGCAGCCGAGGTGTTACAGTAGGAATTAGTAGTTCATATAGTCCGGCCCTCCAGCTCTCAGAGGGACCGTGATCTGGCCCCCACTTTAAAAAGTTTGAGGACCCCTGCTAAGGTGTCCAAGGCGGATGGGAAGAAATGAATAGCTAAGTTGTTTCTTACTTCCAGAATCCTGTGGTTTGGGATAATGAAGGCCTGACCTATTTAAACCTGAGGACTAGCTGCTAGTTTCTAGATCACAGGTGGTTTTTCCTGGCAGTTTGGCCTCGCTCCCTGCCCCAAAGCCCCACAATAACATACTCCCTTTCTCAGGCAGCGTTAGTTACCTCAGCGTTAGTTACCTCACGCTGCACCTGTGAGGGGGCCATGCCTCTGGCTGAGCCCCTCTGCAGCTCCAGATCCAGTCTCCACGCCTGCTGGACAGAGCCCTCCCTCCCTCTGCCCTGCTTAACCACTGACTCCTCCCCGGGAGGCTACAAACGTGGCATCTGCCTCGGTACCTCCTTCTCGTCATTCTCAGCCTCCAAGTTACAATAAACTTCCATAAACCTTCTCTCACCTTGGCCAGTGTCCTCAGTGGTTAGAGCATCAGCCCGAGCACTGAAGGGGCTCAGGTTCAATTCCCGGTCAAGGGCACATGCCTGGGTTGCAGGTTAAATCCCCAGCCCAGGTTGGCACATGCAAGAAGCAACCAATTGATGTGCCTCTCTTACATCGATGATTTTCTCTCTCCCCCCCACTCTCTACCCCCCCCCTCCCCCTTCTACCCTCTCTAAAAATCAATGGGGAAAATATACTCTTTTGGGTGAGGATTAACAAAACAAAAAATTAAAAACCCTCTCTCACAGGCACCCCTGCCCCTCCTTCCCACATCACACTCCCTCAGCACCTCTGGTCAGGTGACCCTCAGGTAGAACTCCCAGCCTGACTTCTGAGGCTCCCCCCTTGCTCTCCACCTGTGCCTTCTGCACACACTGACCAGGCTGACGTAATTCTCCGAGCCACATGATGCTCCCCACCGCCATTACAGACTCTGCAATGCTCTGCAGCATGTGGTCCCTAGACCGGCAGCTGGGCATGTCCTGGAGCCTGGGAGAAACAGAGTCTTAGGCTCCACTGACCTATCGAGTCAGAATTTCACTAGGTGGCGTAGGAAGCCACTTCCGGTCCTCAGAACTGGCTGGGACCCCATCCTCCTGGTGCTAACCTCACCCTTAACACTCCCCGCACTCTGCTGGGTACAGATGCCCACACTCATTCCTGCCCCGCCCTCAGGAAGGCCAACCTCGTGGGGCAGGGCCGGACCTCCGTGGCCTCTGCTCCCCCGCAGCGCCCAGCCCTGTGCTGCGTGCAGACTGTGCTCAACAAAGGCTTAGGCACAGGACTGCTGACTTGAACGTGGAAACAAGTTTACAAGAGAATGAAAAGGTCTCTTCCAAAATGTAAAGGAGGGCCGCGGAGGCAGCGCAGGGAGCCTGCTGGAGACTGCCAGGCCGGACACTCACACAGGAGCTCAGGCCGCCACAGGAGCCCGCGGAACCCACAGCAACGCCTCCTCTTAGTTTCACAGCCTACACACTGTGCTCAATTGTCTACACGGCTTCTGTGACATCCCCAAGGTGAATGCGTAACAGTTACTTTAAGGAAAAAGTAAGTGTGTAACACACAACTCAAAAGGATACAAAATAAAAACCAACAAAAATAGGGGTATGTCCAGTAAGAGTTACTCTCCAAATTTGATCAATGAGCAGAATTTATAAAAGTAGCAGCCAACTGGAAGTGACAAGGAAGAAATGCATCTTCCTTTTAAAAGGCAACCAATTTTATAGCATCCCTGTTCAAAATTAACTAGCCAGTAACTGATCAATAATTGTAAAGGATATGGCAAAAAAAAAGTGCCCTCCAAAACTGTGATGAAAATATCAATTGCTAAAAACACACGGACAACAGCAAGAATTCAGAGAACTGATCCCAGCTGCGGGTGCTCGGTGGGGAGCAGCCTCCCTGGGGGAGCCCTGCCCCGGCCCCGGCCAGCAGACACACCTCGATGATCTCGGTCTGCGCGTGCTTCGTCCAGAATGCCTGCGGAGGGGTGGTCACACTCACTGCCACAAAACTGTTTGGTTTCCGGTCTAGCGATGGCGTGTGCAGCTCGCTACAAGCTATGGAATCGAACGGGAGAGAAAAGAATCCTTTAAAACCAGGCTCTAGTGAGTTCTCTGTTCCACACGCTCAGGAGCAAAGACAGTAAATGACACTCAAAGGGATGAGGCAATCACACTGTCTATCCGTGTCTCAGGGAACCATTTTTTTTCATTGTAAACAATCTCTTCCCACTCCCCCGACTTCCCCAACGCCATGGCAGCAGTGCCCTCGCTGAGGGGAAGGTGAGCCAAGGGGCTTTCTGTGCCATGGAATGGAGCACAGAGCCAACACCTCACTTGCACATCTAGTGTTCTAAGCATTTTGGAAGAGATGATCAGACTCAGAAGTGACTTACAGGGAAAACGGTCCTATGGCATGGACTCCAACACGTATCTGTAAAATGCAGTGAAAGAAAAGACCCACTGCCACGAGACTAGGAAATGCTACCGACCATAGACACTGTTACAGAAAATCATGAGGAAGCATGTGTGGCAATCGAAGTTCAGCCCTGAAGAAACAGCTTTCCTGGCAGAGCAGTGACCGCCCCGAGTGCTGGGGCGTTTGCTTGCATTCGGAGTTCTCCAACAACTGACTTCGACCCTTTGTGTCAGTGCTCTCACTGCCTTTATGGAGGAAAAACTTTTGGAGGGCCTCACACTGTCATTCCTGCTCCCATCTTTCTCATTTGATTTTTTTGTTTGTTGTTGTTTGTTAGGATTAGGGTTAGTGTTAGTGTTAGGGTTAGGGTTAGGATTAGGGCTAGGGTTTTTAAAATGCTCAATTTGATTTTTAAAATGCTCAATTTGATTTTTAAAATGCTCTCTGGTGATTTAAAATTTAGAAATTGACTTTTACTTCTGGAAATTAACTTTGGTTCTCTAATTATCCCCTTTACAACATTGCTTAGCGCTGCCTCAAAGGCGGGAGATGCTCCCGTCACCACCGCTGTGCTCACCAGCCATGAGCCGGCTTCTAGGTGAGTGTCACGCCCCCTGTGGGAGCGCACTAACGCCAGGAGGCAGCTCCTGCACTGGGCATCTATCCCCTGGTGGTCAGTATGCAACATAGCAAATGGTCTTCTGCCATTTGGTCGATTTGCATATTGCCCTTTTATTATCCTATATAATAAAAGACTAATATGCAAACTGTCCCCTTGAGTTTGATTGGGAGTTGACTGCTAGCTATGACATGTGCTGACCACCTGGGGGCAGCACAGAACATGATGGGTGTCGGTGACACAGTGTTGGCAGCCTTGATGGACCCCAACGAGAGCAGAACCATGATGGAATGGTGGAGCAGGTGAGAGGGCAGCACCAGGCCAAGGCAGGTGCAAACAGAGGCCCGATCGCCCTGCCGATCACCATCAGCAGATGGCCACCACCAGCAGTGGGGGGCAGGACATCTGCCCGGCTCCAAGGTGCTGAGGGAACCAGGTGGGGGACCCGGTCCCAACTGGCCGCCCTGTAGGAGGGATGGTGGAGCAGGTGAGGGGGCAGTGCCAGGCCAAGGTGGGGTGCCAGGCAGTGCTACGAGGCTGAGGGTGTAAACTGGGCCCAATACCCGCAGGCCACCCCGAGGAACCAGTGCACCAGGCCTCTAGTACAGGATAAGAAAATACAAAGAGCTTGGCTTTTGAGTTCTGAGAGTCATACAGAACTTTCCCCTCAGGCTAGAAAGTTCCTCTATACTTCCAGCCTCTGCCCACCTCGGCAGCCGCTTTCTGACTTCCATCACTGTTGTCTGCTCTTGAATTGCACATAAGTGGCATGTTTTAAGATTCACCTATATTGTTCTATATATAATATATATATTCCATTGTATAAAATTTATACTATAAATGCACTAATTTTTTTTATCCATTTTGTTAGTAGACATTTGGGTTGCTTCATTTTGAGCCATTATAAATAAAGGAACTATAAACATTCTTGTTCAAGTCTTCCTGTGAACGTAGGTTTTCCTTCCTCTTGACAAGCACCTAAGGGTGGCATTTCGAGGTCACAGCAGAGGACAGGTCTCACTTCACAGGCGCACCGTTGTACCCGCCATCACAACGTGCAGGAATGCCAACTGCCAACACTTGTGAGCTCAGTGCTTATCTCAGTTGTTCTAATAGATGTTTTAATTCACACTTCTGTGATATGAAACATCTTTTCACCATATGCTTACTGGCCATTTTTATAACTTCATCAAGAGTCTAATCAAGACTTCTGCTTATTTTTAAATTGGATTGTTGACTTTTTAATTGCTGGTGTGTAAGCATTCTACTTTACAATACTAAATTATGTTTTAGATTATAATTTATAGTATATAAAATATACATTAACTATATTCATGTAAACTTAAAATTTATATAGAACCCTCGTGTCCATCAGCAGAATGAACTATGGCTGGCACACAATGGAAGCACTCAGAGAGGCAGGATGAGTTCTGGCCGCAGAGCTGCCCGCCAGCGCTAGTCCAGAGCATCATGGGAAGTGAACACAGCCACACCCAGAGGCTGGGCACTGCGTGATTCTCCCGTGTGAAACCAGTGAGGCCTCACTCCAGGAAACAGGCCGACAGCTGACTGGGAGTGAGGCTGAGAACACGAGGCTAGTGGTTACATGCATAACATGCTTATCAAAACTCACTGATGCTACACTTAAAATGGGTACATTTTACATACAAATTATAGCTCAATGTTAACTTAAAACAAAATGAAAGAAGAATCAAAGATAACCAGACTTTGTGGAAGGCCCGTAAAATGAAAGAAAAGATAGAACTACTTTCTGAGAACTTGCAGAAAGTAGAAGACAAGGTCAAAGAAAGCACGCGTCGGAGCAGTGATAGCTGCAGAGTCTGTTGCTGATTCCTCCTGATGTGTGGGTGATGCAGGACAAGGGGTGGAAGTGTGCTCACACTCCGCTGTGACCTTGGACTGGCATCACAGCTTGTAAAGAGCAATAAAGCTCAGGCTGATGGGCACCCCGTGCACAGCCCTGCTCACTGCCCACTGAAGACCAGGCATCAGGCAAGAGCTGGGAACCCTGAACCAGCTTAGGAGCATGAAACTTGAAATGGGGACGTTTCAGAGTTTAAAATTTGGTAATAATGCACTTAAATTTTTATGGGTTTAGCAACTTGTCAAAGTCCTTCTGTTTTGTTTTAACCACCATGAGGTTGTCTCTCAAACAGCAACGCCTCATAAGACCCATGAGGAAACCCATCCAGCAAGGTCAAGGGCAGGTTCAAGGCTGGGCAGTTAGTTTACAGCACAGTCTGGACGAGATTCCAGGTCATCTGGTTGACAGCATCTCTTGGACACCTCTGCCAGGCCACCGGCCAATGCTGACCACCGTCCAGGAGATGAGGGGAGGGGAGAGGGCCACCAGAGCCCAGTGCCTCCAGAGAAGCATCCCAGCTGGCCCCGCCTTGCTCTCCTGCCACACTTCCCGATCCCAGGGCTGGCGCAGTCTCTGATGCCCTGAGAGGGAGCGCACACAAGTGTCATCACCTGTGGTCACAGAGTAGGGAATGAGGACTAAGAAGCTAAACTCAACCTCACAGGCCTCCTGGCCAGGGGCTGACACCGCTAGCCCTAAACCTGCCTTCTCACCCCTCCTGGTCTCAGCAGCTCGGGTGGGCTCACCACTCCAGCAGTTAGTTGTGTTTTTGTTTTTGTTTTTGAGGAACATATATTGTTATCGAAAACAATTAAAGACACCCACCTAAGCTGAACTCTAAAATGGGTTCATCTGGATCTTGTAGATTTCCTGAATAAAAGAGAAATGACAGACAAAAGTCAGCCTTAGTCAACTTTTCTCTGCTTTCAAGTTTTATACAAAAAACACACAACCCCAACACACTTATCCTCATTTCACAGTGTTTGTGAATCAAACCACACACCTTAACACATACAGTGATGTGTGTCAATTATTTCTCAATAAAACGGGGGTGGGGGGAAGAGATGGACTCCAATATTCTACTTATTTTTCTATCAAAACTTATGTGAGCCGGGACTGGTTTGGCTCAATGGATAGGGCGTCGGCTTGGGGACTGAAGGGTCCCGGGTTCGATTCCAGTCAAGGGCATGTACCTTGGTTGCGGGCATATCCCCAGTGGGGGGTGTGCAAGAGGCAGCTGATCGATGACTCTCATCGATGTTTCTAGCTCTCTATCTCTCTCCCTTCCTCTCTGTATAAAATCAATAAAATATATTTAAAAAACAAAACAAAAAACTTATGTGAGATGATTTGTTCATTTTATAAACTTTTTGTTCTGAGATTTCTAAACGTCTCAGACTCCAAGACCAAACCCCTACCTTCCCAGGTCTGTATACCCACAGCAGACAGGCCTTGTGCTGTGGCCTGGGCTCTGGCCAGACCGGCCCCATGGACACTCGCACGTCAGCTCCCGGCAGGAAAGCTGCAGAGACTGGCTCCCTCGGAGGCAGTGCCAGGGAGAGGGCTGGCTTTCCCCTCCCTGTTCTGACTCACCCAGAGGAGGCCACACCGGGACCTCCAGCCTGGGGCAGTCACAGGGGCTCATACTGGCTGTCCCAGGTGCCCAGGAGGTATGGCGCCCCTCCCAGAACTGCCAGGTGGAGGAACCGGAGCCGCCCCGAGAGGCTCACCTGCCAGCGAGAGGCCAACCATGTCCGCGGCCACATCGACGGTGGAAGCCCGCTGCAATGCACGGGCCCTGGCGCCATGGCGAGGGCTGTGCTCTCTTGCTGTCATGATGTCATTGGTGAAGATGTGTTTCCTGCTCCTGGGTCAGACCACGCCCGACTCCTCGGGGAGAGCTGTCATCCAGCCCTGTCCCTAAGGTGGCAGCAGTCCTGAGACACGAGAACGGACAATGGTAAGAAGCACAGAGACGGTGGCCGGAAGGCGCTGGGGGAGCACAGAGTGTGTGAGCTACAGGAGCAGCACAGCGAGGCCAGGGTCCCAGCAGGCCGGGCCGGGGAAGAGGAGTCTGATGGTCTAGGTCTCTTCCATCACCACGTTCCCTACGCTCCCGGCACTCACACACCAACACAGCAGGCCCCTGGGACCCATACAGAAATCGTGTTCTCTCTGACAAAGACATGTCGCTTTAAATCAGTGTTTCCCAACCTTCTCTCATGATGAGAATCACCTGGTGGAGTTGTTAAAACACAGATTCCTGAATCCCAACTAAGAAGTGCTAAACTAGAATTTTTGAGAACATATAGGTAAAATTGCATACCTAACTTAGTGCTCTGTATATAAAATCTGTCTTAGAGCACTAGTTAAGTATACAATTTTACCTATATGTTCCCAAAAATTCTAGTTTAGCACTTCTTAGTTGGGATTCAGGAATCTGTGTTTTAACAACTCCACCAGGTGATTCTCATCATGAGAGAAGTTTGGGAAACACTGCTTTAAACGATGTTTTCCATACAATCGTAAAGCATGGCTTATGAGATTTGATTTGCTTTGTTAAGCTTTTCCCTTGGCAAGTCTCATAGAATTTCATAAAATTTAAAGCCAATTCCCTACAACCTGTTAGGATGCAGATGCATGAAGGGCTTGCCACCCTGGCTACAACAGGAGGGGCAGGGGACAAAGGCACATGCCCTCCAACCTTGCTCTCTGTCTTCCCAGAGCTACAGAGCTTTATGTGGGTCTTGGTCCCGCCTTCTTTTGCACAAAACAAATACATGATTCTCTATGAGCGGAGAGTGCTGTGCTGGGGTGTGGCCATCTCTGAGGGCGGCCTCTGCCGGCGGGGTCAGACAGCCGGTCAGACAGCCGCCACGTGGGAAGCGAGAAGTGAGCTTCACATTCTCCCAGCCCCACGCACGGCCATTCCTGCTGTCTCTAGAAGGCACCGCCCTTTGGGAGGTAAGGTAAGGAGACTGGGCAGAGGGGCTGGTTTAAGACACCCTCCAAGCCTGCGGTTTCCAGCCGCCCTGCCTTCTCTCAGGGTGTCCGCACCTCTACCGAAAGGGCCTGTGGGCCTGCTCCCAAGGGGGTTCCCTCACCCAGCAACTTACTGGACATGTTTGTTCCCGGATCCGTGGAGACGCGTGGCATTTCTTCATAGAAGCATATCCAATTCCATCGCCTAAAAGTAGAAAGTTACACACTTAGCAAGCTGGTCAACACACAGGGAGTTCTTGTGAAGGAATACATTATAGCTCCAATACTAGAAACATGGGAAAGCCACAGGCTATTCCATGTTCCTCTCTCCACACCCCAATCTACCTTCTGGCTCAAAAACAAGGTTTTGCCCAAAGCCCAAACCAGGGCTCTTCAAACTATGGCCCGCGGACCACATGCAGCCCCCAGGGGAGTCTGATCCTGCCCGCCAGGTTTTTTGGGCAGTGAGCGCAGCCAAGGTGTTACAGTAGGAATTAGTAGTTCATATAGTCCGGCCCTCCAGCTCTCTGAGGGACCGTGATCTGACCCCCACTTTAAAAAAAGTTTGAGGACCCCTGGCCCAAACGAATGAGGACTAGAAAACACACACTCTGTTCCACTTTAGGGGTGACCCAGGGAAATCTGAGCCAGCCCTAAAGAGCCACGTGAGCAGCTGGGGTGGATCAGGGATAAGGGGAGGGGAGGATCTGAGCCTCAGTCCTCCCTCTCACAGGCCTCGGGTCCGAAGAGAAGCACTTTGCTGTCTAATGAAGCTAGTTGTACCCATCTCACAGGGCGCACTGAGAACCAGACCTTCCACAACAGGAGAGGGCTCTGCAAACTCCACTCGGCTCCCCAATCTCTGCTGGCCCGCAGGCGTCATTGTGAAGCAGGACCCCCCAACTCTGACTCAGTCCCAGGACTGCTGGGGAGACGTTGGGGCGAACCTGGGGCCCAGCGCATGAACCGTCTGAAAGTGCCAGGGCCCGGGGTGCAGACCCCTGGAAGAGCAGTGCGCTGGCCCCGGGCGCACTCAGTCCCCGGAGCTGAGCTCCTGCCTCTCCACTGGGACACCCGGGGGCCTCCAGCCGCTGCCCCAGCCGAGGAGCATGGCCTGGCGGGTCCGGGTCCCAGGAGAAGTCACCAGGGAAGATGCATGTTTGCTGAAATCGGAAGGCATACAAGTCAGAAATAGGCGATAAAACTGAGAAAGTATTATAGTACTAATACCTGTGAACCTGTAATTTACAAATTAATTTTAAAAACTCACTAAAAATCCAAGTAGCAAAAGGTAAGAATTCATAAAAGAGTAATACATGTGGTAAACATTTTGAACAGGGACCAGACTCACTCATTATAATAAAAAGAATGCTCACCACACCTCCATTTCCCTAAATCAGTCTGCCAAAAGCAGTTAGTCCTGTTGAGAACATGCTTTGTGAGGGACCTAGAGGAGATTCCACAGGACTGTCCTATAGTGCTGATGACATACTACAGTACTACAAGCATTTTTTAATCAAACATTATTTATCAAAATTTGTCCACAACAAAATTCTCGCCAATGACCCAAAGATGCTTCCTGCAGTGTTGCTTATAATGACAAACTGAGACCAATCCAGGTACCCACTGCAGGTGCCAGTGTGTCAACACCTGTGAACACTGACATACGTGTTCACATGGTCCTAATAAAGCCAACAACCACATGGACAGCTCTCCCACCTCATCAACCACCAGGAAAGGCACGTCATATGCACGAGATAGCACATACCCACTAGAATGGCTAAAATGAAAAGGCGGCAATACCAGGTGCTGGTGAGGATGAGGTAATGGCACCTGAGATACTGCCGGAGGCGGCCAGGGCACGGCCACTCTGGAGAACGCAGTATCTACTCAAACCGCACACACCTCCACCCCAGAATCCGGAATTACTAATAGAAATGTATACTTATATTCCCCCCCAAAGATGCGAAGAACATTTAGAGCAATAACATTTATAACAGTCAGAAACCAGAAACACCCAAATGCCCACCTACAGCAGGTGAACACAGCAACACAGGTGGCTCCCAGAAACGGTATCAAGGGGAGAGCCAGGCACGCAGAGTGCCTCTGGGCAACTGTGTCTCCACGAGGCTTGGGCACAGCCAATGAGTCCTTGGTGTTGGAGTCCAGACGGTGGTCCCTCTGAGGGGTGAGTGCTGACGGAGGGGAGGAGGGAAGAGGTCCTACCTCAATAAAAAGTTTACGTTTTTCAATGGCTGTGATGGAGACAACACAGTACGAAAGATGTTTATGTCAGTTCTGCACCATGTGGGTTTTCCATGTACTATTCCGCCTGTGACCTGGTTCCAGCCCTTCCTTAAAAAGATGTGCACAAAGGCAGAGAGCCAGCAGGAGGCCGCAGCAAGACAGTGGCCATGTGTAGGGACATGACGGGCACGGCTTCCTTTCTTGGCTGTCACCCGCTTGCGTCACTGAGATCTGCACCCCATGCTGGTGGAGCAGAGGTGGCACCTGGAGATGAATCAGCCAGGAAGCTCTTCTCTCTTGAACCCCCTGCCCCCCAGCTTGTCCGTGAAGACACAGCCGCCTTCCCTTCAGCTGGGACAGCAGAGACCTGCCACCTACCACGGGGCTCATCTCACCCTGACATCTCAACCGCCCAAGGGAGCTCCCATCCCCATCCCCTGCAGGGTGGCTGCCCCTCCCCCACTGCCCTTTCCCAGGAGGCAGTTTAGTGTTAAAGGCATTATGAGATTCTGGGGATAGTCATGCTTCAAGGGGAACATCTACAGACTAATTTTACAAGCTTGATAGGGTTCACAGGTCACAGAAGCTTTTAGGTCAAAAAGACCTCAGAGAGAAGGCAGTTGGTGGTTACTTGGGGGCATTTAATTAGAATCTGCAATTTAAGTCATCAAGACCCAGAACAAAACGCTAATTTGCACAGCTAAACTCAATTCCTGTGTAAGTCTCATTAATTTAAGGTGATTCACCAAGGACTCCCATATTCCCATGGTCCCCGTTTTTTTCCCCCATTTGAAGACTGAAGCTCATTAGAAGTGAAATTACTCTTAAAAAAAAAAAAAAAAAAAAAAAAAAAAAGAGGACAGAGGGGAGGAGCTGTCTGGAGGACTGGGCGGGGAGGGAGGCGAGAAGATGGCAGGGGCACGCAGGACACTAACTGCCTCCTCTTCCTCACTCGGAGAACCACGTGGTCCCGGCTGGCGGACACTGGCCATCGACCAGCCATGTGGGCCTACGCAGGGAGAGGGCAGGGAGAGGGCAGGGAGAGGGCAGGGAGAGGGCAGGGAGAGGGCAGGGGCAAGCGAGGCAGAGAGGCAGCCTGGGACCCACCCAGCTTCACGGGACCAGTGAGGCGGCACCACTGTCAGGCGCTTCTCCAGGGGCCAGTCTTGCCACCTCCAGAGACCAGGCAGCTTGCGTCAGACAAGGAAGGCTGGCCCCTCTGCTCAGTGAGCTCTGGGGAGGACTAACCACCGAACCTGCTTTTTAAAAATTTATTTGGTTAATCCTCACCTCAGGATATTTTCCCATTGATTTCTAGAGAGAGTGGAAAGGAGGGGGGAGGCAGAGAGGAAGAGAGAGACATCAATGTGAGAGAGACACACTGATTGGTTGCCTCCTGCACGAGCCCCAACTAGGGACGGGATCAAACCTGTAACCCAGGTACGTGCCCTTGACTGGGAATCGAACCCAAGACTCTTCAGTGTGAGGGCTGATGCTCTAACCATGAGCCACACCGGCCAGGGCCAGAGCCCGGCTTTTACTGATCTGATGCACTGGGATTCTTCTGAAAATAACCTTAAAAAGGAGATGCACAGGTGAGGTCACGGAAATCCAGACACTCCCTCAGGGCCACGTGGAGGTACAGAGAGGAGGAGGAGAAACACCCCAAAGCCAAGGCCAAGCACGGCTGGGGCTGTCCTCCCTGCCCTTCGCGGCCCAGCAGGCCCTCCCGGGCGCTGGGAGCCAGGGCTAAGAGCAAGCCTTCCCTGGCCTCTCCTAACAGGCGGCAGTGAAAGTCCGAGAGAAAGGCTGAGTGAGTCAGCAGCCCTGAGGAGGAGCCACCTCTGGAGCAGAAAGAGGAAGAGTTTTCTCTCAAAACCCCTCAACCCAGGACAGCCACAATGGCGGTGAGGAGGCATCCCGCGGCTCCCTGGCACCCAGGCCTGGGAGAGGGCCGCCGCCCGCGCCCGCACCAGGCGTGCCCTGCAGACAGCACCCGCCGCTGTCCTTCCAGAGTGCCCCGACGGCTGGCCCGCCGGGACCTGTGTCTTATGAATAACACCCTCCTGGTGCCAAGACCAGGTTTTAGACAAACACCTGCTGGTAAGCAAACTTTAAACTTCTGTGGCAACTGTTGTTCACCAGAGTCTGGCTTTTTCCTGCCTCCGAGATACCCACAGACAACTCCGGCCCCTTCCCTCAGTGCCGAAGGCCTGCCCCTCCCTCCGCCTCCGGCTCCCTCCCTTCGGCCCCCCCCTCCCTCCGCCCCCCCCCCCGCCCCCTCCCTCCGCCCCCTGCTCCCTTCCTCCGCCCCCCCTCCCTCCGCCCCCCCCTGCCCCCTCCCTCCGCCTCCTACTCCCTCCCTCCGCCCCCCCCGCCCCCCGCTCCCCCCCTCCCTCCGCCCCCTGCTCCCACACGCACTGGCTGAGGGCGAGGAGAGGCTCACTGTGAGCAAAGCTCCGGCTCAGAGAACATCGTCTAGCACGGAGCACACTGCAAACACCGGCCAGGGCTGCTAAGAATTAAATGTAGGAAACTAATGGGCTTTAGGAAGTCAAGCCAGGAAAACAAAGAATGTGCTGTCCCCCTAGCTGGTTTGGCTCAAGGGACAGAGGCTGGCAGACTGAATGGTCCTGGGTTCGGTACAGTCAAGGGCACATGCTGGGGTTGCAGGCTCAATCCCCAGTGCAGGAGACAGCCGATCAACGATTCTCTCTCATCATGGATGTTTCTCTCTCCCCCTTCCGCTCTGAAATCAATAAAAATATATATTTTTTAAAAATGTGCTATAGTTGATGCACATTCTCACTGGCAGGTCAAACTTCTGGGGCTGCTTCTCACTCCCCAAGCCCTGCTCTGTCCTATTCACAGGAAGCTCACCACCCAATCTATTAACTAACGGGCCTCAATTGTTTCATGACTATGGCAGCTGATAAAATATAATGCCTAGCCCAGATTCAAATGCACATCTGGGACTCCCAGGGGAGGCGTCAGTCACCGTGAGTGGGCCATGGGCAGCCCTCTGAGAACCAGGCAGGTCAAGTGCCCCTGAGTAGGACACACCCAGATTGTTTCCCACCTCCCACACCCCTTCCAAACCCTGTTTCCATCTCAGTCCCTGGCAACTCCCACCCTTCCACTTGCTCTAGCCAAGAAACAAAGCCAGTGCTGGCCGCTGGCTGCCTCCTCTCACTCCCAAGCCATTCTGTTGGCTCCATCTTCCCAACGATCCGGACTTCGATCCGGACTTCAATCCGCCTCAGCACCCAGCCCCGCCGCCCTGGCTTCTGACCAGTTCCTCCGCAGCCCCCGGAGACTGTCTCCACGCAGGACTGGCTGCCCCTGGCCTCCAGGCTGCTCAGAGCTCCCCAGCTTCAATCCTCAGCAAGGCCAACGGAAGGCATCCCTCACCTGTGTCCTTCCTAACACCAGTCATCGGGACAGTGGGTCAAAACTGCAGCTGGGCCCTAGTGGTTCACCTACGAACCATGAGCCTTTCAGGGATTGTGTACAGAAACCAGTCTGAAAATAAGTCACCCTGAAAAAGCATTTAAAGGTGTTCCCACTGAGCAGTACAGGGCAGACCCGGGTCTGGGCTGGCATCTGGGGGACCAGAGACGTGAATGGGCAGGAGGATGTGGTCCAGGAGGTGCAGCAGCGGCTGTGGTGAGTGGGTGTCCGTGGGCTGCCTCAGCCAGAACAAGCCCTCCCACGCTTGGCCACTTTTCGGAAGCACCCACACTTTCTCAGGCTATTTCTACTCCATCACCGGCAATCTGCTCCACAAGCAGGGAAGGTCTCTCCTGGCCCGGGCCTCAGGGATGCAAAGATGCATCACAAGAAACAAAAACAGAAGAGACGGACAAACTGAGGCTCACACTGGTGCTGCTCAAGCCTCTTCTGGAACCTTCCCTGTCAGAAGGGCTGGCCTGCAACTGTCCACTTGCCTGCCAGGGGCACCCAGGGGCTAGCACCAGGGATTCTGAAGGCTGACGCTTGGGGTGAATCAACCCAGTGTTCCTGTGTTTTACTCCTCCCACTCCCCTGCACCAGGCTTCATTTGTCACTGATTACGATACCAGTTCCCAGAACACCACACACCAAGATAATGGTGCTACTGCCCGGGGCACTCAGTCGCTGTGAGGGCCCCTGTTCCTGCTGGAGACGACGCACACCGGTGCCCGTGCCACGCTGCCCTCTCCTGGACATGTCCACGGCTCCTGTCTTGCTCCACTGGCAATCGGCCACATGGGGCTCCCAGACAATGACCTGGAAGTTTGCCTGGATGTTGGCCAGGAAGGCGTCTCAGTGCCTCGGAAATGTCCTGAGGAAGCCATCGATGTTTATCAATGAAGACACATGCCCCGGGGGCCAGAGAGCTAGGACAACAGCGCCCCCGGAGGCCTGTGAGTGGGTTAGTGCAGGTGGCCTCACCAGCCTGGAGGAAGGTGCTGCAGGCCCAGGGTCGGGAGCTGCAGCTGGATGAGAACTGACTCCAGAGCCTGCTGCTTCTCCTCCCGTCTTTGTCCATCCAAACGCAGGGCTGTAAGGCCTGGCCTGGTGCCTGCTTCTGCCTCCCCCTCTCAGAGCTGGCCATGTGGAAGCTGACGGGAGGTACATCAGGGCAGTACCCCGCTCGGCTTCTCTCCTCCCTCCCCGTTGGGAGGGGTCTGTTCTTTCAGACGAGGGGCTGCTCAGAGCTCCTTGGGATCGCGGGCACAGAGGGGTGCCCTCCGGGCCAGGGCTCTCACCGCGCCATGGCGACTCCTCTGCACGACCCGATGTGGAGGAGGCTGTCGCAGCGCGGGCGGGTCTGGTACCCCTGCCAGCCTGGGCTGGCTGGACACCTGGGCTGCAGGTGCGGACCCAATCCCAGTGAGCTTCAGCAGGAAGGCAGGTTTGTCATAAAGGCCCGCTGGCTTACCGAACTTGAGCAGGAATATGGCTGACAGACCAATGTCGGTGGCACAGACAACTCTTCCAGGCGCCCCCTGCTCACCCACATCATTCTCCCCATCCCTGCACATGACCTTGTGTACATGGTGGACACAGGAAGCCGACAGCCCCCAACTTTAAACTCTGCAGCTCTAACCAAATGCATGGGTTCTCCCTGAGTCTTCAATCCAGCTCTTCCCAGCAAAGGCAATCCACGGCCTACTAGGCCACGTGCCCCTCTGGCTGGAGGGGGTCACAGGCACAGGGTGCTCCCATTCGATAGAGTGTGGGAGGCTGAAAATAGTCTCACTCAACACAATTTGTAATAGTCAAATGGAAACCCTACAGCAAGTGTTTCTCAAACTTTAAGAGGCAAGTTAAAGATCTCCCACTATTAACTAAATGCTTTTTATGTTGTTTACAATAGATAACAAATACAAAGTTAGGTATAAACTCTTTCCTTGGAGCTCTTAAACTACTATAAAATAAGAGATTAATAACAGCAACAAACAAAACCCAACACCAGTGACTCACACTGACATAACATGAGGGATGGGGTGTTGTCAGAAACATCACACGAGCATAACCCTAGGGCTCCGGAAGGTGCACCTGCCACCCCCTCCATTCACCCCACCTGACCTAAGCCACAAAAGCCCACAATGGCCACTTTGGTTGCCCAAATGGCTACCTGGTCAAAACAGCAGCAGCAGCAGCCACTGTTCCCCAGAAAAACGAGGGCAGAGGAGCAGGGACGCGGCGACGCCCCTGAACTACAAGCCGGGGTGAAGGACCCTGGGCAGCGGAGCCTCCACAAGTCATTTTGCTCTTCTGCATGAAATCAGAGAAGTACAGAAGCTGGCTTGCTGTGTGAAAATGTAAGACTTAGAAAGCCCGCTTCCTGGAGTCTCCTTTGTGGGGCAACCCTACGTACACGTGAACCCCATATGCAAGGTTTCTCTGCTGTTTTTGTGTGAGTACTGTAGGGTTTCATCTCTTTACTGTTCCCAATAGGTTTTAATCATTCACTTAGAATATCTTGGTTTATTAAGTGTGTAAAGTGTCATGTGCTTTGGGAAAGAGTCACCGAGCTACCCCTGGTTTCCACTGGCAACACACACTCCCCAATCCTATATAATCCTATCTAATAAAAGGCTAATATGCAAATCGAGCGGATGGCAGAAAGACTGGTCACTATGATGCACACTGACCACAGACGCTCAATGCAGGAGCCGTCCCCTGGTGGTCAGTGCGCTTCCACAGGGAGAGTGCTGCTCAGGCAGAAACCAGGCTCACGGCTGGTGAGCACAGCAGCAGTGGCAGGAGCTTCTCCCGCCTCCACGACAGTGCTAAGAACACCTCGGGGGATGTCCAGCTGCTGGCAGAGCGGGCCTAAGCTGGCAGTCGGACATCCCCCGAGGGGTCCCAGACTTCAAGAGAGTGCAGGCTGGGCTGTGGGACCACCCCTCCAGTGCATGAATATTGTGCACCGGGCCTCCAGTAAAAGCATAATCTGCTAAGTGTCCAACCAATCGGTTGACTGTTGGATTGACCATTCGACCAGCTGCTATGGTATGCACTGACCACCAGGGGGCTGATGCACTGACTGGTAGGTTAACTTGCTTCTGGGGTCCGGCCAATCAGGATTGGGTGAGAGGGCCACACATGCCCTGGAGCCCTCCCATGGTCCCTCCCTGGCCAGCTGGCCTCCCTCGGCCCCAATCAGGACTGGGCGAGATGGCCCCAATCGCCAGCCAGACAGAGGGATCCCACCTGTGCACAAACTTGTGCACCGAGCCTCTAGTTCAAGAATAAAACATGCAGCCCTAGCCAGATGGCTCAGTTGGTTGGGTGTCGTCCCATGCACTAAAAGATTGTGGGTTCAATTCCCCAGTCAGGGCACATACCTAGTTTCAGATTTGATTCCCAGTCATGGGAGCATCTTGGAGGCAACCAAACAATGTTTCTCTCTCACATCATAGATTCCCTCCCCCTCTCTCCCTTTCTTCCTGTCTTTCTAAAATCAATGAAAACATATCCTTGGGTGAGGATTAAAATATAAAAAGAATAAAACTTGCAGCCTCCTCACAAACACTCCCCCATCCTCTTTCAGACTTGCGGAGGAAAGTGAGCAGCTCCCAGTGCGGGCAGGGACTGGACACGCAGACATGGCAGCCCCACGTGGGGAAACCAGGCTCTGACCATGGCTGGCCCACTCGGGAGACACTAGTGTCCCCAAAATGAGCCTGGTCTTTCACAAACCTAACGGCAGAGTGAGCTCCGGGAAGGGAGGCTGAGCATCCGCACCAGCCCCCAGACCCAGCTCCTAGGGCTCATCCCACAGGATGGCTTCAGGCTGCTTCAAATTCTGGCACAGGTGCGCTGCCCCGCAGGGAGTTTCCCACCCGCAACTCCGTCTGCAGCCGGCCTCCACCTGCTCCTGCTGAGCCCGCCTGGCCATCCTAACTCCGACAGGGCGGCGGCTGATGAGGCGGCTCACTACAAACACGTTATTTCCTCCTAGATGGCGGCTGGCAGAGCAGGGCTGACAGTAATTGCATGGCTGGGGTTGGACAGGTCTAGTTTATTTTTATAACCACTAGGAAAGCTTGTTTTCAAATTCAAAGTGTCAAAGTTGGCTTCCTGGGAGAGTATAAAATTTTGTGAGTAGCAACAAAATCCCATAAAGGGCTATAAATGCGAAGCCACAACCACAGATCGATGAAATGCTGGGAAGGCGAGTTATTTCTGGATCACGGCAGGAAGCCAGGAGCCCAGGGACAACCTGCCCAAGGCCTCCACGGGGCGGCTCCCAGCCAGTCTCATTTTAGCTTCCGCACCAAGAAACCATAACTGGGCCAAAACCGGTTTGGCTCAGTGGGTAGAGCGTCGGTCTGCGGACTGAAAGGTCCCAGGTTCGATTCCGGTCAAGGGCATGTACCTGGGTTGCAGGCACATCCCCAGTAGGGGGTGTGCAAGAGGCAGCTGGTCATGTTTCTCTCTCATCGATGTTTCTAGCTCTCTCTCTCTCCCTTCCTATCTGTAAAAAAATCAATAAAATACATTAAAAAAAAAAAAAAAGAAGAAGAAGAAGAAAGAAAGAAAGAAACCATAACTGGGGAGAGAAGTCTGTCTCTGCCTATCCTGGAAACAAGGCAATCACACACTCCGGCCAGGTGGTACAGTACCTGCCAAACCGGAATCCTGTTTTAACCAATCACTGCTGGGGGACATACAGAGAAGATGCTGACAGGCCTTCAGTGCCTCAGATGCTCATGTGGAGATAAAGCAAACAGTCTGATTTTGACACGAGACCTCTCCCTGGGAGCCTGCCCACAGCTCTTATTGCAAAGCTGATGGTGACAGGAATGATAAAAACCCAAGAAAAGTAATTTTAAAAAGAGAGCCACCGGCAGTGCCTCCGCGGCCCGTGCATGCTTCCTCAGGCAGCGCCGGGCGGCCACCGGAGCTGCGGGGAGGAGTGCTGCTGCTGTCACGCAGGACAGCGAGTCTGGGTGGCTCCTCTCCCCGCCTGGTGAGGGGAGGGACCAGGGGGCACTGGGGCGTTTCAGTCCTCAGCTGGCCAGCCTGGCCGATGGCTTCAACATGCTCCTCTGACAGGAGTGTTCATGGAGCTGCAACCTGGAACCAGCGTTGTTCATTTGTTTGTTCAACCGGTGCCTCACCAGTAACTTAGAGAGGACGTGCAGAATCCGAAGTGGCCCCTGACGGCAAGGATCCAACAGAATAGCAAGGGAGTGAGAGACTTTCAGACAAGACAACATAAAGAGGAAATGTAATGCATGCCCCAGGCTATAGTGGGGGTGAGGAAGGAACCTTAAAACTGGCCAGAGATGATCTGAGGCAGTGTAGACAGATCTGACTTCAAAAGGCACAGGCATGACCATTAACCCCGGGAGCAGGGAAGCCCAGCATTCTAAGGGACAGAGAGAACGGGCTGCAGGGCCAGCCAGGGTCAATTCAGGGGAACCACTAATACCAGGCCATGGAGTGCACTGTAGCCAGCAGGCAATGAAGAACTCTCTGGAACCTCACTCATTCAAATAAATCTGAAAAGTCTTGAAACTCTCCTGAACGCTTGTACTGAGCTTTGGAAAGAACCTCTTACTTCCTGGTACAAACTGCTCCGGCCGGGTAAAGCGGGGCCAGGCAGTGGCAGGAGGCGGACAGGCCACATCTACGTCCAACACAGAGGGACACCGTTCTCGTCCTGACGGACCCCGGGGGCTCCGAAGGCCATCAGCACAACTAACCTAGTCAGGCACGCTCACTGCCTGTGAAGGAAGTCTATCCAATTCTGCAATAAAAACAAAACCCAGGTTACGTTTGGAACCAGTGGTGGGAAGCTGCTGCGGGCCCTGTGGTGGCCGTCTATAGCAGGTACGTGCCACGTCGGTGGGTCTACCTGGGAATGCTAACATTGTGGCCGAGTTCTTCTCATTTGGCATCAAGAACATTTATATCAGCGTGGCATTTCTCCATCTAAAACCTTTACTCAAGTGCAGAAATACGGACTTACCTTGCTGCAACTACTGATCCTGAGCTCATGAAATACCCACACACTGTGGCGGAGCTCAGAGACTGGTTATACGAGTGTTCCGTTCAGAAACATGTGGCAGTCATCTCGAATACTGAGCGCAGGGAGGTGCTTGGAAGATGACAGTGTGATACTGAGTGTGACGAGACGGCCAAAGTTGACAGTGCACCTAGAGAAAATTCTTGGAAAGCTATCCATAGTGCAATCTGCTCGGTGGTCAGACAGATCACAGCTACAGAAAGTTTCTACTAGAAGTTTCTTGTTCATTTGAACTACTGATTTATACAAAGATGTAGTTGTCCCTAAAAAGTGAGAAGAGATGGGACCAGTTCATCACCAATTCAGAGCAAGTCCGTCTGCGTTCCTTCACTACAACCCACGAAGCAAACAGCGCCGTGGCCTACAAGGTCCTGTCCATGATGGAGAGGGACAAGAACGGGGATGGGATTCTCCAATGTGTATTTCCCGAAACCAAGTCAACTACAGTTCATGTTTATTCCATTGACTAATTTTTAGATGGGGAAAGCAACACTGTCATTTACTGAACTGTCCCATTTTTTTGGTACCTGTTTAACTTTCCAGAGGATTGACATAATTTTTGCACACCCTTCAAAAGGGAGCCAGCAGATTTACATCAGCACTATCATTAATGTCAACTCCTTTGAAAGTGGTAACTGGGAGACTTTTCATCGCGAGCTCAATGTCTTCCTAAATCAGACTTTTTGGTCAAGTGGCTTGATTCAGAATATAGGTAAATATGAAATACAGCAAAATAAATCTGAATATTTGGAGTCTTTATTTTATGCCTAAAATAACTGATAACGCACAATAACAAAATATAGCTATGAGGTCCTTTTGCCTTTTATTTCATTTGTATAATTTCCTAATTTTAAGAAAATCTCCAATTATTTTATTTTAATGTATATAACTTACACCTACAAAACTCCATCACTATTTCTTTAAAAAAAACTTTTTTCTTTATCCCTAACCGGTTTGGCTCAGTGGCTAGGCCTGCAGACTGAAAGATCCCAGGTTCGATTCCGGTCAAGGGCATGTACCCTGGTTGCGGCACATCCCCAGTTGGAGGTATGCAGGAGGCAGCTGATCGATGTTTCTAACTCTCTATCCCTCTCCCTTCCTTTGTAAAAAATCAATAAAATATATATTTAAAATTTTTTTTTCTTTATTGATTAAGGTGTTACATATGTGTCCTTATTGTCCCTCCCTCCCACTTGATGCCCTCACCCCTCTGGTGTCTGTGTCCATTGGTTAGGCTTATATGCATGCATATAAGCCCTTTGGTTGATCTCTCCACCTTACCCCCACCCTCCCCTACCTTCCCTCTGAGGTTTGACGGTCTGATCAATGCTTCTCTGTCTCTGGATCTGTTTTTGTTCATCAGTTTATGTTCATTAAATTCCATAAATGAGTGAGATCATGTGATATTTATCTTTCTCTGGCTGGCTTATTTCGCTTAGCATAATGCTCTCCACTTCCATCCATGCTGCTGCAAATGATAAGAATTCCTTCTTTTTTACCGCAGCATAGTATTCCATTGTGGAGATGAACCACTTTTTTAATCGACTCATCTGCTGATGGGCACTTAGGCTGTTTCCAAATCTTAGCTATGGTAAATTGTTATATCACTATTTCTATTGTCTAAATTCCAGTGATACAGAACTCTTAAAAATGTCTTTTGGTGTTTTATAAAATCAAGCTTTAAATGACAATGATAAAGTTAAATGTATATGTTTTTAAACAAAACAAAAGCCAAAATCAACAACCACAAAAGGAAATAAGAAGACCCACTAGGTAAGTGCCTTCAGTGCCAGGGCCACCCTCTGCCTTCAGGCGGCCCTCCCAGGAGACGGGCCTGTATGCAGTACAGAATTTGCTGGGGAGGGGCCAGAACCAGCTTCCCTTTCTGTCACTGTGGCCTTGCTCCAGAGAGATTCCTAAGCTGGTTCCGCCTTTGTTTATAAAAAGAATGCTGACAATCAGATATCCAAATGATAATAAGAAAAAATGCCCAAAGGTACTTTGGTCATTATTTCTTTTTCTCCGAAATTCACAGCTGAGTTCTGAAATGTAGATAGAGAAGACACTGAGAACAAAGACCCATGAAACATCTCCCTGTCACATATCACTATTTTAAAATTAGCACTGCCATGAGCAAGAACAGAGAAAACTAATTAAAATCTCTACTGTGCTTTCACTTTTATTTTTAACATTCTTGAAAATTGGGTAATAAAGAGATCAGGGAAAATGTGCCTTAAAAATTCATTTTTTTTAGAACTGTTCCCATCTCCCATTAGAAGAAATTACTAAAAACACTAAAAAGTGAAGCTAGCATGCAACAAGCCATCTGCAAGCCACCTGAGGCCCTGCCTCCTTCAGAACAGGCCCAGATTCTGATGGGAGGCCCAGGTACAGAGCCTCCACCAGATTTAGAATGTTGTCTCCATCAGCCCAACATAGGCCCGCCCCACCAAACACTATCATCCAGCACCATGGCCAGGGTTCAGTGCAGCCTAGGTTCTGGACAGGGCCAGATGCAAACCCATCAGGCAGGTGTGAACAGAGACCTGTGCAGAACACTGTGCAGGAACAAGCAGGCACTAATGGATGAAGACATCGTAAGTCCTGGATCTGTCAGAGGCATGCACTGGGCCGGAGCTCCTAATAGCAATCCGCTGAAAGTCCGCAGCATCTCGCAGCGAAGCTGTGCCTATGCCCAGCCCATCCATCAAGAGAGGCAGAGAAATGGCACGAAAACGACGGATGTGGAGTCAGGGCCCTTGCTCTTGGTCTGGTTTGGATTTTAATTCAGCTACCAGATCCCGGGCAGATTACAAACTCTGGGCACTTCAGGTGTGGTCTTGGGTCCGATCTGCTGTCCTACACTGTGCAGTGCTCAAGAGGTGTACACTGTGTGTCCTGAGCTCTGTTATCTGCTCCTCGCAACGAAGCCTGCCCAGGCCACGGACATTATCTTCTACTGTAACCTTTCACTCCTTTACACACACAATCCGATGACAGTGATATATCACCCTTCTTTCTCTTTTTTGTCCAATTATTTCTACACATATTACATCTACATATACTACAAACTCAAAAAATGTTACAATGTTTTTAAAGCTGAGGGAAGAGAGGAAAGTGTGCATGTATTGGTTTGTTATATTAACCTTCTTATTACCACTCCTGGCTCTCCTCATTTTCCTAATGCAGTGTAACTTCCTTATGCCAATACAGCTTTTCTCTCCTTCATGCTGCTATCGTCAAATACTTTCCTTTTCTAAAGGCTATAGGTCCAACAATATAATTAGATATAGGCAGACCACAAATACTGCAAATTTCACAATAAAGCAAGTCACACGAACCTTCTGGTTCCCCAGTGCATATAAAAAGTTATGTTTGCACTAGACAGTGGTCCATTAAGTGTGCAATAGCATTATGGCTAAACAAGATATATATCATAATTTAAAATATTTTATTTCTAAAAAATGCTAACCATCAACTGAGCCTTCAGCGAGTCATAATCTTTTTGCTAGTGGAGGATCTTACTTCGATACTGATGAAATCGCACCATCTGTGAAGCACAATAAAATGAGGTGTGCCAGTATATATATTATTTTTAAAAATTGCTTTTTAAATCAATTAAGGGGAGGAATGCACTTATACTATCTTTTAAAATAACATAATTACCTCTACTGGCACTGTCTTCACATGGACTTGAATTACCACCAGTGGTCATCTGCTTCCAGCTTGAAGAACTTCCTTCATATTTCCTATAATGGTAGTTCTGCTGACAACACTTTGTCTTTTATTTTATTTTTTAAATTTGAGAATGTCTTTTTTTTGTCTGCATTTTTTGAGACATAGTTTGCTCGATATGAGATCTTTGGTTGATGGTTTGGGGATTTTTGCAAGATGCTCACTATGCTATACCACCACCTTCTGGTCCCCACTATTCCTAAAGAGAAGTCAGCTGTTTATCTTACTGGGACTCCCTGGTACAATCTCAGTTAATTTTCTTTTGCTGCTTTCTAGCTTTCCTCTTTCTCCTTCAACACTTTTTACTATGATGGGCCTGAGTATGGACTTCTTTGTAGTTACACTATTTGGAATTTATTGTGTTTCTTGAATGTGTAAATTGTTTTTATCAAATTTGGGGAGTATTGAGCCATTATTTCTTCTAATGTTTTTCTATTCCTTTCTCTCTGTCATCCTCTAGTACTTTTATCATCTGTATGCTGGTTTGCTTAATGGTATCCCACATTTCTCTGAAGCTCTGTTCATTGTCTTCATCCGAATCCCCCATCATTTGAACTGTATAATCTCTATCACTCTATCTTCAAGTTTAGTGATTCTATCCTCTGCTAATTAATATCTGTTATAACATTCTAGTGAATTCTTCACACCAGTTATTTTACTTTTCAACTCCAGAATTTCACTTAGTAGAAATTTTTACTTTCTCTCTTTTTTTTATCCTCACCTAAGAATATGTTTATTAATTTTTAGAGAGAGGGGTATGTGTTGCCTCCCATAAGCTCCCCAACTAAGGATTGAACCCACAACATAGATATATGCCTTGATAGATATATGCCTTGACTTGGAATTGAATCTTTGGTGTATTGACTGACATTCCAACCAATTGAGCCACCCAGCCAGAGCACTTTCTGTCTTTTTATTGATATTCTCTAATTGACCAGGCATTGTCACCATACCTGTCTTTATTTCCTTAAGCATTATTTCCTTTAGTTCTTTGAATATACAGTTGACCATTGAACAATGTGTGGGTTAGGAGTATTGGTCCCACCCCCCTACCCCAGCCGCCATGCAGTCACAGATCTGTGTATAATTTCTGACTTTACATTTGGACCTTTGCATCCACAGATTCAAACAACTATGGATGGAAAACAGTATTTGCAACCTGCAACTGGAATCTGTAATTGGAAAGCCACAATTGGGAATGTGAAAATACTATTGATCATAGTTGGTTGAAGCCATGGATACAACACATTTAGATACCAAAGGCCGATTGTACTATATATTGGGGGGAAAAAATCCACATACCAGTGGATCCTTATAGTTCACAAACCAATGCTGTTCAAAGGTCAAATGTATTTATAATGGCTGATTTAAAATATTTGTCTATTAAACTCAACATCTGGGTTTTCTCTGTTGCATTTACTTTCCCCATCACTTTCCTATTCCTTTACGTCTTACCCTTTTACTGTGAAAATTGGACCCTTTCAATAATATGTGGTAGCAGTTCTGAATACTGGTCCCCCTCCTCAGGCTTGTCTTTGCTTAGTCTTTTCAGTGAAGTCTATCCTCCCCACCCCTCACTCACCCACAGCATGCAGCTTCTCATGCTGCTCCCCAGAGGGCACTGCCTTGAATGTGTGTAATCTATCTGGGACAGCAATCGATTTATCAGGGCTCTTTTTCTCTTCCCTGATCTGTTAGGCTGCCTGCCTCTATTGTTTCACATAAATTGTGATAGGCTCTATGAATTGCTGGTTATTGCTCTACAATTTTTTGACAATGCCCTGAACTACTGAACAGCTACTGAACAACCTGATATAATTTAATTCAAGCTTTTCTGTAGGATAATTTTTGAGATCAATGTTTGAGGTTTGTTCTGACCCCAGGTGGGCTCGCCTTGGCAGTCTCTTTCCCTGGCCGTCTCTAGCCTAAAGTTTCAACCATTGCTCTCATGGAGCTACCAGCTCTTGTTAGCTGCTTACCACCAAAATCTTCCAGTTTTTGAGAGCACCCTTAGGTTTGATCAGTCCCACACTCTGTTATGAATAAATTCAGTACCTTTGGGGAACACCTCAGAGCTTTCTGTTCTTATGGCCTACCTCTCCTCCTTGGCAAAATCTGAGAGTCACTGCTCAGGGGTCAAGATTAAGGAAAGAGCCCAGATCGCTCAGAGGACAACCCTATTTATGATGAGAGTCCTGGCTGGGGCAGTAGCCTTTGAACTTCTTGGCTTGACTCTTCTGAAATTGAACCTCCACCCTATGAGCAACCTGGGATGCCAGAGGACAACTGGGGCCCCAGTAGTCTCGGCTTGGTACAGAGCCTCCACCCCATGAGTAGGGCTGGCGACTTTTTCCTGGAATTTAGCATCTACAACATGGAGATTGAGAGAATAAGAAATGCTGGCAGCCTGCCCCTCCCAGGGAGATACTGTAGCCTTGATGGAAATTTGGGGACAGGGAGCCACATCTTGGCCACACCCAGGCAGAGAATAGCTTCTGTCATACTGGGCTGGATGGGAAGGAGTGAGTCATGATTTAAGCGCCACAGGCTCTTGCTGTTGTTGCTAAAATTCAGATTTTCTTGAATGTTTTCTTATTTGCTGTAAACACTTAGGACTATTTATTTGTCCTAATATTTTAATTGATTGCTTTCTTAAAACAATATTCACGAATTATTGTTGTTTTACTGAGGAGCAGATCTGCAGAGCTCCTAATAGTACCATTCCAGAAGTAGATCCAAAAAAAAGTGTAGACTTAATTTCTGGCAATTGTGAGAATAAACTAGTAATCTTTTCTGTCAAAGAAGGGGGTTTAGGCAACTGCCATTTTGAAACCACAAAGGTCAACCCCTCCCTTTTTCCTTTAAATTAGCCAATCACACAAGAATGTGAGCCTCAATTTTAACCAATCAAGAGTGAGGGACAGATGGCATGCATCAAGGATAAAACCCCAAGAGGAGCCCCCACTCAGTGTGTGTGCTTATCCCATGGTGGCTGCTCACCCTTCTGCAGAAGGAAAGAATTTGGCTCCTGAGTATCGTTTGTGTTCTACCAGGACCCCTGGTTTGGGGGCTCGCCTTCTTTCTAATACAATCAACAACATACTACGTGCAAGTTCCTTTTTGTCTAATATTCCATTTTAGGAAAGCTGGCATTAACCAGCAGAATATGAGGAAACCCTCACAACAGTAACTACACTATGCCTTTAAAAATAATTGTTTGTTAAAGTCACAGCCACCTGTATATATGTATTGTGATTAGAAAGCCATGTGTAACATGTGAGGAAATGTTACCATGCATGAGAGGTGTGTGATGGCAGATCAGAGGTCAGAGTAGTAGGCAAGCCACACATCTTTCATAAATTAACACCTCAAGTAGCCCTCTCTACACATCGGGCACTCATTTCATTCTGGGCCCCTCAACTAAGAAGGTTCTCATCAACATCCAAAAGAAACATGCTCACCCTCCCCACAACTGTCTTGGGGTAACCAGCATGGGAGAGATGGGAGTTGCTGGCATATTCCTGGAAGTCAGTCACACAGTGTGCTCACTCCCAAAAAAAAAACGGCATTCCCAGAATCCAAATTAAGAAGGGGGCTGGGAATGAGACACCAGACCCCATCTCCACCTGATGGGCAGGGGACACGGGTGGGACGGCTCCAATGCTGGCTCAGCCGTGTAGGAGCTAAAAGCTGGACCGGGTGGACTCCGGACCCTCTCAAGTCCCAGATGGGGGATCTATGAAATGAAACCCAGAGTCAGTACTTAGCGCAGGGAGCTTTCAGGGAGGCAGCTGCAAAACAGAAACCTAATCCCAAACTTTGAAAACCCCGCCATCTGCCTGTTATACCCATAATGTGAAAGTCCTCTGGAGTGCACAGAGCTCACCTCCCACTCCCTTTTGGAAACACAATTTGGTTTTGATTAACGGGGTTTCAGCTGCAATTAGTTGCAGACAGAACTTATTGTTCCTACTATTGTCTGTCTGACCCAGTTTGGGTTTTGATTTTTTTTTTCTCCATCACCATAAAGAAATGCAGCTTCATTTTATTTTTCCCCACTGAAATTTTATTTAAATTAACAAGTCAGCATTAAAACACTTCTTTTCTGTGGAAACTGCTTTATTTTGTTCCAAACAGAAAGAGTCTGTGTGTTGTAAAACAATGATTTTGGAAAGCAAACAAAACAAAAACTTGATGTTGCGACATAAAGGCTGCTGTGACATCCAAAGGACTGAATTCTCTTCCAAGTGTTGTTTGGCCAGATGCAGGCACAGCCTCTGCACCGTCACTGAGCTGCTGCTCGGCCCACCTCATCCTCTAGCAGGCCCTGGTGCCACAGGGCAGTGGCGATTCTAGGGCAAGGAGACATGGAGTGGAGCCCTGGCTTCAAATAGAACAAGAGAAGGAAGCCACCCCCTCGAGGATGAAAAGGGGGTCAGGACAGAACTAGACCAGATACCTCCAGACGTACCTCACATTCAACCAGTGAAGTGTCAAACACCCTTCCCCAGGTGGCACCGCAGGTGCAGGGACTCCGGGTACCTCTTCAAGGCCCAACTGAGAACCCTCATGGGACAGACACAGGGCCCCCAACATGGCCACCTTCATGTTCACCTGGGTGCCATTCTCCAAAGCCAGGTACTGTTTGTGAAACCATCTTCTCTCTTTTCAGAACTCCTCTGTGATAGGAATGGTTAGAAAACAAACCAGCAGGAACCGCAGCCCTAGGAGAGGCCACGCTCAACCCCGTAGGTCTGTCAGTGCTGCTCCCTGTTCCCTTCTGCTCCTCTGGGGTCTCCTCCACCTCAGCAAACAGCATCACCCTTCTCCAGGGGGTGGGGCCAAAAACATGGAGCATTCCTTGCCCCCCCTCTCCCCATATACAACCCCTCAAACAAGTCCTGGTGACACACCCAGAATCAGAGACTTCTCACCATCACCACAGCTCCCACCTAGGTCCCAGCCACTATGCTTCTGAGACCTCAAGGACTTCCGGAGAAACGCTATCACTGGGCCTTTCTAGACAGTCCATGTCACTCCATGTGCACGTAGATCCTACAAGATGTTATTCCATACGGACGGAGCAGAAACGGCAGCAAGATCTGGCAGTTGCACAGGAAAAGATGTAAAAACCCTTGTCATGTCATCCAAGGACAAAACTCAAACCAACCAGTTAAAGATGCCCCCACACCATCTCCCAGAAACAAATATTACCCATAGCTGTGGGGGTGGAGCACGTTCCTCTGTGTTCTCTCAGCCTCAGGAAGTGAGGAGCAGAGTTTTCTCTATGAAGAAGAAAACTTTAGGGATAAATTTCTCTGCGAATGAGACTGTCAAAGGCGTTAGGCACCTTGAGTTCCAGCACATGGTCCAGAATCCCTAAGACCCTAAACCACTTGGAACTGGTGGTGTCAACAGATGGAGTGTAAATGACAGCTCGAAGTTGGTGCTTCCGTGTCCCCAGAGGCCACCAGTCAGCATGACAGGGGCATCTCTCTGCCGACAATGAGGACAAGCACAGGGAAAGGCTCCTGCACCTTCCCAATTTTACCCACTGGGCTATCCAGGAGATGATGCCCAACTCCCTTGACCCTGAGGACTCTGTTGGCTCAATCCAGCATTTCCAAGTCAGCCAGCCACTAGCCCTGGAGTCAAAGACCACATCACACACAGACACACACACACACACACACACACACACACACACTTAAAAGGCAAGGGTCCAGAATCTTTAGGTTGGGATGCAAGACTTCCATCAGTCCCCTGCACTTGTAACTTCCACATAACCATCCTACAACACTCCCATTCCCTCCCAGCCTGCAGGAGCCAGTACCACTCCATCCTCTTCTCCCCAAGTCCCAGCCCCAGCAACCCAGTCTCTAAGGAGCTGCGGCTGTGCTTCCTGTCTACTGAGCTCATCACGTGTCTCTTCCATCAGGTTCTTCTCTCAGGTTAGATTCACTGCTTTTGAACAAGAGCCGCACAGGACTTGGGGATCAAGTATCATTCATTCAAGACCTTCTCACTGAGTCCTCACCAGCAGCCAGGAAGAGAGTGTGTGACTGCAGAGTTGAGTGAGAGTCTGTGCATAAGGACATCCCCAGGATAGAGACAAGTTCGGAAACAGCACAAGGTCCATCAAGTGTATAACCACTAACTGTCTGTAGAGCCCAATGAGGGTGAAGAACTGGTCAATGGAGAGAGATTTTCAGGTATTTCTTGCTAACACTGCTGCTTACAGGTTTTGCTCTTGTTGCTAAGTTGAGTACATAGAAACTGAAATGACAATAACCTAAACCACTCGGCACCCAGACCTCGGTCTCTAGTGCTATGCCCCAATAATATGGTTCTTTGGAGAAATGGCTGACTCTAGGGTGGGGACAGGAAATTACAAGATGATCCTGGGGTACCTAAGTGGCAGAAAGGCAAGACATGCTCAAAAAAACAAAAATAAAAAACCCATAATAATGGGCATATGTCAAAGGGACAGTGGAGCATTCTGGATGGAACAAAATAAATCTGACACTGAATTATAACCTAGATTATAAAATAAATATCCATGAGTCAATACTGATATAAATGACTGAGTAAATAAATAAATAAGTGGAGAAAACAACACAAATCTTTCATATTGAAGAATGCCAAGTAATTTATGTAAATACCAGCCCCTCAAAGAGGTACTGCCTAGCTCCCACCCCTTACCTATGGACCGCACATAATGACTGCCTTCCAAGGAGAACACTACAGGGAGGTGGGGAGAGTGACTTTACAGCAGACCAGCCTGACCGACACCACACTGGCCAGGCGAGCAAGGTCAACATCACAGTGACAAGTGGTTTTGACAGCCTGTGCCCTGCTATGATGTGACGAGAACCCAGAACCCCAGAATAATCATGAGAAAAACATCAGACAAAACCAGGCATTCTACACATGTCTGAACAGTACTTCTCAAAATTGTCAAGGTCATCGAAAGCAAGAAAAGCCTGAGAAACTCTCACAACCAAGAGGACCCTGAGGAAATAAGACGGTGCCCTGGACAGGATCCTGGGACAGAAAAAGGACATTAGATTTAAAACAACAACAACACACCTCAGGAAATCAAAGCAAAGCATGGACTTTTGTTACTGATGCATCATATGTACCAGGTAAGGTGAGAACTTAACAACATGGGGGCAGGAGGTGGGGGGATACAGAGCAACCCTGTGCTATCTTTGTAGGTAAACCTAAAACTATTATAATATTTAAAAGTTTATTTAAAAGTAATCTTAGCTCTGAATCAACTAGCCTTTGCTTTTTTTTTTTTTTTTTTTTTAAAGAATGAAAACCTACACTTCATCTCCCCGGAGAGCACTGCTCTGACCTCTGCAGGAGCCGATCAGTGCATGTTGCTGGGCAGCCTGGTGTTGGCTTCAGTCTCCCCTTTTCCACCTCCTGCTGCTGGCTGAGGTCACAGCCGCAAGGGCTCCAGGTCACGGCCAGCAGACTCCTCCAGGACAGCTCCCTCCCAGCAGAGACCATCAGGAGTGGAGCCTGCCACACACCCAGCCTTCTAAGAACTGGCCTCTATCCTAGACTCCTCCCGTGACCTAAAGGCTCAGTGGTCTGGGACTACTTTGCCCGCCCCAAACTGCAGGGCCTTTGGGCACCTCCAGGGAGCTCTGGCCTGTTCTAATTTGGCTCTCACTTCTTCTGGTTCATCTGCCAATCAATGGTTTCCACACCTTAGCCCATCAAGACAAACCCTGTGCACAGGCGAGGCCAAAGGCCGGAAAGACTGAAGGGTGTCGGCTTTCAGAACAGGACCAAGTGCAGGGAAAGAGCGGGAGAGGGCACTGGCCTGGAAAAGGGGGAGGATTTTCAAACTTCCCAGACTCTCAGGACCCAGAAAACTCACAGCACTCTGCTGCTTCACTAAGTGCCCCAGGGCGCCACCTGCTCCTTGGCCCCTGTAAGAGCGCCTGCCACGTATGTGCATGTCCATAAAACGTGGCCTAACCTAGTGAGACACCGGGAAAACACAAGTCAATCAACACAACACAGTGTTTCCCCTGAGATTCCCAGAAAAAGGAGGGAAAGGCTAGAAACAATGTCTCACCGTGGGGGGCGGAACCAGGAAAGACACCTCCACTGAGGACCCTGGACAGCAGCCATGGTTGGCTCATTCAAACCTTTAAACAGTCCTGTTTCCAACTTAACTTTCACCAGGCAGCCTTCCTCCCTGATTGTAATAAGCAATAACTCTTTCAATAAAACTTAAATCATTTTTAGGAAGAAAAGAAATATTTAATTTAAGTGGTTCACAAATAGAACATTTTAGTTCTTTAAACAAGGTGTTTCCAACAGATTTCTATTTTCTCAATTACAGGTTTATCTCAAGAAAAGAGTGTTCTAATAAAACAAATCTCTGCATTAACCAAAGGGTGATAAATGAAAAAGTTCCCAAAAGTCAAACTGAAAATAAAAATATTTTCAAGTTAATAAGAAGCTGATACTCCGAAATCAAAGGAAAGGAGCCTGTCACCAGAAGGCTTCCCCAGTGGCCCCTGCACAGCTGGCCCTGACGTAGGGGCAACAGACACGCACTGGAGGCCTGAAGCCAGGTTACCCAGCCCCCACCTGGGGCTTTCCAGGAACCTGACCCTGCAGCCAGCCGAGGACAGTAAGCACAAAGAAAAGAAAAGTTATTACCACAGCTCCTGTACAGCAAGCTGGGAGAATGAAGGGGGACCCCTCTCATAGTCACACCCTAGTGGGCCAGTTGTTACTTATGTATTTTACATCGATATGATCAGTAGGAACAACAGTGTAGCATCTGCTTCTTCACTTGAATGGCAGGTTATAAACAGATGCCATGCTGTCTCCAGGCTGCACAATTACTATAAAACTGCATCCATATCTACATGCACTTAACTTTAATCTAAAATATGTTTCCCCCAGGCTGGCAACGCACTGAGGACTCTGTGGTGGTCGTGGTTGGGGCGGTCTCCGTGAAGCAGGGAGGCTAGAACTCAACGTGAAATGAAGTCATTTCCCTTAGGTCCAGCCAGCCACAGAGCAGGGGTGTGGAAGCTGGTCCTGACTCACCCGTGTGTGTACGTTTTGGGGGTGGGAGTGGAGTATGTTTGCTGCAAGTGGCCACAGTGAGATTAGAAGAGAGTCCCTGCTTCCCAGCAGGATCTCAGACAAGGATGCTCACTGCAGCATTATTTATGCCACTACATATTTTACACCCTACATTGCAAGATTCAATAGCAGCCTAAATGCCTGTCCCGGAAATAGTAAATTATGTCTCAATCACATGGTGAAACACTATACAGACAGCTGAAACAAAAATCACTGAGTTTATAAGAACATGACAAGTGAAAAAGCAAATTCTAAGATCCACCAATGTAAATACACAGAAGCACACACACACAAAATGGAAGACAGAGAAAATGTGTTAAAACGTTAACACGGGGAGGAGCAGGATTTTCTTTTTCATCTACGGGACCACGTTTTTGTAAACCCTTTACAGTAAGTATGCAAGACTTCAATAACTGGAAAAAATGTACACACTAGGTTGAGTATCTTCCTGACTCTTCCAGCCCATGGGCAATGCCCTCCTGCCTCGCCCCTGGGCTGCTCCCGCTCTGCACCCTCCAGACTGCTGGAAGAGCTCTCCCTGCAGAGCTGCCTCCAGGACTTCCCCACCACCACCACCCACGCCAACCCCTCTCCGTACCCTGCGAACATCACCCTAGTCACACAGAAACTGCCACACCCGACACGGTCCTTAAGGGCAGTGACTTCGGCGTGGTCATTCCTGTACCTCAGCGCCAATGGACATGAAGCTCTGGTGGAAGTGACAGACAGGAACGGGGAGCCTAGGGCAGGCTACACAGCAGGAGGGGAGGTGGGAGCTCAGAAGGCTGGGACCCAGGGGTGGGCAATGGGGTGGAGGGTTCAGGAATGATGACGGGAGAGGAAGCTGAAGGCATGGGCTTAGTGACATGAGATGCCCCTGCAGAAACAATTTGTCAGAGGTGACAGGACTTCAGAAATGGGTGCCTACTCCTCTTTAAAGCTCGAGTAATCTGGAGTGACGGAGGGCAGTGACAGGGGGTGAAGAGGTTGGCACAGCAATGGCTCAACTCTGGGAAGAGATACAGTATGTGCAGAGAAAGGACCCCACTCCCTTTCCAGGCCTCTGGCCTTCCTCGGAGAACCAGCCACGTTTCAGTTAACAGGAGGCAAAGGGCACCTGCGAAGGACTGGGTGGGGCGTGACCAAGCGCTTCTTCATGCAGAAGGAAAGGCTCCGGGCAGAGTGGAAAGGAAGAGAAGACTCCACAGGACTGAACTTAGCGCAGTCCACCTGATGGGCAGCCCATCTATTCACCACACCTTGAGCGACAGCACAGCACAGCATGCCCCTGTCCCACTGTCCATGGAGATGGCTGGGAGGGAAACGGGACAGAGAGCCGAAGACAGCTGCCCAGGCTGCTATCTTCAGGGCAGAGCTCAAGACAAGATGACGGAAGCAGAGTACAGGGATTCCTGTGGTAGAGAACCTGCCCGAACCCGGCCAGCTCTGCAGCAGAGGTAGACAGGGACCAGCTGTGCTCTGCACTAGGAACCAAGGCAGGTCACGCCCACCCAGCAGGTCAGGCGGAAGGAGAGGGAGGAGGAAGCAGAATCCACAAGGACTGGGACTGGCCTTGCTTGGGCTTGTCCATTCCACCACCTGGGGCAGCTGGGCAGTCACAAGCACGTTTTCAAGAATAGCTCTTTCTGACCACGAGCATCACATGACTGAAACTAATTATAAGCAATACTTACTTCCCATCTCCCAGCACAAAAATCTGTGCCGCTGGGTCACAAAATACAAAGAATTCGGTGAGTGGAAAAAAAAACATAAATTCAGAGTGATGATAACCTTAGGGAGAGGTGAGAGTGTATGTACTTTCCATTGTATTGGGAATTAATGTATCTTAAACAGAATGTAAGTTCCTATGGTTTTTCATATAAAGTAGCAACTAAAATATTTTTATTATAATAAAGTACATCTGAAAATCACTATCTATATTATAGTTTCACTTCTTTTTTCTCTCTTTCTCTTTTTTCTTCAAAAAATAGCAATGTTGTCTTCTCAGAGAATTGCACAGGTGGGATTTTTCTGAAGCTAGCAGGAATAGAGTTCTTATATCTTAAAAGAATTTTCTGAGACTTTTTTTACTTGTGTGCAATTATATCCCTCGGTTTGAAAAGTCCCATTTCCCTTAACCTGGTCCTGGAAGAGGGGTAGCTGGGGCTTCAGTAGAGCTAGAAGCAGAGCCAGGGCCCAGAGCTTCAGTTCCCTGTGGAGCTGATTCCGGCACAGCACCAGCTAATTTAGTCCATCAGTGGATTCCACATGGGTGGGTTCCCCATGGCTGTGGGTCATGTGGGTGAATGCAGAGCATGAGAGCCCTACAACCCAGGAGTCAGCCCCAAAAGTCAAGCAGCAAAAGTGAGAGAGGGGCTCCTTTGCTCAGGAGCTTATGTATCTCAGATTTCATGCCCTTGCAGGGGCCACAGCTATTCTGGCCAATGACTCGCTCCCTGAGGTGACTGATGGGCAAGCACTTTCCCACGTCACCCAGGTCTGACGGGGCATTTGTCTATTGTCCAGCCCCTTCCTCCATCGGCCTGTGGGGAACAGACAGGAGGATGTTAAAACTGCAGCTTCCTTGCCTATATTATCTGGTCTTTCCTTTGCTCCTCTCTGCTGATGAATAGCCAGGTTATTACAACGGTATCAGTAAGTCTAATAATAAAATGTTTAAGCTTAGGTAAGAAGCCATGCATTTCTTATAAACAGAAGTTATACACCTATCATTCTGGATCACACCCCTGGTATCACCACGCCTACCCACTGTTAGCACTGCCTTCCTGGTTCCCGGCACCATCCCCCGTGCCGGGCTTACTGGGAGGCAACCCTATCCAGCAGGAGTGACAAGTGGAGGGGCCACCTCACAGTTGACCAGAGCTTGGCCCTTTCTACCCCCAGGTCAGCCAGTTACACCTGTCTAGAAATGACCACACCTTTCATTTTTAACCCCTCCCTGCCTACCCTCCCTGTGGGGCCCTCATGCCCTAGACCAGTGGTTGCAAACTCTTTATTAGTCAACAGAGCCGAATATCAACAGTGTAATGATTGAAATTTCTTTGGAGAGCTAAATTTTTTAAACTTAAACTTCTTCTAATGCCACTTCTTCAAAATAGACTCGCCCAGGCCGTGGTGTTTTGTGGAAGAGCTACACTCAAGGGGACAAAGAGCCATAGTTTGCTGACCAAAGCCCTAGACCAGGCAAGACTGACACTTGACATCCATCAGGCCCTCCGTGACTTGCACTAATAAGCTATACCACACCAGGCCAAGATGGCCATGAGCAGTATTACAACCTATGGTCCTCTGGAGTGTGACTTTGCCTCCAAAGTCTTAGCCCAGAATGTGATAATATGGGAGATAATATGGGAGTAGAGGCAAAACAGGAAGAGACTAGAGCACAGGAACATTTTAGAGCAGGGGAGCCCAGCAGGGTTCCGCGGTCACCTGCTGTGCCCCATTCCTGCACCCTGCTCTGCTGATTTAAACGGTACAGGTTTTTAAAGTGCACAGTGCTGAGCTATTAAGCCACTCCAAGGTGGCAGACTTGTAAAAAAGGGAAAAGGAAAGGCAAAAGGCTGCAGCTGACACTTTTCACTGGGGGAAGGAAGCCCAGCTGGAGGGGGTGAGGGTGGGGCAACCCTGGCACCCATACGGGACACTCAGGCCCAGCCCAGCATCACACTGACAGCAGCATGGCGCACCCCGTCCTGGAACTCAGCAAAGCACGCAGGGGCCGCAGCCACCTGCCTAGAATGGCCTGCTTGCTGACACTGTCATGAGGAGACATAATGAAGCTCCCTCAGGTCTGCACAATGAAGAAAGATCATTTATTATAAGAAGAACTGGGCGTTACTTTCATGGGGAATTGTGTCACTGAATCTTCAGACCTAAAACCACTTTGCACAGGTAAACACCTGCCGACCATAAGCCAAATGCAGCCGGATAAAGACATCAGCACCACGCCAGGCACAGGACAGGATTATCCAGTGGCTACTGGTGACCAGAGTGAATGAATGGGAACAAGAAGGTTCCAGGTGCCAAGGGTTGTGTATTTCAAACATGCGATGGCAAAGCTGGCACTTAGCTCATGAAATACTTCGAGGCTTTAGGGAAGGACCTGCAATTTTTCTCTCTAAGGTAGCACCTTTCAACTTTTTTCATCTCATGGCACATAAACTAGTTACAAAAAATCTGCAGAACACCAAAATATATATTTTTCCCATCTGACAAAAAAATAGGTATAACTTTGATTCATTCACTCCAGTCGGTTATTGTGTTGGCTGCTGTCATTTTTTATTTGGCAATCTCAGGGGACAGAGGTCCCTCCCATGCAGTCAGGTATGCGTGTTCTAGGCTTGAGGCACACCGGTGGGAAATCGCTGCACTAGGGCATTCTCAGAGGAAGATGTCTTCAACCCCATCGCAGGGACACTCCACGCCCACAGCTGACCATCCTCTGGACCCCCTGGCCTCTCTGTGGGGCGAGGGCTGACACTGAGAGGCCACCCAGTGACATCCGGACCTTGGGATGGAAGCACCCAACGCAGGAAAATTCCGCAGATGCTCTGCCTAATTCTGCTTTGTTAGGAGCCCCACACCCAAAGGGTTTTGGAGCTGAAAGGTAGATAAATAGCAGGTTAACTGGCAACATACCTACGTGACCAAAGCCAGTGCCCAACTCTGCTTTCCTGCCGCCGGGCCCCGGTGTCTGTCTGCGCACTGGCGATGCGCTGCCTGCTGCAAAGGGAGCACAGAGCAGGCCTGACCGGGACAGGGCAGCACACGCCACCTCACTCCATTCCTGGGCCTGGGGTGGCCCTGCCTGCCTGCTCGCCATCCGCAGCTGTAGCGGGGGAGAGTGGCTGGGGAGACAGACACAGGGCTCCAGGGCTAACAGGGCGGCTGAAGAGTCAGTGCCTGGGCCACTCTGAGGGCGGAGATGGAGCCGTCTGTCTGGCAGACTGCTGGCCAGCAGTGAGGGAGCAAGTGTGCAGGTGCACAGGAGCAGCCCAGCCACCTCGTCACTTACTGTCCAGCACACAGAGCCCACTCAGGACCACGTGGAGAGCAGCGCCCGGGAAAGGAGCCTAGCCTCGGCCCGCTCTCCCTGACAGGAGAACAGAGAGAAGGTCAGCAGGGATGTCTCTAACAGGTACACTTACAATGACAATCCTTCCTTCAGCAAAAACTACACCACCCACAAGATGACACGGCACTGGATAAAATCTGGGCTCTGTGTCACAGCAGCCTGAGGCTGTCCTGTGACTTAAACACAGTGTGCCCGAGTCAGGGAAAAGAAACACCCACAAATTAAAAAGGACACCCTATTTTAGCCTTAAGTACACATCCATCTCAGAGGCAGCAATGTCCAAAATAGCACATCCTACTCAGGAGAGCAAAGGCAGCTCCTAAATGGGTTACAGAACAGACCTCGAGATGAGAAGATCGGGACTCGGTAATGACAGGCTGCAGGGCACAGACAGCATCTAACCACCTTCCCTCGCGTGGGCCAGGCCTCTCCTCCCCCCTGCAGCTGTGGTCTCCAGTGGGACTATGGTTCCTCAGTGCAGTGGCCCCAGGTGGGGGTGGGGATGAAGGGAGAACGCCCCCTGCTCATCAGACTCTTACACTGTGCACGGAACAACAGCCACAGGAGAAGAACTATGACTGTGGGTCTTATTCTCTCACAAATGGAGGGCAGTTCCCACAAGACCAAGGAATATCCTAGGGACACAGGGCAGGGAGAGGTGAAGGCAGCCACATGCAGGAGGTCTGCAGAAATGGAGGCTGCGGCCTGGGAACACCGTGCTGTTCGCTGAGAACTGGGACACTGCTGGGGCCATGCTTCCCCAGTCCACGCAGGATGGCTAGGATGAGCCACCACACCTGCTCAAAGGCCCAAGGCGTTGCTGTGGGCAATACAGGACGTCGGGGGACAGCACAATATGCCCCGTATCCCTGGAAAGGGACAAAGCTTCCAAGTGAGGCACAAGCGCTGGAGCCATACTCCATCCCGCTCTGCCACTCGCCAGGTTACCCGTAACCAGAGTACCTGCTTAACCCTCTGCTCCTCAGTCCGCCCTCAGAAATGGGCTTAACAGGCATCCACACCATCAGGCTGTGCAAGGACTGGGAAGATTGCATCCCTATAAACTGGCACACAAGTGCTACCTAAATGTCTGCTGCTTTTATTACTGTCACCACGCCCAAGGCCACCGACACTGCCGAGGCCCTGGACTCTGACCCATTCGGAAACCAGGGTCCCAGGCCAGGCTCCTGGATTGAGGAGCAGGGAGGGTCAAGGACAGCAGGAAGGGGCTCTGCGTGCCCAGAACGGAAAGATTACCAAAGGAAACAAGGCCTGATGAACGTCCGTGTAACTGTTAAAAGTACCCATTAAATCCTGGCTAGGAAAGCACAGGCCAGACGGCCCCATGAGAATTTCTGGAAGACAGGGGAGCACTGACTGATCCAGGTGATGGTGCAGGAGGGAAACTAGACCTGGGGCAGAGGTGGGCCCGTTCCCCTCGGGAGCAGGAGAGGCTCCAGATTGGCACCCCCGTCCTCACCCCCAGGGGAGACCCTCCTGCAGTGGTTTCCTCCCACACACACGCCTAGAGCGAGGCCACAGTGCCCAGAGGAGGGCCCCTTGACTCCAGGGTTGGGGACTGGACTCACCCCAGGGCCCAGCTGGAGACAGTCCCTGTTCGGAGTTCCTGGACGGCAGGCAAGCGGGCGACCTCCACTCAACACGGAGCTGTGTTTAGCCCGAGTCCCATCAAGTGCCGGTTTGTACAGAACCTGCAATTAACACTGAGCAACACCAGACCCAAATCCTGGGGCTACCTAGCACCAAATAAGCAAAATTCAAATTCTAGGAACCACTGAGGTACAAATTTTTTTAAAAGGGTTTCTACAATATGACTCTTCATTATCCTGTGTGCCCATTCCAATTAAATTCTTTAAAAGTTTTGAGATTTAAAAAAAAGTCCAGTGGCAAGTCTAATTTTTATTAAGGAGAGAAACCTGGGCAAAATCTCATTGCAAAAAAAGGCTCATGGCCACAAAGCTATTTGGGGTTAATTTTAGTAAGATTCTGCCCTCAAATCTTGACTACTTGTGAGCATATTAAATAGTTGTGAATTAGCCTTGGTAAACAACAAAAACATAATATGTTTGTGGAAACAAACAAAAGCCACTATAACGGCACTGTTATTTGGAAATATTAGCAACAAGAGGAACACACAGGCCCCACTGAGGCCTGTCTTTCCCACCGCTGGGAGCACCCTCGTCCTCAGCCAGGGAAGGAGTGCCCCCTGCCCCCGGCCCACACAGCCCGGGACAGCCCACCGTGACCTTTCTGGTCACGCAATGTAAAACTGATGCTTCAAGTATAAAAATAACATATCTGTAAGATCTCAATGTGCTGCTAAGTTTACATGTAATTTTAGCCAGATTCAACTCATTTTGTACTACATTTCATGCCTTATGAGTTGCCCATCATTTTGCTTCATCCAAAGCTGGGCTCCCCTCCTGCCCTCACCTCTCATCCTCACTGACCAGGCGTTATGTTTAAGTAGCTGGAGGAGAGACGTGACTTCCAAACTGGAACCACAGCCCGTGGGGTTGCAGAGGCTCTCTGGAGCCTAGAAACCTGACAGCCCCTCCCCTGGATTCATGGCTTGCTCAGTGGACAGGATGTAGTGCAAAGTCCTTCACCAGCAGGGATCTCATGGCCCGCCCACCCTTCCCGAGATCACTGAGGACCACCCCCATGTTCCTCTCCAGGCCTCTGCTCAGGCTGCCCCTCCGCCTGTGCTTGGGCTTGACAATTCCTACTCATGTTTCATGACCAATTTAAATGGCAATTCCTTTGTGAAGCTTCTCCCAGACGGAGAAGTTCTTTTTACAGCCATAAAGAAATACACACTAAGTCCTCGCTCCCCTGAGTGACCTTCACTGTACCCTTCAGTGCTGAGCATGAAACAAGCTTTTATAAAACAAACTTGAGGCCCAGTGCACAAAATTCATGCACTGGGGGGCGGGGGATGTCCCTCAGCTCAGCCTGCACCCTCTCCAATCTGGGATCCCTCTCACAATCTGGGACTGCTGGCTCCTAACTGCTCACCTGCCTGCCTGCCTGCCTGATTTCCTCTAACCACTTCTGCCTACCAGCCTGATCACCCCCTAACCACTCCACTGCCAGCCTGATTAACACTTAACTGCTTCCCTGCCAGCCCAATTACCCCCAACTGCTTTCCCCTGCTGGCCTGATCTTGCCCCCAACTGCCCTCCCCTGCTGGCCTGATCTTGCCCCCAACTGCCCTCCCTTGCAAGCCTGGTGCCCCCAATTGCCCTCCCCTGCAGCCCTGACCTTGCCCCCAACTGCCCTCCTCTGCCAGCCAATTTGGTTCTGATGGGTCAGTTTCTATGCCAGCCAGTGTCAAAAGCTCTGCCTCATAGACACTCATTGGCTCCTCACAGTTGACCCAGATTTGGTTCTGATTGGTCAGTTTCTATGCCAGTCAGCATCTCTGGGCCTATCAACAGGGCCTGATCAGAAAGGCGGGGCTGATCAGCAGCCCCTATTGAAGTCTTGAAAGAAATGGAGGTGCGCCCACTGACCAGGCCCAGAAAGAAAAAGAAAGGCAAGTGCTGATAACAGCTGCCACAGAGGCTACGGATTAGAACTTGCTTCTCTCTTTAGGCCTCTCTCCGGGCCTGATTCGCAGCCTCCTCAGCAGTCAGTGCTGGGTCACCGTGCCTGCAGCCATATGGTCGAGACTCCCAGTTGTTGTGAATGTGACGGACCCAGGGTTTTTATATATTAGAATAATCAACAGAAAAACAGAATTTTGCATCATCAGTGCCCCAAATGGATTTGGTACATAAGAAAAAATTTTTGGAAATGCTTTTTATCAATTAAATAAAATTTTAAGTCATGACTGACTAAAATACTAGAGGCAGAATGCAAAGAGAGGCTGCAAACTGTTGGGGTGAGGGCAGCCTGTCAGAGGGATGGTAACTGGCTGAAACAGATGCACAGCCTCCTGGAGTTTATAGACAAGGGCAGGGCCTGGTCAGAGCCTTGTTTGTATATTGTCTGTCGCTCCCCCGCAGGGCCCTCTCCCCCTGACCCTCAGCATGATTTCTGTGGAGTGAAGGGGCAGAGGACACCAGTCAGGATTCACCTCTCCCCCCCCCCCCCCCCAGAGGTCTTCAGAGCACAGAGCATTTGCATCTCTGAGGCATTCGTTTCCATGGTACAAAGAACACAAGGCAACAGAACAAGCCTCCAGCAGCCACTACCCTTGAGGACACCCTTCTAGGAAGCAGTCCTGCTTAAACACACAGCCATCCATGCTGAGTCCAGAGCACAGGGTGAGGCAGGAGTCAACACTCAGCTGTCACCCTCCCCAGACGGCACCTACAATGCCCTCCCTTCATCTGCTCTGTGGCTCACAGTAGGGCAGCTCAGTGGACTGGAAAGGAACACCTCAAGGCAAGACCCTGGCCCTGGCCCTGGCTAAGCGGTCAGTCTCTGTGCGAGTCACTCATCTTTCCTGGCCCATAGCTCCCTCTTCTATAACAGAAGCACCTCAGACCCCCAATCATTGCCCGTTTCTGCAGATGCCTTATGTGAGGGCTCACATAGCCCAAGGCCCACCAGCGACCATCAGGGAGGCCTGGGCCCGGGTTGGGGGAGGGAGAAGTCTGCTGAAGTCTCTCCCTGGTGAAGTATCCATCCATAGGGCAGGGTGACATGAGAAAAGCTACGCAAGAGAGAGGGGACCTCAAAGAAGCAGCTGGAGAAGGAGGACAAGACATCCACATCTGGCGCATGTGCAACAGCTCCCAGAGGAGTTTTGCTCCACTCCCATCCTCCCCACAGTACCCAGGGATGCTGGGGCAGAGCCTGGCACACAGAGCAGCAGGAAGTGCCTGCCAGAGCATCAAGGCCCTGGGTCCTGCCATCTGTAAATGCTCACACAACTGACCCTTGCACTAAGGACATGCTTTAAGGGAACTGTCGGGAGGTGTTAGGTCCATGCCCTCCTCTCCTCACTACCATGGCTCCTACTTTCCACCTCCAAGGCCCTCAGCTCTCCACAGTGTGCTGCTGGCCCGAGAGGGGCAGAAACAGGCCTGGATGAAAGAAAAGACAATCACTCAGGGGATCAAAAAAGGGGCCTTGCTGAAGCGGACCACAGCCCACCGAAGCCTTAGTCCCCACACACTCCAGCAGGAAAGAGGGAGAAGCACATGTGGTCCTCAGATGCAGGCCCAGCACCGACGCCACAGTCAGTGGGACCTTCATGCTTTCAAAGTCACCGGGGACAGTTCCTGCTTAGGTCACACAAGCCACACCCACCAACCCTCCGGCACCTGCTGATGGGTGGATCAGACCTATAACCTGATCTCCGGTGCTGTGACGGTAGGCACACCGGGCTCCTGAGTACCTCTGGAGACTGGGCAGTTGGGGGGCGATTACAGGGTCCACAACATGTTGGAGAGCTTCAACATTTACAGAATGTTAAAAAAGAAAAAAGAAAAAAGGAAGAAAAAAAAGCTTGCAGACCACTGGACTAAGTATTTCAGAGTCCACAGCCTGAGGCTTAGCCGAGAAGCAGCAGCATCCTAACGTTCTGAAAGTGCTTCACCTTCTTCACAAGAATTCAGCGTCCCAAGGCCTGACATGTGTGGTGAGGGACAATAAAGTCTAAAATATCAGTTAAAAATACACACACTCCCACCTGTTGTATGTTTTATTTCTATATAGCTTAGCGAGATGGTTTAGTTTAAAGGAAAGCTTTCTAAATCTCAGTGTTTTTCACTCCCTGGGATCATCCATTCTTTTCTCCTCTGTGGAATCACTGGAAATAATGAAGCGGTGTTTTTCCTAAGGCGAGGACATGGTTCATGTCAGCCATCCATAACAGAACTACAGACACGTGCATACATGCGGACTCACACACAAGCACACATGTAATGCCCATGGCTAAAACTGTTTTAATGTGCCCTCAAATCAAAAGTTTGCTCAAATCAAGCTGGTTTCTGAGACTGAAAACGGAGTGGATGTGGCCAAATAAAGCCCTGCTGGAGCCAATCCAAGGACGGCCAGCAAAGGGTCCCAGGGAGAGTCCTCCAGGTCCCCAGGCAGCACGGCCCGCACCCGCCTGGCCAGAGGCAACACCCAGGAAGGAACAGCCCAACGTGCCCACTGCTCCCCTTCCTGCTCCCTGTGGCTGGCCTGGAGGAAGAAGCACCCACAGCCCTCCCTGCACAGGGACAAGGGGTGGCAGGCTGAATGTGGGTTCCCGGTGCAGGGGATATGTCCAGGAGGAATAATAAATGGTGTCATTACGAAAGCTTTGAGGCTATAAATTTTAAGCTATTAATGAAAACTAGGTCCCCTTTGTTATCAAGAAGGCAGGCCTCCCACAGCTGTCCCCTCTCCCTCCATCACCATAGAGCACTCGGCTGTAGGGTGCATCTGGGTCAGCAACGGAGCCATGGAAACCACTCACAGGATGCCCGCCACACCCTGTGCAAACACAGCCACGCCCTTTGAGAGGACCTGGAAACAGCTGCCCGGCTGTGGGCCTCATGTGGGTGCCATCCCGGGCAACACTGTGGGCTCTGACGCACCAGGGAGAGCACCCAAACCACAGCAGCAGAGACTGGGCGACACTGGGGCGGGTGGCAGGCTTACATTTTAACTACAGTTGTCAGGACAGGCCTCACTGAGGTGACATCTGAGCAAAGACCTGAAGGAGCTGTGAGAGCAAGTAAGCCATGTGGGCGTCTGAGGGAGAGCAGATGAGGAGAGGGTGACACTAACAAATGAGGACTCGGGAGGGCTCTGAGCAGAGGAGGGACCTGAGCTGGTGTCGCTAGAAACAGACTGACCAGGGGCACGGCGGGCGGGTGCAGCCACCCTGCAGGGGAGGAGGCCAAGGTGGGCACAGGAAAGGAGAAGTGTGTGTTCTGGAGACGGAGCCGGCAGGATTTCCTGGCAGAGGCAAACGGGAAGTGAGAGCTCCCCAGGATGACCCAGGGGTTTCGCTGAACAGTTAACAGAGAGGACGGGGTCATCGCTGAGGGAGGAGGAGGTGCCAGCTGTCGGGAAGGTGGCCAACAGGCTGCCCTTATCCTGCTTACATTTTAAAGCTCCTCATATAGACCGTCTCTCCCAGAAGGGGGTTCCCAAGGACCCTTCGCCGTCCTACAGAAATCCAATCTTGGCACTGGCTTGTCTTAAACAGGAAGTTCCATTAGCTGAGGTGTTTCGCAGGGACCTTGCTGACATCTCCAGAGTGGACCCTCTTGACCTCGAGCACAATGAGCCGTGAGTCGACAAGCACAGTCGTTCTATCAGCCATAGGCCCCGCAGCTCCCCACGTGGGGGCAGAGACTGCTGACCAGCCAGGGCAAGGGCCGCCGAGCCAGTGTAAGATGCACAGGTAACATCCAGCCCTCCGCCCCAACTTTTCCTTTTTTCAGCTGCTCCATGCACCCCCCCTTGGTTTTCCTTTTGGGGGTTGAGTCCCAGTGTCGAAATGCAGGATGTGCAGTAATTCCACTTCCGGCACTGCTGGTGGCCACCTCTGCAGCTTCCTCCAGGCTCTGTGCCACGAGGCCCGGGTCCTGGCACGCTGGCCCTCCCCACCGCCCCAATCAGTGTCAGAGTTGGAGCTGTGCTGCCCGAGGGTCCGCAAGCCTGACTCCAGCCTGCACAGGACGAGCCCTCAGCCACAAGGCGCTCAGGCGGGGCCTCACGACCTGCAGTATCTTAGAGAAGAGATGATCAGAAGGAAGCAGCTTCTTCACTTCCTGAGAGCGGCCATCTGCATGGCCCTGTGAGCCGTCCTCTTTGTACCCCTTACTCTCCACCTTCTGAAGGCGGGGTTCACTCCCTGGAGAGTGGGCTCTGACCTAGCTGACCGCCACCACCAGGCAGGAAGGGGACAGTGGTGTGGATGGAGTGAGCATGGTCCCCAAGGAGAAGTCCCCTACACACCCCTCAGCCACTGGCACTGAAACAGCAGACCCCAGGGGCTCAGGGCCAACATCGGCCAGCCCCTCACCCCACAGAGGCCTTGCAGCTGTACCTGGCTCAGACCTGTCCCACTAAATCCCATAGCAGGGCCTGTCAGCCATCTCCGACACACGCCTGGCTACTCCCGAGGCTGGGTTATCATCCAGGCCTCTCTCCAGTGTGCCTGCTGGACCTCCTGTGCTGGACTCTCCACAGGGCGAATCCCACAGGCAGACTGCCACGCCTGCCAGTGGGGTCCCCCAGACACCTCTGCCTTCACAGGCTGCTGTGAGCAGTAACTGCACACCCAACGCACTTGTGACAAGCTGCCAGAACCGTCTTGCCGATTTAGAATGTGACGCTGACCATCCAATATGACTGCAAAACATTCACAATGCCCCCGTCTGGGCTCTTCTCCCGCCCAGTGCAGAGAAGCTGGTGGGAGTGGCTGATACTGGGAGGGCAGGCCCAGGACCAGCCTCATTCAGACACCATCACAGCTAGAAGTCTCCTTAGTCCTGCAGGCACCGGCACTCCTGTCCCGCTGGCAGAGATGGCCCTCCAGAACAGTCAGCGGCCCCTCAGCGCAGCCCTGGTGGGCCAGGCAGCAGAAAGCCCGGAGCCACTGTTCTACACTGGGGTCAAAGGCAGCCGTGACAAGCCTCACTCAGGGTGTCACGAGTCCAATTAAAAGGTCTGTGTGTAACTAGGTCACATTTTAAAGAAGCAGAGCTCACAAATAATAGATTAACTGTCCTCCACTCCCCAAAGAAGTTACAGGCCTGACGAAAACTGAAGTGGGGCGGAACCTCCAAATGTCATATAACCCCAGGTTCTCCTTCCAGCCAGACGATACTCAATGCCGGCCTCACAAAAAGGAGTCCAGCTCTCCCAAAGGTTTAGGATATTCTCCCTGGTGATGATTTCATTTCAGACACGGCCTCACTGCCCACGGCTTTGGGCACTGGAGATGCTCTGTGGGTGGCGTGTCAGGCACCCTGCTTCAGGGCCTGCTGGTCGGACGGCGCAGGATGAAGAAGCCAACCATGGTCCACAGAGCTGGTTAGAGAGCAGATGGGGAACTGACAATCTAGGAAAGGGTGTCCTCAAATCATAAAAAAGACTCTGGAATTGCTGTTGTCATTTAAAATAAGAATGATGATGCAAGCAGAACAGAATAAAAAGGCTTACAAAGACTGACGCAGCGGCAGAATGGGAAGAACCTGGAAGACGGTCTGCCGGCCCCTGAGCCGGAACAGAAACGTGTCACCCATCCCCGCCCTCCCCGCGCTCCGCTTGCACAACGCCCCCACCGGAGCCGCCACGCCACACCCTCTTGGCACACGACTCGCCCGCATGAAGCTCTGCGTGCCCTTCCTTCCTGGGCACTGCACTCACCCAGCTTCTCCTCAAGCGCAGTGCCTAGGAGCCACACTCGGAACCTATGCAGAGGCAAACCGAACTAATCTTCGAGCTGATTATCTGAGAAAGGAAAACCCCATGAGGACCAAGTGCTGGGTGCACACCTTCTTCCTGGGAGCAGCGGCAGTCCCCCCTCTAGCAGCCGCACGGGAGAGGGGGCCAGTGTGGGGGGACACAGGCGGCGCTGCACAGCGAGGACTCAGGCTGGGGAGCAGCTCACTGGACTGGCCGCTGTGCCAGGGGCTCTGGCCCGCCACCCTCTAAGTTAGACCGAACCCCAACCGGACCTCCCGGAAATGGACCATCTTCCCCCGAGAGGCCAGGGCTGCTCTCCTGGTACTTCTGACCATGACATGGTAGCTCTGTTCATTCACTCACTCACCCACTCACTCACTCAATAAACAGTGACTACTGGCCTCTCTGTGCTAGGCACAGGGGGGTGCTCTGAAGATACAAGAAAACGGAGCTTTTGTCCTTGCTCTGAGGACACTTAAGGCTTATGAATGACCTCTTATGTTCACGGGGCACGTCCCCAGAGAACAATCTTTACATTTGTAAGTGCTACTGTGGGCCAAGCAGAATGGCACACCCCTGAGGAGTCAGTCAGGAGCTGCGCACCAGGAAAGAGGCGAAGGGCACCCCGCACCAGCCCTGGTTCCCAGAGTAGGTGCCTTACTTTATGCCGTGCACCCACCCGCTTCCTCCTAACAACAGCCCCTGGGCCCCTAGGGGACTGTGCTACCCACCCTGCCTCAGGCACTCGGAGTGGGGGGGCGCACAGCGGTGGAGACTCGGGAGGCAGTGTGCCCGGCTCCCCAGAAGCAGGGGCAAGCGCCTGGCCGGGTCCATTCAGTGAGTGGGCTTCCCCTGGGACAGACAGGAAACACCATCCCTGAGGACGGAAATATCTACCTGAGGGCCACCCCATCCCGACTAGGCCCATACACTGTGCTCCAGGTGCGCAGCCACTCTTCAGTGCCTCTGGGCCTGCGGGAGTCTCCACCTGGAACACAGAGGCTTCCTAAGTGCCTACTAAGTCCTGGCAAGGGTCACCCGGCCAGTGGCCACACAGTGTTCTGACAGCCTCCTCCTAGTCAGCCACCCTTCGAACTTCCACCTTCCCCGCACTTCCGTCCCCACCGTGCTCCACTGACAGGGCCTCCCCGTAAGGTGGCAGGTGACACGTGCAAGGCAGAAGCATTCACAATACACCCACAGAGCATCCCAACAGTCTGTTTTCTCTGAAAAACACGTGCACACCTGTTCACTGGGGCCGGACACCGCACGGCCACCTCCCTAAGCAAGCCCTCGCTCGGTGGCGGTTTTGCTGAGAAAGCACGGGCAGCAGAGCAGCGTGGAAGGCCATCACTGCGCAGGCAGTGAGGCCTCCTCTGGGAACGAGGAAGGACACTGTGCTCCTTCACCGCCGACAGCAGCCCCTCCCGGGGAGAGGTGAGAAAGGGCCCGTGGATATCCTTGCCTTTTTAAAATGTGAGGTTAACATGTTTAAAGGCTAGGAAAGATTGTTATTACAGATTGGCAAGTGTTCACCATCAGTTTTAGAAACGCAATCAGAAATTTTCTTCAGGGAGTGTTTCTGTGTAAAGACTCGGACATGCACATCCACACCCATAACTCCCAGGGAGCGCCGGCAGGCAGGAAGCACAGAACGGCTCCTCCTGGAACTCAGCCTCTGGGCCACTGCCTGGTCAGGAGTGTGTGCGTGTGCGCGTGCGCCCACACATGTGCAAGTGGCAGATGTTAGGTACACGCCCAGTTACAGCAGCTGCGGATGGCATGCGAGAGCACAGTGTGTGAGCACGAGATGTGAGTGGTGTGTGTGTGCACGTACTCTGGGTTGGGTGGAGCAGGGTGACAGGAGCAGCTTTGCCCAGACGGGCAGCAGCCGAATGCATATGCCAGTGGTTGGCAAGCACAAGAGGGCCCTCAACTTCTCCCATCTGTGCATTTCTGACATGTGACCATCACAGAGCTTTACTGTGAGGTTAGGAATCGCCAGCACACATGGAAGGGGGAAAGGTCTCAACCTGAGTCCTTAATTAGCCCACGCTGCAGTTTCCCCGCATTCGGCCAACTTCCCAGCAGGTGCAAACAATCATCTTCCAAAACAGGTAACTACGCAGCAAAGACACAGCCAACCCCCGCCAATGTCCATCCTTCCCTTCCTCCTCAGTAGCAGGCCCAGGACCCTGGCTTGTAGTTGGCTTGGGCGGTCTGCCTCCCTTGCAGCTAGGTGTGGCCAGGGGTTCAGTCCCTGCCAACAAGATTTAAGGACATCATCTGATGAGAGGGCCTGGGGAAGTGCCTTCCTCCCGCCTCGTGTCTGGAAGGCCTGCAAGCCGGCTATCCTTCTGGCTGCCATCCTGGCCAGGAGGCCCTGGCCCTCCCCCTCAAGGTGGTGGGCACAAGCTCCGCCTGTCCAACTCCAGACCTCAGGACACAGAAGAGAAATAAATGCTTATCCTGACCAAGCTGCTTTCCTGCAGTGTTTTCTGTTAGACACAAGCAAATGTTGATCCTAACAGGTTTACCATTCCCCACTTACATCCAATGAGGGAGAATGTCACCATCCTGGCATGCCGAGAGCCAGGATAGGGAAGGGTACTCTTAGATTTCCGTTCATTAACAGCCCCATTTTTCCCAGAAAGAGACCTATAAATAAAGCATTCTCAAATTAACTCAGAGCTCCAGGCCTGGGTGAGTACATTCTCATGAGACCTTATAAACATAGTAAGGCTCATTTTGTTGTAGAGTTATTTTATACAACGGTTTCTCCCTAATATACTCAACATTTTAACCCCAAAAAGCTAAGCACTCCTATTTCTAGGCCTGAGTAGCAAACTCAAAAAGCTTTAATATACTGAATTCCCGTTTACTGCCCCAAACTTTGAGTAGCGTGGCTTGCATATTTAGTACAGATAAGTCTAGGTTATGAGGTAAAAATAGCCCCTATTTTTCATTCATTACAGTTAGTCCATTAAATTAGGTTCACAGTCTGGGCCATGAGCTGCTCATTGCCATGACAAACACTGGTACAATCCTTAACAGTTTACACAACAGCCAACCTGTGGGTGTGCGAACTGGTCAGATCCTGTGATGCCCAGTTCCAAGGAGTGACACAGTGACCACTGCCCTGGAATCTGATCCTCGCTCACCTCCACGCCACTATAGCGTCCACCTCTGCTGTTAAGGGGCCGAAGCTGTGGTGACTGCTGTGACGAGGCCCAGAACATCAGGGCTGGGCAAACGGGGGATACAGCCAGGAGCCAGGTCCCCAGTGCAAAAGGCAGTGCCTCCCAGGTTAGAAACTGAGGAAATGAACTTTAACACCTGGATGCTGCTTAACAACCAGGTCGGTGTAAGGGTGAGAGCGGCCAGTCAGCCACCCTGTGAGAGCCGACTGCCTCCCCCGCCATCTGCCGCTCCTCTCCTTGCCACCAACAAGGTGAATGCCTAGCTGGGGAAAGATATTTGACTAATTAAAGAATGATTAAATAATTAAGTTGACTCACAATGCAAAGATCTTTCTCCCTCCAGTTCAGTTACTCTACCTACCATGTGGCTGGCAGGAACCTGCAATGATCACAGAACGTGTATCTGGGCCGAAGGCTGGGAGCACGCGACTATTCGAAAGACTGTCGGCACTGTCAGGAGCCAGGTTCTCGTGGGCTCTGTGAAAACTTCCAGCAAATACGGTCAGGACTCGTAGAGGGACAGCACTCACCAGACTTGTATCCATTTGAGCTCTTCGGGTTTTTTTAAAATCAATTTATGCTTTTATTGGTAACTTTAAATCCAGGTACCCTTTATGTAAAAGGTCAGGAATGGCTAAATAGGAAATATAATAGGTTAGAAACAGAGTTAAACAAAGGTCAGCCCTGGCTGGGTTTGCTCCATGGTTAGAGTGTTGGCCCGTGGACCAAGGGTCCCCGCCAAGGGCATGTACCTGAGTTGCAAGTTCCCCAGCGCCAGCAGGGGCATATGCAGGAGGCAACCAACTGATGTCTCCTGTCGATGCCCTCTCTTACTCTCTCCCCCCCAACCCCCACCTCCCACTCGTTCTAAATATCAATAGAAAAAAATATCCTCGAGTGAGAACTCAAAAATAGTAATAATAAAGTCAAAGGCAGGTGGGTAAGTGGAGAAGTCAGGGAAGGATGTCAAGCTGCCAGGACGAGAGAGAGAGAGAGTCCAGACCCAAACCAGACAGCAGCGGTTGAGAAGTTGTGTGTAAACTTTGGGGGGAACTATCAGGAAGTAAGTAAAGCGTCCCATCCACCCACAGGAAAATGATCCGGGCTTCCACACAAAACCTGTAGTTGTCTGGAGGCCTGCCTGCAAAGGGCCTCCGAGGGGATGTGGGACCCCACAGGGTGCAGGAGCCGGATCAGGCACCGGTTGAACACCTGAACCAGAGGAGTCTGGTTTCATGGTAACAGGCAGCTTCGATGTCCGTGGACAGACCCGGGACCCCGGGTTCCTGACACCATGTTTCTTGGCTGTAGAAGCTACTGCTGAATCACTGCTGAGGGGAGTGAAAGTGAAAGACCGAAGAGACAGCAGTTCGGTTCCCAAGGCCACAGAATAAGCAGCACTTCCCTAAATAGACACTGTGTGGGTGTCCCCGAGGCCCATGGTCGGCAAACTCAGCAGTCAACAGGGCCAAATATCAATAGTACGATGACTGAAATTTCTTTTGAGAGTCAAATTTTTAAAACTTAAACTTCTTCTAACACCACTTCTTCAAAATAGAATCGCCCAGGCCGTGGTATTTTGTGGAAGAGCCACACTCAAGGGGCCAAAGAGCCGCATGTGGCTCGTGAGCTGCAGTTTGCCGACCACGGACCTAGGCCAACTACATCAAGAACACACAACCCCTCACCCACCAGCCCTCAGCACAATCACTCCGCTTCAGTGTTGGACGGGGGGCCACGGGAGGGAGAAATGAAGGGACTCGCCCTCAGTGAGTGAACGGAAGGAGGAGGAGAGGTTCAGGCATGACTTCACTGTCACAAGTTGGGGGGGAAATCCAGTGCGCACTTTTGTGCCACCTGAGCTGGGCACTGTCTACCAGCAGGGTCTCCCTAAGGCCAAGCCATTCACACACCTCCTCTCCTCTGTGAGGCCAGAGGAGGAAAACGTTTGAAAGACTCAGGGTGGCTTGACATATCTTGGCACACAGTTCCATCTTAGTTCCATCTTATTGTCCATCTGATTATCAACCAATTATGTAATGTGATCATTTGGTTTAACATTTGCATATGCAGAACATAGTCAAAACAATGAATAAGAAATATGAAAATACTCAACATTCCACCAGAGACAATCACAGGCTTGATGTGCTTAAAAAACAAGAGTGTCAGTAGAAGACTCAGCTGGGCCGCTGACCATCTGAGGAGGAGCCAAGCCTCCCACCTGCCCTTCCCACGCTGCCCACACCCAGTCCTCTGACCTTTGCTGGCTGTGCCTGCCCCTCGCCCCCTCAGAGATGGAATGCACCCTCGCCTTATGAATACATTTTAACAATAGGGCCCTCCAGGGAAAACAGTTGTCACAACTAAAGGTCAGAGGGGAGACGGGGTCTCCTGCAGGACAGAAACGTCCTGCCTGCACTGGCTCCGAGCCTCGGAGGCAAAGGGCTCTCCTGCTTGAATCATTTAATCTGCACAAGCCCCTGTGAGTGGGCATTCTCCCATTGCACAGATGAGAAAGCTGACTCAGGTTCATGTCCAGCACTTTTTGTTCCCACAATCCAACGTGCCCCCTCAAAAAACAGACACAGATGCCGCGAAGACGTGGCTGCATAAGCTTTGTGACACAAACCAGATCAACACCAGCATGACAGGATGCACATCACACCCGTCCCAAGGCAGCCAGGCGACCCGGGGCTGTCCTGTCGCCTTCGGACCACAAAGACTGCAGGGGATCCCAGGCAGCAGAGCCTTCAACGGGGCAGATGGCTACTCTCCCTCCGCCCCTGCCCCACCTGACAGGAGGAGGGCCAGGACCCAGAGTAACATTTTACCTCTGGCAAATCCACTCGCTCTGGCCACTGCCTCCCACCTCTGGGTGGCCATGCTAAGGCCCACATCACCTGGCCCAGGGGATCGAACACCACAGAGTGAGCAGAGGTTCAGACCTTTCGTCCGGCTGTGCTGTGGGCTCCAACTCCGCTCCCACACGGCTACAGGCCCCTCGTTTTAGCTCAGTGGTTCTCCGCCTTCGGGGAGTCACGGGCCCTCCCCCAGGAAAGACCCCGTGTACACCTGTGCAGTGCAGCCCACCCTCCCTGTGCTCAACACTTGAGTTTCACACTTTTTAAAAAGATATTTTACTGATTTTTTACAGAGAGGGAGTGAGAGAGTTAGAAACATCAATGAGAGAGAAACATCGATCAGTTGCCTCCTGCACACCCCCCCACTGGGGATGTGCCCGCAACCAAGTTGTATGCCCCTGACTGGAATTGAACCTGGGACCCTTCAGATCGCAGACGCTCTATCCACTGAGCCAAACCGGTTTCGGCGAGTTTCACACATTTTTATCAAAACACACAGTAAGAAACATTCACATTGTGGCAATACCCAAACATACGCCACATGCAAACAACATTTTATCAAAAAATGCTTACCCTTCCTATAAGAAATATGCTTAGATATTTTCTACTTTATTTTTTAAAAAAAATAAAAACCCTTACGTACTGGTTACAACCTCAAATGGATTTGTTTCTGGACCCCCGCCAGCCATCTCCTCCTAGGGGCTGGTCTTCCTTGGTAATTAGCACTGCTGAGGTACAGCGTGAGCCTCCTAAACACCACTTTCATGGATTACAATTAACTTGGAAAGACTTGGAAAGTGAAGAAAATCTACAAATACCTCAGCTCGTCAGTTCCAGGAAAAATCCCTAACAGTGGCTATTTTGATCCCACAAAATATGGAGTAGGTAACTATTTTACTCCACACAAACGTAGAGTTGGAGCTATACTGGCGGAAGGGGATAATTAGGCAGGCCATTCTGGGCAAAGCCAGAGAGAGCTCCACTCTGCCATTGGAAGTGGTCCCTTAGGCTGCCTCACGGCCAACTCCTGAGCCATTCCTCAGCCCCCACTGAAAGTACTGCTCTGGATTGTTTCCCTCACTGAGCAAGGAGTAGCAGATGATGCAAACTCTACCCCTCTGAACACATTTGGGAATGGCTTTGGGAAGTGGGTCCTAAAGGCCAGCCCAGCCCTCAAAGGCCAGCGCAACAGACTCCACTCCTGCTGGGTCAGAGACGGACTATCTTCGATGCTTCCTTTGCCCAGTATGCTGGGAGGACGCAGGCCACGCTCAGGCATTCATGGAAAACCTGGCTGTGCCAATAAACCGGGGAGTAGGGTAGGCGTGTAGCAGGTGTGAGGAGGGCAAAGCTGCTCACAGGCTCCTTACACACTTCCCAGGCCCTCAGTCCACACTGTGGCTGACCACCCAGCACACACTCTCCTTCCTATTCTGGGAACTATGGTCTCCAGACTGAGGAAAAGCCAGTCCCGCCTCTAGCTGAGGAGTGGCTGAGGTCTTGATTAGACTAAGAGAACAATTCTCAAATCTGGCTTCAGAATCACCTGGAGGGCTTAAAAGATGATCACTGCCCAGCAGGTGTGACTCAATGGTTGAAGTCAACCCATGAACCAGGAGGTCATGGTATGATTCTTGGTCAGGGCACATGCCTGGGTTGCAGGCTTGATACCCAGTAGGGGGCATGCAGGAGGCAGCCAATCAATGATTCTCTCTCATCACTGATGTTTCTCTCTCTTCCTCTCCCTAAAATCAACAAACATACATTTTTTTTTTTTAAAAAAAAAAGGGGGGGGGGGGGATCACTGCTGGGCCCCATCCCAGAGTTCCCAATTCAGGAGGGGGTGATGCTGCAGAGTCTGGCCTGGGGACCACATGTGGGAGAACTACTCTCACAGCCTCAGGTTCTTGGTCCAGGGGAGACCACATGACCCTCACTGCTCCACAGTCGAAGGGAGGACTGGTAGACCTGTGGGTGGGCTGGCTGGTGTGTCTGCTTCCCTGCTCCTGACAGGAACAGGAGCCAGGAAGCACACAGCCCCAAAGACCCTAAGGACCATAACCATGAGGAAGCAGGGATGGCTGGGAAGAGAGAGGAGATGAATCCAGGCCCTTGATGAAACTGCTGATGCAGTAAGACTCCAGTGCTGAGATCATAAATGCCTTCATTGTTTACATGGCAGCCAAAAACACCCTATTACACACCCCATAATGCAAGGAGACCCTTGAACTGGGCATCCCTGTTACCTCCTAGCACCGTTCCCCAGAAACACCCACTGTCTTCTTCACACCTCCAGAACTGGTATGCCTGAGTCATTCTTCTTAAAAAATTTAACTAGCAACTTGGAGGATACACGCTATGCAATGTAAGCAGCACCAGAGAGGAAGGAAAGGAGTTCCACATACTAGTGTGAAATCGTTTCATCAGACAGGGCCGGCAACAGCCGCTGGTACCAGCTGTAGAGGGCTCGGTGGAGGTGTGGGTGCAGGGCCTGGGGGCCGGAAGAGAGGCAGGGGCTCCAGAGGCCTCGGGATCCACCCAGTAAGTGCAACAGGCGGCGGCAGGAACTCTAGGTGAGGAGAGTTGCCTGGTGTCCTGGGAGGGGCTCAGAGAGGATGCCAGGAATGGAGGGAGAGAACCTTCTCCCGCGGTACCCCTCCTCCACCCCTCTGTCTTCCTGCCCCTGTTCCAGAAATGGACACCTCATCTTTATCACCACAGCATGACGCTCCCCCAGGGGATGCTTCCTGCTTCTGAAGCCTTCCCCAGTGACCCCCACTGAACAGCTCCGCACGGAAAGGCCTGCAGTGTCTCAGGTGACCAGGCTAGGCACCTGAGCAAACACCGGGCCTGTCATGGGACAGGACATGAGCAGGTGTGTGCGGAGACCAGACGCAGCTCCCGGCTCTGGTTTCCCACTTCTCAGCCAGCTGATGGCAAAAGGGACGGTTGAGAGATTACACCCACAGAGGGAAGGCTGCCCTGAATCCAAGCTCCATGCTGCTGGCACCTGCTCTACATGTAAGCTCATCGCAGCAGTGGGCGTCCCTCAGTGCTCGGCGGGCACCGGGTCATCCACGCCCTTGACATGCATTAACTCATTTAGCTTCTGATAAGCCTCTGGAGTTGCCACCACCATCATCCAGCTTTGCAGATGAGAAAACTAAGATGCAGAAAGATTAAGCTACTTGCCCAAAGTCACACAGCTAGTTGGAGACCCACAGGGAATTCGCCTTACTTATAATTCAAAATATCAAAAATAGAAATTATTGGTATTTGGAGCCCCAAGTGATTAATTCTCATATATGAAGTTCGGCATTTATTTTAAAATCCCGTGAAGGCATCTATGTGATTTAATGTAATTGGCACTCAATTCACACAGACCTGGGTTTGAATGCCAGTTCAACCCCCTGCAACAGCCCTAAGCTGGTGGGTGCCTTAACCACTCCTCACCTGGGCTTCCTCTTTCAATACCCTACTCCCCTCCCACAGGATCTCCTCAAAGGAGCCACAGGAAGAGAAGAGGGCAGGACTGGTTTGCAGGTGGTGCTCAGCTCACATTAATTCCCTTCTCCTTTAGGATTAAAACGCATCACACTTAAAGGAGACGTCTAAGAAAGTATAAAGTTACAGAAACTTCCACAATGAAAGATGAAGAAAACCTAATAAGACAAAATGGGCAAACTATACATAATTTCCAGAAGCTAAAATGTAAACTAGCAAGAAAAGGTTTTCAATATTTTTGCTAAGTTGGGAAATGCAACCAAAACAATGTCTTCTTTATCCATTTGATTTGCAAAAATTAACAAGATTTATACTCTTCAGTGTTGGATGAGTTAAAAGGAAAAAGACAATTTCACACACCAATGGAAAAAGTAGAAACTGAGAAAGCCTCTTGAAAGTGGGGGGCAATTTGGTAAAATTATCAATTTAAAATTACTCTTTGGCCCAGAAATTCTACCTCCAGGGAAGTAGAAGACTGAAATATCTACGAGTAACAATGATACCGTTCACAGATTCCCCACTATTTTTAGAGCAGAAAATTGGAAACAACCTAAATGTGTCCTTCAAGAAAGAATAGTTAAGCTATGGTACATCCACACTCTCGAATACAGACAGAGAAAGAGGCACACTCCTCATGTCAGTACATACAGGTCTCCAGACACAGTATTAAATTTAAAAAACAAACCTGAGAAAATTTTGTGTGATGCATTTGTCCACGGAAAAGGCCTAGAAGCATTGACACCCCCAGGAGCAGTGCACACACCTCACACCCAGATCTTGGTTTCTAAATACCATTCTAAATACCATTTCTAAATACCATCTCCACTAAAAGAACCAAGACTCTGGAGAATGGCTGATTCCATGGCTGGAATGTACAGGTTGAATCTTGAAGATGTTGTGCCAGCAGGTAAAGCAATTCTCAAAGAATGAAGAGGATGTGTAAAAAGGGCAAATGAGTCAGCATGATGGGGCCCCTGCAGGCCAAGTCTGGGACAATTTAAGCAACACAATGAACAATGAGAGCAACAGACTTATAGATGTAGAAAAAAACTATGGAACTGGGAAATCCCATCTGTCAACTACCAACTTGCGTGATTCAGGTAAGACTCATCAATGGATTCTAAGATAGTGAAGAAGGTGTGAAGAGTAACACACAGTCTCAAGTTGTCTTACTATGAGGTACATAGTAACTAGAGAGATGAAAATGGTTAACTTTCCTGTGAGGGAACCTGGTGCCTTAACCAAGGAATGAGTTAGTATGACCAGTGACAGGGACTAGTGACAGCATATGGAACATGCTAAGACAGCTCCTTAAAAAAAATAAGTAAGGAGAGCAAGGTGTGCATATGTATGAAATATAAGTAAATTCCTGAGGGTTAGGTCCATGATGGCACTTCCATTAAAAGCACAGAGACAAAACAAGGTTGGCTGTCTTGGGGTTCATTCTGGTCTCCCCAGAATACGTTATCCTCACAGACTTTCTGCTCCAGGACACTGGGAAAAAGCTGTTTTAAATGCTCCCTCAAGACCACTTCATCACTCATGTTCCACGAGAAGCAATGACACAATCAAGCCTCCTTCACTGCAAATTTGTGCTCATTTTCTCTCCGCGACAGCTGAGCATCCTAACACCGTGAGTTGCTGAGGATGCTAGAGGGACTTTCCAGGGAATAGCTATGTACATAATCTGGAAGGAAGGTTTTTGTAAGAAACCAGAATAACAGTCTTGGTCCAGAGTCTCCTTCTCTGCTCTGTCTGGTTGGGTTCTTGAGATGCTCAGCCATGGGATGCGGGTCGGGGTCAGTTGGCCTCACACGCCTTTCCATTCGGTGCCTCTGGTGCATTTGCAGGTCTGCTGGCTGGGAAACGCTCCAGCAGGCAGCTGGCTAAAGGGACTTTGAGGGCCAACAGTTCTCTCTGTATCGCACATCCTGCCTCGCTGGTGCTTCGCAGTTCACAACGCACTCTCATGTACATTATTTTATTTTACCCTTTCCTTAAGGTGATTAAAAAAAAAAAAATCAACATTCAGTTGAATAGCCTTATGACAAAATATCAGTTTTCAAAACAGTGTGACAAACTATGTCCCCTGTTGACTTAGAATCTACTTGGGAAACAGGACTTGTACGTGGGGAGATAAACACTGAGATGGCATGAGCCAAATAAAAAAAGAGGTAAGTAGCTACTAGAATTAGTATGATTAACTCTGTCGCTGAGTTCAGTAGAAATCCCGCCCTCCTTTGTCTTTGCATCTGTCCAGCATCCATCCATTCAAACAGTGTCTTCCGGACAAACCATCCTCGTAACACCGGCTTGTTGCACTGCAGGCATGTGTACTGGGCACAGCACCCCAGGGACCGGACATGGCCTTCTGACACCAACCCTCCATCAGAACAACCACATGTTCCCATGTGGGCACCATGATTGTCTTCCTTCAAAGAAACCAATAACTGAACCTTCTAGGAGTAAACATTTCTGCAAAGAACTCCCCAAAAGAAAGGCCTTCACCTACATCCAAAGTAAAAATTCCACTTAAAGAAAATTCCTCTCATCCACAGAAAAATTAGGCTTACTTCTTCACCGATGCCGAGGGCGTGGGAGGTTCCAAAACACTTCAGAACAGGAGTTAGCGAGTGGCAGGTCCAGGATCACACCCAGCGGGACTGCTGTCCCCCCTCACAGTCCACACCCTCCACTGTGAGCCCGGACGAAGCAGGCAACAATTTCATGCAACATTCAAATGCCACCCCACCCCCTCGCCCGGTTTAGGTGCCCTGAGGGGCAGGTGACAGATGAAACACGCCTCTTAGCAGCCCCCACCACCCCCGACACAAAACATTCAGAAGCAAAGCAGAAACCTAGAAGACGGCCTTTCCCACTGCCCATACTTGTTTCCTACCCAAAGGAGTACTTTCCGATCTGTCAGTATAGCCGAACCCGGGCGGGAGGAACGCACCGTTATGTAATGTCAGAGGGCAGGCCACAAGGGGAAGGGAAAGCGGGGCCCACACAGACATCCTCTACCTTTGACACAGTGTTTCAGTCTTCCTGGGCCTACACATGATGGCTTTTCCCGGGAGGTGGTCCCAGCTCCCTGCAAATGTCTCAGTCTCCGTTTACTGACAGGCAACGCCAGAAAGAAAGAAAATACAAAAAGCAAAGATGCCAGGGATGCTGTCGGGGGCTAGGGGCCGGCGGCGAAGGGCAGCGTTGCGAAGATGGACGGAAGATGTCCCACGTATATTTACACCCAACATGTTTACATCCTCAACATGGCGAGGCCCTCCACGCCCGGCTTCGCCAGAAACGCCCTGGAGACGCACCGGCGGCGCCGGTCCGCGGTCCCGGCCCGGACGCCGGTCTGCAGCGCCCGCGCGGGGCCGCCGGGTCCCGGAGGACGCGGCCGCGGTACCCCGCCGCTGCGAATTTCCATGACAACCGGCGCCCCGCGGCCGGCGCCGGGTGTCAGGGATGCGCGCCGCCCCCCGCGACGGGCACCCGGGTCCCGGCTCCGCGGCGCCCCCGGCCACCTACCTGGGCCGCCCCGGCTGGCCGCGCCCGCCCGCTGCCCCGCCGTCCGCCCGCCGGGTCGCGCGCCCGGGCCCCGCCGCTGCAGCGCCGCCGCCGAGTCGCCGAGTCGTGGGCTCCGGCCCGGCTCCAGGGGCTGGTCCTCCGGCTCCGGCCTCCGCCCCGCCGCCGCGCCACAGCCCGCACCCGGCCCGCCGCCGCCGCTCTGGAAGCCGGGCCACCAGCCCCGCCCCGGCCGCCCCGCCCCTGGCCGCGCATGCGCCCCGCCGGGCCCGCCCCAGACCGGCTGGAGCCCGGCTCCCGGCTCCCGCGAGACCCGCGGCCGCGGGGCTGTCACCTGCGGGGCTCCGGGCCGCGCACCTGCCGGGCCGGTGTGAGCGCCCGGCGGGGCCCCGGTGCGCGGTCCTAGGAGAGCACCCGGGCCGCCCCGCCGTTTGCCCGCGGGATGAGCGCAGTCCGACATGCAGGTGCCCTCACCCCGGGAGAAGTTAGGAAACGCCAGACTTAACCCAGAAACACGCACAAGTACCGTCTTACTGCCAAAAGCAAATAAACAGAAGAAGAGAAACATAAAACCCTTCCAGACTATGCTGCTACATAAATGGGCATTTGTAGACTTCTCCCCCAAAGCTCTATTTTTTTTTACAGGAAAATAAAATAGAATTGTGGAAGAAATTTTTTATTTTAATATAACTTTAAACCTTAATATTTCTGCTTGAGAAAGAATAAATATGGAACTGGAGATAAACATTTTATCTTGAAGTCTTCAAATTCTATCAGAAAAAAACTATTTCTTAAAAATTATTAAAAGAACCATTTTAATTCAATAAACCTTAACATTTCTCAGCGTTCACATCCCTCGGGTATGAAAGCTAGCATTTATAATTTGCCTTTAAACGGAAATATATTAACCTATTAAAAATAAAAGATAAACAGTTCTCTGATCTCATTTAGAATTATATCAGAAACTCCTCGTGTCACCAAAAACTAAATTCAGATAATAGTCTGGAATAAAAATAAACAAATATAAAACTACTTTAAAGGTGTAATTTATTTTCTGACTTTTTACTTTATTTCTCCTCTGCGGAGTAGTTTATTAACAAAACACATTTTATTACTTTTTCAAATAAATGGAAAGAAATGCCAGAACTTTAGCCCTAGGATAAAATTAAAGTCAGAAAATCAAACAAACTTGTGGAAATGCAAAAGTATTTTTATATTTTATTTTCTAAAATAAGAGTAACCAATGAGACAGTCACAGTTGGCACATTTACCCAGCCAAACTACTAATAGTGTCTCCTTTCACTCTCAAAAATGTTCTCAAAGAAGTTCAGACAATATATTTTATGGTCATGCTAGCTGTAATCAAGTTGAGAGAATTTTTAAATCTTAGCTTAAAAAGAGAAAGACACTTAATTTCACAAACATTTAAAAATAGACATCAATTCAATTTCAACAATTTATTCATTTAACATAGTAACAAACACTGAATGAAGATCAGGCTTTTAATAACATTTGTCACTCTATTGCTGTGTGTTTAATTAGTGGCTTTTTTTATTTCTCAATATGAACAACTGTAACAAACATAGAGCCATTCTTCAAAACTATATGAAACAAATTATCAACCTTAAATAGAAATTCTGAATTGTTAGTCACAGGAACTCAAAATAACAAAGATATATTGATTTGTTATGAAATACATACACACACTTTTGTGGAAATGGAATTTTCTGACATTTTAGTGTTTTTGTATTCCATTATCTCTCTTCTATAGAAATGATCAGGCCATTTGCCAGTTTTTCTCATGAAGTCATAAATCTTAAAGAGAAGCTACATTCTCCACTGGCAGCTGATACTGGCCAACTGATTTTGTATGTAAATATATACAAAATAACTCAGAAGTGAATTGTTGCTACACATATGCTTTTGCACTCCAGGGGGAGTCAGAAATTAACTTGATTAAAACCCACATCTCTGCAGCTCAGTGAAAAGGTCTGTCCAGACAAGACTCTTTACCTCCCCCTGGTGGAGAACTGTCATGCTGTAATGACCACATTAAAACAAAACCCTCCATGGCTATCTGCTGCCAAACTGTTATAATAAACACAAAAATTTCTGGTGGTAAGGCAGGATGCCTTATTTTATTTTTTAAATTACTTTATTTTTTTAAATATATTTTATTTATTTCAGAGAGGAAGGGAGAGGGAGAGAGAGATAGAAACTTCAATGATAGAATCATTGACTGGCTGCCTCCTGCACACCCCTACTGGGGGTCGAGCCTGCAATCCGGGCATGTACCTTTGACTGAAACGAACCCGGGACCCTCCAGTCTGCAGGCCAGTGCTCTATCCACTGAGCCGAACCAGCTAGGGCAGGATGGCCTTTTAGAAGAGATCCTTCTGGGCAATGTACAACTAGAGCAACCATATGTAACAGCCCTGAATAATAGTCACTAAAAACAAGCCAGCCATTTCTCCCGCTCCGCAGCCAAGGAGTGAGCAATCTGCTCTGCTGGCGGGAACACCTGCGTGCTGGGCCCAGCAGACTGCTCCAGACCCAGAGCAGGGGGCAACGCAAGCGATCTCCTGGGGTGATTTGACAACATGATTTTCTCCTTATCCAGCCCTCAGATGAGGGATGACCCTGTCTCCCTAGAATGTTCAATCAGCAAAAAACAGGCATGGACAATGCACAGAAAATAAAATTAAAATGACTAACAAACAAATGCGGGAAATATTAACAATCACTTGTGAACAAATAAATACCAAAGAAACAACACTATCAGTCAAGTCCAAGTCCTCCACCCTGTCCTGGCTTTTCTAGAACTCTCTACGAGGAAAATTTAGAGGAAGCATGAGGGAAGAGAGACTTCCCTTTTCCTGTCCAGTGCTGCCCTGGCTGTGCAGCCCTAGCACTGATGGAAGATCATGGCAGGGGCAGTTGGTTCCAGATCTCTTTAGGGACTTTTTTAGGGGGACTCCCAGGACCCATCTCAGCCTCTTCCGATAATGCCCAAACTTCCATCTTTGCCAAACTCTGCTGAGTTCCTAAATTACCAGCAGCACCAGCAGGAGCCCTCCCTCAAAGTCCGAGGGCCAGCTCCCAAGAACGTCCTTCTCAGCACTCTTCCCCTGGCTCCCTGCTGCTCCCGCAGTTGCTCTCTCAGATAACCTCAGTGCTCCGTCCCTGCCCTTCCACCCTCCACGCCCATACGATTCATCTCTCTACTAAATTCTACTTGGTGAAATCCCTAACATATTATATATTTATCCTAATTTATTCTTAGATTCATACATTTAGGTCATTCCCTTTTTCTATTAAAAAGAATACTGTAATAATAAACATTTGTACCCGTCTCTGGGTACACGTAGGTGAGAGCTGTCCTATGATGTGGAGCCAGAAGAAGGGTTGCTAGGTGACAGGGATGAGCATCTTCATCTTTGCTGGACAAACTCTCACCCTGTGCTTCAGGAAAGCACTTTTACTCTCTACTAGAGGCCCGGTGCATGAATTCATGCACCAGTGGGGTCTAATGGCCTGGCCTTTGGGATTGGGCCAAAACTGGCTCTCCGACCCCCCTTGAGGGATCCCAGATTGCAAGAGGGCACAGGCCAGGCCAAGGGACCCCACTGGTGCATGATCAGAGCCTGGGAGAGATGCAGGAGGTTGGCCAGCCAGGGAGGGATAGAGGGAGAGCTCCAGGGCATGTCTGGTCCATCTTGCTCAGTCCTAATTGGCCAGACCCCAGCAGCAAGCTAACCTAATGACTGGAGCATCTGCCCCCTGATGGTCAGCGCACATCATAGTGAGTGGTTGAGCAGCCTTAGCATTTTATTAGTATATTACGTTTGATTGGTTGAACGGTCAATTGGTCAACCGGACACTTAGTATATTAGGCTTTTATTATATAGGATTTTATTCATCACAGTTTGCATCCCTCCCTCGGGTATTACTAATGGCCCCGAGACCAAAGAAGGAAGCTGCCCTGGCTTCCATGTGGTAAAATAGTGGTAGAAGGGTCTGAGGTGAACAGAGGTGGCCTGAAAAGCTGGACTAGGTCCTGGCCCTGTTTAACTTTGAGAGCGGGAGCAGCAGATCTCCGAGGGCCGATGCTTCGGCAGGGGAGGAACAGGCATCTCGCTTGGTGTTACAAATAATGTATTTCCAGACGTTCTTCATACTGGTTCCTGCCAAGATGCCCTTGGTCCAGCTGCGTCTGGTCCCCTGAGGGCTGACAGCCTGGGGCCTCTCCAGGCTGGAGGTGCTGGACTCTCCCCCAGGCTGGGTTCCACAGGGCCAGAGCTCTAGGCCTCACCGAGTCCCACCACCTCTTACCTCCCCAGGGTTCCGCCAGGGACCCTGCATCAGTCCATGTCCACTTCCTCCCTTTCCTGCCGTCCCAGGGCCTCTCTGTCCTGACACACACACACACACACACACACACACACACACACTCACACACACACACACACACACACACACACACACACACACACCTCCATGAGAAGCCGTCTCCTAGCCTGGGTTCTGACGGCGGCCTCCAGTGGTGGCCACCATGCCTGGGAGACCACAAATCCTACTGCAGGTTCCAAGTCAGTGAACAGGCGTCCTAACACCCTGAGACTCCGCTTCCCAACCATCCGGGCAGGTGGAGGCTAGTTTGCTGAAATTGTAATTCATTTCTTCCCCTAGGAAAATAACATGTTTATTCACAACAACTCTGTGGCCTGGCAGTGTCCTCCCTCTTTTCCAGGTGAGAGAGATGAGGCCTACGTTAAAATACCTGGCCCGAGGGGCCAGGTCAGGACTTGAACAAGAGCGGGCCTGACTTCCCATTTTCTGACTTGCCACCCAGACTCGTTGGGTAGAAGCAGTGGGGAATCCGGGGTGCTTCCCCAGGCCCCCAGCTTCCTGCCTGGCCAAACAGCCGCACACCCGTGCCGGCCCTGTCAAAGTGCCTGCAAATTTAGCGTCCCTCCTGGTATACACTTTGTATACCTCTGAATGCTCTGGCTTCTCACTGCCACACGCTGCCACTTTGGTGGCGTTTTCTTACCTGCTCCTGCCTGTGTATGGCCCTCAGGGGCGGGTGCTGGCCCCTGCTCACCTGCAGCCGTTCTTTTCGGGGTAGCCAGGCCGTGGCCCTAGAAACACACCCAGTTGCATCTTCCCTTATGATAAAATTCAAAAAACTAGGAAGCAGGCATCACTCAACATTTTTTTAATCTGTCTTTATTTTTCCTGTGCAAATATAAATGGAGGCATAATTAATAGTTAAGGCTTTTAAAATATATGCATTTTGAGAATACATTGCTAGTTACATTTTGCTGATGATATGACCTTGCATCTTAACTTCCTTTAATAGACCGTTTACATTTATTTTTTAAAAGCTAAAATGGTTAAATGATTCATAGAAGAGACCCATCAAAATACATACTTGAAAATGCAGCACCTTTTGTATGAACAATATCAGGGCCCAGTTATGTGGTATATGGATTATTACTAGAGGCCTAGTGCACAAAATTCGTGCATGGGGGGGGGGGTCCCCCTCAGCCCAGCCTGCACCCTCTCCAATCTGGGGCCCCTTGGGGAATGTCTGACTGCCGGCAGTCGGTTATCCCACTCACAATCCTGGACTGCTGGCTCCTGATTGTTCACCTGCCTGCCTGCCTGGTTGCTCCTATCTGCCCCCTTTGCCAGCCTGGTCACCCCTAACACCCCCCCTGCCATCCTGGTTGCCCCCAACTGCATCCCCTTCTGACCTAATTGCTCCCAACTGCCCCTCCCACCATCCTAATTGCCCCCAACTTCCCCCCCACCAGCCTGGTAACCCCTCACTGTGCCCCCACCAGCCTAATCACCCCCAATTGCCCCCCTACCAGCCTGGTTGCCCCTAACTGTCCCCCCTGACAGTCTAGTCACCCCACACAGCCCCCCTGCCAGCCTAATCACCCCCAACTTCCCCCCTACTGGCCTGGTCACCCCCAATTGCCCCCCTCTGCCACCCTGGTCTCCCCCTAACTCCCATCCCCCCTCCGCTGGCCTGGTTGCCCCCAACTGCTCCCCCTGCTGGCCTTGTCATTCCTAACTGCCCCCCCCCCTGCCAGCCTGGTTGCTCTCAACTGCAACCCCCTCTGATCTAATCACCCCCAACTTCCCCCTGCCAGCCTGTTTGCCTCTAACTGCCCCCCCCTTGCTGGCCTGGTTGCCCCCAACTGCGCCCCCTCTGACCTAATCACTCCTCACTGCCTCCCCTGCCAACCTGGTTGACACCCCTACCCCTGCCGCCATCCTAATTGCCCCCAACTGCCCCCCCCACACCAGCCTAGTCGCCTCTCATACCCCCGCCCCCCACCAGCCTGGTCACCCCACGCAGCCTGCCTGTTTAGTCATTTGCTCATCCCCTACTAACCCCCGGCTGGCCTGGTCATAGGCAGCCATCTTGTGAGGGCATGAGGGTTAATTTGCATATTACACCTTTCTTATATAGGATATCAGACCACAAAAAAAGGTCAAAAGTTGCCAAAGCAAAATGGGACATTTTTTCTGAGAAGGGGGAAAAAAGAGGAGGAACAGAAAGAGGAGGAAGAGGAAGGAAGGAAGGAAGGAAGGAAGGAAGGAAGGAAAGAAGGAAGGAGGGAAGGAGAGGAGGGAGGGAGGAAGGGAGGATATTAAGGTGGGAAGGGAAGGAGGGAGGCAGGGAGGGGAGGGAGGGAAGGAGGTAAGGAGGAAAGGGAGGGAGGTGGGAAGGGAGGGAGGGAGGGAGATGGAAAGGGAGGGAGGTGGGAAGGGAGGGAGGGAGGGAGATGAAAAGGGAGGGAGGTGGGAAGGGAGGGAAAGAGGTAAGGAGGAAAGGGAGGGAGGTGGGAAGGGAGGGAGGGAGGGAGGGAAGGAGACTAAAGAGAGGAGAAGGAAAAGCTGCCCGTACGGCCTGTCTGCATGGGGGAGGAGTTCTCTTCGGGGAATTTCCAATGGGTGTTTAAGCAAAGGACGGACCATTATGGTTTAATTCACATCATAGAGCCCAAATGTATAAATATCTTATAAAACGTTAATGGAATTCCAAGGGCTGGGTTTAAGAGCTACATTCTGTACTCTGTGCTCTTGGCTAGCTAAGAGCTTTGCCTCTGGATGTAATTCCGAGGGAGGGGGCGGGTTCCTGGGACGAAGGGGCAGCTTGTGAAGGTGTGGCCTAAGGATCTCATCCTGTCCAAGTCCCAGGTGTCCAGCCCATTCCCAGCTCCACCTGAAAGGCCCTCCCAGAGCCGCAGCCGGGCCAGAGGCCGCCCCAGTCCCTCCGGGGGCTGGAGGGGGAGGCGCCTTCCCAGCGGAGATGCTCTCTCTCTCCAGGGAAACAGACTCCCGTTCCTCGGGGCTGGAGGGCAGGGCGTCCGGGTCTGCGTCACAGTGACCTCGGATGGGGTGGCCTTGCCTCATCCTGAGCTTGTCACAGCTCCACCGAGGGCTGGGTTTCCAGGGTCACAAAGAGCCCCTGAGGAGGTACCAGGTTCCAGAATCTGCCTCAGACACATTCAGCCTCGGCCTCAGACACAGGGCGGAGGCAGGTGCCAGAGGGGGCGGGTGGGGGTGATCATGAGTAACAAAGGGAAGGTCAGACGTCTAAGAACTCCTCAGGGGTGAAAAATAGGAGTTCAGTGTCCACGATTTCATTCGCTTGGCCTGGGGACACCGGCACCCCACAAGGCCCTGCCCCTCGCAGGCTTCTCCCCGGACCTGGTCAGAACCTCCGCCTGACTGTGGCTGACGGAACACGTCCCGTTTCCCAGGTGAGGAGCCGAGGCTCTGCCTGCAAAGGGCGGGGGAGCTGGGCTGCAGCCTGCCGAGGCCCTGGCCCTGGGCCTCAGAGGGTCTCGCAGACCGCCTTCACTGCCCTTTGGCCTCTGGTGCCCGCGCGGCGCCCTCAGGCTGAGGGCTGGGCCCAAAGAGCCGCGCCCGGCTCTCCAGGTGGCTGAGGCGCTGCTTCACCGCCACCTGGTTGGCGCTGTACTCCGCCAGGAGCCGCGCGAACCTGGTCTGCAGTGTGTCCAGGGAGGACTCCAGGTGCTCCACCTTCTCCTCGATGTCCTCGGGGCCGGCCCCGGCCTTGGCCAGGTCCTCGTCGATCAGGTTGTCCTTCATCAGGATCTGCCGCCCCTTCTCCTCCAGGGCCTTCTTGGCGTCGGGGTACTCGGTGAGCGCCTCCATCAGGTCGTCCTTGGAAAGGCAGAACAGGTCCGAGTAGCCGATGCTCCGGATGTTGGCCGTCCGGCGGTTCCCGGACTTGCTCCCCTTGATGTTCAGGATGCTGATCTCCCCGAAGTAGCTCCCGTCGCTGAGGACCACGAACTGGGTGAGCCCGTCGTCGGCCACCACCGCCAGCCTGCCCTCCTTGATGATGTACATCTCCCTGCCGATGTCGCCCTTCCTGCAGATGTAGTCGCCGGGGCTGAACACGGCGGGCCGCAGCTTCAGCACCAGCTCCACCAGCAGCCCCGCCTCGCAGTCCTGGAAGATGCGGACCTTCTTCAGGGTGTCCAGGTGCACGTTGATGGCGATCTCGGCCTTCAGCTTGTCCGGGAGGCTCTTGAGCACCTCCCTCTCGTCCACCGTCTTGCGGTTGGCCCACAGGTAGTCAAACCACCGGATGACCCGCGTCTCCAGGTCCTTGGTCACCTTGCGGAGCTGCATGTACTGTTTGATGGCGTCGATCTTGGCCTGGAACTCCGTCCGGGAGGCGTTCATGTTGGAGATCATGGAGCCCACGTTGCCCACGATGGTGGCGAAGATCAGGACGCCCACCAGGAAGTCGACGACGACGAAGAGGTACTCCCCGTCTCTCACGGGGGGCGGGGTCTCTCCGATGGTGGTGAGGGTCAGGGTGGACCAGTAGAGGCTGTAAATGTACTTCCTGGAGAGGCGCCCGTACTCCGGGTTCGAGACGTTGGGGTAGACCCAGGAATCTGTGCCGAAGCCGATGAACTTGGAGATGGCGAAGTAGATGCAGGCGTTCCAGTGGATGATGACGAGGATGTACAGAACCAGGTTCCCGATCCTGAACATGTTGGGGTAGCTGGTCCGCGTCTCTGTGCGGTCAAAGAACTCAAAGAGCCGGGCGAACTTCAGCAGGCGGTTGAACCTCAGCTCCGGGCAGTTGACGCCCAGCTTGAGGTAGGCCAGGTCTGTGGGCACGAGGGACAGCACGTCCAGCTTGAACTGCAAGGTCTCCGAGTAATGCCGCCACAGCCTCCGGGGGTCCCTGACCATCAGGCCCTGCTCCAGGAAGCCTAAGGAAGGAGGTGGAGGTCACCTGGGCACCAAAGAGGCTGTGTTTTTGACCAGGGCCCACAGAAAGATACTTCGTACTGTGGCTACAGAAGACATGGTGGTACACTAATATTAGAGACCACTCCAAAAACCACACTCACCGCTCCGACAGGAAATGTACTGATATTTGCCAGTCTATGATGTCCTAATCCATTTTATTCAATTAAAATTATAGACCAATTGGGTCCATTTGACTGTGGTTTGGGCATTAGAGATAGAAGAAATGATTATTAAATTCTGTAACATAAATGGAAGTTATATTTTCTAAGGAGTCCTTGAAAATGAGATACATGGCATAAGCTTTACTGTCTGAGATTTGCTTTAAAACAATCCAGCCAAGAAAGGGGTGGGGGGTGGGGGTGGAAACAAGATTAGCAAAATGTCGATGACTGTTGAAGCTGGGCGAGCGTACCTGAGGAGCCATAACACCGCTCGCTCTGCTTGGGGGCATGTTTGAAACACGAATAAGAATGGTAAAGGCACAGGTGGTGGCCATGCAGCTGGCGTCACAGTCACCAGTGGGCGGGAGCTGCCTGACGGAGACTCTGTCCGGGGAAGCCGTGTTCTCCTTGCTGGCCGCACAAGACGCCAGCCAAGGGGCCCTGGGAGCATGGGCCGGGAGCCCGCCCCGAGAGCCAGACGGGCCTGGACCCGGGGGGCCGGGACATCCCGCTCCCTAACCCCGTTCTTTACGTCATTCTTTGGTTAACTCGTGTTCACTGAGAACCTAGACCCAGCAGTCGGACTCGCAGCCGGGGCCGCATGCAGCCACGAGGAATATTTCTGTGGCCCAGCCGACATAATGGTATGTAAGAAACATTTTAATAAAAATTTTGTAACTTAATTTTTACAATATCCCATTATACATTATTAAGAACGAACTACAACGCTCACTAAGGACTGGTTACTATAATCGTGTTGCATCCATTTCCCTTACGTGCCTCACCCGCAGGCGCACCATTTCTCTCCACTAATACCGGCAGCGAATATTTCAGCAGCCGATGGCCACGTCATTAGAGTTGGACTGACCTGTTTGGTGTGCCCAACAGGAAGTATTTCGCTTTCGGAGAACAAGAAAAATGGGTTTGTGTTACCCTTATTAATTTGTGCAGCTATTCAGTGTCTGGTAAGTCAATGTTCAAGAAAAAATATTAATTTTATTAAAATGTTCTATTATTTTATGTTAACGATGATTCATTTGTTTCAGCCCTTTGTATTCGGCATGTCTCTATGGAGATAAACCTACGTTTCTATGAAAACTGAAGCTTTTGTGTTTTTGCCGCCCACATACACTTCAACCTTGTTTATTCGGCCTGTGTTAGCCTTTGGGTTTGACATGCTTGGCCTAGACCATTACATGACACTCCTTGAGCCTTGAGACTCCTCAATACTTCCTTATTTCATTTTTTTTTTTTCCATTTTGAAGAGTTTGGTGTTTTGTTTTGTTTTTTTTCCTCCCCTTTGGAACATAATCCACAGCCAATTGGTTTCTTGCCCACCTGCCTCCTCCCCCCTGGATTCCTGCTGAGCCTTAGGCTGCCAGGGCAGCACCAAGGCACCAGGAGGGCGGGCCATGCTGGAGCCAGAGTGCCCTGGGACAGCCAGCCGCGGAGCTGGGCCACTCCAGGGGCAGTTGTGTCTTGCTAGGCTCACGTGACTGCGGAGTGGCCGACCCCCGGGACCGGCTCAGTCACTGTGCAGGCTCGGGCTGTGTGCATGGGGACTTCGGGCTCTGACGTGGATGGAAGCAGGGGGGCTGCTGGGGAGTGACCCTGGACTCTGGGCCACTCAGCGTCTCTGGCCGATGGAGAGTCCTGCCTGCCATCTCCCGCTCAGCAGTTCTCTGGGGAACGGAGGTGGCAGGGTCGCCCTGCGCACTGCCGAGCTGTGTGGCTTGTTGCTGTGATCCGGCATGTTTATATCGACAGCTATGGCACGGTTTTTAGCTAAAAAATCTTGGAAGTCACCAGCAGGGCCTCCACAAGCTTTCATGATGTCTTCGTGCAAATCAGAAAAAGGTGCCCAAAGAGGCAGGGCTGGGGCTGGGGCTGCGGCTGGGGCTTCAGCCAGAGGCACCGCAGGAAGGCCTGTTCCAGTCAGTCTCCACGCTGAGTGCTCCCCTGACAGCCACGGGCGGCAGCTCCTGGTCCGCCGCCCCAGCGGAGACTGACTGACTCTGCCTCCTGCCTCGGCCGCGCTGGGCGGGGCTCTGAGATGGTGATGTGGCCTCCCTATTTCCAGTGTCAGTGGGAACCTCTGTGGCCCAGAAAGACAGCTTGACCTCCACAGGGTCACCCGGCTCACTGGGACGAGAAGACCAGAACCCAGGGGTCATGACCCCTGCTTGGGGCTCTGTCCCAGGAGCAGAGGGAGCGTGAGGTGGCACCCCTGTCCCTGCTGCCGGCTCCTCAGACCTGCCTGGCCTCCAGGGGTCAGGGGTAGCCTATTGCCCTGGATCTCCCTGAACATGGTGTGGTCTCCTGGGGCTTCCTGACCTGGCCTGTGGCCGGGCCCGGGACCCGCGGGGGGGGGGGTGGGGGCACTCACCTGTCCGGGCCCAGGCCCCGGGGGGGACACTCACCTGTCCGGGCCCCGTGGGGAGCACTCACCTGTTCGGGCCCTGTGGGGAGCACTCACCTGTCCGGGCCCCGTGGGGAGCACTCACCTGTCCGGGCCCCGTGCAGAGCACTCACCTGTCCGGGCCCCGTGGGGAGCACTCACCTGTCCGGGCCCCGTGGGGAGCACTCACCTGTCCGGGCCCCGTGGGGAGCACTCACCTGTCCGGGCCCCGTGGGGAGCACTCACCTGTCCGGGCCCCGTGGGGAGCACTCACCTGTCCGGGCCCCGTGGGGAGCACTCACCTGTCCGGGCCCCGTGGGGAGCACTCACCTGTCCGGGCCCCGTGGGGAGCACTCACCTGTCCGGGCCCCGTGGGGAGCACTCACCTGTCCGGGCCCCGTGGGGAGCACTCACCTGTCCGGGCCCCGTGGGGAGCACTCACCTGTCCGGGCCCCGTGGGGAGCACTCACCTGTCCGGGCCCCGTGGGGAGCACTCACCTGTCCGGGCCCCGTGGGGAGCACTCACCTGTCCGGGCGCGCACCAGCACGTCCAGGCCGTAGAGGACGTCGGCCGTGTAGTCCAGGACCAGCCACAGTGCCAGGTGCTCGGACTGCAGCTCGTCGAAGCAGGCCCTGCCCGGCGACAGGAGAGGTGTCTGCGGGGCCTGTGCCCCGCCTCATCGCCCCGATGAGGGACCAGGCTCCGAGCTTCTGTCCGAGGTCACATGGCTCAGAAGAGCCGGGATTGACCCCGAGCGCGAGCCCTGCTTGCTCTGAGCAGGGAGCCCGCGGCCGGCGGGTCTCTGGGCCTCGCTGCTGGGCCCAGAGCAGCTGAGGACCCCCCTCCCGGGCCAAAGACACAAGCATTTCTGGAGGATTAACCACGGAACGAGCCAGTAAATGCTTTCTGCTTTCTCCATCTTTATGTTCCCGCTTCTCATGCTGACAACACCCCACAGAGCAGCAGCCTGCCTCTCTCCCGGCGGCTGGGAGAGGCCCTCATTCTCCCTGCTTCCCCCCAACTCACCCTCAGAGGAGGGGAGACCACCTGGCTCAGGTGACCCCGAAAGCAAACCCCTGACCCTCAGAGAGCCCGGGCTCTGCACACCTGCCGTGCGGCCCGGGCAGGCGGCTCCCGCACCAGGAGAGCGGACTCACCTGCCCTCTCACCTGCAGGCTGGCTCCGGACCCACAGCCCTGCGTGCCCTCACCGAGCGGCACCTCTGCCCGCGCCCCCACCACTGCTCACGCACCCCACAGCCCTGTGTGCCCTCACCTCTGCCCCGCACCCCACCACGTGCTCACATAACCCACAGCCCTGCGTGCCCTCACCTCTGCCCGCGCTCCCACCACGTGCCCACGTACCCACAGCCCTGTGTGCCCTCACCTCTGCCCGCGCCCCCACCACTGCTCACGCACCCCACAGCCCTGCGTGACCTCACCTCTGCCCGCGCCCCCACCACTGCTCAGAGAAGCCCCAAAGCCTGTGCATCTCCTACAGTGGCACCTGCGTGCAGGCCGCTCAGGAATGCCCACAGCTCCCTGCCTCCCTCCCCGCGCCTCCTCCTGCCCCGGAATAGCAGCGCCCACCCCGTGTCCTTGCCCAGCAGCCTGCCGGGAAGAGCCCCCAGCCGCCTGCTCATTCTCAGAGAGTAGCAGCTTACCCCTTATCATTTCCCGAAGGTTGGTTAGATAACCCCAAACCCCCCGGTGTTCCCCAGAAAAGCACTAGCTCTGTCCCCGAATGCCTGCGAAGCGCCTCCCCAGAGTCCCTGCCCCCAGAAGAGGAGCTGCCCCTGCTCAGCCCTCCAGGCGCCCAGACTCCCACCCCCCTCCAGGGGCCCCTTCGGGCTGCCTTTTTGTCTCTGGGCTTGAACAGGAAGCCCCGAAGCCACAGTCACTCAGACATGCAGCCTCTTGTCCCCGCGTCCCTGCCCTGTACCTGGCTCAGAGGCCCCCGCCTCCGCCCGGAGGGGAGACAGCACGCCCGCCCTCTCCTCAGGCCCCCTGCGTGCCCACCGGGCCAGCAGCCAGGCTCTGTCCTGCCGGCTCGCCCAGGAAAGGCCGCCCTGCCCCCGCCCCCGGCCCTGGGAGCAGCCTCTTCCCAGGAGAGACCCCGAGTCCCCCTCCCTTTGCAGGTTATGAGAGAGCTGCTCTTGCCTCCCTCTCTGGCTTCCTTACAGAAGTCCCTGCGCCTCTGCTTGTCCCCGGAAAAGCCACCGCCCACCGCCCACCCTGCATCCCGAAGCACGTGCTGGCCCGGGACCCGCCCCAGCCCTGCAGGCTGCTCAGGAGCCAGAGGCCCTGCTGCCTCATGCGATCAGCTCCCCCTGCACCGCCCACAGCCCAGTCAGAGAGCAGGCACCTGCCCCAGAGCACCCTGCCCTCACAGCACCCTGCCCCAGAGCACCCTGCCCTCACAGCACCCTGCCCCAGAGTACCCTGCCCCAGAGCACCCTCCCCTCACAGCACCCTGCTCCAGAGCACCCTGTCCTCACAGCACCCTGTCCTCACAGCACCCTCCCCTCACAGCACCCTGCCCCAGAGCACCCTGTCCTCACAGCACCCTGCCCCAGAGCACCCTGCCCCAGAGTACCCTGCCCTCACAGCACCCTGTCCTCACAGCACCCTGCCCCAGAGTACCCTCCCCTCACAGCACCCTGCCCCAGAGCACCCTCCCCTCAGAGCACCCTCTCCTCAGAGCACCCTGCTTCAGAGCACCCTGTCCTCACAGCACCCTGCCCCAGAGCACCCTGCCCCAGAGCACCCTGCCCTCACAGCACCCTGTCCTCACACCACCCTGTCCTCACAGCACCCTGTCCTCACACCACCCTGTCCTCACAGCACTCTGCCTCAGAGCACCCTGTCCTCACAGCACCCTGCCTCAGAGCACCCTCCCCTCAGAGCACCCTGCTTCAGAGCACCCTGTCCTCACAGCACCCTGCCTCAGAGCACCCTCCCCTCACAGCACCCTGCTCCAGAGCACCCTGTCCTCACACCACCCTGTCCTCACAGCACCCTGCCCCAGAGCACCCTGCCCTCACAGCACCCTGCTCCAGAGCACCCTGTCCTCACAGCACCCTGCCCCAGAGCACCCTGCCCCAGAGCACCCTGTCCTCACAGCACCCTGCCCCAGAGCACCCTCCCCTCCGAGCACCCTCCCCTCCGAGCACCCTGCTTCAGAGCACCCTGTCCTCACAGCACCCTGCCCCAGAGCACCCTGTCCTCACAGCACCCTGCCCCAGAGCACCCTCCCCTCACAGCACCCTGCTCCAGAGCACCCTGTCCTCACAGCACCCTGCCCTCACAGCACCCTGCCCCAGAGTACCCTGCCCCAGAGCACCCTCCCCTCAGAGCACCCTGCCTCAGAGCACCCTGTCCTCACAGCACCCTGCCCCAGAGCACCCTGCCTCAGAGCACCCTGCCTCAGAGCACCCTGCCCCAGAGCACCCTGCCTCAGAGCACCCTGTCCTCACAGCACCCTGCCCCAGAGCACCCTGCCTCAGAGCACCCTGCCTCAGAGCACCCTGCCCCAGAGCACCCTCCCCTCACAGCACCCTGTCCCAGAGCACCCTGCCGCAGAGCAACTCAGCTGGCCCTCATCTTCCTCCTCCAACCCCCTCAAGGCTCCCAGGTGCTGTGACCCCGGCACAGCTCCCCACGTGCTTCGGAGCCCACAGGTGCTCCCCCAGAGCCACCTCGCCAGCTGATGGGGACACAGGCGCCGGCCGCTGCCTGGCCGAGAGGAGCCCGGGCTCCCCACCCAGCCAACCTTCCGGCGGAGGCCCAGCCCCCCTGCCTGCACACCAGCCCCCCCCCCCATACCTGCACACCAGCAGGCACACAAGCCCCCCTGCCTCCATACCAGCAGACACACCAGCCCTCCTGCCTGCACACCAGCAGGCACACCAGCCCGGCTGCCTCCACACCAGCAGGCACACCAGCCCCTCTGCCTGCACACCAGCAGGCACATCAGCCCCCCTACCTGCACACCAGCAGACACACCAGCCCCCCTGCCTGCACACCAGCAGACACACCAGCCCCCCTGCCTGCATACCAGCAGGCACACCAGCCACCCACCTGCACACCAGCCCCCCTGCCTGCACACCAGCAGGCACCAGCCCCCCTACCTGCACAGCAGCAGACACACCAGCAACCCACCTGCACACCAGCAGGCACACCAGCAGGCACACAGGCCACCCACCTGCACACCAGCAGGCACACCAGCCACCCACCTGCACACCAGCAGGCACACCGGCCACCCACCTGCACACCAGCAGGCACACCAGCAGGCACACCGGCCACCCACCTGCACACCAGCAGGCACACCAGCAGGCACACAAGCAGGCACACCGGCCACCCACCTGCACACCAGCAGGCACACCAGCAGGCACACCGGCCACCCACCTGCACACCAGCAGGCACACCAGCAGGCACACCGGCCACCCACCTGCACACCAGCAGGCACCAGTTGTAGAAGACGGGCAGGGCGATGACGCTCAGCCAGCGGTAGTACGCGTTGCTGGAGGGGTCCACCACAGCGGGCTCCTTCCTTCTGGAAACAGACAGACAGCGCCGTGCACTCAGAGGCCACGGCTGTGAGGGCTCGGGCACCGGCCTCGCTTAGGGACCGAGGACCCCTGTGGGTGGAACGACAGAGGGGGCTGTTCCAGCCCTGGTCCCGTCAGTCTTGGGGCTCACTGGGACAAGAGGCGGGGGCAGGCAGACGCTGGGGTGCCCTCCCAGCTCAGCTCCCAGGAAGCCAGTGGTGCCATCCCCACGTGCCCTGGCAGCCTCCGTGTCCGCCGGATGCTGGGAATGAAAGGGCAGCTGGTGATGCCGCGGGGCTGCTGGGAGCTGGGAGCTTTGTGGGGATGCAGATCCCCGGCCACCCAGGCCTCTGCGGGGCTGCCCCCGTGCATTCACTTGCTCGGGGCTCGGCAGCTCCCCTCGGAGAGGGATTTGGGGCCTGGGACGTGCCCTGGGAAGGCTTTCCCCGGGCTCGCGGCACTTGCACAGATGCTCCCGGGCAAGCGTGGAGACAGCGGCCCGCGGGCTGCAGGCCTCGTTTGTGTTGGCCCGGTTACGGTTAGCTCTGAGCGTGGCACGCTGTTCCAAAGGCTCAGGTCCCAGCGCCTGTCCTGCCTCACCGTCCAAACACCAGCCCGGCGTCCCTGGGCACTGTGGCCACACGCAGAGGAGCGATGGCTTGGGGCCATGGTCGGCAAACTGTGGCTCGCGAGCCACACACAGCTCTTCGGTCCCTTGAGTGTGGCTCTTCCACAAAACACCACGTGCAGGCGCACATGTGCAGTGCGACTGAAACTTCGTGGCCCCTGCGCAGAAGTCGGTTTTCGGCTCTCAAAAGAAATGTCACACGTTGTGCTGTTGGTAATTAACTAATGAGTTTGCTGACCACTGGTAGGGTGCTTTCCGTTTTCCCTCCAGGGTGCGGGAGGATTCCCGGTCGCCGAGGTGGCGAGGACTCTTTCTCCGCCTCTCACCGTGGGATCTGGACTGTCTCCTCCCGGCCCGTGCCCTCCGGGGCTGGCCCACTGTCCCCGGGGAGACGGCCCTCCTGCCTCCTGGAGCCCGCAGTGAGGGCCACCTCTCACCGTGGGGTCTGGACTGTCCCAAGCCCCGTCGCCGGGTTAGGATTGGGTGTGGGACTGAGTGTTCTCAGGGCAGGAGAAGCCCTCGGGGAGGCACTTGTGTGGCAGATGGAATGCCTGGGGCGGGGTGGGCACAGGCTCACAGGGCCGGCCCTGACTGCCCCCTGAGGCTCCACCCCAGGAGGCCCCCCGGGAGCCGGAGCTGGGCCGGGCCTCCCTCTGCGGGTGGACCTCACAGGACGCAGGGCCTGGCTCCCAGGACCACGTCCTCCGGCTCCCAGAGGCTGACAGCCCCGCCTGGGCCCCAGGTTCGGGCCCGGGCCCTGCAGGCTCCGAGCGCCACTGAACCTGTTCGGAGCACTTCTCCAGGGTTGCTCCCCGTGTTTGAGGCAGTTTTCCTTTCTCTCTTCCTCCTTTCCTGCCTTGTCACTGGAGGGCGCAGGGACATTAAGCGATTTTCTTACAGCGCCCACAGCACCGCGTGGAGAGGGGAGCCGGGGACCCGGAGCAGAGGTCATGCAGGGAGCGGCTCTTTCCAGCACGCCGGCAGAAAAGGAGGTCACTGAGCTTATCACCACCGTCACCACCATCATCGTTATCATTATTATTCCCGAAGTGTGAGTAGACCAGCCGCCGAGGATTACATGTGTCCACCGACCTGTCCACAGAGGTTCAGCGGTGTCGTGCAATCTCCGACCCTTTTCATGAGCCCCTGGGACATCTCACAAGCTGAGGCGAGGTGTGAGGTGCTGGGAAATAACCCGAACCCACACGTCAGGGTGACACAGTCACCACACAGACAGCGCTGTGTTCTGAAGGGAAGGGTGTGGCCTGCTGGTCCTCAAAACCCATCTGGGCATCGAATGAAAACCTGGTGGGGAGCAGCTGGGGGCAGGGAGGCAGTGGGTTACCTTTGTTGTTTGAGAGAGAGAGAAAGGGAGAGGGGGGAGGGAGAGAGACATCCATTTGTGACCTCACGTATTGATGCATTCATTGGTTGGTTCTTGTATGTGCTCTGACCGGGGATGGAACCCACAGCCTTGCAGGTCGAGACAACACTCTCACCAACTGAGCTACGGGGTCAGGACCTCAAGTTGCTGTCTGCTCTTAGAGACTCAGCTTCACTGAGTAACCCCTGAAAAAAGTCCACCACGAAGTCTCCGTCACTCAGGAGTGTCTGATCCTTCCTCAGGCCCTGGTCCGCCTGCCTGCCCAGGTGGCTGCGTCCCCTCAGCTGTCCTGGGCCCGCCCCGCACCCGCTTCCTCACGTCTCCAGGTGCCTTGGGATCGGGTACCCACGGACTCCATGCTAATTACATGTGTCTGTGTTGGCAGCACAATCAGCCTTGGCATGGAGGCGAGGAAAGGCGGGCAGCAGAAGGGCTGGGCGCTGTGGGGACCGCAGGGGCCCGGCCAGTGTCAGTGCATCCTCTGCCTGTGCTCACAGGCCTGGCCCAGGTGGACCTGCCCCTGAGTCCCACCCCCAGCCCGCTCCAGCTGCAGTCTGAAAGTATTCTGCTTAACATACTACCCTGCTTCCCCGAAAATAAGACAGTGTCTTATATTAATTTTTGCTCCCAAAGATGCACTAGGTCTTATTTTCAGGGGATGTCTTATTTTTCCATGAAGAAGAATACGGTACACATTTATTGTTAAATGAAAATAAAGGAAATTTATTACCTGTATACGGTACGGTAGTACGGTAGTTGTCAACACAAACCAGACAAACTGTGAATCCTACAGTATCAAGAATTTACTCATTTATTCAATGACAATCATGTCATCATCTTCTGGAACATCATCATAACAATCCAGTTCCTGAATTTCCTGGTGAATTTCTTGTGGCTCCATTTCTTTCAGAATCAGTGGACCAAATCTCTCATGTTTAGCAATAGCATTCTGAGACAGAGCCTGGGGGGGCCTTATTTTCAGGGGGATGCCTTATATTTCACTCAGAAGGAAACCTGTAAGTAGGTCTTATTTTCAGAGGATGTCTTATTTTCGGGGAAACACGGTAGTCGATATTTATGGAGCATTTACTACGTACCAGGCACTGTGCTAAGCACTTTACATAATGAACACTTCTAGTCTTCACCAAACCTGCAGGCCAGACAACACTGCGACACCTGTCTTGCAGGCCAGGAAACTGATGCACAGAGAGGTCAGGTAACTTACCCGAGGTCACAAAGCTTCGAATTGGGATGCCAGTGCTCTTAACCAGTACCTGTCAGACATATCAGATATATCTGTCTATCTGTCCATTCAATTTTTACACCTAGGAAAACTGGGAGGTGTCTTTGCCATATGTTAAGAAGAGTGTTCCCTGATAATGGGATTCCTGTTAACATGACGTGTACTTCTCTGCAGGCATATGCTCAGGTGTTTTACAAGTTCATGACAATGCATATATGGATACATAGAATAAGAATAAAATCTACTTAGCTTATTAAACGAGAAGAGCAAGGACAGTCACTCAATCTCTGTTCCCCCCCCCCACCCCCTCCCACCAAGTTCTGTCTGCCACTAGTCTTAACACCAAGACACCAGCAGAGGGCGCCTCCTACCAGCTTATTGGGCACGCTAAACCTTGCTGAGGCTTTTCATTGCCCCAGGCTCAGTTTCCTTATCTAGGATTTTGGCCTTTCCTCTGGCTACCAGCCTGCTGAGGGCCTTTGAAAGACCCAGCACTATCCGGCTGCACCCCCACATCCACCCAGCACTGACCCAAAAGACCCTCACACAGCTGCAAAACTATACTGGTTTTGGCTGGAACAGTTTGATCAGGGAGGGAGAGTCAGAACTCAGGGACTAAGAGGAAACGCCAGAAGCGCTGGAAGAATGGGGGTGGGTGTGCACAGGAGTTGTTTCTAGGCGGCCGGTTTGGCACAGTCCCCGGTTCTGTCCCTTGGTCCTTGGCTGCAGTGTTGGACCCAGGCTACAAGCCCGGAACAGATTTATAGGAGCTCAGTGCAGCCAACACCATCCACCCCCATCCTCACCCTCGTGGCACCCAGGATGGAGGAGCCGAGAGACCCCAGTACCTCTGTCCGTGGTTCCTAGTGCCCAGAGCCTTTCCCTGACTGCAGGATGCAGCCCAGGTTTCAAAGGTGTAAATATCACAAGATCTCATTCATATGTGGGGTATAATGATCAACATAATTTGATGAATAAGAATAGATTGATCTAGAGACAAGTGGCAGAGGAGGGGGTTAGAGAGCAACCAAAGGACTTACATGCATGCACATTGCATGACCAATGGACACAGATACTGGGGCAGGGTTGGGGGAGGGGGTCCACTGGGGGAAAAGGAGACATATGTAAAATTTTAGACAATAAAAAAAAATCAGGTGCTTTAAATCAAGCACATAGTGCAATAGCTATTGTTTTGTAGCTGAAATAATTTCATTTTTCTTGATTGGTGGCATTTGGGTTTCTGGATTCGATGTCCAAACTTATGCAAACAAAATGCAACTGAGTTTCAGGGAGGAAAATGGAAAAATGTTCTCCGGAGGAACAAAGGGAACTAAGAAAAAGCCCTGGCCCATCTCTCCTTCAACCGGAAGTCAAGGACTTGGCACTTCTCCTGCTATGGATGGCTTTTCCCTAAGCTCCAACTGGCACTCCATGAAGAAGGCAGGAGAGGCCGAGACCGGTTTGGCTCAATGGATAGAGCGTCGGCTTGGGGACTGAAGGGTCCCGGGTTCGATTCCGGTCAAGGGCATGTACCTTGGTTGCGGGCATATCCCCAGTAGGGGGTGTGCAAGAGGCAGCTGATCGATGACTCTCTCTCATTGATGTTTCTAACTCTCTATCTCTGTCCCTTCTTCTCTGTACAAAATCAATAAAATATATTAAAAAAAAAAAAAAAAAAGAAGAAGAAGGCAGGAGAATGGTGCGCACGTGCTAACACACATGCATGGGCACACAGGCACATGCTCTCCTTGGGCTCTTGAGTGGCATTTGCCATGATCACACATCACAGCTATCTGCCAGCTCAGCATCTGGTGACAGAAGGAATGGCAGCGGGTCACTGTTTCTATGCTCTGGACAAATTTAATCTCCTCTTCCCTAGCCAGTTTGGCTCAGTGGATAGAGCATCGGTCGGTGGGACTGAAGGGTCCCAGGTTCGATTCCAGTCAAGGGCACATGCCTGGGTTGTGGGTCAAATCCCGGCCCTGGCAGGGGCATGTGCAGGAGGCAACCTGTCTGTGTCTCTCCCCTTCCCTTATACTCTCTCTACAAATCAATGGAAAAATATCCTTGGGTGAGCATTAACCAAATAACTAACTAACTAAATAAAAAATTTCCTCTTTCCACTGCCCTGATTTGTCACTGGCACCAGGAGTACGGGGTAGGGTGGGGGGCGGGGTTTCTGAGAAGAGTGACCCGCTGCCCCACAGGGAGCCCGGCTTCGCACTCACACAGCAATGGAGGCTCTTTGAGCTTGAAATGTCCGTCCCATCCAACCCCTCGCTCTATAGACTAGAAACTGGGGCGGAGAGACCAAATGACCCGCCCCAAAGTGACCGGCCCTTCCCTGGCCCACGGCGGGTGTTCCAACGGGAGGAGCAGGATTCTAGAACGGACGGCGTGGCCGTGTGTGCAGGTGGGGGAGCAGGAACACTTAATGAGGAGGCGAAGCTGGGCATCTCGGCGAAGGAAAGGCGAGGGCTCGGCGGGAGCAGGGATGCTCACGCCTCCGAGTGGCTGCCCGGGTAGGCGCTGCTTCTGGCCGGGCCAGCCGCTGCAGGGGCCGAGGGAGCGGACGTGGGAGCCGGCACTCAGCTCCACGCACCGGACCGGGACCGGTCCCAGGTGCTATTCCTGCCCTCTCTCCCTCCCCGGCCTTACACACAGCTTGAGGAACAGAGTGTGTGTGTGTGTGTGTGTGTGTGTGTGTGTGTGTCAGGGACCAAACTGTGTTGTGACTAGTTGGCTGTGATGGAAGCCTTGCGGGCAGGGCAGTGACTGCTTGGCTAGCGGGAGGCTCCTGGATAAATGCGATCAAACATCCGGCGTCTGCCTCAGATCCAACTATTTCACGGCGCTTAGCCGTGTGACAGCGGTGTGAAGACTGCAGCCACGGGCCCGATGTGGCCCCTGGCCTGGTCCCTGGCCTCGGCGCTCGGGGAAGGCCGCCAAGTGCCTGGTTTGCCAGGGTGGATGCTGCAGCAGCGGCGACAAGTCGCTGCCCTTGTCTGCACAGGCCTGGCTCTCAGAGGGCACCCGCTCCAGGACCGGTCACAGCTGTCACTTCCCATTAGCGGGGCCAACAGAGACGGTGGGCAGAGCTGTCCCCGAGCTCAGTCTGTTCGCTCCCACCCGCCCCCCTCCGGTCCCGCCCGCCCTGACCTCTGTGAGAGCCCGGCAGAAGGTGGAGCTGGTTTTGCAGCCAAGCAAACTTCTGTTTAAAGCTGGACCGCATGGCACTTCATGTCAGAGGCATGCTCTCCAGTCCGTCCACTACCAGGCACAACGGGGCACGGCTGGTGCAGGAAGCCGGCGTGGCCTCACCGCGCTGGGGGTGGCCTGCTGGCTCGTGGTCTCCCCAGACCCCTCGGGAGACCTGGAGACCGAGGCCAGCGGCCCGGAGCACCCAGCCTGACCCTCGGCGCCCCGCTTCCACGATGCTGACCGTCCAGCCAAATGCCATCTGGGGACTCCTGTTTGCCCTGCCCAGGCCGCCCTCTCCTCACACAGGGTCATCTGAGGATTCACCCCAAGCCGGAGCACCCAGGAAGCAGCACCTCCCGTGAGACTGGGGAGCAGCGGAAGCTCAGCTCCGCGGGTGTTCACACCTCTGAGCCGGTTCACACACAGCAATGGAGGCTGGTTCACACCTCTGAGCTGGTGGTCCCACAGCCCAAACCCGCACCAGGACCTGCTCTGCCAGCACCCGGCCTCGCCAATGGGACTTTGCTTCAAGTTCAGGCTTCCTCCCTGGGAAGCCTTCCTATTGACCAGCTACCACCCTGTGCCATCGAATTCATCCACCCACTCTGGCCCTTCCGCCACGGACCAGGCCTCCGGTATAATGGAGCCCGGTTCCCTATAAGGTCCTCGCTCAGCTCTCCACTCGTCTGGCCACACTGGCAAGTCGACAAAGAGTCTGCGGGTGCGGCGAAGGCGGTGGGCGGGCAAGGTGACGCCGGACCTGGCTCTGCAGCCCCCTCTCCTGCCAAAGGTGAACTCTCCCCACCCTACCCGCCCCTCCTGTTGCTCCTCCTCCCCGTGGTTTTTAACCTGATCTGGAACAGGAGTGGCTCCCCTGGAAAATTCTCACCAACCTGCAGACCTTCTTCCCAGACCAAGGCATGCACCCCTCTGCACAAAACTGGGTCCCACCGAGGCTCTCCCCGAGCTCCGGGTCTCCGGTGGGTGCGTATCAGGCTGGGGCACAGTGCCACCTAGGAGGGCCCTGTGGTGGACAGAGGTGGGTGAGCCAAGCACCCCACCTGTTTCTGAGAGCACCAGCTCCCGGGACACTAGCTGAGCTCGGCATAGGATGGGGGCAGGGGTCACAGGAGGCTGGGCCTCGGGGCAGAGGCGTTCTCTCCTGCAGGACCTCCTGGACTCAGGCAGAGACGGCTGGTGCTCTCCCAAGACAGAAGCCTTCTTCCTGGAGCGGCTCTGAGCTGCCCCAGCGAGCGATGCCCCCTGCCGGCACCGTGCTCCCCTCCCGCTGGCTCCTCACCTCCTCTCGCTGTCCGCCAGCTCCTGGCCGCCCTGGCCCTGGGCGTGGCTTTCTTGGCTGGACACCTCCTTGAGCTCGGCCCCGTGGAACCGCTCCAGGAAGGCGTCCGGCCGCTGGGCCCGGTGGTGTGCGTGTCTGGAGGCCCAGATGCGCAGCGAGACGATGAGGCGCCACAGCCTGGAAGGGCGGGAGGGCAAGTACGGCAGTCAGCGCACGGAGGAGGGAGGGGATCCTGCTCGCCTCCTGCAGGGCCCGGGCCCAGGCTGCTTCTCTCCCTGTGGGCCGTTCATTCCCGCCCCCTCTGTGCGCACCCAGGGCCCGGCGCCCCCTCTGTGCGCACCCAGGGCTCAGAGCCCTCGGGAGGGGCCGAGTCCTCAAGATGGCCTGTCCTTCTAACACCTGGCTCCACAAAGGCACGGGCTTTCTGTTCTTGTTCCTGCTGCCCATGGGGAACTCCGTCACAGCGGAGAGCACAGGGAGAGTAAACAACTCTGTGCCCAAATGGTGAAGACTTTGGAGCAAGGCTTAAGGAACACGCCCTTCAGACAATTGTACTATTGTTTCTGACAGAACTCTCACTTCTCCCAGGCTTGTGCGCGAATTCTGCCGCTCCTGGCCGTGGCCTTCTCCTGGAGCCAGCGCCCATGGGGCCACGGGCCCTGAGACCACGGCCCACTCGGGAGCCCGCCTTGCTCCAGCTCCCGAGCCGGCTCCCGCCATCCGTCTTTGCAGGACGGGACAGAAAGGAGGCTCAGCCTGCATTCCGGCGTCTGGTTTCGGAATTGGTACTGACGGTGCACACCGCAGACCCCACTAAAAATAGTCTGAGCAGCCTGGAGTGAAGTCACAAATCGTCCCTAATTGCACTCTGTGACCTTTGGCTAAGGGAATAAACTGAAGCAGGAAAACGTCTCAGAAGCAGATGCTTACAGCTGCTGTGGACCTCTGTCAAGGTGCCTCCCAGCCCATGTGTCTCTCTGGACACGCCCCTTCCACGTCTTCCCTCTGCCGTGGAGGGGAAACTGAGGCCCTACCACCCCTCCTAACCCCCCCCCCACAGAGGCTCAGAGACGGACAGCTGAACCAGTCACTCAAGCCCCTGAGCTAAGAGCCACTCCAAGAGGGGGTTGGATGTTTCAGCTCACGATCATGTGGTGCAGGCCATTTTCAGCCTGTGCCTGCCATGTGTGAGCGGAGACAGAGGCAGGAGACAAGCAGCAAGAAGCACCAAGACCTGAAACGCCACGGGACAGTGAGAGGGCGCAGGTGCTCCCTCCCCAGCTCCCCGGGGGGCCCAGGGCTCCATCTCCAGGAGGTGCCTGTATCTCACCTTCCATCAGCACCCAGCCCCTCCCCGCCCCAGCCCCTCCCAGCCTGCCCCGCCCCGCCCCTGCCTCAGGTCTTTTAATCTGGGCTGGTTTGGAGGCTTCTCTTCCATGAAATTAAAGAGCCTAAGGACACTCCCTTCATTAGTAAGACAAAAATATGGAATCACTGAAATGGCTGAGATGGAACAGTGAAATAAATATTGGTAACGTCCACCACAATGAAAAATATGAAGAATAAATAATTAAAATGTTTGTAATTGTCTTAAGCAAACACTGTAGAAGAGATGATTATGTAAAATAACTATGGCATTATTTTTTTTAAATATATTTTATTGATTTTTTAGAGAAGAAGGGAGAGGGATAGAGAGTTAGAAACATCCATCAGCTGCCTCCTGCACACCCCCCACTGGGGATGTGCCCGCAACCAAGGTACATGGCCTTGACAGGGATCGAACCGGGACCTTTCAGTCCGCAGGCTGACACTCTATCCACTGAGCCAAACCGGCCAGGGCAACTATGGTATTATTAAAATCAAGGATGCCCTGGCCGGGTAGCTCAATGGGAGCATCATCCCGTATACCTAAAGGTTTTGAGTTTGACTCCTGTGAGGGCAGGTACCTAAGTGGCAGGTTCCATCCTCCGTCGGGGCAACCCACGCATGTTTCTCTTTCACATCAATGTTTCTCTCTCCCTCTCTCTCCCCTTTCCTTTCTCTAACATCAATAACTTCCTCAGGTGAGGGTTAAGAATTGGGGAAAGGAGGCAGGAGCCCAGGTGTGGGGGCCCGTGCTGTGAGTGGGCGGTGGCTGCAGCCGCCCCGCCCGCCCCGGCCCTCCAGCCAGGGTCCGCCTCGCAGAGGAGCTGGAAGAGGGTCAGTGATTCCCTCCAGGTGGCCCAGCTACTGAAGCAGAGCGCAGACGGCATCAGAGGGGGGGGGGGCCTGGCTAACCTCTCGGGTGCGGCTCCGAGGAAGAAGCTGTGCCGGTGAGCACCTGCCGCCGCTCCGGAGTGCCACCCCTCTCCCTGCGCAGTGGGCACCTGGCCTGCATGTTGCCGGCACTGGTCTCCTGAACCCGCCCTGGTCGGCTTTCCCCCCGAATTATTCCACAACTGACCCAGTCTCTCGATAGAACTTTTCATTAAAGCAAGTCAGATAGAGGCAGCTTTTCTCAGACTCTTCTGAGCTCAGACCCCCGGACCCGAGAGAGAACTGCTCGCCGATGGACGTCTGACCACTCTGCTCCTGCCTCTTTTTCCTCCACCTTCAGCCCAGCCCGCCCACCATTTCCTTCCGCCTCAGGCTCCCCTTCCCGAGAAGGAGGCTGAGACCACCGGTCAGTTACCTGGCAGGCTCCTGGCCGGGGACAGTGACGCCTTGCTGGGGTCCAGGCTGTCCTCTGGTCTCCATGGCGATCCCTGGCTGCTGTCCTGAGGGCGTCTGCTCGCCGGGTGCGCCGGTCCTGGGAAGTCACATGTGGAGCGGGCTGAATTGATTTCAAGCTCCCGCCCCCCGGGACACGCTCAGGGTGAGACGGCCAGATGCCCCGCACCGGGAGGACAGCTGCTGATCTTCAGGTCACCCGCCGCAGACCCTGCTCCAGGGGTAAGTGTGGCCTTTCTCCCCCAGCAGCCTGACCCAGGAGAGCGGCCCTTGGCCAGCTGCCGCGGGGCTCAGTGAGAGGGCGGGCAGCACACACGGTCCCATCAGAGCACCGTGAGGGCCGGCCCAGCGCCGCCACCGGAGCCAGAGCAGCCTCGTCCGCACCGATTCCACAAGGGTTTCAGCCACACTCATCTCTGCTAACGGGATCCTACCTCCTAGGCAAGCTCAGGCCGCCATCAGGAGGCCTTCCGGGTGTCTGTGGGAAGAAGACCAGAGTCTCTGGGAATGTTTCCTTTCTTTGAACACCTCCTGGGCTGCGGTCTGACCGGCCTGAGTGAGAGCCATCCTGGCCTTGGCCTCTAGGGGTTTGCACTCCAGTCTGCAAGCCCGGAAGAGCCCGAGCAAGACAGATTATTCTATCTCGTGGCCTATCCCAGCCTAACCAGCCCTCCTAACGAGGCGGTGATGAGAGTTAATGTCAGAGAAAGGCTGTTTCTCCCCCCCGAGGGAGAAGTCAGAATGCTGCCCCCTCCCCCCGCCACTGAGCACAGCCTCCTCCTTCCCATCACCCCTGCGTTCCAAGGGGGAGAGGGGCGTGGGGAGGGCTCACTGCCATCCCACGTCCAGTCCAGGCCCCCTCTGCACAGCCCCTCCCTCTGCTTCCCCCGCTCAGCACTCCTTTCCTCTGCTGGGACAGCGGGCACCTGCCTCGTCCACGGCCGCCTTCTGTGCGGGACGGCTCTCACGCCTGTGCTGTTCTCCGGGCTAGAACCCCGGCTCCCCTAGCCAGTCCTCACCAGTTCAATCCCTTCCCCTCACGGGCACCCTCCCAGAAGCAGGTTCCTGAGGGATCGGCAGGGAGGCTAAGACCATCGGCCGTGGTGGGAGCCCAAGCCAGAAGTCCTGGTGGGCTGTGGTCTGTGTGCTTTCGGTGCTCCCAGCACCAGCCAGCAGCCCAAACCCAAGTCCTGTGACATGGCTGCTGCATGGGCATCTATCTGTTGGAAGTATGGGGTCTCCCGTTTATCTGTGCCACTCCCTGTTGGGGAGCCTCGGTATACAGTGGCATCACACCAGCCTTTCCTCCCAGCTCCATCTCATCCACAGATACACACACCAACCATGTGGCATTTATGGACTGCTTACTGCGTACCAGCCACACACAGTGTATCATTTCATCTACAGAACAGCCCTATGAGAGAGGAAAACCAGGTTCAGAGAGGTTAAGTAACTTCCCCAAGGGCTCACAGCCAAGTGGCAAAGCTGAGGGCGTCCACCCCAGGAGGCTGCCCTCTGTGTTTCCACACGTGGTGCCATTGGAGCGGCAGCTGAGAGGACGTGGCTGAGGAAGAGCCCTGCGGCAGCTGATGGAGGCATGGCGCTGATCCCCCCAGCGGCACTGGGCAGGTCTCTGTTCCCGAGCCACTTGACGGATTCCGCCTCTGCCCGTAAGAGACCCTCACATCTCGTCCTTATACAAATAAAAGACCCGGCGGGCGCTGCTGCCAGTAGAAAGCTCCATCTCAGCTGCCCTTCCGACGTTCTGTTCATTACGAAGGTGGCGTGCGCGCTCCGAGGCTCCGGGCCAGTTCCAGGAGGAGAGGAGACACGGAGTCTGTCTCCCCAGCCCCGGACCTGGCAGCCGGCACACGTGGGAGAGGGCCGGCGTCCGGAGTGCTGCCGCGGCAGCACCTGGGGGACCGGAGCCCCCCGCCCCCGAGGGTGGAGGCGCTCTGTCCCCCCCAGCAGCCCCTCAGGGAGTCTTGGCACCAGGCAGTCGGCCAGCATTTCTGTGAGTCTGGCGCCTGCTAACCACGGGGGAGACACCGTGAGCCAGGGCTTCCTGGATCAGCAGCGGGGGAGCCGCTGCCTATGACGTCAGAGCGGGGGGCAGTGAGGCAGGCGCAGCCCGCAGAGTCCGGAGCAGGCCGGTCGCTGGCCCTGGGACCGTGCGTGTGCGGCCTGGCCCTCTGAGCCCACGTGGAGGAGAGGGACAGAGCGAGAGGCCTGGCCCAGCACCCCGCCAGGCGTTCTGTGGGCTGGTCGCTCAGCCCCTGAGGAAGAAGAGAAAGGTGATTTCCTGTGATTTGAGTGCTGTGCGCAGACTCCAGTGCAGGCGCGCAGTCAGCCGCCAAGAATGGGGAGCCTCCTGGGATGCAAGCTCTGGGCCCGAGGGACCTTTCTTCCCGGCAGCTCTGCACTTGGTTCCCCGTGCTTGAATTTCTATCATGATGTCTGTTAGGACCGTAGAACAATAACCACCCTGCAGCCATTTGTAAGCTTCCCATCACAGGAAAAAGCTCACCGGACACCAGGAGTCGGGCCACCAAGGAGTGGACACTGTTCTGAGGCACCGGATCGCACACCTGCAATCCACCCACCCCCCAGGCCCACCTCAGCCCCAAGCCCAAGAGCTCCTGCCAGTGACTGCGTGTAAGGAGGGACCGCCAGCTCCTGTGCTGCCACCAGCCACCCAGGGTCCCCCTTGGCCCCGTGCCACTCAGCTCTTCCCTTTGGGGACCCATCCCCACCCCTCCCCTTACATAAACTCAGTTTTCTTCATCCCCCATCTGGGACAGTCACTTAGCCTGCCGTGTGTACCATCCACGTTAACCTTGCATGCCTTTCTTCTATTTTGTTAAATGCTTGCAGCATTGAAACAGTAAACCCGATTATTTACTCCTCCAAGATGGGAGGGGAGATGGGAAGAGAGGAGAGGAATTGAATGAGGTGACATTTTGAGTCCCGAGGACACAGTTTTGACGATCAGAACTTCCCAGGGAAATTCAGAGGCCAGAGAGCCGGGGCCGGCCTTGTCCTGCCTGGGGCTGGCTGAGGGGCTGGGGCCGGGCTGGATGGGGCCCCAGTCTCTGCAAAGCGAGCAGATCTGGCCAGGAGCCAACTGCCCCCACCACAGACCCAACTCCGGGCGGCGACGGCGCTTTGGCAGGAAGAGTGAACTTGGTGATCGGCAAGAACAAGAGCAGGAGGGCGGCACAGGCGGCTCCTTTGGAAAGACAAGGCACTTTCCCGCGTGCTGTCACCTCCTCTCCTCCGTCCTTCATTCAGAGGTGGACGCCCTGAGCTAAGGCTGCCTGTCAGCGGGAGGGGCAGAGGTCCCGCCAGGACTGGAAGTGCTGGTTAACTCCGCCCTGTGTGCAGCCTCTGGTGTCGTCCTCCAGTGACTGGGCCAGGGGAGTAAGCAGAGGGGCCTTTCAGAACAGAGCAGAGAGTCCGAGACCTGATCTTCCTTCTCCTCCACCCGGCAGCAGGCAGGGCGGTGGCTGCCCGCATCCGGGGTGAAGCACACACCGGGTGAAGCCGCGCATTCTTGCCTTCTGCCCGGGAAGCAGCTGGAATGGTTTTCTTGCTGATGATCGCTCGGGGCTCTGCGCACGGATCAGCACGGAGAAGGTGTCTCTTGTGTGGGGCGCAGCCCGCCAGGCCCAGCGCTCAGGGCATCGGGCTGGACTTGGGGGGGCCTGGGTCCTCGCTGCAACCCCCCATCTCGGATTCCTGTCTTTCCCTATTGTGTCATCTCCAACACATGCCAGGCAGCTCTCACACAATGGAGTCAACGAAATAGGTCTAATTAGGAAAGAAAATTCAAGATTTCTTATTTCTGGTATTGTCAGGGCATACATTTCACTCTTTTTGTTCAAGTGAAGTATCTTTATTCTTCCTTGTAACCATACACTAGGAAAATGACCCCCAATATTTTGGAAAAGAAACAGAAATCTGGGTCTCCATGCGGGTGAAACCCGGGGCCGGCTCTCCGGGGAGGGCTGGGTGTCGCCCCCTGCTGGCGGAGCTCAGCAAAGGGCTCCGGACAATGGCTCAGCACAGGTCCCCGTGTCACGGAGATGGGGATGCAGCAGGGGTGATAGGGAAGGGCACACACTCACAGTTATTTCTCCCAAAGCTTTCTCAAAGGATATGAAGCTCAAGACAAGGGTCTGTGTTTTGTTGAAACACCATTACCTCCCCTAAGAGAGCAATTTGGAACTTTAACGTGTTTTTGTGTATGTGCCGCAGTCCTGTGTCCAAACGATATCACAGGGAATCGGTCTGTGGCAGACAGACGCTGGGCTGCATCGGGGAGTGGGGGGGGGCCTGGCCCACGGTTCCGCTCCCAGCCTGGCCCCGGGCCTCAGTCCTCAGTGATGCTGGGGCCCCTCCGGAAACCGCATGTGCTGACCCACTCCTGCCTCCCGAGAAAAGCACCACAGCTCTCTCACGAAAGAAGCGTTCTTTCTCTCTCCGTTTGGAATCTGCGCAGTCTTTCCACGGGTTCTGAGGTAAGCTGTCAACAAGCTCTTTCCCCAAAGAGCAGCTGGGAGGCCTCACGTGGGGCCGGTGAGACGCGGCTCGGGTCAGGCTGAGAAAGCGCGCCGGGCCTCCGGCAGGAGGGGCGAGCCCCCCCGGATGTCGGAACAGCTGGGCACCGAGGGCAGAGCCGGGCACCAGAGAAGACCCGCAGGAGGGGACTCCTTTCCGAGTGGTCACAGGCACTTACTCCAGACAGGACCTGAGCCCGAGCTGTGTTTTGTTACCACAGCCTCTGAGGTAAGTACAGCCCATTGTGCAGATGTGGAAACTGAGTCTGGTCAGTTATGGGCCACTGTTCAGGTCAACAGTCTGACCCGTGGTGTTAGCTATCGTGCTGGCCAGGGAACAGGGGGAGAGGGGAGGGGTGGCATTCTCATCCTAATAATCTGAATGCCACCAAAATGAAACAAATAAATATCCTGTTTCCTACATTAGATGCAAGGTCGTATCCTATCCTTTTTCCAATGGTGAAAAGGCTGGGGAATGGATATCGCATTAAGATTACAACAGTGTAATCGACAATGATACTAGACAAAACGTAAGGACATGAGTCACACAGACGCAGTGTTATGGATTTCATCTCTCTGTGCGGGACACGTTCTATTTAAAACGCAGGAAAATTAACTCAACAGTTTATTGTGGGTTCATATTAAAAAATGGAGGCCAATTGGATAAATTTCATTAAAGCAAACCAATCTAAGTTGAGAGTTGAAAAACATAGTGGTTTGATGGATTAACCACTAGATTTACATCTAGATCTGAACGTGACAATGTGCCGATTGCTAAAATGATACCTCCATTGTCTTGTGAGGGAAGTCCCAGAAATATGCAGCAGAGATATCAGGCTGCTGTGGCAATTGTAACGAAGTATGGCAAGCCCTATTTATTCATAAAAATCATGTGCAACCCCAAACGGGCAGATATTATAGATAATTTACAATGCTGGCGAAAAGTTGAAAACAGACCTGAGGTGGTAGCCAGGGTTTTTAATGTTAAGCTGAATGCTCTTTTAAATGATATATGTAAAGGCATTTTTCTTGGGAAAGTTACAGCTAAAATTCATGTCATTGAATTTCAGAAACACGGACTGCCTCACACTCACTATATTCACAATATTAGATAGTGAATCCAAATTACAAACGGAACACGACATTGACCATATAGTTAAGGCAGAAATTCTGAATGAAGACCAGTGTCCTTGACTTTTTCAAATTGTAAAACCAATTATGGTACATGGACCATGTGGAATACAAATTCCAATATTAAACATTGAAATATTTCTTCTAATTATTTTCCTTTCAATGTGCATGAATCCATGCACCAGGCCACTAGTCAGTCAGATAATATGCAGTTATCATGGGAGGGAGAAGTTTTCAGTGTTATATATGTAGGACAAAAATAATATAAATGTTGGAAGTAAAGTTTCTCATGGATCCACTCAATCAACTTATTGGGAATTTAAGAAACATGAAAACATAAGCCCACTCGCACCAAATAGGCACCGTCTCATTTCCTCACTAGTATGTCAGGAACTTGGAAAAGAATGCTGCTCTGTTTTGCAGTTGAAGAAACCGAGGCATGGAAAGGTTAGACACCCTTTCCCAAGCCTCCTGGTAAGTTAGCACCCGGCCAGAAGGGGAGCTCCAGAGCCGGGTTCCCCAGCAGCTGCGTGTGTTGGGCTGACACCGCAGGCTGATGGCTTTGCTGGCCGGCCCGGCCCGCCCCCAGACGTGAGGGCAGGCAGCCCAGTGCCTAGGCCGGCGGCTGGTGCCCAGAGCTTGGTAGGTGTTTGATGCCCACCTGGAGAAGTGTGGCAGTTTGGAGACCTTTCTACAGCAGAACGGAATCTGCCACATCGGAATCTTCATTTTGTTACTCTCTCAAGTTACGCAGTGTTTGAGCCTTACTTCTCCACATCTCTAAAACAAGAAGCAGACGGCTCCCGTGAGATGGACAATGATGCGGGAAGGAGCACGGTGAGGAGCCCGGCCCTCTGACTGCAGCTGGCCACGGCGAAGGCATTCTTCCCAGAGCGTAGACCAGCCCGGGAGGCCCTCCCAGCCTGAAGTAAAAAGCCCGTCTTACCTGCTCAGGCCGTTCTCCAGGCGGTCCAGATCGCTGTCTGTGGTCCTCGCCCACGGGCCTGGCGGGGTGGGGTGGGAGTATTGGGTGTTAATCTTAGCCATCTTCTTGCCGCAGGTGGTGCTGAAACATGAACGTGAACAGATACAATCAGGGCTCAGGACGGGAAGTAGCTGCAGACCTAGCTCAGTGTGTCTGGAGGGCTACTCCCCAGGGGGCCCTACTCCACTTTCTCCCACAGTTCCTGCCACAGGGTGCTAGTCGGGCACCTCTGGCCTGGGCATCCCTGCTGCAGCGTGGACGCTGTCTTTTCCTCCATACACGCTGCCCCCCCGGAGAGCTGCTCAGAGTGGCGCGCTGACCCAGCAAATGAATGGGTGAATGAATGGCCAGGTGCTGTCTAACGTAAGAAAGCTTCAAACCCTCATTCTCTGGGGGTAAGGTACTATCTTTCTTTTCTTTTTTTTATAGATGATACATCCTTTAATTCTTATGCATCCTCAAGTATTTTTCTTTTGCCCAAACAGGTGAGAAGTATCTTGACTGAATGTAGGATACTTGGAGGTACTATCTTTCTTGACTCTGGTTTTCTCATTCATTTATCTTTTTTTAGTCTGACAATTTTGCTCATGTTATCATAGATACCCCAAATTCTGTTTTAAAATAAAACATAACAATCTAATAAAAAATAAACTGATGAACAAAATAGATCCAGAGACAGGGAAGCATGGAGCAGACTGATTGATGGATTTCAGAGGAAGGCGGGGGGTGGAGGTGGGGGACCGGGAAGAGATTAACCAAAGAACTTATATACATAAACCCACGGACGCAGACAACAGTGAGACAGGCCTGGGGCAGGGGGTTGGGGAGAGGTGTGGGCAGGGTGGATGGGGTCAATGGCAGGAAAGAAGGAGACATCTGTAACACTTTCAACAATAAAGATAAATTTTTACAAATCTAATCATTCTTGACATTCATAAAATCTTTACAAATGTGATGTTAAACCCAGTACATATTTCATCTCATTTAATCTTCAAAATAACTTAATCAGGTATTTTTTATTTAAAAAATATATTTACCCAAGGACATGCATAGAGTGGGGGGGGGGGGGGCAGGGAGAGAGGGGAAGAGAGAGAGAGAGAGAGAGAGAGAGAGAGAGAGAGAGAGAGAGAGAGAGAGCGTGCTCCTTAACTGGTGATCAAACCCAAAGCCCAGACATGCACCCTGACCGGGAATTGAACCAGCAACTCTTCATGCACAAGATGATGCCCAACAAGCTGAGCCCTCCAGCCAGGCAGATATTTATGACTTTATCCCTCTTTAAAAATGGCACATTGAGACTCAGAGATGTTAGCAGCTTGTCCAATCAAAGAAGTAGATAAAGCCCGTCACTGCTGCCTGGCGAGTGGCTCAGCTGGTTGAGAACTGTGCTGAGCACCAGCAGGTCGTGGGTTTGACCCCAGGTCAGGGCTCATTCCTAGGTTTCATGTTCAATCCCTGGTTGGGCACATGTGGGAGGCAACTGACCATACATCAATGTCAATCTCTCTCTGTCTCTCTCTGTCTCTCTCTCTTTGTATGCATGTATTTTCCCTCTCTCTCTTTCCTTTCCTCTCTCTCTCTCTCAAAAAAAACCAAAAAACACAATTTATCATTAAAGAAAAAAAAGCACCAGTCAATGCATGGTGCTAGAAATCAGACAATGAACACTTTCCCTCCAGCAAACACAGGCAGCTCTGTGCTTGATGAGAAGAGAAAGCTGCTGTGATGCAGGGCTGGTGTGAGGGACTCGGAGGGGAAGACGGCAGGTCCCTGATCTCTGGTCAGTGCAGGGAGCCCGATCACTGCACCGAGGTCCACCCCCACCATCGCTCCGGGAAGCCGCTGGCTCGGATGCTGTGGTTCATCTTTAATGTTTGGTAGTTTAAGCCCGTGATGTGAAAGTTTATAATTTTCTCAATGTTTTCATTTTTCAAAACTTTATTTATTTATATAATAGTGACTTGCTGGATGATCCCAGGACATACAAAGGAATTTCAGGCAAAGACTGTTCTCCAGGATCTTACAGTCCACTAGACCAGTGTTTCCCAACCTTCTCTCATGATGAGAATCACCTGGTGGAGTTGTTAAAACACAGATTCCTGAATCCCAACTAAGAAGTGCTAAACTAGAATTTTTGAGAACATATAGGTAAAATTGCATACCTAACTTAGTGCTCTGTATATAACATCTGTCTTAGAGCACTAGTTAAGTATACAATTTTACCTATATGTTCCCAAAAATTCTAGTTTAGCACTTCTTAGTTGGGATTCAGGAATCTGTGTTTTAACAACTCCACCAGGTGATTCTCATCATGAGAGATGGTTGGGAAACACTGCACTAGACCATGGGCCCAAGGCTCCTCAGGTTGTGTCAGGGCCTTGGGCTTTACCCAGAGCCCTCAGGGCTGTGTCATGTATGTAAAGGTCACTCTGGCTGCACGGGGAGGGGGGCATGTTCAGGAAACGTGAGTGAATATGAGATGAGCAGCTAAATGCTGCAGTATCTCGGGGAGAGAGAACATAGGTTTGTGGCAGTGAACCACAGAAACTGAAAAGCTACCAAATGGATAGAATCTGGGACATAGAATCTCAAGTACAAGGCGGGAGGTGGCTTCCCAGGTGAGGTTCAGTCATACATTTGTTTGACATCACTCAGCCTTTACCATGTGTTAGCCATCGTGCTGTGCACATTCTAGGATGTGACAGTGACTTTGTGTCTGGTGCAGATTTAACCCTCCATCGTGCTTGGCCTGGACCCTCCTACGTGGGCAAGGAATCCAACACAGCTCCCAGCATTCCTCTTTCTTGTACTCTCCCCACTCCTCGAAGGCAAGAACTGTATCTTTTTACTTAAAAATATTTTTTCCTCCAAACACCCCAACATGCCCATGGTAGGTAATGGATAGCCTAGATGGAGGAGGATCCAGTGAGAAATGGCAATGATGACACTGACAATAACAGCCATATACTTACCTTTGCCTGGCACTGTCTCAACAACTTTAAATGTGTATGAACTCATCTGATCCTCACAATGCTCTTGCGAATGGCTCACACAGGACGTTTCTACCCCACTTAAAAATGGTGGGGTCCTGGCCAGGTAGCTCAGTTGGTTAGAGCATCATCCAGATATGCCAAGGTTGTAGGTTTTATTTCCATTATACACAATGTCAGGGCACATACAAGAATCAACCAGTGAATCCTATCTGATAAAGAGGAAATATACTAATTTACATCGCAAAGGTGGCGGCACACACAGCCAATAAGGAGGGAATATGCTAATTGACTGCCATGTCCTCAAAGATGGCAGCACCCATAGCCACAAAATGGCAGCACCTAGTCCCCTCAGTCCCACTGGGGCTTTGCCACGTGCTTGCCTCCAGAGCCCCCCAATTCCCTCAGCCCCGCAGCTGCCCAGGGCTGACCCGAGGTTCAGGCAAGCCTCAGATGGCAGCTGCCCAGCCGCCCAGGGCACCCGAGGCTCAGGTAACCAGGGCTGGCCGAGGCTTGTGTTGCCGGCAGTAGCAGCGGCAGAGGTGTGATGGGGCCTTCTGCCCCTGAGGGAGGGGGCAGGCTGGGCTGAAGGACCCCCTCTCTCCCGCCCCAGTGGATGAATTTTCATGCACTGGGCCTCTGGTACATAAATAAGTGCATTCTTTCACTCTCGTTCTTTCACCTCTCCTCTCTGTCTAAAACAAGTTTAAAATACTTATTAAAATGCTTGGGAACTTATGAAGGAGAGAGCAGGTATGCAGCAAAGGAGGTTAAAAATGTAAAGCTGCTCCTTCTAGACCACACTGTGAGAGAAGAAGCAAAACTACCTCTGCTCACAGAGACATAATCTGCTCCATAGAAATTCTAAGGAATTTATTTAAAAACTCTTAGAACTAATAAGTGAGTTTAGCAGTGTGGCAATATACAAGATCAGCATACAAAAATCAATTGTATTTCTAAATACTAGCAATGAGTAATAAAAAAAAAATAAGAAAACAATCCTATTCTTAATAGCAGCAAAAGAACTAAATACCTAGACATAAAATTAACAAAGGAAATAAAAGATTTGTACACTGAAAATATAAATCATTGTTGAAAGAAAATTTTTTAAATATAAGTAAATAAAAAGATCTGCTGCTCATACATTGACATAATTAATACTATTAAGATGGCATACTTTCCATTGAATCTTCAAATTCAGTGTTCTCAAAATTCAGTCTTCTCAAAATCCCCACTGGAATTTTTGCACAAATTGACAAGCTAATCATAATTTACATGGAAATTCAGGAGACCCAGAATAGCCAAAACAAGCTTGAAATCTTGAAAAAGAAGAACAGAGTTGGAGGACTCATGCTTTCTGATTTCAAAACCTAACACCAAGCTATGGTAATCAAGACAGATAATAGATCAATGGAATAGAACCCAGAGTCTAGAAATATAAACTCATTTTTATTGATTGATTTTTGACAATAGTAACAAGATAATTCAGTAGAGAAAGAATAGTCTTTTCAACAACTGTTGCTGGGACAACTGTATATCCACAGGCAAAAGAATATACACTATACACAAAAATTAACTCAAAATGCATCATTTAAGGGGTAAAGCTATAAAATTCCTAGGAGAAACAAAAACACATAGAAGTGGATCTTCATGTCCTATGGTTAGGTAATGGTTTCTTAAATATGACACCGAAGCATAAATGACAAAAAATAAAATAAAATAAATTGGACTTCATAAAAAGAAGAAGAAGAAGAAGAAGAAGAAGAAGAAGAAGAAGAAGAAGAAGAACCTTTGTGCATCATGTGACATCATCAGGGAAGTAAAAAGGCAGCCCACGGAATGGGAGAAAGCATTTTAAAGTCAGATATTGGTAAGGAACTTGTACCCATAATACATAAATAACACTACAACTCAATACTAAAAAGACAACCCAATGAAATAATGGGCAAAAGACTAAATGGATTTTCCTCAGAGAAGACATACAAATGACCAACAAGCACATAAAAAGATATTTAACATATTTAGTCATGGGGAAATGCAAATCAAAATCATGATGCGATACCCCTCTGCACCAACTGCAATGGCTAAGGAAGAAGACAATAACCGGATGGTGGGAGAAACTGGAGTCTTCACCCACAAACGGTGGGCATGTAAACTGTGCAGCCACTTTGGGAAAAGGGTTTGCAGTCCCTAAAGGCTAAATCGAGGTCCCACCAGACAGAGCAACTCGGCTCCTAAGTATATACCGAAGAGAAATGAAAACACACACCCACACAGCAACTCATACATGTGTTCCTGTGTTCATGGCAGCATTCTTCACAATGTGCAAAAAGCGAAACAACCCAAATGTCCATTGTGATAACTGGATGAACAAAAGGGTATTTCTACATAATAGGATGTTGTTCAGCTGAAATGCTTTATGGCATGTGAAAAATATCTAAAAATAAAAGTAATATTAAATCTAAAATCAAAACACTCAAAATGCAAAATTCAGAATATTTCCTATAAGGAGCTCACAAAATAAAAATGTAACAAAAGGGAAAAACATATAAATATCACAACAATAATAATAAAACAATAACTGCAACATTTTTGAGGGCTTATACTATGCCAAGCACTGTTCTACATGTATTAACTCATTTAATCTTCACAATAACCCCATGAGATAAGTACTATTATCATCCCTACTAGAGGCCCGGTGCATGAAATTCATGAACAGGGTGGGGGGGACAGGCGGTCCCCTCAGCCCAGCCTGCACCCTCTCCAATCCGAGACCCCTTGGGGATGTCTGACTGCCAGCAGTTGGATATCCCTCTCAATCCTGGACTGCTGGCTCCTAATCACTCTGCTGCCTGCCTGCCTGGTCACCCCTAACTGCCCCGCCCCCACCGGCCTGATCACCCCCCATTTCCCCCTCCCAGCTGGCCTGGTCGCTCCTAACTGCCCTCCCTGCCAACCTGATTGCCCCCAACTGCCCCC